>NC_135336.1:76886280-77511280 GCF_023851605.1 Tamandua tetradactyla
TTTTTTTGAGGAATATAACATATATACAAAAAAGCAATAAATTTCAAAGCACAGCACAACAGTTAGTTGTAGAATGGATTTCAGAGTTTGGTATGGGTTACAGTTCCACAATTTTAGGTTTTTACTTCTAGCTGCTCTAAGATATTGGAGACTAGAAGGAATATCAATTTAGTTATTCAGCAATCATATTCATTTGTTAAACCCTACCTTTTCTGCGTAACTCCACCATCACCTTTGATCTTTTTCCCACACTTTAGGGGTATTTGGGCTATGACGATTCTAACTTTTTCTTATTGGAAGAGGCTGTCAATAATGGGGTAAGGAGACAGAAACAGCTGATGTTCTGGAGAGGCTGGGCCTTCTAGGTTTCAGGACTTATCTGGTCCAGGGACACATCTGGAGGTTGTAGATCTCTGGAAAGTTACCCCAGTGCATGGAGCCTTTGTAGAATCTTATATATTGCCCTAGGTATTCTTAGGACTGGCTAGAATGGTTTTGGTTGTGGTTTGGCAATTTATGATAGGTAGCAATGTCTAACTGAAGTTAGTGTAAGAGTGACCTCCGGAGTAGACTCTTGACTCTATTTGAAATACTCTCTCAGCCACTGATATTATATTAGTTACACTAGTTTTCCTCTTTTTGGTCCAAATGGAATTGTTGATCCCATCATGCCAGGCTGGACTCATCCCTGGGAGACATCTCCCATGCCACCAGGGAGGCTTTCGTCCTGTCCCATGTAGTGGGGGAAAGCAATGATTTCACTTACAGAGTTGGGCTTAGAGAGAGTTAGATCACATATGAGCAACAAAAAAGATCCTCCATAAGTAACTCTTAGGCATACCTATAGGTAGGCTAAGCTTCTCTACTACTTACATAAGCTTCACAAGGGTAAGCCTCAAGATCAAGGGCTTGTCCTATTGATTTGGGTGTCCCTAATGTTGACACAGTATCATGGGCTTCCTTGATGGTAAAGTTTAATAGTTCTATATTTTTTCTCCCATCCCTCAAGGGACTTTGCCAAGACATTTGGATTATCTGCTTAATATATTCTAGGATATATCCAGGCATTACATTAACAATACAGGATTAAAGGCCCTCATTCTTATTCTGGGTTCCCTGTGTTTCAATTATTCAAATGAGCTGAGCAGAAAGGTTGAGTTAGATTATATATTACAGAAAATTCAGGTTCTAGACAAAATAAACCTTTCTTACCTTGGTCTCACAGAATAGGTGTAGTTTTAAAATATAGACAAGGTGCAGTTCTAAAATATAGACAATGTCTCCTTTACCTCTTTGTTCTGAATTACCTGAATCTCAACCTGATCGGCCTTGTTCTTTTCTCTAAATATCAGGTAATAAATATATAAAACAGCCTCTCAAAATCCAGAAGTAATAATCACCACTCTGGACTAAATTTGTCTGCTATAAGAGCTTACAATCTAGCCCCTGTTTTCTTATAAGCATTTTCTAAAGGACAGCATATAATACTTCCTCGTTAATTTCTGGTTTATGTTGCCTCACCAAATGTCCCACAGGTTCATTCACATCACTGTATGCCTCACAACTTTGCTCCTTTTTCTAGCAGCACAATATTCAACCATATGTATACACCATCATTTGCTAATCTACTTCTCAGTCAGTGCATCCTTCAGCCACCTGCAATGAAAGCTTTTTTTTTTCCACATGGTGTGGTAGTTAAATTCAATTGTCAACTTGGCCAGGTGAAGGTGCCTAGATCTATTGCTGTGGACATGAGCTGATGGTATGCTCAACGGATATGAACCAATCATCTGCTGATTACATCTGCAGTTGGCTAGGAGGCATGCCTGCTGCAATGAATGATGTTTGACTTAATTGGCTGGTGCTTAAATGAGAGAGCGCAACGTAGCACAGTCAAGCAGCTCGGCATTCCTCATTTCAACACTCACAGCTCAGCCCAGGCCTTTGGAGATCCAGAAAGAAATCACCCTGGGGAAAGTTGTTGGAACCCAGAGGCCTGGAGAAAAGGCCAGCAGAGATCACCCTGTGCCTTTCCATGTCAGAAAGAACCTCAGTTGAAAGTTAGCTTCCTTTCCTCTGAAAACCTAATGAAATAAATCCCCTTTTATTAAAAGTCAATCTGTCTCTGGTGTGTTGCATTCTGGCAGCTAGCAAACTAGAACACATGGGCAGGCACCAGGAATTGAATCCAGGTCTCTGGCATGGCAAATGAAAATTCTGCCACTGAGCCACCATCACACTGCCCTCAATGCATTTTTAAAACATCAATTCACCCCTATATCATTATTTAAAGCTTTTGTAATGGGTTTTCATGAGTAGTTATAGTTAATTTAGGCTAACTGTCTTTATTGTGACTTTTGTGATGTCATAATTCAACAAACTTCCCCCTATCCTTTCTGCCAAAATAATCGGTTTCCTTCAATGGCCCACACTCAAACATTTTTATGCCCTGAACATTTTTATCTGAACCAGTTTATCTGAATTTCTTTTGAGGGTAGAATTTGTTGCTCAAAATAATTAGTCTCAAGGACATGGGCTAACAATTTTAGTGTGCATTTCTTTTTCTTTTTCATTTTTTTAAAGCAAGGATGTGGAGGTGGGAGAGAGAATGGGGAGAAGGAGAGATAAGGCAAAATGCCAAAGAGAGAGAACAACCAAGTAGATTATTATTAGAAAGGTCTATAAGCAAACAAGTTTTACCAAAAGATGTTCAGTCAATGGGAAATCAAAGAGACAGAAGTAAAGAAGAATTATAAGAGAAGCCAGTTTAATTTCTCTCTTTTCTGGTGGTCTGTTGTTAACTTTAGAAACTTGATATGGGAAGCCTTAGGCATGTAGCAAGAGGGGTAATTTCTCTACCAAGCTCTAGTATTCCTAGATAGATTGACTCAATGTGCCTTGAAACATTCTGACAATCTTTCCAGAAAGGGATTTCTGAGAACCAGAAAAAATAGAAAAGAAAACGTTAATATCTAGATTTCACAGCATGTGTATATCTGCATAGGTGTGTGTGTATATATGTGTGTGTGTGTGTGAGTGCAGTTTCTACTATTCTAGCACTACCTATACAGGGTATATTGCAAAAATAAACTCACTAACAAATCTCCAAACAAATATAATTATCACTTTGCAGAAAGGGAAGTCAGGTCAGGTCTTGGTGTTTAAGAGATTTACCAAGGGAAACCTAGAATATTAGAAATAATGAGTAGAAAAAAGCCTTATTAAAAGTGCTATGAGTAAAAAGATGCTGCTTTGCTGCTTTTGCAGGAAAAAAATGTATCATTTTCTTTTAAAAATAAACTCATATTATTATTAAAATATTTATACATATACGCACTTTAAGAAATATACCTGCAGACATTTATATTTCTAACATATTTTAGATCTTCATCTCAAGTTGGTGATTGCCATGGGATTCTTGGAAAATCAAAGTTTAATACCCAATACCATTGATATGACCTTGTATCCCTGATAAATGGATGCATTAAGACTCTACCCAACAGGGTTGAATTTTCCACCTGCATTTTGACCAGTTTCCTTAATGACCTTGCCAGCTGATATAAATTGCTTTTTGGAAGGAGCCCAGAGAAGTGTTAGAAAGCTTAAAGATTTTGCTTCATGTTACAGTAGATGGCTTTTAATAGTGAAAAAAAAAAAGTGGCAACTACTGACATTTAAAAATACCTCCTTTGATTTTGACAGTAGATAACAAGCTCTTCACTTTTAAAATGCTGGAGTAGAGTTGTTATTTAAACAGGTATACTAAATAAAAGACAGTTATTCAAATTAGGTGCCATTCTTTCTTCTATTCAAAATATGAGCTTTCTATGGATTGTCCCCATTGTGATCAATTGTTATGGTACAATTTATTGTCTCTTATTTTCTACATAAACTTACTGCAGCATATACTTTTAAATCATAAGTGTCTCAGCCTCAGAGTTAGGCACATAAAATATCTCTTAAAACCATATAAATAAGATCCATGGAAAAATTTCAAGATCATTGCTTCCCATGGATTTGTAAAGACATATAATTTGTGGTTTTCCAAAGAGATACTGGACTTATGTTGAGTAGTCTTTCAACTTGAATTGAAAATGTAGTATCAAATAAGTGATAGAATATGCAAACAACCCTTAACATGAGCCAAATGAAGCATATTTGACATTAATAGCTATATCTCCTATTAATGACACATTTTTATTTTATATTTACCATATCTAATACAATTAAGGTCCTCCAATTCTGTTTAATGTGTGAATAAAGAAATGTGTTCACTGAGAGCACCAAATAAATTATTAGATAATTTGATTAAAATGTAGACACAGTAATACACTGTTAAAGTATTTAGCACACATAGATTTGGAAATTATTATAGCATTTCAAAGGTTATTTGCAAAACAAATTTGCATTCTTTCGTCCACATTCCACATATACCATACACTTTCTGACAGGCATATTTTACTTTGGTAATTGTTTTCAGTCATAGGAAACAATCCACATCTTCAGAGATAAACATATTATAATCTACCCATCACCAACCCAAAATCCCCAAAAATAAATATAAAAAGGCATGAAAATGAAAATAACAGAGTTTATTACATATCTATGAGTATCTGAAAGATTTTCTAAAGATGGTCATTGGGCAGCAAAACAGAAAGATCCAGGAATGGTGCTTATATTTCAAAATACAGCAATCAAACATGTGAAAGTGAAATTCGTTTAGGAAACATCAAGTGCAATTTAAATTAAGTTTAACAAAATGGTGAGACAACAAAATTGCTTTATGTCATGGTTCAGGGACATCTACCTTTTACTGCCCTTGAAAAATGTCATCTGGCAAAATTTATCCCTTGGTATTGCTTGATACCAAGGGGTATTTTTTCTTCCTTGGAGACTTTATAAGGATATTCTACATTCAAACAAGTATAGAAAATAAAACTATGTAAACAAATAAAATACCACTTTTGACTATAGATTCTTATGAAACAGCATCTAGTTGAGGTGTCCATATAAAGTTACAGTTACCAAAAGCTCAACTGGTCGATATATTCATTTCACTTGCTTGACTTAAACAGATTGAGACTTTCACAGTAAAAATTCAATTTTACCTATCAATCATTGTGGCATAGGCTGTGATCAAAATTATGGTTCCAGTAGCCACTTTCAATGTAGCTCAAACATTTGGTGGCTGTGAGTAAGATATAATATATCTAGAAAATTATAAATTGGTTTTTGCTGGTTTGATACATGAGCAGGTAGGCAATATCATAAAACTGTCTATTTCATGTGGTTAATATTTTGTGTTTCTGTAAACATTAATTCACACTTCTGTGAAAGTTTGCTAACAGAAAAAAATAACTAATGAAAGTACTGATGGTATCATAACTTTTTTCCATCACCTTTTGTTAGAATATAAATATGGTTGACATTTCTTTCTTTTCCACATAAAGCTGTGAAGGTAATCAAAAATCCCACAGATGGCAGGTTTAAAATTACAGTGAGGATGGGTTAATTAGTTAGAGCATCACCTTTATAGGAAATTCATACCCAATCATTTGGAATTCATATACAATCTTTGTTATGAAATGAGGTAATAAATCCAAGTGCCTTAGATGCCCTACAAAGAGCAGTGTTCTCCTGCCCCATGCTGCCTGTTTTCAAGTTTATGCATCTATCATGTGGGATAATTATAACAAGCATTGCTGTGCTGCTGGCTTCTTGGTATTCAGAATTTGCACCTGAAGATTTAGAGAGACATTGTTGTACAGGAGAAGCACCTCAAATTTTCACTCAGATACAAATTTATAGGTGATTGTGTTTCAGAGCCATTTATTTGAACATTACTCATCCTATTTTTTATAAATATTAAGATGGAGAGAAATGAGAGCTCAGAAATGGGGTATAATACCCCCTAAAGAGATAGCATAAATTAATATCTCCAACTCAGAGTTGGCCCCAAGCCTTAGCAATAAACACACTCATTTTTCTCTCCTTCACATCAGGATTCAATTTTCTTTTGTAAGGCAAATTTGTTTCTAGCCATTGCTAACCTCAATAGGGGTTGCAAATTGAAAGAGAAGAGTCAGGTTTTAAAGCACAGCTGCTTTCTTAATCATGAAAGACAGAAGTAGAGAATTAAGAGAAAATTTAAAGGGGAGATAATGCACTTCAAAATAAAGGGAATCTAGAACAAAAATGGGCATTGCCTGACATTTATATTTTATACTAGTCTTCATTTTGTATAAGAAAGCAAACATTTTCAGTATTTTTATGAAAATAATTCCCCAGGCTGCATACCTTCTTGTATATAAAGCATGCACAATCAATTCCAATTCAAATGTAAACATGTAACTGTATATATCACTGAGGTGTGAGGTGTCTTGTTAGTCTTCCACAGGAATTTAATATTCATACTATTTACTAGGCACTGTATCTGGTATGATGACATTAGGTGAATAAAACTAGACCTGGACTTTGCCTTCGATTATGAGAGACACATAGTAATCCAATAATTATAAACATTGCTTTAATTTAGCAAAATACCAGAAATGTGTTGGTTTTTATTAAAGGGATTCATTCATTGACAAGTTTGCAGTTCTAAGGCCATAAAAACATCCAAACTAAGGCATTCAGAGAAAGATACCTTGACTCAAGAAAGGGCAATGATGTCTGGAACATCTCTGTTAGCTGGGAAAGCACATGGCTGACATCTGCTGGTCTTTGGCTTCTGGTTTCAAATAACGTCTCTGGAGGTGTTTGTTTTCTACATCTCCAAACATTTCTGTCTGTGTTGTCTCTGGACTTTTTCCAAAATTCTTCCCACTTAAAGAACTCCAGTGCGTAGCTTAAGACCCGTCTTCAATGGGCCGAGATACATTTCAGAGGAAACCACCTAATATAAAGATTCCACACACTTCTGTGAGTCACATCTCCAGAGAAACAACTTAAGGAACCCACCCAATTGTGGGTGGGTCACATCTCCATAGAAACAAAGTCATCAAAAGTTCCCACACTAAACAATAGGTCTGCCACCACAAGATTGGATGTGAGAAAAGGCCACAGATTTTCTAGGGGTACATAACAGTTTCAAGCCAGGACATTCCACATTCTGGATCCCCAAAACATGTTATTCCCATATTGCATTCCAAAATCAGTTACAAGCATGGTCTGTTCTAAGGCAGAAAAATATCCTCTGGCTATGGACCTGAAAAAACTCAGAACAAATTATTAGCTCCCTATATATAAAGGACAGTTATAGGATAAATATTACCATTGCATAGAGAGAAATTGAAAGGAAAGCAAGGGTCACTGAATCCAAACAATTCCAAAAACCTGTAGGGCAAACTCCTTTAGCTTTCAAAGTCTGAGAGTCATTTATCATACTCAGGGCTTAGGACAGGGGCAGTTCCATCTTCTCTAAGGGCTTACTTAGTGGCTTAGGCAGTGGCCTTCTTCTCTCCAAATGCTGTGGGTAGGGCTGCAATCTTGGGGAATTTAGGGGAGACCACATTTTTCTTGGCTCTATTCTCTCCAAGCACTGGGAGAGCACCTGCGCTCTCTGATATCTCCAGAATACATACTCAACCCCCTCAGGACAATGGCGTTTCAGCAAGGCTTTCCTCAATCCCCAAGGATTGTGCTCCATGCTTTCTGAAGCCCACAGTGGCAGAGCTCTTCCTCTCACATTCTGCCTACAAGGCAAACTCACCCTTTCCATGTACATGAGTGGGTCTGCTTTTATGGCAAGAAATGTCTTGGCTTCAGATCTTAGCTACCCTGATTCTGCTTTTGAAGTATTTTTTCCTTCAATTTCTCCCTTTCTGTACCTTTTAGTCCAGATTGGCAATGGTTCTGTTTATACAGTTCTCACAAGAAACTTGACAGTTTTCTGTGTAGTATACATGGATCATATCCATCAAATAAGAGGACCTTCCATAAAGGTCTTCCATTATGGGTAATGTAGTTATCCATAAAATCCTTTCTGGATAATTCCATTTCAAATTCTGGCTTTTTTCTCTGAAATGTCTGACTGGTTACTTATTTTGTTAACTCTTCATGTGGAGAATTATTCTCTGTAATCTCCTTTTTTGGAATCCCAGAATTTTTCAAACCATCAATTTCTGGTCTCCTTGTATCCAAGAGCTCAGTTATCAGTTTATTTCCTTCCTGTAACATTTTACTACAAATTGTGAGGAGAATCCAGGCTGTGTTTCCCACATTTAGTATGGAAATCTCTTCTGCTAAATATCTAAGTTCATCACTCTCAATTTCTGCCTTCCATCCAAAACAAGCACTTAATTTTGCCAAATTCCCCGCCACTTTAAGACAAGGGTGGTCTTTCTTCCAGTTTGTAATAACACCTTCATCATTCTGTTGAAAGTATCATTGGAAATATCTTTAGAGACCATATTTCTACCAATAGTCTCTTCAAAACAATTCAAGCCTTTTGTATCAAACATATCATAATTCTTCCAAAGTCTTCCTCTTATCCATGTAAAGAACCACTCCAACATGTTTGGTATTTGCAATCTACAATGCCCCACTTCTCTAGTACCAGGTTGTATTAGTCAAGGTTCTCAAGAAAACAGAATCAAAAGAAGAATCAATAAATATGAGATTTATAAGAGTGTCTCACACAACAATGGGGATATAAGATTCCTGGATGGATTGAAGAGATTAGTACCACTCTAAAGGGCAGGAAGGATGCAGGGCTGGTGATTCTCGCCACCTCTCTATTCAACTCTCCTATTTGGCTTATGCGGAAAATACATGGGTCTTGGAGGATGACAGTGGATTATTATAAACTTAACCAGATGGTAACCCAATTTCAGATGCTGTTCCACATGTGGCATCATTTCCTGAGCAAATAAAAACATCCTCTTGTTCCTGGTGGCAGTTTTTGATCTGGCAAATGCTTTTTTTCTCAATAGCTATTATTAAGGACCATCAGAAACAGTTTGCTTTCAACTGGCAAGGCCAGCAATATACCTTTCACTGTCCTACCTCAGAGGTGTATCAATTCTCCTGCCCTGTGACATAACCTTGTCCACAGGGAACTTAAATGTTTCTCCCTCCCACAAGCTATCACACTGGTCCATCATATTAATGATATCATGTTGACTGACTTTGTGTACAAGAAGAACATCTACTCTAGACATATTGGTAAGGCATTTCCATATAAAAGAATGGTAGATAAATCCAGCACAAATACAAAGGGCTTCCATGTCAGTGAAATTTATAGGTATCCAGTGGTGAGATATCCCTTCTAAAGCGCAGAATAAGATGCAGCACCTAGATTCTCCCGTGACTAAACTAAAAATGGGGCGCAACACCTAGTTGTCTCTTTGGATTTGGGAGGCAACATACTATCTGTATGGTTGTGCTACTCCAGCCCATTTACAGAACAGAAAAGCTGCTACTTTTGAGTGGGGACCTGAAAAAAAAAAAGAGGCTTTGTGGTAGGTCTAGACTGTTATACAAGCTACTTTGCAAGTTGGACTATATGATCCAGCAGATCCAAAGGTGCTGGAAGTGTCAGTGGCAAGTAGAGATGCTGCCTGGGGTCTTTGGTAGTCCTCTGCAGGAGAACCACAGTGCAGGCCCTTCAGATTTTGCAGTAAGGTCTTGTCAACCTCTGTAGATAGCTATCTCCTTTAGAGAAACAGCTTTTGGCCAGCTACTGAGTGCTGTTAGGAAGGGGAATAATGCGCCTGTTATTGTTTTCTAGTTAGAGGCTAAATATGATATAGGTGATGTGTACAGCTGCCAAGTTGACAAGGGGTGGACTGTGATGATTAGGTTCATGTGTCAACTTGACCAGGTGATGGTGCCCAGTTGTCTGATCAGCAAACACTGGCATAAGTGTTGCTGTGAGGGTTTCCTATGGACTTAAATTATCAGTACCTTGGTTGCATTTATAGCTGATTACATCTGCAGTCGCTAAGGAGAGTGTCTCCTGGAATGAGTGATGCTTAATATTATCACCTGACGTGTTTAAAGAGAATTCAGAAAAGAGATTTAATTTCCCTCCCTGCTTCAGCCTGCCAGATTGTCCCAGGGAGTTTGTTAAGGAACTTCACCAAACCTGCAAGCTCGCAGCCTGCCTGACAGATTTTGGACTCTTGCATCCCCACAGTTGTATGAGACAGTCTTTGTAAATCTCATATTTACAGATATCGTTTGTTGTTTCTGTTACTCTGAGAACACAGACAAATAAAATTAGATAAAGGAGTACAGCTGAATCATAATGATTATTATTATGAGACAAAGCAGCATAAAACCATATCAAATACAAGAAGAGGATATAATCAGTTACTTTCTTGAGGAAATATTTCAGATGAGATCTGGATGATTAGTAATTAAACAACCAAATATAAACAATAAAATTGTAGACTTAGAACATTATAAGCAAGAGTAGCAAAATCCTTGGCAGGACAAAATAAGGCACAAGAGAATGTGTAAGAAATTCAGTCTGACTGAAATGGAGAAAGTGAAAGCCTGCAGAAGAGATTGTTAGAGTTTCAACAAATCATGCTTTTTGTTCTCCCTGGATAAAAAGTACAGCTATATTTCCCATCCTGCCTTTCAATTGTATGTGAGCACGTGACAAACTTTAGCCAATGGAAAACGAATGGAAGCTGTATGTGCCAAAACCAGGTCTAGAATAACCTCCTTCTCATGCTTCTCCAGCTGGTTCCCTTTCCAGCAGTTAATAAGAGATAAACTGATCCATAGTTTGAAATGGGCAAAGACATCACTACTGTTGCTAAATGATTGCAGAGTATAGTGGTTCACCAATGTTATTTTGCATCAAAAGGACCGGTTAAACCACAGATCACCAGGTACCTCCCTCAGGATTTCTGACATTATTAGCTTTAGGAGGGATCTGAGAATATGTACTTATAACAAGTTTCCAGATGATACTGATGCTGCCCCAGAAAATCACAGTTTGAGGTTTGATAACATTTGCATAAGGAATAGCATTCTCTTATTCCTAAGGGGGAAAAAAAGCTGAAGGTCAATATGTGTGAAAGACATGTTTCAGTGGTATGACACTTACTCAGTGCTAGTTAATGTGAGGGTAGAGAAAGTTAGTTGCAAGATGATTACAACCATGTTCTGTTCTGTTTTGCTTTGCTTTCCATGTCCATATAGCAGGCACTGTGGGATGGTCAGTTTCTGCCTTCTATGGAGGTGATGCCTACAATTGCTGCAGACAACTTGTGATGATAAGAAAAGCCAGATTGTGAGCAAAACCACACTACTGAGGATGACAGCGTGCAGTACAATAATGCTGCCAAAATGGAAGCTTCCCTGTAATAATGGAGTGGAGATTAGTAGCAGTAATGTTAGAAATAACCCAACTCAAAGTCTGTGAGTTGTGGTAGGTGGTATTAATTCAGTGGGTCATATTCTGGGGTATTTAACTCAATCTCATGCAGTATTATGTATTTAGTGTGTTATAAAAGTTGTTTCTATAGGTAAAAATTGAATAGAACAAAACAGTCATATGCTGAAATGAGCCATTTAACTAATATATTCATTTAATTTACTTAGTAATATTTGTCATGAAATTGAAAACTTTGATGTTGCTGTCATTTAAGGCATGTACCACTAGCTCCAAATACTCATTAGATAGAAGCTTTCAGAAAAAAGACTATCTTTAATAAATTGGAAAATTATATTTGAATTATTTACAATGAATTTAATAGAAGTTTTTTGACTTGAAGTGTTGAGATTAATCACCATTGAAAGGCAGTATTTCCTGAGAAAGATAAAACAGTTAATATAGTTTTACTTGGCCCAAAGTAAAGGAACAAAATCTAAGGGTATTTCTGAATGAAAAAATAAATAAAAAATAAAAGACTAAAAAATTAAATCCAATTAATTACATAAAGTTAAAAGTACTTATTACATATTTCATCGATTAATTTTTAAGATCAATTCACTTTATACTAAAAATAGAAGTCTCTTTCCTCCTATCAAAATTAGTTTCCTCAAATATTAAAACAAATTGAGTAGATTGAAATACTAGTGCTAAATGAAAGGGAGTGGTAAGGGGTATAGGAAAAAAAATAGGGGAACAAAGGTCAAAATATATTGAGTATGGAAATACTAGTGGCCAATGAGAGGGAGGGGTAAGGGGTATGGGATATATGAGTTTTTTTTCTTTTTCTTTTTCTGGAGTGATGCAAATGTTCTAAGAAATGATTATGGTGTTGAATATGCAACTATGTGATGATATTGTGAGCCACTGATTGTACACCAAGTATGCAATGTTAATATGTTAAGAATGTTTGTGTTTGTATGTTGTTCTGTTTTGTCAATAAAAATATATGTAAAAAAAGTTAGTTTCTTTATTTGTTCTCTGGATTCCAGTCCTCCTATACTTCTCCAGGACATGTAGGATTTCCCCTGCTTCTATTTTGTTTTCAATCCCAACCGCCACATGGATAAAAGGAGCATCAGACATCATAGGCTTTTAAACATTTTCTAGTCCTACCTATCTAAAAAAAAAAAAAGCAATAAATAGTCTGAACCATCTTTTCCTTCCTCATATTTGTCTCTCTCTAGTCAGGCTTTTGTCGATGGGAACATAAGCATTGTGAACTCAAAGGACTAGAGAGAGGTAATTTATTTGGTCAAATTGGATATTTGCAAAATTCAAGTTTAAGCTGTTTTTCTCTGTACAAAACTAGTTTTGGATATTAATCAAACATCAATATTCTTTTCATAAAGATATGCTCTTCTCTCATCTTTCATAGGAGCCTTTTGGTCTATGTTTATTTTCCCATTTTTTGTTCGTGACAGAAGGAAAAGCAATATTTTGCTTCCATCTAATTATCCAATAAGAAAACAAGATCACAAACAGGATGAGAAATAGCAACTGACACATAACCTCAGTGTCAAGGAGATTGTCAAGAGCAGTACCGTACAAAGTGACAACTGCAGATTTTGCTGACATGGGCACACATTGTTACCTGTACTCAAAGACATACGTATAGAAATTGAAAGAAGGCTTTTAGTTCATCTCTTTACAGATCCACAGTTGTTACAAGATATGTGTAGTTTTCTTACTCCCCACCAGTAAAAGACCAAACCCCACCTAAAGCATACATATCATTTGAAAAGAGCCAGCAATTACTTAGTCTTAGCTATTTTTAATTTCCATGGTGGAGGGTTGGAAAGAGTATTGCCATATTATCAGATTTTTAAAGAGAAGTCAGAAATCTGAAAGTTTATATAAAATAACTTCTTAAAATTCGTGACTAATGCCAATAAAACAATGGAAAGGGGTCACAGTTTACTAAATCCATTCTGCAGGCCACTTCAGGTCAACAATCGTTCTCTCCATTTCTTCATCTCTTATTTCAACCTCAAAATACTCCAAATTGTATTCTCTCCCCTTTACCCTCCATGCTGCCCTCACAGTCCTCACCAGTTATCTCCATATGGCTAAATTCAGTATAGACGTTTCAAAATCATCATTATACTTGATCTCTTAGCGACATAGATACTTATTCCAACTGCCTACAGCATTGCGTTCTCCCAACTGCCTATCAACATCTCTGGCAATTCTTTTCAAGCTCATCTATTGGCTTTCCTGCCCCAGTTTTATTATGAATATAGGAATAACTGAACTCTCTTCTATTCCCACACTGGAATCTCTTTACTTGCATTTTCTTATGATTTAATGTACCATCTAATGCTGAAAATATACATTTTTATATACTGAGGCCTGATTGACATTTCTTGTGTATCTCAGGCACCTTTAAAAAATATCATATCTAAAATACTCCATCAGTCATTAACTCTTGTTTATTCTAGTCCTGACTCTCTCCTGTGATGCCAACATCACAGGTTGTACATTTGGCACAAGGTCATGTTGCTCTGAAGACAAAGTCTGAATTTTATTTAAGTATATGTATCCAATTTATGGTCTAGCCAGCATACTTATTCCATAATTGTTTCTAAAATAAATTATTGTTACCAGGATTCTTATGTATTGCTTTTAAAGTAAATTACTGTTACCAGCAGATATATTTATTGTGGTGCAAAACCAATGAAATATTAAGACATTTTCAGAAAGTTTGGATTCCAGCATTGTCTCACGGTAAATAGCATTGGTGATTGTGATGACATATGTGCCTCAGAAAAGATCATGTTCTAAAATTTAATCCATTCTCATGGGTATGGACCCATTTTAGGTGGGAACTTTTGATTATGTTGTTTCAAATGAGATTTGACACATCTCATTCAAGGTGGGTCTTAATCTTCTAACCGGAGTCTTTTTTGAGACGATAAAAAGACAGAGAGAAGCACACAGGGAAAACAAACACACACACACAAACACACACACACACACACACACACATACACACACAGAAAACAGAGAGGAAGTCACTATCACTAGAAGCTGGAGCAATGAAACCCAGCATCACCATGTGACAGGAGTCCAGATACCCTCTGATGATGCCTTGATTTGGGCAGTCTCACACTGCAGAACTGTAAACCTGTAAATTGATGAGCCTCATTGCAAAGGCCAACCCATTTCTGGTATACTGCATTTCATCAGCTTTAGCAAGTTAAAACAGTGATTCAATTAATTTTGCTGCCCTTTGCTTTCTGTCTCTGCAAAGCGCAATAGTTACAGCATGATTCTAACACATTCCTAACTGATGCAATGATGTTTATAAAATTCCTTTGCAAATTTTAAAATGCTATTCAAATTCGTTCAATCATTAATTATTTTTTAATTAAACTTGGAAAGTCATTCCACATATTTCTTATATCAATCTCAAATGTTTCTTTTAGTCATAGCTACATGAAAGTCGTTATTTTATGTAATTTAATTTAACATGTAGAATATTCTAATAATCAGGAATCAGACATATTGGGTTTTCAGTATTTCCTTTTATTTCTATATATTTAGACTTTTGACTCCATTCGCTTACATCTGCACAGTCTCTTGTATATTTCCCCCCTAGACTGAGAATCTAATTGCCATTTTTATTCTCTGCTTTATAATAGCTGTCATTGGATAATGGAAGAATCAATCAAACTTTTTTCCTTCATGTCCCTGCAGCAACAGAACTTTATTATTTTTACTCCACTGACACTGAGAAGCTTGAATCAATATTGACAAAACATCAGGTCCTTTTGAAAAACTTTGCTGTGATAGCACTCAAAGCTTAACCATTTCACATCTTTTATAGCTATGAAAGCTCAGAATTTACTTTCCTCACAAATACATACATCTTAATCTCTTGGAAAATCATTCTGTTGCATTTGGAATGCAGTCACCATAATTGACTTCCAAGGCACAAATCTTGGATTCATCTCCATAACTGAGGAAAGAATCAAGCCCTAAAAAAAGGTAAATTTGTAACTAGGTTTTGAAGATTAATGTTGTTTTAGAAAGGGGAAAAGATCTTGGGAGTAATCTGATTTTGTTCCTGCTATTGATAGAAAGTTGAACTTCTAGCTGAACTAGTAGAAAAACTTACTTGCAGATAAATGGATCCTTTAGCCATAGTAATTCACACTTAAATCTTGTTCATCATTGATATTGATCACTTGAAATCTCTGAACCACACGCATACCAAATCATCTTCCTGTTTATATACTAATAATATTTTGATGTTTTAAGATCAAAATAGACTATGTAACACCATTTTATTTGCACAGGTCAGTTTCTCATGCAACTTCATGTATATTCTTCTAATATATTCCCTTCCAAAATCCAGCTTCTACCATGAAGTTTTTTTTTTTTTTTTGTTTGGATAAGTTTGTTTGTTGGGCCCCTCTTTTGGCCCTCACTTTTGAGAAATTTTATCTGCATCTTCAGCTGTGTCATTAAGCAATGCTTGTCAGATGCATTTTAGTACTTGCCCTTACTTCCATGTCTGAGATCATATGTTAGAAGAGTCAGGAGAAAAAAGTCCTAATCTACATATTCTCTTTCCTAAAACACTCATAGGGGCATATTATACCATCATGGCCTAATGGCTTAGTCATATCCAGTTAAAAATGGATGACAGAGAATATTTTACTTTGTAACAAGAAATATTTCTGCACATTTAAAAATATTCCATCATCACAAGTGGAGATCACAGCAAATATTATCTGCATGCTTCATTTTCCTAGCTCTGGATATGAGTATTTATTAATTAGAAAACATTTCACCCCCCCGATATGGATACCATGCATTATAAACCACAGACCAGAAATTCAAAGCAAATTTTTGACAACCCTCCTCCTACCTAGAACACACTGCATACCTGAGGCTTAGAACTTTCTCACTCTCAGCAGAAGCAGCAGCTCATTATAGCATTGATTTGTGTGTGTGCCTATGTATGTAGATACATATATGCATGCATATGTTTGTATATATAGGCATTTATTTCAATTTCTTAGATATCATGGGAGTTCAATGATAATAAGGATATTAATAGTGACATAATAATGATAAGAACAATCAGAAAACCATTTACTCAATTCCTATTATGGGCTAGTTACTTTGCCTTGGACTACTCTCAGGGAAGTTCATTAATTTCATTCTTCATACACTAATAACTTTTATGGCAATGATAATGTATATGCACATATACACTTAATATATAAAGATCACCCTCTATTATCCAGTAGTAGGAGGAGTAAGTGTGTAATTCACTTTCTATCAGTTTCACCTTTTGTAACGAATACTTCTGGAGTCCTCAAGGTTGGCAATTACTTAAACGAACTTTCCTCCTTTTTGAGCAGTGGTTTATTTTGATGTCTTCATCTGGGTAGTTCCAGCTCAGCACTGCTCTAGTATCTCAGGGCATCTCCCTTAGATGGGAGGATTTCTCTCGCTCAGCCTTAAAAAAAAGGCAGCCTACTAGTGAAGGCGTAGGGAACAATGAATTTCCCTAAGAATCTGAGACTTAATCCCAATAGTGCACCTCTAGAAGCCATATAGTACTCATTGTGGAGGTCATTCTTTGTTAAGAGCTTAACACCTGAAGAAAATTCAGTGACAGAAAATGTGTAATGGAGTAAATAAAAAGCAGATTATGGAGAGAGAATGCATAAAGATACTTGCTTTGTAAAGTCATTTACGCTATTACCTTTTTGTCCTCAAAGCAGCATGAATTTATATGAAATGCATAATCTGTGATGCAGGCATTACCTTCTTTTAAATTTATCAAAACTGAGTCAAATATATTTATCCAGTCATATATAAGCAGTTGACAAATGTGCAACTGTAACTGAGCCTTCTCAATCACTCATCCATAGTTCTTCACATTACATCATCCTGCTTATTCATCTTTACATATGAATATGGAGGCTTTCATTCTCCATTGTTCCTTGAATTTGTTTATGGGCCAATATATTTCTGTGATCCCCCACTCTCTATTTTATACTTCACTTTGCCATCAGTGGTTTTAATTTCTGAGGCAGCTTGCTTAAGTATATAAAAGAGCTAATATATTCTCAAAAATTCACTATTAATTAGTGATTTCCAAAATTTCAAATATTTAAGTTGATGTCATTGCCATCAAATGCATTTTTAAAAATATGGTGAGAAACATCATTCTTAGGGAAAATTTTTATCTGTAACTTTTCTAATACGCAGGATTTCATCGATACTGAACTGTGTTTTATGTTTAACATTGTATATAAATCCTAATGGTAGCTTTTTTGATAATAGTTGATACTTGAAAAAATAATAATAGCACTTTTTAGAGAAAGGAAAAAAAGGGAAATGGGAAAATAAATATTTTGAGAAAGCAATGGATATATGAATACCTACATACATATACCTATTTATCTATACATAAAAGTTCAATTACAAACCTTTCTTTCAAGTTGGTTTCAATTTAATATGTTTGCATCTATATAATTAGTAGATAATTTTTTAAACAGATATACACTGTTAATAAGCACATACATGATTTCCTTAATAGCATAGATAAACCTATCACGTTTAGTTCATTATGGTCAAAGGATGGAGTGCTTATGCAGAAGAAAGTTTGTATTAAAAAAATAGAACATGAGTTAAATCGCTTCCTCAAAAAAGTCAAATGTGTTGCAAAATACTGTTTATGTACCCTTCATTCTCCATCTGGCAGAAATGAACTTTACAAAGGAGAAAAATATAGATTGATGCTTTAAAATCTACAACAGGATATAAACTAAAGTTTCACTGTGCAACAAGCCTAAACTCTTAGTAGAAAATGCCAATAAAAAATAGACTTTTTAAAGCAAATTTACATTGCTTCATCATGGTTATGCACTGTGTTTCAGACAAAGTTTATACTTTGAAATAATGATTGATTTATGAGCAGTATAGAAGTAAGGCAGTAAGTATTAGACTTTGTTGCCAAGTAGTCCATTTAGGACAACCAATAATTACACTGAGAATTATATTGTATGAAATTGGAAAAGTGTAAAAGAGTCCATGACATCAGTAATTATGCTGAAAATGAAATGAATGTCTTAAAGGATTTGCTTTCATACATATTTCATATTCATCCTCTGAATATATTTCCAGAATGTACATTTTCAGCTCTGGTTGATAACATGGTGTTCACATCTGTTTTAAAGTTAAGAAAAAAAATGTGAACTTCCTTTAAACTTTGTCCATGAAGAAAAAAAAAAAAAAAGACAGCGAAATAAACATTTTTGAGAATGTTAACGCACTTCCATAAACATATCTCCTGTCACTTATGAATCATTCTGTGTAATCATTGGTCAGATGAGAGTTGGCAAATTCATTCATTTTAGCATGCTGGGGTCTTGCTATATGGAATATTTTGTTTCACTGGCTATAAATACATACCCATACATATTACACACACACATATATGTCTTCCACTGAATTCTATAGTTAGGTAACTTTAAAAATAAATTATTCAAATCTTACCCATCCCCTCTCAGTAGAAATCATAGGACTAAATAATTTACTCATTGAACAAATCCAAAGTTAAAAATGAAGCATCTAAGAATTATGAAATTTGCTTCTAAACCTTGCTACATACCATTCAAATAAGCATATTTCATTCAGTTTATTATAAGCCATGGAAAATATAATTTATATACATTTATCATTAAAAATTGTACATTTTATAAATTATTACTTAAATCTATTTATAATTTTAAAATATTTTAAAGGCTGCTTATATTCTGTTTCCAACTAAAATCCTTTCCCAGCCATATGGAAAATTTTCACCTCATGTCTCCCAGAACATTTATTGAGTGATGGAAACCAATGATCTTTTGAATCATACTCAAATTTCTTTTCCTGTGATCATTGGATCAATCTCTCTAAAATAACATTTTAAAATGTCCTATTCCAATTTCAATAATCTGAAATGACCCTTGGTTTCTTATAAGTTCAAGTTCAAAATAAAATGGTCTTAAAATAGTTTTACTTTGAATATGTACTTTGATCTTTTATACACTGAATTCTTTTTGTCCTGTTCATTTGTTTTTTAGAAAGAAAAGTATAACCTGGAAGATATCAGTAACTTATTTCACCAGTATTATTGGAAAGTCCAGTATAGACTCTGTAAAAAAGATCATGTATTCCAAAAATATGGGTATCAAGATAGTATGCTATGACATATTTTGGGATATATTTTCATGTTCATTAAATTTGCAGATCCAAATTATTAAGTAGATATCATTCACTCCTTCAAGAGTTGGAGGAAAACTACTGAAAATAAAATGGTCTATGACACTTGAGTCTCAAAGCTGGCTTCGTTTTTCAGTCCAAAGTTAGATATACTCTTAAGAGGCAGGCATTTTTCAGGAAACAGAGAATAAGATCCAAATTCATTATGCCATCACTTCCTGTCTAAAGCATAGCTTAGCAAGTTTCACACACGATAAGGAGAAGCAGATGTCATGTAAAAGGAATTCCACGCATATGGAGGGGTGGTAGAAAAGATACTTATTACTGCCCAGGGAATAGAGGAAAGGAGAGAAAAAGTGACCAAATATTTGCTCAGTGAGATCAGTGCCCTTGTTTTCCCTACTTCACTGGAAATAAAAATCTTAATAAGTTATGGAAGAAATATCCAGATATATTTGAAAGCCACAAGGAACATCATAACTGTTATCCTGCTGTCCTGAGAGTCACCTAGAAGGCTAGAAGCTTTTTAATGAAGCCTCACATTCTCATTTCAGCTTGAGGCAATATCCAGTATGTATTGGTATGGAAACGTTGCAGGGAGAAAGTGGCTAGAGGGTAAGTCTGAGGAAGAACTCTGTCTCCTGGAGACTGCGAATGATGTGCAGGTGATTTAGAAGTTACTACGCGCCTATATTTGGTGTGTGTGTGGGGGGGATTGTCAAATATGAGCCTGAGAGTTTCAGTAGACAGCAAATTCATCAAAGAAGAAACCAGAGTTCACAATCTTTGTAATCAGAGTCAAATTTGATTTAATTTCCAGCATTATGACTGAAGGGCTAGAAAGAGTAGCCTCACCTGGTAGATAGGTGCTCAGTGAAGTTAGACAAGCCTTGAGGTAACAGGGTATCTGATTCTCTTCTCCCCAGTGCATCCGGTTCTTTTACCACCCCAAATACCCAGATGATATCTTAGGGATAAACAGAAGTTGAAAGAGGATTGATTGTCTATTATCTGTCATCTATCCTGAAATCTATACAGCAGTAATTCAAAGCTGATGGTATTTTCATTTCCTTTCTCACCACCTATCTTTATGAATTATTGCCAAATTGAATTCCTTGTTTCCTTTAAAATACTGGATGAAAAGAGTGGATCTTTCACACAGATTCTTTTACATAAAAGAATGACTAAGACTGTTACATTCTTAATCACTCAGGCATGATTTAGAATGTAATATTCTTAATGACTGAAGAATGCCACATCGAGAGGCATGAAGTGAAAGTCTGAGTAATAACCAGAAAAGATGATATATATGGAAATCTCTGAGATTTACTTAATTGCAGTTTTTCAACTCCCTCTTCATCCTAGTAGGATGGTCATTTAAGGGAATAACTAAGTACATTTCAGGAAATAAAGAGGCTAAATTTTCTTTGCATATCTAGTGTTCTGATAACTTTGTTACTCATTTCATGATGTATTAGTTTCCTATTGCTGCTCTAACACATAACCAGAAATTTAGTGGCTTAAACAACAAAAGTTTATTTTCTTTCAATTCTGTGGGTCAGGGGTTTCACTGGTCTTATACCAAAGTGTCAGCAGAACTTCATTCCTTCTGGAAATTTTAGGAGAGAATCATTATTTTCCTGCTTTTTTCTGTTTCAGAAGTTGTCTGCATTCCTTGGCTCGTGCCTTTGTCCCAACCTTAATGCCAGAAACACAGCATCTTCAACCCTCTCTCTGAACTTAATGTTTTATCGCCTTCTTTTAAAGATTCTTGTGATTGTACCAGTCCCACCTGTATCATCTAGGTTAATATTCCAAAACTATTAATTTAATCATATTTGCAAAACCACTGCTGCCAGTTAAGTAAACATTTTCATAGGTTTTGGGGGAGGGTCATTAATGTCTTTGGGAATCCTTTACTCTTTCTACCATACATGTGATAGCTAGAGAATAAGAAAAATTCAAACATTCCTCTTAATCAACAGGCAATTGTTATTCAAATATAAAGAAAAAACTGAGACTTTTAGGTGAAACAAAGCATATATATCACACATGTATAGTGTTAGAGAATGTAAAATTTATTCAATGCAAGATCACCTTATCTATAATCAAATCAAATAGGAAATTTCAAGTTAAATTCTGTAATTAGATACATGATTGTGGCTATTGTCTTTAAATCATCCCAGGAAAATCAATTTAAAATTGATGTTACTTTTGATGTGTATTCCAGATTAAAAAAAAGTGCATGGGGAGAAAAAAAAAGTACATGGGAACCTGACCAGAGATGACTAGCTTTCTCTTAACCTCTATGTTCTCCATCTTCATTAATAACAAAATAAAGATTTGATTCAGTAATATTTCACATCTTCTGTTTCAGGTTTGTATGTTCTTATGGTAACTTCTGATCAATGAGATAGATGCAAAGTATTCCATGGGTTTTCCATAGTGTGCTCTTAAAAAAAATTGCCTTTCTTTGTCACTTCTTACTTGCAATTGCTCGAATTGAATGCTCTGAGGAAGGATTTCAAAAAGTCCTCTTATAGCATGAGGCATTATCTAAGAATATAGAGCAAAAAGATTAAAAAACTTGGGCTAATTTACCTCCAAATGCCTACCTCTTAATTTTTATGTTAGGAGAAAGAAAGAAATGTTCTTTAAAAAAAAAAAAAAAAACTCCTAGTTTTGATGCATTTGTTGTATGCAATTGAATCTAAATCTAATAACAGATCAAACATCTAGTTTTGGTCAGTGAAAAATTTATTCCATCGAAGAAGCATTTCTACATCAAGAGAACAGTCAGAGATTAAGAATCCTTTTTTTTTCATCAGTCTTTGCTTTTTCCTCAGATTATGGAGAAGTGGATACATTTGAGAGGACAGGGAGGAAAAAATTGATTTTTCTATACAACAGGATAATTTTCTGGTAGATGAACTTGTGCTGCAAGAGCTGTATATTTCTCTTAACTTTTCTAAGTTAATGTCTTAATGTTTCTAAGACATATTCAAGTTTTTATTTTTGTTTTGATTCAGCAAAACTAATTTCATTGCAATTGCTTTTTGTTTGTTTGTTTTCAGATGCCCTTATGAGCAGTAAGCAACTGGGGAGAGAGGAGTGATTTTTGATTACCTGGGAACAAAAAAAGAAACATTTGGGTATCAAAAACAGCAATGGTGAATAAATTCTAGTTTTCTGAGGTTTAAAATCAGCTTCCATTATATAGTTTGTTTAATAGAATGAAAGCCCTCAAAACGGAAAGGGCAAGGCGTACCCAATCTGGAGATTCCGTCTTATTAAAATGATGATATATAACAATTGGCAAGGAAGCAGCAGAGTCTAGCTGAAGGATTTATATGGACTGGGCCAAGGAATGCCTTATTCATAATTAGAGCTGGCTAATGGGTGCTAAGAGTAGGATTTAATTTCCTAAACCCTTGAATCCATACATTAACATGCATTTTCTAGTTTTGATACTAACAGCCTATACATATATTTCCACAGTGAAGGTTTGAATGTTGAAATTTTGGTCCCTTGAAATTAAATAATGGAAATATATAGTCTTCTTGAATTCCGAGTGCTGTAATTTCCACCTTCAACCCAGGCATAACAATAGGTGGTTTATTTCAAGAATTTTTCAAAGATTATTCATATTTGAGGTCTAATATACCTATTCACAATTTTCTCCTTCTATATCTATCTTCTACATCTGTAGGACCAATCTCTTATGATCCCCATTGTGTCTTCCTTCTGGATCTTTGCTGGTGCTGACAATCCTCCAGCATGTGCTTTCTATTCTACTTCATATGAGCTATATGATGTTCGCCTTTCAAAGAGCTGGGTGAATCCTTTATGAATAACTTAGGCTGAGCATATTCTAAAACCTCTGTGAATTCTTACAACATCTGGAGACTATGCATGATATTAAAATATCACCAGTTTTCCATTTTTATTTCACATATACAAAACACATACACAAACTGTGCAGTAAAGTCTGAATAGACAAAAACTCCTAAAGTTCCTTGGCATTCTAAAATGAAATACCTTGGCATATCTCTCTTTGCCACATACCAAATTACAACATTTCACTCTAGAAGTCTGATTTATTTACACTAAAGTCAGTAGTAACTGAGTGCATTTACATTTGGCAAATTGATAGAAAAATAATTTTACATATATGTATATTTTATATGTCTCACCATTTTTATATATTATTTTATGATTATTTTGAAATCCTGTACATATTCTATTAATTCATCAAATCTACTTGGTTTTCCTGTGTTGACTCGGGCATTATCTTTCTGTACATTTGTACAGTTTGTATTTTTTGCACAATTTGTATCTTTTTGTACATTTTTTGCAAACATCTTTCCATACATTTGTATAAATTACTTCTGTTTATCTTTTAATTATTTAGATGTTTAATTCTAATAGAATTATTTTGGTACCAGGGAGAGAGCTACTTTTTCCAATAAAGCATATCAAAAAATTCACTGTTATAAAAGCCCTATAATATCTGTCACTAGCTTCTTTCAGAAATGATTCTCATTATATAATAAATGACAAATCCGTTGAGATAAAATATGAGGTAAATTTTTATTTAATACACTCATAGGAAAATTTTTTAAACTTTCTCAAAATCTTTGCTGAACTCACATATTTCTACTTAATTTTTGTTTTCTTTTTCCTTAACACGTGCAACATTCAATCCTGAAGCCCACATTTTCTTAAAAATTACAACTCTAATCCCAGCACCAACACTACTATGCCCCTCTAATCTGTTGGTGTTATTCACAAACCCGTCAGTCTGGGTCATGGCGACTTCCATTTTACCAGCTAATTCCAAGAGTCTATAAGTTCTGTTAAAAGTGTGCCTCAGCTAAGGTCTAGGCAGAAGTAAAATATGATTTCAAAAGAAGTACATATGAGTCCAAAGGCCTGGATAACTCCACAAAATAATGTCAAAATAAGTTTCCAGCCTCGTATGTCCCCATTTCAGCACTCAAAATGAACAATCCATCAGCCAAAATTAATCTAAAATAGTTCTAATGTTCTTTTTAACTCTTGAAAATCATTAAAGTAAGTCGCCTACAAATGCTCTTTCTCCTTTCCTCTCATTTTGCAAACCTCTCCTCCCAGATATGGTCCTAATGAATTATTCATTCTCAAATATTTGTTGAAGCTAGAATTCCAAAATCATCCTGATGGCAAGACCGCACTCCTTCAGGAACTTCTCGGGGAGAATTTTTCCTTGCTTCTTCCAGCTTCTAGTAGCCCATGGCACTCCTTAGTTTGTGGTAGCATAAATCCAAGCTCTCCCCATTTATTTAAAAGGTTGACTTTCCTCTATCTTTCTCTGAATTTCTTCATCCTTTTAAAAGTAAATTTGGGGTGGGTGATGGTGGTGCAGTGGCAGAGTTCTCGCCTGCCATGCTGGAGACCTGGGTTGGATTTCCGATGCCTATCCATGCAGTAAAAAAAAAAAAAATCAGGGTGCACTCTTATTTGGTACGACCTGTGGTTACTGTAACTCCATTACCTCTGCAAAGGCCCCATTTCCAAATAAGGTCACATTTTGGATACCAGGATTTAGGATTTCAATCCTTCTGAGGGATACCATTCACCCCATTAAACATAGCAAACTATAACAAAGGTTATGTGTACACATGTTCCTGAAGAAGTGCCAAGAAAATACTTACCAAGATTGTCTTTGGTGAGTAGAAATTAGAAAATCTATTGATACAAATAAATATTTGTCTATGTAGTGTTATTTTTGTGACTCAGCTAGATACATTGTTATGAAATGATATCCTTTTTTTATTATAGGGAAAAATCCTTCTCTCCTCACCCAGCAAAGTGTCATAGGAATGTAAGGTGAAGTTGAAATCTCTAGGTTAGAGCCTGGATGGAATCAATCCACTCAAAAAAAAGTAAGAGGAAGTGCTCAGAGGCCACTTTTGGGATGGGCTTCTAGAATTATGCTGTCTAATATTCTAGGTGCTAGCCACTGTGGCTATGTAAATTGATTAAAATGAAGTTAAATTAAAAATTAAATTCCTTAGTTATATTAGCCACATTTCCTTGGTTGAATAAGCACATGTTGCTAGTGTCTATTATATTGGACAGTGCAGATATAAAATTTTCAGTATTGTAGAAATTTCTATCAGACAGCAATAATATAGAAATGGAAGGGTTAAAAGATACTCATAAGGCTATTTAACAGAATATCCTCTAGGGCACCCCATTAATTGATGACCCATGATGAGGAAAGTGATGGGAATTTTAAATGAGAAGTGCTAACATCAAATTTTAAATAGTTTGTTAGTAAGTTTCTACCTTAAAACCTTCAATAACAAACACAAAACTTTGGAATGGAGTTACCTGGAGTAGTGCATAAAATGGACAGCTGTTTCCTGAGATAATACTAAACTAAAACGTCAGTATACACTGACAGAATCTTCCAGACTGCTAGCCATGAGTGTGATTTTACTTTTAAGCCTTAATTCTTGGAATCACCTCTGACTCAGAGTCAGTATTTGTTTTTAAGCAAGTGAGTCTCCACACAGGGTTGATGGCTTTCTGTGTGGTTCAGAGATATTTCCAAGGCTGACCCTCCCTTCTGGCTCTGATCGTATCTGATTGGCACAACCTTTTAGATCCCAGGATTGACTGTGATCCCAAAAAGGCTCCTCTTGGTTCTCCTTTATCCTGGTTTTCTCTGTTAAACTTCCATGTAATCTGCTCTTTTGCTAGTATCACTGAGCTACCTGCTTCTTCTTAATTACTATCCACCAAGGTCTTCGTTGTTTTCAACAGCACACTTAGATATCGAGTTCTCCACTCTCTGTTCCAAATAAAGTCAGTTATTTTGGGCAAAGGCTCAGAGCTCTTCATTCTTTAGATCTTCCTCTCTACCTGGGCAAAAATTCTGTGCTATTACAGTAGGTCTAGGAATGGGGACTCATCTTTCTTGCTTTATTAATGGACTCTGTGTGTGACTGTGGTTGGAGGGGGAGATGGCAGCTCCTGTCTTCACGGATTGCCCCTCTTGAAGTGAAATTTACCTTCTCCTAACAAGCTGGTACAGGAGTGATGGGGCTGCATTATCCTTGGCATGCCAAAACTAAGGTGAAGCTTCCATCCAATGAGTGGACCTGGACATGAGTTAGGAATAATTGGTTTTCTCCACCATGCCTGGTTGGAATAAATCTGCAATAATGGTCTGGGGCTATGAGAAAAGCAGACAGCCTGCCCCTCCTGGGGTAAAACCATAGTCCCATATTGGTAGCCAAGCGAAAGGAGACCTTGATTTCCTTGGCAGCACCTGTCCGAGATAGAGTAATAACATAGCAGGTGATGACTCAAATGCCCCAGACTCTTACCCACAGGATTGGGCATCAGGTTTTGAATGTTTCTTTTCAAGGTAAACATGAGAAGTGCTAATATCAAATTTTAAATTGTTTGCTATTAAGTTTCTACCTTAAAACCTTCAATAACAAACACAAAGAATGTAGTTACATGGAGTAGTGCATTAAATGGGCCACTGTTTCCTGAGATAATATGGGGTACAGGATTCAATCTCAAACTATACATGTGTGTGTATGTATACCTATCTATCTATCTATCTATCTATCTATCTATCTATCTATCTATCTATCTATCTATCTATCTATCTATCTATCTATCTATCTATCTATATCTATCATCTATCTATCTACTAAAGAGAATCATTAAAGTTTGAGGTGATTTTTTTTAAAGTGAGTATTTACAAATGCAGTTCTTCCAAATATATAAAATCATACCCTAATGTCACTAATTTTTTAGAAGAGCTGTTTTTAGAATTTTTTTTTTAAGTACAGCCTTCATTGTATTGGGATAATATGCATGTTTTATTCAAAAAATTCTTCTGTGCTTCATGGTGGCTAATGGCAGAATTTTCTTGCCTCTACTGGACTCCAGCTTTCAAAACATAGTATTTATGAAGTACTAATTCTTTAATACAGAATTTCTCAGCCATGGAATTGGGAAAAGTTGCTGCGCCACATTCAATTGTGAATTTATGTAGCAAATAATTTGTACTCAGATTTGCGATTGGTTTCTTTCTTAAAATATATGGACTTAGGGAAAATCAATATTATCCCAATACTAATGTTCAGTTTCACTTATCTGTTGCCAGCCATGCTTTCTGGAATGGGAGAGAATGAGGCAGCATCTGATCACACCAATTTATTGAGAGTGCTGCACATGTGAAATTCAATCTTCCTGTCTTTTAGGATGCTGAGAAAACAAAATAGAGTAAAACTACTTTGACATATATGTTATGGGAACTTCAGTCTTATAGAAAAGTTGCACTGAATGATGCATCATGACACTATTCATAATGAAAAATGGCACAGCTGTTGATTTTATCAACAAACTTCTCCCCATTAGACAAACATTTTCTAATATGTGAAAATAAGCTTTCTTGTGATTCCTGGTTCTTGCATATGGTGATATCTGGTGTTGCTGTTTCAGGGAGCAGGTGTCTAGAATTACCTCATTATTCAAAGTAACAATGGGAAGGTTAAGAGACAGCAGTAGGTTATATTTTAAAAAAGAAATCTCGTAAGCAGGCAACAGATGATACTTGTAACACATTTCAACCCCCCAATTTCCTCTACGACTAGAGTAATTTACTCTAGTTTAATTTAAACTGAGACAGGTTTTCAAGAAATTGTTCCTTCAAAGGCAACATGTGACACTTTTGAAAAATTTATTCTGGGATAGTGCTTCCCCTCCAAGAATGCTTCTACTGTTTCTTATCCCCAGTGCTTACACACTCATAATGTTTTATTCTTATAAAAATGACATGGAAAAGAGGAATATAAATAACAGAATTTGCCATGGACCTTCTATCAATGTACCTATGCATCCTAATCTGCTATTTTGTTTTAAAGATAACTCAGTTTCTAAATATATATGGAGAAATTAGTAGGCACACTTTAAAAGAATATGTTTAATATTTCATTTTCAGAAGTAAAACTTTAAGAAATTTCTTACACAGAGCACTCTCAATCAGAATTCTTTTGTTTCGTTGTTTTTTAGAGATTTTATTGCTGTATCTCTTTGTTCCTTTTCCTTTTCTTTATCAACGATAAAACACTTTCTTATTTGAATTTCTGACAAATTTGAAGTAAACTGCAGAAGATATTTTTTTCCTAACTAAAATTAGTGCAAGGGATTAGCTTTAGGAATAAATCCATTTAAGTGGTTATGAGAGATAAATTCTTGATAGGTATGAGAATGTTTTCAAGAAACAGATTAGGCTTTGTTTCTGTTTCTATTTCTTTATAGTATGCTAATTTAGAAAAGTCATTTAACGACTGTGATCCTCAGTTTCATTACATGCAGAATGAGCAAATATTTAAATGGTATTTAAATGGAATAAATAAGTTAATAAGTGGAAAACATTTGTAACAGCAATTGGTCCACGTTACTATTAAATAACATAAATTAAAAAACTATTTTAATAAAATGTATCACATATATGCATACATATGCATAAATTCAATGATGTAATTTTGTTTTTAAGTCAGGCAAAAATGTGGTGATGTGAAATATCAATAATATATTTTATATTAGTTTACACTGCAGAAAACCTATATTGACTTTTGTCGTATAAACAATCATTTTCAAGCTTTATATATTTATATGTAAATGTAAATCTAATATTTTGCACCAAACTGCCTTAGTACATATTTTCCATTTGCAACATTCCTGTTGCAAAACCAATAAATCTACATCAGTTCCTTGCTCTCAATAAGTTATGGATATGCACTCAACTAGGAATAAGTCTTTTTATGAGTTATATTTATCTCAACAACAGACAAGTCTCTAGTTACTGCATGGAGAATGTGTCTATTAGAGGGAATTAATTTTATACAATCAATAGGGAAATGGCGGTTAAAGCAGAGGTTAAAGAAATCTCTGCTGACTTTCAGGAAACCTGGAAGAAAATTGTTTCTGATGACTGACCTGCATGTTGACAAAGTGAATGGTTCTCAGGATGACAGATGGAAGCTGCTGGCAAATAGTCATGATTTTCTCTTTTGAAGCACTGTTGTCTCCTTGAAGCTCCCACCTGTGAACAATGGCATCTTCTGTTACTTTGCCCCCCCAAATTCATAAGCATGCCTATCTTTGGCCAAACCTAATGTGCAAACCTGCTGACAAGGCAGGCTTGAAGTAAGGAAAAGTATAGAAGGAGTGTCAGAAGAGGCAGGAAATATTTATAGACACACATGTACATATACATGTATACATATAATTATTGATTATGTAATCAGTATTATTCAGCAATGATTTATGCATACATTAATTTGTATTTTGCCATTTTATTAAATTCATGTGTCTATATAAGATATCATCATTATATAGTATTCTCAAATCATGTAATATATATTCAGTAATGAATTATATATATATATGTGAAAAGGCACATACATGTGTGAATGTTTACTGTTTATATATATAAGTATATATAAAAATGCATACTTCACAATATATGTATTCAATTACTGTGGGAAAAGATTTGAGTCCACCATATGATAATCTTTTGTCTATTGTTACCACAAAGGACCACAAGACTTTCTGGCTTGACTGGCATAATGAAGTTGGTTCTTTCCTTAAGCAATTTAAATCCAAGACAATAATGATCAATATTAAAGATAATAAAATCATAGAATCACTGAATTACAACAAACAATAAATTGATGCACAAATGACAATACAAGATTCAAATACATAGAATATTTCAATTTTTCAAAGTCTTTCAACTACTTTATATTATTTAACAGATAATATCTTTAATATGTCTAATATTTGAAGAATAAACATGCTATTAGATAATAGATTGCATTAACAATCATACCTCAAAATTTGAAAATATTTATCTTTTACTATTTGTTGAAATCATGTTACATAATCAATTCTTAAAATTATATTTTAAATATTAAGTTCAGTATTGCATTAATTACTATGAAAGCAAACAATTAACAGATCACAAGGAACTTAGTATATAAGGTGAAGTTAAATGCTGCCTGCCTGTGACAGACCTAGCCTTTTAAAGTTGCCCCAGCTTAATTATTAACAGAAACCATTTTTCTTTCAAAATAGTCCTGGTTTAGATTATAAATTTTATGACAACCCTACTTGTAAACCATACAAGGATACAAGGACATTATATCATAGGTTATAAGTCATTTACTGATTCAGTACTTATTTCATATATGTATTATTCATTTCTTCAGCAAATACATGTTTGTACTTAATAGCATATCATGTGTCATGCACTGTTATAAACACAGGCAAAAAGGAATGATGAGAAAAATAAAGATGTACATTCAAGGGAGGGATACAATAAGTAAGGAAACAAGGAAATGTATTTCTAACTTCTTTTGAGTGAAGATAATAAACTGTGATTGCAGCAAGAAATACAGTTTTAGAGATCAATCACAGCAGAAAGCTGCCACAACTGCTTAAAACCCATCTAACTGTTTAAAGACACTAGACAATTGAGATCTGCCAGTGCCCAAGGAAAGTTTTAGTTTCTTTCTGTAGCAATGATTATAGGTAAAACATATGACAACTTGGATTCACAAACCTTTGCTTTATTTATTCCAACCACCACCGATTCAGTTTGAGATAGTAGTTCTACCAACAGCCAAGAGTGTGTCAAGATTGAATGCTTAACACACTCCATTTTATTTTAGAAAGTGTGCCAATTGAAACTGTTATGTACCAAAGTAAACCCATGTTCTTTAATACTCATTCAGTATTGTTGGATGGGATCTTTCAGATTAAATTATTTCAACGGAGATGCGACACATCTAATTGTGGGTGGGACCTTTGGATTCGGTGGTTTCTTGGAGATGTGTCTCCACCCATTCAAGGTAGGGTTGCTTACTAGAGTGCTTTAAGAGGGAATCATTTTGGAAAAAGCTTCAGAGCTGACACAGACCAGAGACCATTATAGATTGTATTAGAGTTCTCTAGAGAAACAGAATCAATAGAAAACACTTACAAATATAAAACTTATAAAAGTGTCTCACGTAACCTTGGGAACGCAGAGTCCAGGATCCACAGGGCAGGCAATGAAGCTGACAATTCCAATGGAGGGTCTGGATGAACTCCACAGGAGAGGCTTGGCAGCCAAAGCAGGAAGAGAGCTTGTGTTTTCTGAGTCCTCCTTAAAACGCTTCCAGTGATTAGATTAAGCATCACTCATTGCAGAAGACACCTTCCTTGGTTGATAACAAGTGAAATCAGCTGTGAATGTAGCCGACATGATCATGATTTAATTCTATGAAATGTCCTCATCGCAACAGCAGGCCAGCACTTGCCCAACCAGACAAACAGGTACCACCAATTGTCCAAGTTGACACATGAACCTGACTATGACACAGATGTAGAAGAAAATCACCCCCAGGGAAGCCAATTGAAGAATCCAGAGAAAAAACTAGTAGGCATCATTATGAGCCTTTTCAGGTGAGAGAGAAACCCCAAACATCATCAGCACCTTCTTGACTCAAGGTATCTTTCCCCAGATGCCTTAGTTTGGACATTTTCAGTCAATGAACTGTAAACTTGCAACTTAATAAATTCCCTTTATAAAAGCCATTCTATTTCTGGTATATTGCATTCTGGCAGTTTTAGTAAACCAATACAGAATTTGTGTCCATCCTGTCCCACAATCTCACAGTGAGAGCAATTCAAACTTCTCAACTATCCTCTTTGATTCTTCCTTCAGGGAAGTTAACCAGACAATAAAACATGAAACCAATAATTACTTTTTAGGGGTTGTTGTTTTCATTATTATGCATTTTTGTCATTATAATGTCTTTAGCCTGGGAATGTCTATTTAACATGGGCAAATGAGCGGGTCCTTTTCTTTTTGCCTTAATCGTAACTTGTCCCCTATTTGGTTGACCAGCAACCTTCTTCTTGTCCCATTTCATTCTTGGTATTGAAAGAATGTAAACTCTTATCTAACATATTATTTATCAAGAGATTTTTACATACACCAGTGTGCTGACTTGAATCTGTTATGTGCTCCAGAAAAGCCTGCTTCTTTTAAACCAATCTTGTGGGTGCAGAACTGGTGTAGGGTGGGACCTTTTGACTAGATTGTTTCTGTGGAGATGTGACCCTACCCATTCAAGGTGGATCTTAATATACATTCTGGAGTCCTTTAAGGAAGAGACATTTTGAAGGTAGCTCAGAGCTGAGAGAAGCTGAAAGAGACAGAAATGCCTTGGGAGAAGCAAGCAAGGACCCATAGAAGCTCAGAGAGAAAGCCACTGGAATCAGAAGCTGAATGCAATACAACCCAGGAATGATGGACCAACAGATGGCAGCCATGTGTCTTTCCATGTAACAGAGGAACCCTGGATCCCTCTGGCCTTTCTTCAGAGTCAAGGTATCTTTCTCTGATGCCTTAATTTGGAGATTTTCACAGCTGTAGAACTGTACATTTTTAACCTAATGAATCCCCTTTGTAAAAACCATTCCTTTTCTGGTATATGACATTCCAGCAGCTTCAGCACACCTAAAGAACCAGCCGTGTACATTTTATCTAAGACAACAATAAAATATTTTCAAGTACTCTAATGGACAAATATTTTTTAACATTCAAAACAAATAATTATTTTATACTTATACTATAGTCACTATAGTTTTTTTTTCCCCATGCTATTTTATCTATCAGTAAACCTGATAATTATAGATTATAATTATAAATTTCAGCAATTTCTGTAAAGCAGATTGACATGGTAGTGTTCTTGGGAGTAAGGCAATAGGGAGATGAAAGGGTAGTTAAGGTAGGTGAAACTATTTTGAATAAGAAGGTGCCACTGACAAGGTAACAGCTGAGTTGAGATGATCTTGAGAAGATTCAGGGGAAATGCATTACAAGCAAAAGGAAGAGAGAGGACAAAACAAAAATGATATTCTTTAATTGACAAATTCAATTTTTCATTCCTTCATTGACTCATTCATTCTTTCTTTCTGGCATTAGAGATAAAGTGTTAAGAATCTCAAATCAATGCCTTTATGAAATTTAAAGACAAGTGTTTAAAAAAATAAACTGTGATGAATATTAAAAACAGAGTGACTATAGAGAACAATGGGGAGCTATAGAGAGAGCAAATAAATTGAATTTCAGTCTAGAAAATTAGTTCTACAGTTCATACCATTTAAAAAATTACTGAGGCTTTTTTTTAGCTTTCAAATTCATGATAGAGGATTATTGACAACATGTTGTAATCATTGCATATTTTATTTTAAGCAGAAAAATATAACTACTAAGATACAAAATGTAGTTACCATTCACTTAAATTTGCAAATCCATTTTATATACTTCAAATAGATTTTTGTTTGAATTTTCAAGTTAAACAGAGATTATGCTCATTTTGAGACTCCTATTTTAAAGTTCTGAAAAAGAGACAGCTGCTTCAGAGTATGAGATTTATGTTTACCTTATGCCATAAAGAAAGTTTTTGCTTTATACACGTAGTGGCAAGAGAGTGGAATGCATTTGAGTAATGAGGAATCTAGTCTTGATTCTGATCTTAATCATATATTCTGGTTTATGCACATCAACTTTGCACATAATGCTCATTAGCTTCAGAACCAGTCCTATACTTTCTTTATTAATGATCTCAAACATATTTCTCTCGAAACCTGCCCTATAGTCTTCAGAATCTATGACTTTACAAAATTATGAAACTTATTGCCATGAAAATCCAAATTTCCAGAAATAGCATGAGTTCCAAAGACTGACATGGTGTCTTTTATATTTTTACAGTGTCATTTTCCAAAAATATTCTGTTTAAACTCAAAATAACATCTACATTCCTTAACACCTGTCAGCAACGACTCATAACTCACCGACGTAACTGTTCACATTTTGACACATGAAGTCTATGCATATTTTGTAAGACGTCACTGTCAGAAGCCAAAAATAAAAGGAGGATGTGACTGCTCTGGTACTACCATGCCAAAAAGCCACAGATAATTGTGATCAAGAGAGACAATTTCAATTATTGGAAAAACACATCCACCTTCTACTGCTTCCAAAGTTTTTTTTTTTTCCCTTTGGTGGGGGGGGACTGATTTTTTTATTATTTAATCTTTCCCTATTTTTGCCAACAAGATCATTTTATGATTATAACAGTGAAAAGTGTACAAGATTATTTGCTCAAATACTGGAAAAAGTGATAGACTTGTGAAGACTTTTACTGAAAATAATAGACTAAATTGAAAACACATGGTTTAGCTACTTCTCAGAAAAGGTCAGACAGCAACTGAAATGGAGGCTATAAAAATGCATAAGAAGAGTAATTCACAAATGAGGAATGATAATAGTGATGCAGATAAAACCTTTGGTGATATATACACGACTGATTTTAGAAAATACAACAAAGAGTAATTAGATTAAACTAAGTTATAAACAATGAGCACATAAAAAAGATACCAAAAATAACAGATTTTAATATTATGCTCGTTCGGCTGAAAGCATAAATTGTTACCCAAATGGAGGAAGTGGTATGATTTAAGCACTTTTGAAGCAGAAAACTCATTTAGTTATTTTATGAGATAAAGACACTCATTGTAAATCATTCCTACATTTGTATGAGGGCAAAATAAATTGCCTTGATAAAATCAAGCTGATTTAAAGTATGCTTCTTTAATAGCACTGGATGAATTTAAAGCATTCTATATCTTGGATCAAGGCTAAACCAAATTTCTCTCCAACACAGAAGCAAACACACATACATACATGTAAGTGCACACACAAAATTCCAGCTCAAAATATCTATAAAATATTTCTAAAGAGCAGTTCATAGAGATTTGCTGTATTATAATATGAAAGAAAAATAAACTTCTATAAAATGTTTACTTATTAAGAAAAGCTTCAAAGACGTGATTTTTAAACCACCCCCAATGTAAGCCTTATGATCGTTCTCCAAGATAAATTCACATCTCCAGTTTCACAAAGATTTTTTTTTTGCTTTAAACAGTTATAACTTGAATTCAATTTTTAGTTTCGTAGTATAACAAAATGTTTCAAAATAATAATTGGAAAGAAAAGGATTATTGTAATAAAGATCTGAAAACACTTAAATTTCATAGACATATTTTGGTGAAGATTAAATATTAAAGGCTGTGTTTCATAATGGAAATAAGCTTCCAGCTAAAATATGAACTATCTTTTTATTTTCACTCACATTTCCTTGAGCTATATTGAGCAGTAACTATTAGGGCTGGGAAAACAAAACTCAAAGAAGTTACTGATTTGCCAAAAGTCACAGTAGAGCAAATGCCAAAAACAGACACCCAAAGCCACTCTGAAGGCTTCAGTCTAGGAGAAAAAGTGTTTCCCCCCATTTCAGAGCCCTTGGTGAAATGCTCACACTAATATAAATTAAACAGAATGAATGAACATACTGCATTATATAAAAAGAGGGATAGGTGATATTTTATATTTTACTTTTTGCATACTGTGTGGGGGTCACATTTCATTCTTTTTCCATGTGACTATGCTCTTATTGCAGCACCATTTATTGAATGTTTTTGTTTTTTTTTTATCAAGTGCTCAGGGAGGGAATTGGACAGGGTCTGTGGCATGGCAGGTGAGAATTCTACCACAGAACAACCCTTGCACACTGTGGTATTTTATTATTTTTAACATAATGTAATTTTTTTCTTTTAACCAAATATTTCCATGAATATGCACAATCCACCGAGTAAAGTCGTTTCATGTCATTATAGCATGCATTTTCATTATTCTGCAGTCCTGCTTCCTAACTAACATCAGCGATTTGAGTTGCTGCTCAAAAATTTCAAAAATATTTGCAATATTTAATAATGTCCATAACCTTTTTCTCATGAGTCAACTATGTTTCTGTCTAATTTCATTTGATCTGAGCCCTTGTTTACCCTCAGATTCATTCCTTGCTTTTCCTCTTCTCTGCTTAGTGTCTAAGCAGTTTCTCGGTTGTGAGAGGGCATATTAAGTTAAATGTAAGAAAATACAATGAAATAAGCAGTTAAAAATCCTAAAGGTTTTCTTTCCCATTCTCCCATTTCACCTTGCTTTTTCTGGATTCTACCAGCAGCGGTGTTGGCAGTGAATGGGCTAGCAAGGAAACCTGAGGAGCTGAGCTTTTACTTTCCCTTTGCCTTTGCCCAGAAGGCATCTCCAGCAGAGATATGTCTTCTTCAAAGCTGTGGCTGTGTCATGGTCAGGGACATGTGTCAACTTGGCAAGTTGTGGTACCTGTTTATCTGGTTGGGCAAGTGCTGGCCTGTCTGTTGCAATGCGGACATTTCATAAAATTAGATCATGATCAGTCAGCTGCATCCACAGCTGATTCCATTTGTAATCAGCCAAAGGTGAGTGTCTTCTACAATGAGTGATGCTTAATCTAATCACCAGAAGCCTTTTAAAGAGGACTCAGAGGAGACAGGTTCTATTCCTGCTTCGGCTGGTGAGCCTCTCCTGTGGAGTTCATCCAGGCCATCCATTGGAGTCATCGGCTTCGCAGCCTGCCCTGTGGATTTTGGACTCTGCGTTCCTGCGGTCACGTGAGACACTTTTATAAATAGTATATTTGCAAGTGTTCCCTATTGATTCTGTTTCTCTAGAGAACCCTAACTAATACAGGCTGCAACCAGGATTTGCTTGACTTGAGCCTCTGCAAGAAGACACGGGCCTCTGGGCTCCAGTATCGCTCCATTTCTCCCACGTCCCTGCAGACCGTTGGGGTTGATGCGGCTTGCAGTTGCTAAGCCCTGGGTTGCATCACTTTAACTTGTTTGGTGTCTCAGCACTTGCTCCGTGGTTTCTTTGTAGATTTCTTTTACTTTAAATACTCAAATGATTTTTCTGTCTGGGCTACCTCATCTTTTTTTGAAAATTTTTATCACTAACTAAATGAATATTAATTGAATCAGTGTTGGACATAAAATACAGTAGATGGTTTATGAATGCTAAAGTAATCAAAATGTTAGAGGGTGTAAGGGTAGTTCAGTGGTAGAATTCTCGACTGCCATGCGGGAGACCCGGATTCGATTCCCGGTCCATGCACTTCTCAAAAACAAACAAACAAATAAATAAAAAATACTATGACAAAATTATATAACATCATTTTATGACAATAAGAAATAATGCCAAAGATAGTTTCTTGTTCATCTCATTAACCATTGATACTATAGAAATCTTAAATTATTTCAATGTCATCGTATTCAAGTGTAGATATATAGGAAAAATTGCATTTAAAGTAGTATGATTTATGTTTTGTTTTGAAAAATCCACATTGTCTTAAAAAATTACACCATCATATAATACTGATGCAGGTAATTCATGATGTAAATTATTAAGAACCAAAAACCCGTATGAAAGTATTTCTATGTAGTATAAAATTAATGAAAGTGTTCAAAAGATTTTACTTTTATTTTTGAGGTTATGCTATGGAAGAATCTAGTAAGCTAAAATTGCTCTCATTTGTGAAGTATCAAAAAATGTATGCCTGCTCTCAGGCTGAATATTTGTTAGAGAAGTTGCTTCACCAAGGATATATTGCATTCTAGTTCTGTTGTATTTGGATGGATGCATCTCTTCATTTATATCCAAAAGGGAAATAAAAGCTCACTGCTTCTACACAATGAGGTAATGAACAGCATAAATAGTTCATATAATTTCTAGTTATGCATCATCCACATAGTAACAATCCACATAATATATGAAAAAGTGATATTACTGTTTTTGAAATAAATGTTTATATAGAGGCAATTATTTTCTGCATTCATGTATTGCATGAGGTTTTAATGCCTTTGCTATCTCAAATTCATTTATTTTAATATTCACTTCTTCAGTAATAATACCTTACTTTGATTTCAGCTTATACAAATTTTCTTTCTGCATCTCTGTTATTCCTCTTTGTCTATAGGATGCCTTTTCTCATTTGTTGTTTATTTTAATACTGTGCTCTATTCTTATTTAGAATCATTGTATCACTTTTAAGTCTTTTTATTTTTGACATTAATTTCCCAACATTAGAAGCTATATTCATAATCTTGTGCCCTAAACCATTTTGCATTTAGATTTCTCTTAAGTAAAGATAAAGTAATTCTACCAAGAATATTGGTAAAAAAGTTTCCCTTGACATATCTCATTTCTCATCTAAAAGTAGTGAGAAACCAAGTATATTCTCTCCTCAAAAATCTCCTGCACCCATCTTTTCCTTTCAATTTTCTTTACCACCATCCAGAACTCTTAACTCTTTACTTTTCCTCTTCTGTGGAGTGGAATTATATACTGATATCATGAGATGGTCTTTTTTAATGGCAGTAATAACAAGTTAATATCACACTGGCTACTCTAGTTCCTATCACACTTCTCCTCGTGAGGTAATCTTTTTTCAAATGATGTCATCCCAACTTCCTACCAGTATTCATTCTCAAGTATTTTTTTAGGATTTTTTGATTTGTAGAGAATGAGGACTAATTTTTCCAACTTGGTCTCCAACATTTTCTAATACTGGCCTTGCCTATAATTTTATTTTCTATTTAATATAACTTTCCTACACAACACCACCTCAGCTAAACTGTCTCCATTTTTATGCTTCTTTGCATATGGCAGGTGAATCCTTGCTTCAACCTGCTCACATTATTTTCCTTGAAGGAATAAGAGAAAAAGAAGAAAAAGAGAAAAAGAAAGAAAAAGAGACAAAGGGCATAAGGGAGAAAATTTATTAATATTTATGAAATGGATTAAAGACTAGGTGATGTGGGCATATCCATAGGGAAATAATCTTTATATAGAGGTTCTCTAAAGTATTACTAGCTTCTAGAATATCTGTGAAGAACCTTTCTCAGGATGTGTATAATGCTTGATAGGAAGAAATAACTTTATGAGATTCTTGGTGTGGTGGATTGAATTATATATCCCGATTTAGACATATTCTTAATTTCAATTTGCATTACTATGGATATGTACTCATTATAAATAGAATTTCTTAAAGAAGTATTTTATTTGAAGTGTGACTCAAAAGAATGAGGATAGACCTTAATCCATATTACCGGAATCTCTTATAAGCAGAAGAAATTCAGGCATAGTAACATAAAACCACAAGGAAGAGTTAGAAGCCAGAAGTCAGTGGGAACCCAAAAGAGAATAGAGAGGTCATTACCAAGGATTGGGAAAACCAAAAAACCCAAGGATTGCTGGCCAGCCAGATTGCTACTGACTTTCAGAGGAAGCAAGCCTTTTAGCATTTGAAATTGTGAGCTAATAAATAAGCATATTGGGGAAAGTCAATCCATTGTGCGGTATTTGTCTTAGTAACATGGCAGACTGAAACAGTTGGAAATAGAAGGTCGGATTCCAAGGCCATGTAGTAAAGTTGTAGTAAATGTGCATCACGTCAAGTTAACAGGAGGAAGTTCCTATGAACTTTGGGTCTTTTTCTCTGTTTTGGGAGTAAGTGGGGGGGGGGGGAAAGGGGTATATATAAATTTGCACTCAACTGAACAAATCTTGAAAACTGTGAAAAATAATTGATTCTAGCAGTTACCTTTGCTTTCCTGGCTTCTTTCTATACAGCTTTCACTCTATTCTCTAAATAAATATGGAGTAAATTTTTAAAGAACATTAATTCTCAGGAACACAAATTATTCAACAGCAAAGGATGTCCATGGTGCTTAGTGTGCTCTTATGGTTTAATGTACTTTAAAACACAGTATTTTATATAATATTCATGAAAACTATAGGACTTGAGTGTTAGTAACCTTTAATAATTTCCGGGGCTGTCATAATAAGTTACCACAAACTGAATAACTTAAAACAACAGAAATTTATTTTCTCACAATATAGTATGATAGAGGTCCAAAAATCAAAACGTTGGCAGTGTTCGTTCCTTTTGGATATTCTTCAGGTGAATCCACTCCAGGCCTCTATCCTAGTTTCCGGTGGTTGTCGGAAATCCTTGTCATTCCTTGTTTTATAGACGTAACTCTCGAATCTTGGCCTCTATCCACACATGGCCTTCCTTTGTATGTCTTGGTGTGTTAGGTCTCTCTCTCCTTTCTCTTTTAATAACACCAGTTATGAAACATCGATCCCACCCTAAATCCAGGATCAACTCATCTTGAGATCCTTAATTATAAATCTTTGATAACCCTTATTCCAAATAATGCCACATTTTGAGGTCTTGGGTGGACATGTCTCTTGGGGGACAATATCCATCCCACCACATATCCCAATTTTGCATGTGAGCAGACATAAGCTTTAATATGATTATGCATGTTTCCAAGGTCACTAACTACATAGTTGCAAGTCAAACTTATATTTGTCCCATTGTTAAAATTTATGCTTTGCTTCACAAATTTTCAAAACACTTACTGACTTTTATTTGTTGACTAAATGAAACAGTTCTGCTTATTGCTTTGTGTATATGTAAGATTTATTTAAGTGGAACTATTATTTCTGGATTTAGTCCTGAGTTGTCTTTTGTAACTCCTTTGCCTGTTTGGCTTCTGCATTATCCCATATAATAAACAGTTGCATAAATTTCATTTACTATGCAATAAGAACCATTTTGCTTTAAACATCAATGAGATGATGTTTATAACACGTAAAACAATGGATAATTGTATTTTTTAATAATTGGAAATGAGTATGCAAATTGCTTAGATGTAACAAGTTATAAGAGTGTATATGTACACTGTAATAACTCAGGTAAGGGCTATAATTTGGCCTTTAAAAAGATCTCTGAAAAAGTTGTAAACTTGGTGAACTTCATTCACATTTCTGAAATGAAAGAAATAATAGGCAATTTCTGTCAAGTACCTAAGTTTCTCCCTTGAAGGAAATTATTTGTTTACAGAGCCACTTCTAATCAGGAGGGGGCCATTCTGGATTACAGAATAGAAGCAGAGAAGGAATAAATGTCCTCTAGTGGAATGAAGAAGTTATTGCATTTCTTCATTACTAACCAAAGCTACAAAGAAAATGACCGTAATACAATGAAATTGATTATGGTCCCTATTTCCCAGGAGGAACTATGGGTAAGATAGCTATACGTTTTATTTTACAACCATTACAAAGAAAACACTCTTCCTTATATTTTTTACTTAGCTTTCAACATTAAACTTTTTTCTTCAACATTGGAGGCCTTTCTAAAGACATCCGCAGGAAGACTCCCACCTTGGAAGTAAATTGTTGTCTTCCCAGGATTTGGTCATTGGTAGAAAAATGGTGATGAGGTGATGTAGACTCTCAGAATGTCATGAGGAAAGATAGAGTTAAACTAGCTTGCCTTGGCTTGATAATAATGCTTTCCTATGAAAAATCAAGCTTCTGCGGATTTTCAGTACTTTGAATAAAACTGATTCACAACATTACCAGTATAACAGAGCACCACTGGGGGATGAGCGAGGTGCTGCTGTGTGTCATACAATGTGGAAGAGAAGAGTTCTCCTTTATATCAGCACAGAATGACAAGGACCCTTACTTATTGTGTTACTACATGTGACAGTACCAAGGCACTTTTGCAGCCCCCTTGTTGCTACATGGCTGTAGAGACCATCAGTGGGAGGTGATGGCAATGGCTGCAGATGTGGAATGGAGCACTGGAAACAAGGAAAGAAACCAAGAAGATAACAGTCCCAAAGAGACACTTAGAGGACTGTACCATTACCATGCAGGTGAGTAATACCATCCACTCTCAGATTTACTAGAAAAGCCTTGGGAATTCCATCACAATCTCTGCCTATCCAGTTCAATACTTACTCAGGCCACTACCAAATTATTATTATTTTTTTAAATTTTGAACTCTTTTCATGGTAAATATTTATATTATTCTTTACAAATTTAACATGGTTTTGAGCGCATAATGTTCAAGATAAAATGTTGGTGTCCTTTAATATATGTACTTATTTTCTATTTGAAACAAGTCCACAGTAAAAAAAAAAATTCATGCCTATCCAACAAATCTTTGAGAATTGCTGTAAAACAAATCAGTAGATTAGTACTACTATTCTAGCTCCCATAGTAAATTCTTGAAAACAGTTTTATAAGTAATTAGAAAAGTTAAAAGTTGAATGGATTCAAGTAAATAAATGTATTCCCATTTTTGAAGCTAGAAAGGAGAAAAAGTATAATGCTGGAAGAACATCAAAAATAATATTGTAGTTTTTCCTAGAATCAAGAATTAATTTGAGTCTGGTCAGATGAAATTTACATATTTCATATTTCATGCTTTTATTTTATCAAAACTGAAATAGAATAATACCATTGTGCAGATTTGAGATTCTTCCCCAGAAAAGACCATGGTTCTTTTTTTTTTAATACATGGGAAGGAACTGGGAATTGAACCCAGGTCCTCCGGCATTCCAGGCAAGCGTTCTTGCCTGCTGAGCCACGTGGCTCACCCAAGACCATGTTCTTTTAATTCATTCTTGTGGGTGCAGACTTGTTGTGGGTTGTGTGTGGGTCCATTAAATTAGGTTGTTTCAATTGAGTTGGAAACCGCCCAATTCAAGGTGGGTCTTCATCCTTTACTTGAGTCCATTATTAGGAAAAGAGAGAGAAAACAGAACAGTGAGCTCAGAGAAAAATATCCAAAGAGAGATGACAGAGAGCCACTGGTATCAGAAGCTTAAAGTAACAGAATCCAGCAGTGAAGGACCAACAGACACTAGCCATGTGCCTTCCCATGTGGTAGAGGAATCCCAGATGTCATCGGCCTTTCTTCAGAGAAGGTATCGTCCTGTTGATGCCTTAATTGAGACATTTTTATGTCCTTAGAACTGTAAAATAATAAATCCCCAATGTAAAAGCCAATCCATTTCTGGTATATTACTTTATAATGGTGTTAGTAAACTGAACAACCATTTTAAGTTTCGTATAGTCAAAGACTGCCAAGCACTGTGTAATGTAGCAATGAGGTATTCGACTAGACAGACACTTGGGTAGAATTTCCACTTTGTGCTTATCACTAAGAATTCGATCCAAGCATGGTGCCAAAGCCTCTAAAATCATCTTTCTCATGTGGTAAATTGTGCAAACACCAGCACCCTTTCAGAGATGATTTAAAGACAGGATGTAATTCTTTAGCAAACAACAAAAGTGAATCTAAAGCAAATTCTAGAAAATAAAAGATTGAGAACTAGAACAGAATAGAACATAAAATAAAGGTAGAAGCTGAACTATATACAGTTCTATTGATCTCTATCTGAAAATTAGATGGTTATTTCATTTAACTTTTCAAAATGTTTTTTTGTTCTACTGTGTAAAATAATAGTGACATAATAAAACATATAAAAATGATTGGAAAATGATGGGGAATTTTACCAGTGAAAAGAGAAGAACAACTAAAAGATAAACCTCAGATATGCTCATATGCAGAATAAAAGTCTCCCTTAAGATACTGCCTTACCTCAGGTTCCCTAGAAATAAGGTAGTGCATGTCACACATTTTGAATTTTTCAATAGGAAATTTGGCAACAGCTGTGATATTTTTGGATTAAGTCAAAGTTATATTTTGTATTTTCTGAATATGTCTAACAATAGTACAATTACAGCATGTATCCAATATGACCTTAACCTTTTTTTAGAAACAACGTGAGAATAACAATTGATCTTTTTAAACCAACCAGATTTATTGCATATAGTATAGAAGAAGCACGAAAAAAGTTTAGTTGTACAACAGAAAACCCTTAAGCACATAATAAATCATGCTGTTTGGCAGAAAATAAAATTAATTTTGAATTTAAGATGTCAACAATTATTTGGTATATATTGCATATCATTAATAATACCACCAGCAGCCTAAAAAAGCATATGCTTAGCTATTTCTAGAATAAAAAGCATATGAAAATTTTTATTTTGAAAGATTTTTTTTGATATTATGAAGTTAAATGTGTCAAGCTAAGAGAGTAAGCATTCTATATCTTATATTTTGCTAACTAGATTCAAAACTGCAAAATATTTACACATATGATCTGTTGGCCTTCATTTGTACCCTTTCCCTAAACTCCACAAATTTTTGGACAATATCTACTCTTTCTCCCTTTAAAATCATACCTAACATATAAATGAGTCATCTCTTTCCTCACTGTCTCAGTTTCTTAGCTGGTAAAACAAATGCCATGAAATGGACTAAACAATGGCAATTTATTGCCTCATGATTTTGAGGCTAGAATTCCAGAATTGAGGCATCAGCAAGGTGATGGTTCTCTTTCAAAACTGTGGTGTTTTGGGGCTGGCTGCTGGTGATCTTTGGTGTTTGGCTTTTTTATCAAATGCAATTGATATGGCGATGCCTTCTTTCTTCTCTGGGTTCCATTGACTTACAGATTCTTCCTGAGACTGTCTTTCTGTGAAGCCTCCAGTAATAGATTAAGACCCATCCTGATTCAATTGGCCACACATTAGCTAAAAATAAATTTTCAAAAGGTCCTATTTATAATGGGTTCACACTTATGGGATTAAATTAAGATTAAGAATGTTTATCTGGGGTATATAATTCAATCTCCCACACTGACGATATTACAAAACAAATGTGGAAATGGGTGACAAATTAGTTACATGTTCTCTCAGTCTGTATCAGTGGTTCCCCAAACTATCTAACATAAGTGTATATAGTCTAAGGTTCTGTACATCGTAGGGTCTATAATAGTGCACTGAGCAATATTTGGGAATCGTGATCAATCTGATCATAGACCATACTATAGAAAGGTAAAGAGAGTTATACACAATTATAATTTCTTATAAAAATACACTTGAAAAATATTTCCTAGGTGTCAGAGTTTATAAGTACGCACTTCATTAGAAATCTATATAATTATTAATTCTAAGTGTGTCATATTTTTCGAAAGGGGAAACAAATGAATTGCAGCCATCTCTACATCAAATCAGGCTTTATATGATATCATATAACATGATAAATTATATGCCATTAATCTTAAACTATATATAGTTGTGGTGAATCCAATGAATTGCTTCTAAAACAAAAACTAATCAGATAAGAGTGGGGAAAATGACATTTAATCCTCTAACAGGAAGATAAAACTATAAAAGAAATCATTTTAATGATATTTTCATGAAACATTTATCAGTTTTTAAATGACAATAGGTCCTCAGATGATTCCCTTTTCAACCATATTCTTTACTCTTCACTCCTAGCGTACTCTGACTCTTGCATCTTGTCTCTTAAGTTCTAAACCATGCTGGAGTCATGACTCTCCCCAGACAAACATGCCCACCGGGAAGGCAGACTAAATTACACTCATGTTTCGGCAATGGTTCCAACCTTCAAAGGGGTAATAATTTGTTGGAGTGAAAGATATAGTAGTTAAAAAAAATTGGATAGGATGAAGTTTTTAAAAGGAATTTAGTTTTTTTGTTTTTGTTTTTGTTTGGCATTTGCCTCCTCTGGCAATATAATCTTAATTCTCAGAGTTCAATGAGGCTCAGTACATCCAAGCATTAATATCTTTCTTTCTCTTTCTCTCATCTATCATCTATTTAATGTCTTGTTAAAAAAAAAAAAGCTAGTGATAACTTTCAAAAGCTTTGCCTAGTAACATATCAACTTTGAGTACAATTTAGATTTTTCTTATTCTTTGTTCTCCTACTCCTCTTCTGAGTACCTCACTCTTTGTGTGTGTGTAGGGGGGGAGGGGGTCATAGAGAAAGCCAGTATTTTTACATCTTCTATTTTGCATCCTCTATCTTTTCTAAAATTAGTTTTATAAATAATGAGTTATGATTTCCACAGATGCTTCCTCCTTCCGGTTGTTTGGAAACCAATTACTTACTTTAGTTAATATGGGCTTCCTCTTTGTTCTTTAACTTGAGTATCTTTTTTTATGCATCACATAAGGGTCAGTGTAACCACCAGTCCTCCCTGCATTGTGCCAATGGGTTTTGGGAGGGGTATGACACAACAAATATTCAGTTGTGTTGGGCAGAATTAATCACTTTTTAATTGAGAAAGAAAGTACATTTTTATAATTAAACAAACTCTCCCCTTAAACTTACAAAATGAAATTCTTGTTTAATAAATTACCTTTATTGTTATAGAGTATATTATAATACATCCACTATCCTGCAAATCAAAGGGTAGCCCTTCATATCACCCATAGTAATGAGCAGAAATCAGAGCTCCAGAAGGACATATAGTACCTATAGTATATGGCTATACTACCATAGGGTGAGAGTTCTGCCATATAAATACATTTCTTAAACAGTAATGCTTTCAACTTGTTTTCACAAAAGAATATGTCATGAATCTGAGTGCCAGGAATATCGGGCAGTCTCATCACCCCAAAAGACAACTAAAGTATTATAGAGATTCATGGAAGGTAATCCCATGATATCTTTCTTGTTTTCTCCCTCTTTTAGGGTAGTAAGGATGTATTTCAATTATCTTTATCAAACCTTAGTAATCCCATAAAGATTTCCTGGCAGTCCCCTGGTTTCCTCTGGTATCATTAGAGGAATTGTGAAGAAGGTTCAGAAGTGTGAGTGACTCCTTCCTATTTACAATGAAGACACCCATAAAAACCCTGTTGGGATAAAGGGGAAATGCTATTTATGGGTTTAATGTGGTGAAAATATGGCCAGATCAAAGATAGATTAATGCAGATCAGTTATTCCAAAACATAGTTATTAATTTTCCATGCTAATCACATAATAAATTGTTTGCCATGCTGGTTACTTTCAGATTAAATACACAAACTACAAAGAATTTAGATCGAAAAAAATTTCCCTTCACTACCCTAAAGGACATGGTTATACACTGCCTTATGCATGCAGTATGTTAAGTAAAAGGTTTTTATGCTGTTCCAAAGGTATTTCTAATTCTCAAAACAGTTTTGCACACCTTTTCGATCTTGCCTTCAGAAAGTTTTATCAGCTTACAAGAAATATTCATGTTTTTTAACCATAAATGGAAGTATAAATTATAATCATCCACATTAAATCCACACCTGGCTACTAATGAGTTTAAGCTATTTTCATAAATCAAATACTATCTTTAAAGAGAAAATGTATAACCGATAAAAATATTTACATGATTTACACAGTATTTAAAGACAATATCAATGTGTTAGCTTTAAAACTTTATTTTTATTCCAATAACGCTATCTCTCAAAAACTTTTAAAAACTCCTTACAACAGTTTTGTTCCATCACAATTATGGAATTTTAAAACTGCTGTAAGGAGTTTTTAAAAGTTTTTGAGGAGTAGCATTGACCTGGACTATGTAATAACATTTATGTATATATGTTTCTGTGTGTGTAAAAGTCATATTATTTCATATTATTGGTCATTATTTACTAGGTGGACAACCGAAAGAGGAGAAAATGAGTGCTAATATCTGTAGAAGAGGGTGCATAGGTGGTTCAGTGGTAGAATGCTTGCCTTCCATGCAGGAGACCTGGGTTCGATTCCTAGACCATGCACCCCCCCAAACACACACACAAAATATATATATATATCTGAAGAAGAGGTTGAAAGTGTAAGTAAATGGTCCTTATTAAAAAGTATGGTTGGTAGATGGATTCTTTTATTTGATTTTATAAATTAATATTTGATGCCTAGTATCTTCCTTCTTCCACTATAAGGAAGTGAAAGAAATTGTGTCTGGGTACAAGGTAAAAGGAATTCAAGATCAAGGGAGAATTTTTCAAAATATAAGAAAATTGAACTGTTCATACAGTATGCATAATGAATTAAATAAAAAAAAGTTTTAAAAATATTTTTGAGAGTGAATAAATTACAGAGAAGATTATGGAAGAAATTTGATAGCACCGATCAAAATCCAGATGGAGGATTTTTCAATAAATTGAATTATTTTGCTTACCGTTTTATATTTAGAAGATAGTAATCAACTAGAAACATATTAGTAGTCCTATAGATATCTGTATATATTAAAAAGAGAGGGGGAAATATAATAAAAATAGACTCACACTGTAATAAATTTGTACATGCGGTAGGGGAAACTAAAAGGAAAACATTTATGAACAAGGCAATACAAGCATGCATTCTACTACATTAATCTGAAGGTGTCAACAATAATTCAATATTTAAAAGCTAATGCTGATTGAGTGTTATATAGAAAAAAATTCTTAATTACTTTGCTATTCAATCAAATACCAAGATGAATATTCCAAAAGAACTCAAAATAAGCATTTACACTTGTCAAAAAAGTAACAGAAATATATTCAAATAAATTACATTCTTAGTTTCAGAATGGAAATTAATATAAAAACCACCTTGTAAACAGAGCAAAATAAATTTTTCTGACAACATATCCAAGAACATGTTCAACGTGTTATTTAACAGTTAAGGATAAAAATATCAGAAGTTAATAAAAACGAATCCAAAAACATGTCTATCAAATAAAAAGTTTCACAAGGGGATAAGACAATGAAGCATTTCCTTCTTTAAGAAGTAATATGCAGTAACTCATAATTCAGTCCTAAATCAGTCCCTTAGTAAATAAATACAGCTCAAGTACTTTGCCATTGTAGGATCTATTATTTTTCAGTTTCGAATATTTGATTTTTATTTATCAAAGTAAATTTAGGTGACTGTTTGCATTTTAGACATATTTCATTTTAAAATTCTATCCATATTTAGTATATTAACAAACTCTTTCTGATATATAACATCATTTGCTAAGACATCAGTGTAAATATTTAATTTCAGTAAACGTGCCTTTTACATCTAATTGACCTGCACGCTTCCTAATGCTGATAATACTCTATTTAGTATCAGGAAACGTATTCCAAAGTTTTAATATGTCTACATGGTGTTTACCTGTGCTTGATTTGATTTGATATAAACAAATGTTCATTAGAATATCAAAAAGGAGACAATAATATTCTAAAAGTTGCATCTTGAATAATAATGACCAAGAAGCACTTGGTGCATGTATATGTGTGTGTGTGTGTGTGTGTGTGTGTGTTTTAAGGTGTCTATAAAGAAGGAGGATAAAAATGGGAGGTTGTGTTTAGAGGTAGATTATAACAAGTTATTCAGTAGCTGACAACTATATGATAGACACTAGGGAAGAAATAGATTTCAGAATCATCAGTTAAAAGAGAGCAATAGATGCCATAAGAGTACTTGATGAGAAATGTGTATAAAGAAAAGTAGGTGAAGGGTTCTATTAGTTATCTATTACTGTGTAACAAATTAACACAGACTTAGATGTTTACCATGGTATGCAATTATTATCTTGCATTTCAAGAAGGCTTCTCTGGATATAAAAAAAGGCATTGTTTGGGCCTGTAGTCTCATCATGAGTCTGATTTCAAAGGATTTTGGAACTGATCATAAAAATGATTTGACTGCCAGATGATTTAACTCAAAAGTTTTATTCAGATGGCATTGACAGTTTGCCTGGCAGGGGAGATTCCTCACAGCATGAGACTTTCCAAAGATTGAGGCACAAGGAAACACTCTGAATGAAGGAGAAGCAAGGCAAGAGAAGCACCTAGGAAAAAGAGGATTGGGAGGGGGTTGTAATGGTGCTGTGTGATGGTATAGAGGCAGCATAGTAGCGAGTCTCTGAGTCGGAAAACTCCAAGGGGCAGAAGCAGTTTGGAGTCTTAAAACCACAAGGATTTATCTTATCTAAGGCAAGTAGATGTTGGATGCAGTTTCATCGATTATACAAAGTGAATTAGCCCTAAATGGCTAAAAATTCCTTGCTTGGATTATTTTTAAAGCAATTCTATTTGTAAGAATTTGAGTTTGTCATTGGTAAGGTTTTTTGGCTAATGGACACAGCCTGCTCTGAAGAAGCAAGTAATGCACAGGACCAAAACGTATAGGCCATCATTAGCTCATTTGCATACTATCTATCTCAGGGCTCTACTGAGAAAAGCTACAGTTACAAGCTGATGTGCTTGTTGGAATAATTTAGTCCCTGTTTTTTTTTCTTTTTTTCTTTTCTGCTTGTTGATTCTTTATTTATTTGTTTGTTTGCTTATTTATTTATTTATGCTAGATGTTGGCTGGAGTTCACCCTCAGTCCCTTGCCAGGTGGTCCCCTCCATATGCCACTTGCAACGTGGAAACATGTTTCATTGATGAGGTAGAGGCAATACAGTGAGTCTGAAGGCAAGGCAAAAGCTGGAACCTTATATAACAAAACCAAGGTAATGACATCCCATCACTTATGAGATACTCTGTAAGTGCAAGCGCACATCCCATGCACCCTCAGGAGGAAGACATTATTCTAGGGCATAACTACCTGGTGTTGGAATCATTAGGGTCCAGTTAAGAACTTGTGCCTCACAATGGCAATATAAGAATTCAGTTCATATAACATATTCAAACCTAGCTCGTTAAAGCAAAATTTGTTTCATGCTAACTAGATGTTGTGCTGTACCCAATTGTACTCAATCGTTTTAATGCCTGGAGAGAAAGACTCCAAATGAAGCCTTCAGAAACCCCAAAACCAAAACACTAAAGAAAACAGATCCAGTCCACTATGGGATCTTCCGCATCTGCCATGACCAGGAAGCTAAGAACCAGGTGCAACTACAACTGTGGCATCCTAGGTCCTTATCAGGACCCACAGAGGCCATACAGATGCCTCTGCCATAGAGCTCAACACTCATAAGTATAAAATCTGGTCAACAAGGTCTACTTTCAGGCTACACCCTTACACCCACACATGTCATCAGCACCATTCATTTCAGCAGAAAAAGCTGGGACAGATGAGTCACAGCCTTCATAACCTAATGCTAATTTTCAACTTTCAGATCATAAGCAGACATATTTGCTTGACACAGTTTTCTTACTTGCAGAGCAGTTTTGAGAGACCCTAGAAAATATGCTTAGGCTTCTAAATACGTTTGTGCAAAAGCATGTTACAGAACTTTGGAAAGAAGTGGGTGACATAATCTTCTTTATCTGCTCTAATCTACAACTCCATTTGCCACTCAGAGCCCCAAAGAATGCAATTATTTTCCATTTAAGCTTCTAAACAATAAAAAAAAAAGCCATATTCCTTTACCTAAGATGATGCAATCATACTACCTACTGTTGAAGAGAGCTTATATTCTTTCTTAAAAGAAACAGTGATTAGCCACTAATGCCATTTTTAATGTGTTCATTTCTCCTCTATCTCATTCTAGCTAATATAGAACCAAAGAAAGGAATATTTATATATTATATTACCAGCATGCTTCACCTAAAATTTAGAGGAAAATGATGCTTAATTTATAAAAATATATGCATGACACAACATGCAATGAAAAGAGCATGGGTAAATACTATATCTCTCATTTCTTCAACTCATAATAAACATCAGCTGTATTTGGTATCTGTAATTTTCTTTTTTTTTTCTTTAACTAATTGTGTTAGTTAGGGTTCTCTAGAGAGACAGAATCAACAGGGAACACTTGCAAATACAAAATTTATAAAAGTGTCTCACGTGACCATAGGAACGCAGAGTCCAAAATCCACAGGGCAGGCTGTGAAGCCGATGACCCCGATGGATGGCCTGGACGAACTCCACAGGAGAGGCTCACCAGCCAAAGCAGGAATGGAACCTGTCTCCTCTGAGTCCTCCTTAAAAGGCTTCCCATGATTAGATTTAGCATCACTAATTGCAGAAGACACTCCCCTTTGGCTGATTACAAATGGAATCAGCTGTGGATGCAGCTGACATGCTCATGACCTAATCCTATGAAATGTCCTCGTTGCAACAGACAGGCCAGCACTTGCCCAATCAGATAAACAGGTACCACAACTTGGCCAAATGGACACCTGTCCCTAACCATGGCACCAATCATTAATGTTCTCCTGTCCTTCAGTCAATCTCTTAGTTTTTCATTATCTTTTTATTGATGATATCACTGAAATATATTTGAAAGACTAGAAATCTTTCAGGTACAAACTTGTATGAGATCCCTGTAATAATCTGCTATATTTTATCCCTGGAGAGGTAGTATTAGGAATTTCTTCAGATATATGTCTCCATGGCCTCATTCTATAATGTCAATTTTATTTCCCTTTGATTGATATTTTAAGTCTATATTTATGGACTCATAGAATTCTAAATGGATCACAGGACATTGCATATAAATAAATTGTGAAGATCTTTTTTTTCCAGACATGACGACATGAATTTGTTTTGTTTATTGTAGTTAGCATGTATTAACGTCATTTGGCTGACATAAATCTAAACTTTGTTTATGTACATATATTTTTATTTCATCTTGATAACAACCCTATTTTAATATGCACTTCAATCAAATGAGAGAGCTTAGAACATTGGGGTTATCCTAGAATTTTAATGAGAGTTCAGATGATCGGAATATAGAATCTGCACTCTCACCTGTAAGTTTTATTGACTCATTGCATAGTGGTATATTGATCAATGAAGAAGTGACAAAATCATGTGCTCTGGAATATCTTTGTTATGCTGAAAGTCTCAAAAATGATTCAGAATTAAGAAATAAAATAAAATCCAAGTCTCATTATTCTTTCTAAAGGGAAATGACCAGCATTGGGCTTAATTTCATTAAACACTAAGGTTTAATTTACATTAAATTACTTAATAATTTTCTACCTTACTCAATAAATTACTATTCTAAATACCTATCCTCCTCTGACTAGTTACTTCTATTCCTGAAACAAAGTATATGAGGTGAGCTCCCATATTCTTGTCAAAGAAATTGTTAGAAGTTTCTGAAAAAGAGATTGGATGATGAGAGTGGGAGGATAAAAATATTTCTGACAGGAGAAGTAATACTTTTGCATGAGGCAGATTATTTTAGTTGTATTTGTTATCACCTTTTTATATAACCCACTCTTAACTTTTCCTTGCCAAGAACACATTGCTGCCCAAATTATTATTATAAGTTCAACTATATCCTCATCTAACTTCTGTGAAAACTTACCATAACACTATGTGAAAAATGAAGGGCTTAGCTATGCTAGGATTAGCAATCTTTTTGAAATTCTACAAGTCATCTCATTTATAAAATGACTAAGTTAAAATTGTATTGTAGCCATATTAAATTCCAAATATGTTGGTAACCCCGTAAGGGGAGTGATGGTTTTTAACACAAGTTAGCAAAGCCCTATTCATTGGCCAAAAACAAACATATACAAAGGAAGATGACTTTCTTTCTTCTAAATGTTTAAATGTACAGTATTTGTTCTGGGCATTAGCCAAAATCATATCTACATATGCTAAAGTCCTTTTAAAATTAAAGATAAGCTATAATAAATTATAATATTATTTCCTGGTGCCATATTAACAATCATCCATAGGGTGACTAGTATAATTAAGGTGGCAAATGAACAGATATCACTGCTTTGTAGAAGGAGCATATATATTTTATCTGTCTAAATGTATACTTTATATAGTGCAAAATTTGCATAGTGAAAAATATATATGAATGGGTGATTTTGGTTATGTGAGTTTTATTAAATATATTAATTTTATTACCAAACACATCTGCTAGAATAAAAACACAGTGGTTATGCAAGTTTGCCACATTGTAAGCTCTCTCTAAATTTGCAGATCCTTAGGAGCTGTAGAAGGGTAACTTGGAGGGAAAAAACAGCCATCTAAAGAGAACGGGGCTCCAAGTTTCCTATTCCTACATTTGAAAGCTGTGCTGGAGCTGGGGTTGGTTCCAAAAACATTTAGAAGACTGCTTTTTTAAAAGATTCCCTCACCTGAAGAATTTTTTCTTGTTTCTGTCATGGTAATTTCATACCTACTTGTTGTGTTTTGCTCTCTCCAGTTATTTTTATAATACATGGCCCTGCGAAATTTGCTCCTCTTTCTGTATTCTGGATGCTGTTATTTAAAGGTTGTTTAACTCCATTCACTATAAGCTTCAGGTATGGTCCTGCTGTTGAATTTCTCCCAGCACCATCTTCCATAAACATTTTTTGGTTGGGAGACCCTTATTGTTCAGAGAAGTCATTAAGAAATCTAAAATTGAGGTTTTAGCATTATAATAAATTGAATGTTATATGTTAATGGATTGCACAGCTATTTATAAATTAATTCCCTAATTATTATATATCTAAAAAGTCAAATGATAAACATACTTTCACTCTTGAATTTTTATGAATAAAACTAATTTGATGAAATTAATATAATCCATTTCAACCTGAAGGTTAAATTCAGTTTCTTAAATATCATTATGTGTAATTATAAGTACAATATATATATATATATATATTTAATTTAAAACATCTATTTTCTTTCTAGTAGAGTGGGTTCATCATTAGAGCCGTATGGCAAAAGAACTTTCTTCTCATTCTTTTGCGATTTTCCTCTTTGTGTATATTCATTTCAGTTGGATCGTCATTGTGTTAGAGATTACTGTGTCCAATATATTGCTTCTTTTTCCTAGGCACACAATTAGACTATATTTTCCAGCCTTCCTTGAAGTAATGTGTGGGTGATCTTACAACAAAGTTCTGGTCAAGTGAATGTGAGTGAAAGGCATGTGCACTTCTTCTTGGCACCAGCAAAAAATTCTTCATATCATTGTTTATACTCTTTCTTATTTTATCAGATCAATGTTTTCATGGTCAGGTTTGTGTCAACTTGGCCAGGTGGTGGTACCTGTTTTTCTGGTTGGGCAAATGCTGGCCTATCTGTTACTATGAGGACATTTCATAGAATTAAATAATGATCACATCGACTACATCCACAGCTGATTTCATTTGTAATCAGCCAAGGGAAGTGGCTTCTTTAATGAGTGATACTTAATCTAATCACTGGAAGCCTTTTAAGGAGGATTCAGAAGAGACAGGCTCTCTTACTGCTTTGGCTGGCAAGCCTCTCTTGTGGAGTTCATCCAGACCCTCCACTGGAATCGTCAGCTTCACAACCTGCCCTACACATTTTGGACTCTGCGTTCCCATGGTCACATGAGACACTTTTATAAATTTCATATTTACAAATATTTCCTGTTGATTCTGTTTCTCTAGAGAACCCGAACTAATACAAATGTATTCAGAAAAAAACACGAATTTGCAAATCAGATGGTAAAGATGGTAAAGAAATAATATGGCTCTTGAATCAAGAAGAGGCTTAGAAGAGACTTGCCCACTAATCAGGACACCCAACTTGAACTTTGTCTAAATCCACATAAAACCACTGTGATGGGCGGGCCACAGTGGCTCAGTGGCAGAGCTCTCGTCGGCCAGGCCCGAGACCTGGGCTCATTTCCCGGTGCCTGTCCATGTTAAGAAACAAAAAACAAAACAAAACAAAAAACACCACTGAGATTTAGGGGCCTTTATGATATGGCAACTAGTGTTGGTTAATCCATAACTAAGTTAGAAATTGCTCCCTGAGGTAGGATGCTACCATTGAAAGCATGCACATGTACACCTTAATGACACGAACATAGAGAACCCAACCAATTGGTGATTGAGTGGAAATTGATATAGATGCTGAAAACATGGAGGCCCATGATATGCCAGGACAAAATGTCACATAACCACTGAGCCTATAGCACTGAGGCAAATGGATGAAAAGAGTCAAAATATGTGTTTATGGTTATCGTTTACTTTAAGGAAGATATCTCAAGAAAAAGAGATTCTTCAAAAAAATAACTAACTGGTTTTAAAAGAGAAGTGAAAGAGAATGGATAATTCCAAAATCAACAATCTTTACAGGCTGAGAAAGTCAACTATTTTCAGCCCTCAGACAATAAGCGATAAGAACACAAGAGGCTTTGAGAGTAAAGATACCCTTTAAAATTTTTCTCAGGATTAAAAAAGAGATCAGCTTTTCTGCAAATGTACAATTTCAAAGATATCCTTCCAACTGTACCACAAGAAATCCTAAGTTCAGAGAGAAATTCATAAAGAATAAGAGGTAATAAAATATTCAGGTGCAATTGATTCCCATGTTCATCAATATAAAAATGTAAATTAATTCATATTTTCTTATCTCGGAAATCAGGATGCTTCTAACAATTTCTGCTATCCAGATGGCAACAGTGATTTAGTTACTGATGACAGTACATGCATATTTGGAGAATGGGTTCTGTAGCTTGAAACTTCAGGAGATAATATTTGAGCACTCTTAGGGCGTATTTTATCATCAATACACTTATGAAGCATATTTCAATATTGTATGAAAGAACATGGACGTGGATAACTCTGAGTTGAAATTCAAAAAAGTCAGCCATAATATGATCCAGCTATATACCAGCTAAACACTAAAATTTAGATAATGAGAGTGACAATGCTGGTGAATATGTGGAGAAACTGGATCTCTCATGCATTGCTGTTGGGAATGTAGAATGGTGCCACCGCTTTGTAAATCAGTCTGGCAATTTCTTGCAAATATTGAACTTACATCTACCCAGTAAACTCAGTCCTGAACATTTATCCTAGAGAAATGAAAATTTATGTTCAGACAAACTTGTACACGAATGCTCATAGCAACTTTATTTTTAATAGCCCAAACAGGAAATTACTCAAATGTTCTTTAAATAGATGAATGTTCAAACTGTGTTACATCTGTACCATGGAATACTGCTCAATAATAAAGAGGAAAAAATTATAATGCATGTAACTGCTTGGATGGGTCTCAAGGGCATTATTCCAAGTGAAAAAAGAAACAAAACAATAACAAATAATTACATCATGTCTGATTCCGTATGTACCATTCTTAAAATGACAAAATTATAGAGATGGAGAACAACTCAGTAGTTGCCAGAAGTTGAGGAATGGTGAGGAGAGTCTGATCGGGAAGGAGGAAAATGTGGAAGTTCTTTTATGACAAGGGAACCATTCCGTATCTTGAATATAGTGCCGGCAAGAAAAATCTAGATATGACATGAAATGTTAAACACCGTGCGTAAAAATATACCATGCAAGCATGCAAAAATGAATGCATGTAGAAACTGATGAAATTTGACTAAGTTCTATAGTGCAGTTCATTGCATTGTGCCAATTATAATTTCTTGGTTTTGATAATGTGCTATAATAATGTAAGATATCACCATTGGAGGAATATCAGTGATATATGTGATTTATCCACAGATGATTATAGGGCCTCTCTGTTCTATTTTTACAAGTTACTATGAATCTATCATTAGTTCAAAAGGAAGTTAAAATTATATCAGCCGGTATTTGTTTCATTATTTCTTGCTTAATGTATGTTGTATAATTTGTTTTAAATTTTGGAGTTCTTAAAACCACTTCCTTTAAAGTCAGCTTGAGAGTGTCCTGTTCTGTAGTTGTTTACTTTTGTTTGGTTTTTTTTGCATCTGTGCTCTGAATTATTTCATCTCATTATTTTAATTAAAAATTGTTTGGTTGTCTTTCTCAATGCTGCCATTTGAATGTAGTAGATTTATTTTGTTTCTTATTCATTTTCCACCCCTATGCTTACCTAATACAACCATTCTATTTTGTTGCATTTATTCATGTAATTGGTGTCCCTGAATAGAACCAGGTGTAATATTTGCAATTTAACTCTATCAGGAAGAGATTGCAGCGCAGTACAAGTGCTCTCTCCATGGCATTTTATGTTTTTCTCTCACTGAAGTAAAAATCTCATAATTAAAATGATCTTGAATAGTGACCAAAGAATTCTATGGCTTGCTTTCATATATGAGAAAATCTAGTCGTAAATTCTATTTTCGTGTATTTCACTCCACCTGTGCCTGACAAACTTAGGGTACTCCTAGACTCCATTAGGTGGTATTCTTTGCCTACATCCCAACACAGAGCTGAAAATCCGTGGTTTCAGCCTTTTCTCACTCTTATGTGATTATATTCTATTTTAGGCCCCAAGAAAACTCCACGTTGTTTCTGAGGATGGTTATTACTTTTCTTTCTTTTATAGTTTATATTTTCAGAGAGTAGGGATATTTAAAATGCAAATTTACATTACCATCCTGACTGGAATGGACTTTTATCCCCATGTGTCTATTCAAAGAATTCTTTCAGAACCTTTGAAATTTTATATATGAAGCGATCATTAAGGATATGTCTCATCTTTCTGTTTTATTTTTCATGTACTGTGGTTTACTTTCATTTTGCAAATTTCCTTTTTCTTTCATTCAGACAAATGATCTGTTTTACACCTCTGAATAGTTTTCTATTTCATTTGTTTTATTCTTTACTTTATAAACACAAGTGTGCATATCCACCATGTATGATAATCACCTATATTATTGTTTTATTTCTTTAATATCTAAATGTCATTTGTTTCTGAGTCCACTATTGATCTCAACCCATTTATTTATTTTAGTCATTCAATTTTTAGTTGAATATACACCCTGAGAATTCAAATGTTTAGCACACTTGTTTGTTTTTTCCTTCATGCAAAATCGATTTAAGTTCTTCTTGGTCTGGCACACTAAAGAGGCAGAACAGGAAAATAACCTAAGAAAATGTTCACATATTCCATTTACATAGGGGGAAGAATCAATATTTTAAAGAAATAATCACTCCTAAGATAGGCTACAAATTCTAAACAATTCATGTTAAATTAATTTCATGCAAAGAAATGAAGAACATGAAAGGGAAAAAAGGCAGGAAGAAAGGAAGAAAAAGAGGAAGGAGGAAAGAAAGGAGGGAAGGTAGGATGGAAGGAAAGAAGGAAAATTTTTGAAGAATAAGGAGTTAGAGCTTAGTAAGACCAGATATTAAGGTTAAATATAAAGCTTTATTATCCATAACCATATAAGATAAAGTATAGAAATAGATAAATGGAACATAATAGAGAACATGGGAATAGTAGCATGCATATATAAAGGTTTGATATATGGTAGAGGTGGCATTACCAATCAGTTGATCAAGAATAGAATCAATGAATGATTGGAAGAAATGTAAAACCATATTTGAAAATATATGTAGGATGTATGTGCATGTGTGTTTGCAAGTGTATATGTGTATATGTATATAGTATATATGTGTGTGTGTTTGTGTGTGTATATATAAATATATAAAATTGGGCTCATTACCACAAACACTACACTAAAATAACTATTAGATGAATTAAAGACTTCCATGTGAAAAAATATCCTACAGCTATTTATAGAAAATATCCTGAAAAACTTTATGAACTCAGGGAAGGGAGGATTTCTTAGGCATGAAGTGAAAGATTTAAACCATTTAAAATGATTAGTCTATTTAAAAGCATTAAATTTGACTTCAATATATGTTCTGAAAAAAATATTATTTCCTGTGGTCACAGACTTGAGATCACTGAAAACGAGATTCAGAATCTCCATGTAGTCAGTAGCAGATTTACAACGTAAACTAAAATCTCAACTGTACAGAGTGTCTGCTGTTAAAGTAAAGACATTGATTGAAAATTAGCAAGAGTACCTAAGGAGTGATAATGACAGCAGTGGGTAGTTGGAACCCTGGTTTCTGCTGAGTCTTTGCTGGGTAGACTTGTAATGCCCTGAGGAAATATCCACCCCACCTTAAGCTTGCCCTGGGAAGACACCAAAAAGACCTCCAGCCTGCCTTGAAAAATGACTTCCAGACCTCTAGTCTGCCTTTAGGAGTCTGTCATCCAACCTCCACTTAACAAGATTAACCCTTCAGTGCCTGCTGAACATGCGATTACCTCCCCTGGGTAAATAGTCCTCACTTCTTCTGTCTGAAGAAATTAATCCTGTTTCACCATATTAAAATGCAACAGAATGCCCTGAAGAATTGGCTTGAAGGACACTTCTAATTATTCTCATGATGCACCACTACTCCCACACTTTTCTTCAAGACCTATAACTAAACCGAAGTCCTAACAGGCCAGGAAAGGTGAGGTAAAAAGTGTGACTCTAGAGGAAGTATGCTATATTCTTAAAGGATTGCAAGAATTTTCCAATCTGTACAGACAAAAATCAGGTCAAAATGTGTGGGGATAGATATTATGGATGTAGGATATGGTGGACGGAATATAAAGTTTGATCAAGCTGAATTTATTGATATGGGCCCACTAAACAGAGATTCTCTATTCAATGTTGTAATTTAAGGGGTTAAAAGGACATCAACAGTTTGGGTGCTTGGCTGAAACACGGATCAAAAGGGGCCCACATTACCTGAGGTCAAAATACCAGAACTGAACTGGTATAATGTAGCTGAGGAAATACAAAAGCTAAGAGAGACTGGAATGTTAGAGTAGGTTTCTCATGGAAGATCTGCTCACACACCCCAGGTATATACAAAGGATGTACCTTTCGCCAGGATGGTGAGGAATAAATTTTTGAGACTCACTCCATTGACCTGAAGAGCTCTGTAGTCATCCTTCTCTGGTTTGATATTACTGTGGGAACTTCTGTCACTGATCTGGAATCTTTAAACACAATAAGAATGATTATATTCTGGTTTGCAAGAAGCCATGTTGAAGCAGTTAATCATCAAAGACAAGATGAGCATGCTTACCATAATGGACAACAGACTCAAAGCAGCAGTCAAAATAACCTGATTCACAGAAATTTTTGGCATTGGCCAAAAGATCATGGGATACCTAGAAGTAAAATATATAGGCAGACTACTAAATTCTTGCCTGATCTGTACAAGCAGAAGAATTCTAGGTCAAGTGAACAGAAGTCTAACTTGAATTACAAAAACAGGGAGTCATGGTTTCTTGATCAATTCCCAGACTTGAGACAGTTTATAGAACAGAAGCCACTTAAATGAGGAGGACCTTGAAGTGGAGGGCCAAGTATCCTTGGAGAAGGACCCTGCAAAACTGCTGAAAATTTATACTGATAGTATTCCTCCCAGTCTTGCCCAAGGAGACCTATGAACTTTTACCAGGGTAACTGTGCACTGAGGGAACAGAAATCATCAGATATTTTGGATATTATTAGACACTGGCTTGGAAGTGCCATTAATTCCAGGAACCCAAAATGTCACGCTGGTCCATCAGTTAGAGTGAAGATTTATGGAGATCAGGTGATGAACTGGAGTTTTAGTTCAGGTCCACCTCACAGTTCTGAAATGCATAATTGGAATAGAAATACTCAGCAACTGATAAAATCCCCACATTGGTTCCCTGACTCACGGAGTGGGGGCTATTATGGTAGGAAAGGCCAAGTGGAAGCTATTGGAACTGTCTCTACCTAGCAAAACAGTAAATCAGATGCAATACCAGATTCCTGGAGGGATTACAGAGATTAGTGCCACTCTTAAGGTCTTGAAGGTTTCAGGGGTGGTGATTCCCACTACATCCCCATTCAACTCTCCTATTTGTCAGAAAGCAGATGGGTCTTGGGGAATCACAGTGAATTATCATAAACTTAGCCAGTGGTGACTACAATTGTAGCTGTTGTTCCAGATATGGTATCATTGCTTGAGCAAATCAACACATCCCCTGGTTCTCGGCATGCAGCTATTGGTCTAGCAAATGCTTTTTCTCAGTCGCTGTTCATAAGTCCCATCAGAAACAGCCATGGCCCTTATAGATCACTATTCTGCCTCCGGGGTAAATCAACACTCCAGCCCTAAATCATAATTTTGTCTATAGGGACCTTAATCATTTCTCCCTCCCACAATACATCACACTTATCCATTATATTGATGCTATCATGCTGATTGGACTTAGTAAGCAAGAAGTTGTGACTACTCATCTTATTGGTCAGGCATTTGTGTATCAGAGTATGGGAGATAAATCCCACAAGATTATAGCAACCTTCCACCTCAATGAAATGTTTAAGTGTTCAGTGGTATGGAGCATGTTGAGATGTCTCTTATAAGGTGAAGGATAAAGTGTTGCATCTAGCTCCTCCTGCAACCAAAAAAAAAAAGCACAATACTGAGCTGCTTCTTTGAATCATAGAGACAATGTATTCCTCATTTGGGTTTGCTACTCCAGAGTATTTCTTTAGTGACAAGGAAAGCTACTAGTTTAAAGTGTAGGCCTGATTTATATGTTGTACTATGTACTTGTTATGTTCACATATGATAAAGGAAAGGTCAGGATTACAGCAAACAAGATTAATTATCTTGATCAATGTTGATAAAAACATAACAAGAAGAAGAAAAATTGTAGTCTAATAGTAAAATATATTGGTTAGATCCTATGTGGAATTGTACCTTTACTTCTAACTACTTCACATTAAGTAGGAATGTTCTGAAAAGTGAGAGAATTTTGTTTATGCTTGCTGATTCCTCTGCCAGGAATGTTTTACTCAAATCTGATCCCATTCTTGGTCTCCTCCACTCTTCATGTCTGAGTTTGTTAGATCTGTCAAAACAGATGGCTTAAATCAACAACAATTTATTTTTGCACAGTCTTAGAAGCTACAGGCCCCAAATTGTGTGGGAGAATCCTTAACTTCCAGTGGGTTGCCAGCAACCCTATACTTCAATCTCTGCTTCAGTCATTATATGCCATTCTCCCCCATCTCTCTGTAGTCTGTGTATTTGTGTCCAATTTTTCCCTTCTTATGAGGACAGAAGTTATTCTTGATTAAAGACTCACTCTCCTCCAGTTTGATCTCATTTTAACTTTCATAATTCCATCTGTGATGGTCAGATTCTGTGATACTGGAGATTTGGACTTGAATATGTCCTTTGGGGAGCACATTTAAACCCATAATACTTTTTCACATCTAAATGTTATTTTGTCTAAAGCACTTCCTGATCTAAAGCAGAACTCATTGTTCCCATTATTGTCTATTAAAAAATTCTGGCTATGTTTTAGAATTGTATTAATGTTTTTAATTATTATGTTTATTTGTTTCCTGGTTCATTTCTCACTTTTAGGGGAATATACATTGATTAGTTAAGAAGCATGTCTGTATTATTTACATTGTCTCCCCAAGATATAACATAGGGTATAGAATAAAATAAGACATTATTTAGTGTTATTACTGTATTACATAATAATAGTCTTATTTAGCTCTAGAACATTTTTATTTATGCATTAAGTATAGACAAGTATTCTGTCTCCCTAGTGAATTGACAAAAGTTTTATAAGGTAGTGCAAGACCGAGGTGATCACCACAGAACATTGCATCTGGGATGTATTGTCTGTTCTAAACACAGGATGACTTGTTGGTGGTTCCCATTCAACTGGACTGTGGGCCATGAAAGAAGATGAATACTACATGCCTCCCATCTCCAACCCAGGATATATGCTCTGAGAATCCAGCACTAAAGGAACTTCCATTCTAAACTTAAATTCACCCTACTTCGAATCATCCTATGTACTTCTGCTGAGAATAATCATTATAAACAGTATATTTTCCAAAATTAAATAGAAGGAAAAAGCACATTAGTTACTACCAAATACATGCAAAGAAATATATATAGATAGAAATGTTTTTCATTCCTTACTTCAAAATAAATGATAGCATGGTATCAAGTTCTAATCAAAAGAACATGATAGCTATATTAGTTGATGACTTTTTTTTCAGTGAAAATAGATCTTGAACATTACCTAATATTACAGCAATATATTTTATTTAATATTATTTTAGTTATAATTTTACATTTGCCTATAAAGATCACAATACACTATCAGTTCTTGTCAGAAGTTATCCAATTCCTGACACAATTATTTCTTTATAATTGAGATACAAAAGCTTAACTGTAGGCAAAATTTTCACATATAAATTAGAGCATATTGGCTCTGTATATAGGTATACAGATAATTGAGATAAGGACAAATGCAATGAAGCCTTTTTGCCTCTGTGTGATATCAAACTGCTAAATAAGCACAAAATACAGGGTACACCAGAAAGAATATATGTTTGATTTTCCTAATGGATGTGCTTATAATAAATTCTTTGTGAAACATTTTGTAAAGAATGGAAAAACATTAAAGAAGCATGTTCTAGTTTGCTAGCTGCCAGAATACAGTATACCAGAAACCAAATGGTTTTTAAAATGGGGAATTTAATAAGTTGCTAGTTTACATTTCTATGACTGAGAAAATGTCCCAGTTAAATAAGTCTATAGAAATGTCCAATCAAAGGCATCCAGGGAAAGATACCTTGGTTCAAGAAGGCTGATGAAGTTCAGGGTTTCTCTCTCATCTGGAAGGGCACATGGTGAACACGGCATCATCTGCTAACTCCTTCTCCTGACTTCCTATTTCATGAAGCTCCCCGGGAGTCATTTTCCTTCTTCATCTCCAAACGTCACTGGCTGGAGGACTCTGCTTCTCATGGCTATGTAATTCTTCTCTGTTCTCTGAGTCACTCTCATTCTCCAAAATGTTTCCTCTTTAATATGACTCCAGAAACTTATCAAGACCCACCCAAATGGGTGGAGACATGTACCTAATCCCATTTAACAACCACTCTTGATTAAATCACATCTCCAAGGAATGATCTGATTACAGTTTCAAGCATACAATACTGAATAGGGATTAGAAGAAGTGGCTGCCTTTACAAAATGGGATTAGGATTAAAACATGACTTTTCTAGGGTCTATACATCATTTCAAACTAGTACAAAGAAAAATATAAAAAAATTTTAAAAGATCCTTTTGCAATGTCCTATTTACTTGCATATTTTTAAGAAATTGAACTTCATATTTTAAGCAATTCACATGTCTATAAATATATGACATATAAGCTAAGTGAATATGCACACATAAATGATACATGCATACACACATATATACACAAAAATACTGTATGTATGTGTGCATATATAGTAATATAATGGATTAAAAACAGATAATGGTGGTATGCTTCACATAATGAATGTATTTACTTTTATATTCTTTAATAAAAGTGTTAACATGCAAATCCTTTTCTTTTGGAAAATCTCAGAAGAAACATTATAAACCACATATTATCATAAATTTACTGTGAAAGTTGGTAATGTGAAAAAAAAATGCAGCTTTTGTAGAGCTCCCATCCACTGAGAAAAGTTACATGCTGGGTATTTTCGTACCATCTTTCCTACTGAGTTGAACAGTAAGCTATAGAATCATTCTGAAAGATCACTTCACGTTATTTATGTAACCATTGAATTAATTTTTTGGACAGCAAAATGTTCACTAGTGATGTTTATCTATTGAAAGCCAAATGCTTTAGAAATTGTTCCAAAGTCAAACTGGTTTATAATTTTCTGACAAAATTTGTATTGAAACCACGTTACAGCTTTACAATTAAATCCTATTGGAATACATACACACCCAATATACTTAAATTAAAAATATTTTTAATTTAATGAAAGTTTCATCTCTCAGGTTTTAATTATGGCTTATCCATTTTTGACACATTTCTCCAAAAGAAATTTCTTTTTTTTTCTTTTTTTTTTATTAATTAACGGAAAAAAAGAAATTAACCCAACATTTAGAAATCATACCATTCTACATATGCAATCATTAATTCTTACCATCATCACATAGATGCATGATTATCGTTTCTTAGTACATTTGAATTGGTTTAGAAGAACTAGCAACACAACAGAAAAAGATATAGAATGTTAATATAGAGAAAAAAATAAAAGTAATAATAATAGTAAAAAAACAAAAACAAAACAAAACAAAACAAAAACCTGTAGCTCAGATGCAGCTTCATTCAGTGTTTTAACATGATTACTTTACAATTAGGTATTATTGTGCTGTCCATTTTTGAGTTTTTGTATCTGGTCCTATTGCACCGTCTGTATTCCATCAGCTCCAATTACCCATTATCTTACCCTGTTTCTAACTCCTGCTGGACTCTATTACCAATGACATATTCCAAGTTTATTCTCGAATGTCGGTTCACCTCAGTGGGACCATACAGTATTTGTCTTTTAGTTTTTGGCTAGACTCACTCAGCATAATGTTCTCTAGGACCATCCATGTTATTACATGCTTCATAAGTTTATCCTGTCTTAAAGCTGCATAATATTCCATCGTATGTATATACCACAGTTTTTTTAGCCACTCTTCTGTTGATGGACATTTTGGCTGTTTCCATCTCTTTGCAATTGTAAATAACGCTGCTATAAACATTGGTGTGCAAATGTCCGTTTGTGTCTTTGCCCTTAAGTCCTTTGAGTAGATTCCCAGCAATGGTATTGCTGGGTCGTATGGCAATTCTATATTCAGCTTTTTGAGAAACCACCAAACTGCCTTCCACAGTGGTTGCACCATTTGACATTCCCACCAACAGTGGATAAGTGTGCCTCTTTCTCTGCATCCTCTCCAGCACTTGTCATTTTCTGTTTTGTTGATAATGGCCATTCCGGTGGGTGTGAGATGATATCTCATTGTGGTTTTGATTTGCATTTCTCTAATGGCCAGGGACATTGAGCATCTTTTCATGTGCCTTTTGGCCATTTGTATTTCCTGTTCTGATAGGTGTCTGTTCAAGTCTTTTTTCCCATTTTGTAATTGGGTTGGCTGTCTTTTTGTTGTTGGGTTGAACAATCTCTTTATAAATTCTGGATACTAGACCTTTATCTGATATGTCATTTCCAAATATTGTCTCCCATTGTGTAGGCTGTCTTTATACTTTCTTGATGAAGTTCTTTGATGCACAAAAGTGTTTAATTTTGAGGAGTTCCCATTTATTTATTTCCTTCTTCAGTGCTCTTGGTTTAGGTTTAAGGTCCATAAAACTGCCTCCAACTGTAAGTTTCATAAGATATCTCCCTACATTTTCCTCTAACTGTTTTATGGTCTTAGACCTAATGTTTAGATCTTTGATCCATTTTGAGTTAACTTTTGTATAGGGTGTGAGATACGGGTCCTCTTTCATTCTTTTGCATATGGATATCCAGTTCTCTAGGCACCATTTATTGAAGAGACTGTTCTGTCCCAGGTGAGTTGACTTGACTGCCTTATCAAAGATCAAATGTCCGTAGATGAGAGGGTCTATATCTGAGCACTCTATTCAATTCCATTGGTCGATATATCTATCTTTATGCCAATACCATGCTGTTTTGACCACTGTGGCTTCATAATATGCCTTAAAGTCAGGCAGCGCGAGACCTCCAGCTTCGTTTTTTTCCCTCAAGATGTTTTTAGCAATTCGGGGCACCCTGACCTTCCAGATAAATTTGCTTATTGGTTTTTCTATTTCTGAAAAATAAGTTCTTGGGATTTTGATGGGTATTGCGTTGAATCTGTAAATCAATTTAGGTAGAATTGACATCTTAACTATATTTGGTCTTCCAATCCCTGAACACGGTATGCCCTTCCATCTATTTAGGTCTTCTGTGATTTATTTTAACAGTTTTTTGTAGCTTTCTTTATATATGTTTTTTGTCTCTTTAGTTAAATTTATTCCTAGGTATTTCATTCTCTTAGTTGCAATTGTAAATGGGATTCATTTCTTGATTTCCCCCTCAGCTTGTTCATTACTAGTGTATAGAAATGCTACAGATTTTTGAATGTTGATCTTGTAACCTGCTACTTTGCTGTACTCATTTATTAGCTCTAGTAGTTTTATTGTGGATTTTTCCGGGTTTTCGATGTATAGTATCATATCGTCTGCAAACAGTGATAGTTTTACTTCTTCCTTTCCAATTTTGATGCCTTGTATTTCTTTTTCTTGTCTAATTGCTCTGGCTAGAACCTCCAACACAATGTTGAATAATAGTGGTGATAGTGGGCATCCTTGTCTTGTTCCTGATCTTAGGGGGAAAGTTTTCAATTTTTCCCCATTGAGGATGATATTAGCTGTGGGTTTTTCATATATTCCCTCTATCATTTTAAGGAAGTTCCCTTGTATTCCTATCTTTTGAAGTGTTTTCAATAGGAAAGGATGTTGAATCTTGTCAAATGCCTTCTCTGCATCAATTGAGATGATCATGTGATTTTTCTGCTTTGATTTGTTGATATGGTGTATTACATTAATTGATTTTCTTATGTTGAACCATCCTTGCATACCTGGGATGAATCCTACTTGGTCATGATGTATAATTCTTTTAATGTGTTGTTGGATACGATTTACTAGAATTTTATTGAGGATTTTTGCATCTATATTCATTAGAGAGATTGGCCTGTAGTTTTCTTTTTTTGTAATATCTTTGCCTGGTTTTGGTAAGAGGGTGATGTAGGCTTCATAGAATGAATTAGGTAGTTTTCCCTCCACTTCGATTTTTTGAAGAGTTTGAGGAGAGTTGGTACTAATTCTTTCTGCAATGTTTGATAGAATTCACATGTGAAGCTGTCTGGTCCTGGACTTTTCTTTTTGGGAAGCTTTTGAATGACTAATTCAATTTCTTTACCTGTGATTGGTTTGTTGAGGTCATCTATGTCTTCTTGAGTCAAATTTGGTTGTTCATGTCTTTCCAGGAACCCATCCATTTCATCTAAATTGTTGTATTTATTAGCGTAAAGTTGTTCATAGTATCCTGTTATCACCTCCTTTATTTCTGTGAGGTCAGTAGTTATGTTTCCTCTTCCATTTCTGATCTTATTTATTTGCATCTTCTCTCTTCTTCTTTTTGTCAATCTTGCTAAGGGCCCATCAATCTTATTGATTTTCTCATAGAACCAACTTCTGGTCTTATTGATTTTCTTTGTTGTTTTCATGTTTTCAATTTCATTTATTTCTGCCCTAATCTTTGTTATTTCTTTCCTTTTGCTTGCTTTGGGGTTAGTTTGCTGTTCTTTCTCCAATTCTTCCAAGTGGACAGTTAATTCCTGCATTTTTGCCTTTTCTTCTTTTCTGATATAGGCATTTAGGGCAATAAATTTCCCTCTTAGCACTGCCTTTGCTGCGTCCCATAAGTTTTGATATGTTGTGTTTTCATTTTCATTCACCTTGAGGTATTTACTAATTTCTCTTGCAATTTCTTCTTTGACCCACTCATTGTTTAAGAGTGTGTTGTTGAGCCTCCATGTATTTGTGAATTTTCTGGCACTCGGCCTATTATTGATTTCCAACTTCATTCCTTTATGATCTGAGAAAGTGTTGTGTATGATTTCAATCTTTTTAAATTTGTTAAGACTTGCTTTGTGACCCAGCATATGGTCTATCTTTGAGAATGATCCATGAGCACTTGAGAAAAAGGTGTATCCTGCTGTTGTGGGATGTAATGTCCTATAAATGTCTGTTAGGTCTAGCTCATTTATAGTAATATTCAGATTCTCTATTTCTTTATTGATCCTCTGTTTAGATGTTCTGTCCATTGATGAGAGTGGTGAATTGAAGTCTCCAACTATTATGGTATATGAGTCTATTTCCCTTTTCAGTGTTTGCTGTGTATTCCTCACGTATTTTGGGGCATTCTGGTTTGGTGCGTAAATATTTATGATTGTTATGTCTTCTTGTTTAATTGTTCCTTTTATTAGTATATAGTGTCCTTCTTTGTCTCTTTTTACTGTTTTACATTTGAAGTCTGATTTGTTGGATATTAGTATAGCCACTCCTGCTCTTTTCTGGTTGCTATTTGCATGAAATATCTTTTCCCAACCTTTCACTTTCAACCTATGTTTATCTTTGGGTCTAAGATGTGTTTCCTGTAGACAGCATATAGAAGGATCCTGTTTTTTAATCCATTCTGCCAATCTATGTCTTTTGATTGGGGAATTCAGTTCATTAACATTTAGTGTTATTACTGTTTGGATAATATTTTCCTCTACCATTTTGCCTTTTGTATTATATATATCATATCTGATTTTCCTTCTTTCTACACTCTTCTCCATAGCTCTCTCTTCTGTCTTTTCGTGTCTGACTCTAGTGCTCCCTTTAGTATTTCTTGCAGAGCTGGTCTCTTGATCATAAATTCTCTCAGTGACTTTTTGTCTGAAAATGTTTTAATTTCTCCCTCATTTTTGAAGTACAATTTTGCTGGATATAGGAATCTTAGTTAGCAGTTTTTCTCTTTTAGTAATTTAAATATATCATCCCACTGTCTTCTAGCTTCCATGGTTTCTGCTGAGAAATCTACACATAGTCTTATTGGGTTTCCCTTTTATGTGATGGATTGTTTTTCTCTTGCTGCTTTCAAGATCCTCTCTTTCTCTTTGACCTCTGACATTCTAACTAGTAAGTGTCTTGGAGAGTGCCTATTTGGGTCTAAGCTCTTTGGGGTGTGCTACACTTCTTGGATCTGTAATTTTAGGTCTTTCATGACAGTTGGAAAATTTTCAGTGTTAATTTCTTCCATTAGTTTTTCTCCTCCTTTTCCCTTCTCTTCTCCTTCTGAGACACCCACAACACGTATATTTGTGTGGTTCATATTGTCCTTGAGTTCCCTGATACCCTGTTCAAATTTTTCCATTCTTTTCCCAATAGTTTCTGTTTCTTTTTGGAATTCAGATGTTCCATCCTCCAAATCACTAATTCTATCTTCTGTCTCTTTAAATCAATCATTGTAGGTATCCATTGTTTTTTCCATCTTTTCTACTTTATCCTTCACTTCCATAAGTTCTGTGATTTGTTTTTTCAGTTTTTCAATTTCTTCTTTATGTTCAGCCCATGTCTTCTTCATGTCCTCCCTCAATTTATCAATTTCGTTTTTGAAGAGGTTTTCCATTTCTGTTCGTATATTCAGCATTAGTTGTCTCAGCTCCTGTATCTCATTTGAACTATTGGTTTGTTCCTTTGACTGGGCCATATTTTCAATCTTCTGAGCGTGATCCATTATCTTCTGCTGGCGTCTGGGCATTTAGTCAGATTTCCCTCGGTGTTGGACCCAACAGGTTGGAAGATTTTTCTGTGAAATCTCTGGGTTCTGTTTTTCTTATCCTACCCAGTAGGTGGCGCTCGTGGCACACGTTTGTCTCTCGTGTTTGGAAGGGATCCCCCCGCGGTCACTGTTCTTCGCGGCCTGAGATTTCCGATCCAATTCTCTCAGTTGGTCCGGGGGGCCGCGCGTGGTGGGGTCGCCAGCCACCGTGGCTTGAGGGGACCCTGTGGCTCCTTTATTAATGCTCCTATTGGTGTTTGGTTGGACCCAGTCCCTGCCACTGTCGGAAATTCTCTCCTCTCCCTGGAGGGGTGCCAGTCGCCGGCTGCCACGGCCCGGGGAACTCGCCACCGGACCAGGAAGTTGCCCACGGGGAAGGGGCGCCGGTTGCCAACCACCACGGCTTGGGTAAGCGTCTGATCCGAGACTCGTAGCCAATCCAGGAAGCTGCCCGCAAAATAGGGGCGCTGGCCGCCGCGGCTTGGGAAACTTGCCTCTCCAAGACTCTCAGCCGGCCCGGGAAGGAGGGAGGGAGGAGCTCCGGCCGCCAGCTGCCACGGCTCAGGGAGGTGCACGCTGCTCAGGGATCTCACCGCAGCAGAGTCTCGCAGTCAATCTAGCCAGTCCAGACTGGGGTACGCTGTGTGTCCATTCTCTGCCGTGGCCCCGGGAGCTGTTCTGCACTGTTTCTGTTTACCTAGTAGTTGTTCTGGAGGAGGAACCAAGACGTGCATACCTTATTAAGCCACCATCTTCTCTGATACTTTTGAGCCTCAGTTTATTGTACTGAGTCCCCCAACACCAGCACCTTCACCCGATCCAAGGAAGCCATCTTGCCCAAGAAATTTCTTTTAAAAGCTTAAAGCTCAGATCCTCAAATGGTTTTTCCTAATAGTAACACTATCTATACAATATTTTTTCAGTTGATGATTGCTTAATTTCCTTGGCTGCTCAAGCAAATACCATGCAATGATGTTTTAAAACTAGAGCTGATGGAATGAAATATACCAGAAATGGGTTGGCTTTTAAAATGGGGATTTATTAACTTACAAGTTTTCAGTTCTGAGGCCATGAAAGCAAAATTAAGGCCTACACCTTCTCCCTGAAGACCACAGCTAAAGGCAATCCTCACCTCCTCTCTCATATGGCCTGGCACATGATGTTATCTATTGGTCTCTCCCTTCTCTCTTGAGTTTCACTGTTTTCAGCTTCTGGTCTCAGTGGCTTCCTCTTAAGCTTCAGTGTCTTTCTCTCTCAGCTGCTGCAGGATCTTTTAGCTTCTTTGTTGCTAATTTCTGTATCTTTTATCTGATTTTTATTTTTTATGAAGTACCCCATTAAGAAGAGACCTGGGGGTATTTTTCAACTGAAATAACCTAATAAAAAGACCCCATCCACAATAGGTCTACACCACTTGAATGGATTAAAGGAACATAATCTTTTCTAGGATACGTACAGTTTCAAACTATCTCAAGTTAGTTTGGTTTAAACAATGAGAATTTACTGGCTCACAGTTTCAAGGTTAGGAAAAGTCAAAATCAAGGCATAAGTAAAGCAATGTTTTCTAACCAAGACTATGGCATTCTGGGGCTGGCTGCTGGGTGATTCTTGGTCCTTGGCTCCTCAGTTGTATGGCAATGCACATGGTAGCCTTTTTGGCCTCTCCCTTCCCTTCCTGATTCCATTAATTTCAGCTGCTGGCTGCTGCCTCTGTGACTTACTGTATCATTTGAATTTCATTCAACCTACAAAGGAGTCCAGTAACAGAACTGAGGCCCATTCTGATTGAGCTGGGTCACACTTTAACTGAAACAATGTCTTCCATAGGTCCTACTTGTGATAGGTTCATGCTAACATGAGCAGAATACATTTAGGAACACATTTTTCTTAAGTATAATACAAACCACCACAGACACTAAAATATTTCTGTTGTAGCTGTCTCAACTAATATGACTTACAATTTTACTAAAGCCTCGTTGATTTATAGAAGATTCTCTAACTTTCATTAAATCTTATTTTAATTGATCTTGAGTGTTACCTTTTTTGTAAGAGCATCAAAATTCCTAAATAAAGCTAGATAGAAATATCTGAAGTGGCCAAGCCATTATTTAATAAGAGTTATGGGAAGAACATTTCTTTTTTACCTTTGATTGAATGTAATGCTATTAGGAACTATGATTAATTTTCTATTTGGGGCTCTGTAACCAGAATATTTATATCTAGAAAATTTTATTCATCAAAAACACTTGAGACTTAATTCTACTTGAAAGAGATACAAATGTATGTGCATTTAAAGAATTTAACTTTCACATAAGTTTCCACTTTTTCCATCTATTTCGCCATCAGGCTCCATAAGATAGAATGCTTGCTTCATTTACTGGAAAATGTAAGTTTCCACTTTTTCCATCTATTTCCCCATCAGGTTCCATAAGATAGAATGCTTGCTTCATTTACTAGAACGCTTTTTTTAATCATGTGACAGGAAAAGGATTCTAGAAGAATTAAAATGTAACACTTTTACATTCTATAATGAAGTCTATCAGGAGACTACTAATCATGGAATAGCTTCTCAGGGAAAATAAATTTCTGTCAATGAAAAATTACATTAAAAATTGTATAAACCTTGTTTGTTTTAGTTTGCCAAGGCTACTATAAAAAATCCTACAAACTGGTTGGTTTGAACACAGGGATTTATTGTCTCATGATTTTGGAAAGTACAAGTCCAAATCAAGTTTCCAACAGGTCTCGCTTTCTCTACAACAGTTCTCTACAATGCTTATCAAAATAATGAGCTTATCTCATAATTTCCTGTTTTACTAAGTTGTAAACTGACTAGATAACAGTTAGCAGGTGCTTCATTGATTGATAGGTGCTTCATTGAAGCAGATGCTTCATTGATGGAAGTGTGTTGAAAAGGGTTTTGAGAACACCTATCTCATTCAGTCCACTTACATGCTTTGTAACTGATGAACAAATGTTCTTGTTTGCTAGCTGCTGGAATGTAATATACCAGAAATGGAATGGCTTTTAAAAGGGAGAATTTAATGAGTTGCTAGCTTACAGTTTTATGGCCGAGAAAACATCCCAGTTAAAGCAAGTCTATAGAAATGTCCAGTCAAAGGCATCCAAGGAAAGATACCTTGATTCGAGAAGGCCGATGATATTCTGGGTTTCTCTCTCATCTTGAAAGGAACATGGCAAACACAGTCAGAGTTTCTCTCTTGGTTGGAAGGGCACATGGCAAGCAAGACATTATCTGCTACTTTCTCTCCTGGCTTCCTGTTTCATGAAGCTACCCAGGAGGCATTTTTCTTCTTCATCTCCAAATATCACTGGCTTGTGGACTCTCTGCTTCTCATGGTTATGTCATTCTTCTCTGTGCTCTCTGAATCTCCCTCTTTCTCCAAAATGCTTCCTCTTTCACAGAACTTCACAAATATATCAAGACCCACCCAAATGGGTGGAGCTATGTCATCACCTAATCCAGTTTAACAACCACACTTGACTAAATCACATTACCCAGGGAGATGATCTGATTACAGTTTCAAAAATACAGTATTGAATGGAGATTATTCTACCTTTATGAAATGGGATTTTGATTAAAACGTGCTTTTCTAAGGTCCATACGTCCTTTCAAACCAGCACAACAGATTTTCTTGAGTTCCTGAATAGGTAATATCATGACTAAAGACTGGAAGAAATTAAAGAAAATACCATTCCTAGAGAACTGCTAGTGCTATAGAGATTTTCATCCAAATGATTGATGTTTTAGAAGAAAATTTAGAGTAATTCCCAACTCCAAATATCTAATCTCCTTTACTCTACTCTGAGCATGTTTCTTCTTAAATGTCATAAATATACTCATTTATAAAGTTTTAAATTATTCTTCATCTATCTCCCTTCATTTTGAGCTTCATGAGAAAACTTTTTAAATGAATTAATAAATATATGAATGAACAGGTTTGTCACTCATTTTTGGAGTCACTTTATAATTTCAAATATATCTTATTTTACCGTTTCACTAAATCAAAATGATCTGGTAACACATGTACTTTTTAGTGGAATTTTAGAATGAACAAAAATATTTTAAATTAAATTAATTGAGAATACTTTATAATGGCAGGAATTCATTGGATCAATTGGATTAAAAACTTAAAATTATGATGAAATATTTATTAAGGGATAGAGATATTCAATAATACATGTAAATGAACATAAATGGGCCCATTAGCCTTAAAGCATCATTTGGAGGTAACTTTTGACAAAGACCTAATAATTCTAAATATCATATTTTCTTATAACAATATACCTTGTTTCTAATCTTTATTCTTAGCCCTCTACATATAGTAGAGTCACAGCTACTGTCATATGAGTAGTAATGCTAGAAAGTGGTCACTAGCTAAATATGAGGAATTCTAAAAAGAAAAGTTTTGCACATTTTACATAAAAGTTAAATTTCATAATTTTGATATATCGTGGAACTAAATAGCTCTTCTAGGTTGTTTTCTATGCTAATTAAACTTCCACCCTGATACTTTCAATCGCATGGTGTCAAGATACTGTTTCCCATCTGATTCTGTTTTTACCAGGACCAAACTGGAAGGTAAAATGAACACTTAAGATTCAAAGCACATCTTGTCATCAAGTATTCTGCTCTATTCTATGTCTATATTTTGCCTCTTTAAGGAAACTAACATGCTATGTTTTAGAAATTAAGATGTTCCTCTCCCCCCAATATGTATCACTAGTAACTGGGAATATGTATGCATGTTTGCAAGTGTGTGTGAAAACAGAGATGAAAGGGAGAATATCTAATCAGACTTTCCTTCATTTTACAAATTTCTAAGCATATTAAATGGGTGGAGTCACATCTCCATCTAACAGAAAGTCACACCCACAACATTTCCATGGAAATAATCCAATAAAGTTTCCCACCCTAAACAATAGGTCTTGTCCCACAAGTTTGGATCAGAATTGAAACATGACTTTTCTGGGGTACATAACAGTTTCAAACTGGCACAGCATTGAATTGGCAGAACCATTTTATTCACTAAACTAATGGATACAGAGAAGAGAGAGGAAAATGTATCTTGCAGTATTAGGTAGGTCCTCATGCTTATAGGAAGTGAGATCAGAAGAGCAGTAAAATGCACAAGGGAGAGACTGAAATAGGTGAGGAATAAGAAATCACGTTCAGATTGTTCGATTTGAGATGAAGGGATTCATAAGACTAGAAATGTGGGTCTGATTTACCACACATGTTTCTGATTCAAAAGTGTTTTTAATTATAAAAAAACACACAAAATAACTCAAAAGTAGACAAGGAAGGAGCTGTATTCATAGATGAATATAATACAATATTTGTTTACAGAGTAAACCAATTAAAATATGGGACAAAGTAAGATATTAAGTTTATATTCAAATGATGTTTAATTTACCAGGGTGGAATTTAAAAACCTTAGTATTTGATTTTAAAGCCCTCCCATAAATACTCAACAAATTTCTGACATATTCGTACAGATATGTAGCTGTTACATAACTGTAGGACTGATATCCATTTGGGAAAATGAAGTGGAAACAGAGCAAAAATGTCTTAATCTAAATTAAAAACAAATGTTACAATAAATTTCTGACTCAAAATTTTGTTAATGACATGTCATATCAAATTAATGGACTAGGGTTTCATTAGTAGATGAATGCATGAAGTCAAAGTTACCAAACACATATTTACATTAGAAAATATTTTTTCTTTTTTAGAAAATATTTTTTTTCTTTTTTACATTCATAAAGGTTTTATAAAACATAGCATTCTTAAGTATTCATCTATAACTTAAGAACTTAAGTTATAACTTATAACTTTGAAAACTTTCTATGATCACTTTTTGTGGGGAAAATTTCCATTCTTGGAAATACTAAGACCTATTATAAACAACTATTATGAAAGATATAATTGAAAATATGTAATAAACTCAGTTGATATGATAGCTATTATTTTCTAGAAAAACCATATGCATATATTTTGCAATATTTGATATAGTAAATATAGTCTACACATTTTCTTTAAAATATTTCCAAGTAAGAACTCTAGTTTAGTGTTAAGAACAAATATTCAAGCAACACTTTCTTTCCAATTGCCTTTATTTGAACTGTGTATTGGCTCCTTTCTTCTCCACACCCCTCCACCCCGTGTTTTCTGGAAGATATTATTTTGAAATAAGGCACTATGTTTAAAATTGAAGTTGATTAAAAATGAAAACAAGAAATAAGTATTTTAATAAAACCTCTGCTACATCACACTCCAGGTAACATATGTGTATATTATAATTTCCATTTCTGCTCCAGTTGGGCTTGTCCCAAATCAGGAGTAATTAGGTGATTAGGAAGCAATTTCAGGTAAAGGAAGCAATTAATTGCCTTTCTGTAAGGCTTTTATACTTTATAAAGCAAGAACCACTAATCATCTTGCAAAGGGGGAGTTGATTACACCTTTATTGTTTACAATATTGACTCTCATCTCTCAGTAAAATGATAAAGTTGTACAGAATTTCTAATAAAAAATTCTTCTTTATGTATGGTTATTATAAGCATCCTTTGATCTCTGTGGCATGCTTTAATCTTTTGGGAAAAAGCCTCTTTCTCAGAATGGTTCAGATAAAGTTGTTTCCTAATGACAATTAACATTTCTCCACATTTCTAGTTCATTGCTGAAAGAATATTTTGTAATGGCAGGAAATTAACAGCAACAACAAAAATCTTGGATGAAAGTGAAAGTAAAAAGTAAAATTCTATAAATGACAATAAATGCATTGTGTCATATCAATAGCAAAATACATTAAAAAAATTTGTTTTGTGGAAATGAACACTCTTACCCATGATCTATTATAAGTCACGTGTAATTAGCTTTATACTACACTATGATTTCCACCCACTCTACCTTCCCAGTGTTTTCCCTTTGGTTAAATATAAAATGGGTTTCAATTTTTTGAGATGATGCAAGATGATGTTTGGGCAGAAGAGGCACTAGCATCTGTGAAGGTGACAGAGCAAAGTCAGCACAAGATTTAATAATGATTAGAATGACTCTGAGATATAACCTATAGGTAAATGAATGGGAATGCTTTCATTTGAAGTAAAACCAAATATGAAAGTCTACATTTACCAGGAAGATCATTTCGGAAGTAATATTTTAATTTTTATTACACATGGCCTTATCCTACAGTTTAACATCAGCACTTCCCCTCTCATTAAGACCAAAACAAACCATATTTATAAAACAAAAAAAGAAGTTGATAATTTCCATTAATATATTAGATTCTCAAAGTGGGCTTTCCTCTACTAATAGTGTTAGGTGTGTTTTATTTTTCTTATAAGAGCATTATATTTTAAGTACATCAATATAAAACAAAATATTCACAATAATGTTAGAAGATGGTTTCTGATAAAATTGATGTTTATTTTATTTATCCTTGTTAGAAAATAAAAATCTTTGCAATGAAATAGGAAACAAGAAAAATAAATCTCTGCTATTTACAGAGAAGAGCCCTAAATTTTCCACACAATTATTTTCAGTGATTATGTATGAGTGTTTGTATTTTTATGATAGGAGTTTTAATTTAATATTTCACATTAAGAAGTTCATGTTTCATTTGCTCTCAGCCATTGTGGTAAGCGGAATTGTAAGATTGCACAGAAGATCCTATCCCCTGGTACACACGTTTATTATCCCTCAAATTTGTAAATATGATAGGGTAGTAATACTAGTGATTAGTTTATGTTACACGACAGGGTCTCCTTTAGATAAGGAGGAGTGTTGAAAGGGGATCTTCCTGAAGAAGGAAATTCTCTCTTGCTGACTGTGGTAGACTGAGTTATATACCCCAGCAAACATGCTCTTCATCTTAATCCACGTTCTTGCATGTATTAACTCCTTTCTAAATAGGAGCTTTTGATGGTATTATTTTTCATTAAGGTGTGGCTAGCTGAATCAGGGTAGGCCTTCATGCAGACGCTGGAAACCTTATAAAGAGAATTAGCAAATCACAGTAAAGAGAAAAAGAATGCAGATTGTCAAACGATGGGAGGTAAAATTAAAAGCCAAGGAACTCCAAGGATTGCTGACTGCCAGTATCAGAAAGCTAGCGCTTTTAGGGAGAAAGCTAGCCTTGCAGATATCTTGATTTTGTACTTACTAAAGCCTAAATACTGTAAGCCAGTGAATTCCTCTTGTTTAAGCCAATACATTCATTGTATGGTATTTGAGATAAAGGCTCTGGAAAACTAAAACACTAGCTTTGAAGCTAGAGAACACCCTGGCAAGGAATGTAGTGTGGGCAGTCTCTAGGAGCTGATAAGGCAGTGCCTCCGCATCCCCTGCTGCCAGCCAGCCAAGGAATGGGAACTTCAATCATACAAGCTACAACCTACGATTTCAGACCTACAATCTAAATCCTACAACATGAATTAGGAACTGAATTTGGCCAGCAGCCTGAATGAGTGTGGACGTAAATTCTTCCCCTGAGTCTCCAAAATGGAATGAAGCCAAATCAACAACTTGATTAAAAAAAAAAAAAAAAAAAACCCTCAGCAGAGTCTATCCCCAGATATGTTGTTTTAATATACTGTTTCTGACAATTTGTTACACAGCAATATAAAACTGTTACATATAACCATTATTTTAAACTCCATGTAAGATTTCATCATATTAGTAAATGGAATAAAGGGAAGAAAAGACATCTTTATTATTTATTATAAAACATAAATTAATGACATAGAAAATAAATATAAACTAAAAATGGACATTGAAACAGTTGGTTCATTGAAAAATTTCATAAAATTGAAAACTCCTTGATGAAAATGATCCTTATATAACATTGCATCTTGAAATTTAGGGTTTGTCAAATTAATGACTGTTCTAGTTTGCTAGATGCTGAAATGCAATATATCAAAAACAGAACGACTTTAAAAAGGGGAATTTAATAAGTTGTTAGTTTACTGTTCTAGGGCCATGAAATTGTCCAAATTAAAGCAAGTCTATAGAAATGTTCAAATTAAGGCACCAACAAGAGGTTACCTTCATGCATGAAAGGCCAATGAAGTTCAGGGTTTCTCTCTCAACTGGAAAGGCACATGGCAAACATGGTGACATCTGTTAGCTGTCTCTCCAGTCTTCTTGTTTCATGAAGCTCTCCTGGGGGCATCTTCCTTCTTCATCTCCAAAGGTCTCTGACTGGTGGGCTCTCTGTATCATGGAGCTGTTGTGGCTTTATTCTCTCAGAATCTCAAACCTTTTCCAAAATGCTCCATCTTTTAAAGGATTCCAGTAAACTAATCAAGACACACCTAGAATGCATGGCGTCACATCTCCCTCTAGTCCAAGGTCAATAACCACAATGGGTGAGTTACATCTCCATGGAGATAATCTAATTGAGTTTCCAACATACAGTACTGAATATGGTTTAAAAGAAACAGTGGCTCCTACAAGATTGGCTCAGGATTAAAACACAGATTTCTAGGGGTACATCATCCCTTCAAACCAGCACACTGACCGATTTATTTTTGGCTAGTAGTCTAACAAAATATTTATTTCTCATGGCCTGGGCCACACTTGTGAGTACATTTCCATTCATCTTTGACATCTTTTTTTTTTGCATAGGCAGGCACCAGGAATCAAGGTCTCCAGCAAGGCAGGCAAGATGTCTCCCTGCTGAGCCACCATGGCCTGCCCTGGGTCATATCTTTTTGTTGTTCTAATTTTCAATTTCTAATTACTAAGGAGTTCAAAGTTTCTCCCTACTTTGTAGTTCTCCTTTGTTGAAATGTCTATTCATACCACTGGATAATTTTACAAGGGGATATATTATTAGTTAGAGTTAAAGATCTTTATTAGGACAATTAACTCAGTGTATAAAAAGATCTATTTTTTTCTGACATTTCAATTTTCTGCATAAGATTATATATTACTTTCTAAATTTACATATATTTCTTTGTACATTTAAAGTGTTTTTCTGTGATTTTCTTAGATTTAGAAAAAAATAATAATCTTAACAAAAAATGCTCTCCTCTTATCTGATATATGGATTTCAGATATTGTATTATTTAATAAGCCTGAAAGTTCTAGATTTAGCATTATTTAAGGATAAGACTCATCCGGAATTTAGTAATTTTAATAATTTTTCCAGAGGGTTAGCTCTTGGCTTGCATGACAATTTCATGTTTTTAAAATTATTTTTCTTTATGTTCTTATCTCTATTATTTCTTCTTTTCATTCTCTTTGAGATTATTGTTGCTGCTTTTCTAAATTTTCTAAAATAGTAGTTTACTCATATGTTTTCATCTTTTCTTACATTTCTTTCCAATAGCTGTAAGAATGACTTAATTTCCCTTTTCTTTTTTTTTTTTTTTTAGCTCTCACAAGTCTTGAAGTCTATTTAGGTTACCATTCCAGTAAAAATCTTTCTTTTCCAGTGCAATTTATTTATTGACTTGTAGCTTATCTAGAAACATGCTTCTTCATTTCCAATATATGTAAAATTTCTAAATATCATTATGTGCTTCATTACAAATTTTTAGCATCCTGAAGAGATGTCATTATCTATATGATTTCAAGTAATTGAAATTCATTTTGGCTTGTTTTATGGCTTAGCACCTTGTCTATTTTTGTAAATGTTTCATTTGTATGCAAAAAAGATGCACATTTCTGCAGTTGTTATAGAGTTCAAAAGAGTTGTTCAAGTTTTGCAGATGCTAAATATCAATAGCTATTGTGCTCCAAGTGGGAGGGTATTTGATATAAGTGTCTTGAGCTTAAGATGATGTCATCATTCTAAAGATGTTAATTTGAGCTAGAGAGCAACATGGTCAAGAATCAAACTAGGTCCCTTATGTAAGAACTGAGTGACATTATATTAAAGGAATAGGCAGAGAAAAGGGAAACCATAAAGGAGATTTACAAAAACTGATGTGTTTCTTCATTTTTTCATGCATTTTCCTCAGGAAAATTTCTTAGCCTTTTTCTTTCTAGACAAGGCGTTATTTATTAAATTGATTCTGAAATCCTTCACATTGTATAAATTGCTATTATGAGTAGTTTTCTTTAATTTTATTTTAAAATGGTTAAATTCATGGCATGTGTAAATGAAAAAAATTGTTTCCAATAAATGTTTTTCTTTTTTTAAATCTAATACCATATTTTAAAAATATTATTTCACGTTTGGAAATTTCTTCCATAATACTTAAGTATTAATAATAGCAAATATCTTGATTCTCTTGCTGGATTTAATATAATGACTCTGGTGTTAATTTTTTTTTTTTCAAAGTTGCAACTCTAATTATTGCTTGGTGCTGGATCTTCTTTACCTGAATTTAATTTCAAATATAATGTTATATTGATCCTCTATGTTAGAGGATAATCATGTGGTTAAATACCTTGACAAACAGATGTGATTCTTCTCTGTTTTCCAAGAGTTGATCTTCAGATCATTGCAATTTAATTAATATAAATTTTGAATAGGGAATTTAGACACTCCCAGTAAGATATCTGTATTAACCACACATGAACATCAGCTATTTTGATCCTGTTCCTATAGATTATTGTCTTGCACAAGAAAATTGCATCATCATTTATAAAAATAAACATGGTTGTGGAATTTTACAGGAAAGTTGCATCAAGTAAAAAAAAAAATAGAACCATAAGAACTGCTGCATATCTATTTATTTAAGCAGTTTTTTGCAGTAGTTACTTTGCTATTAGTGGTACTGGGCAAAGGAATTGGATTCTTTTACCTGACATACTCAATCACCAATTCCTGCTAGGTGTGTAGTAGGAAAGCAGATAGCCCAGTGGCCCAAAGTTTTTCTACTTGAACTACAGTAGTTCTGATAGTTTTATTAGAGAAAAAGATGGCCATGATTTAAGATAATGAGCACAGCATCCCCAGATGATATAATTAGGGGTGATCTAATTATTGAGCAGGTGCAGATTGATTGCATGCTTAGTCACAGAACATATGTACGAAAATGGGTGGAATGAAATACAGGTGACGTGTTGGTTAAAGTCTGAGCTACTGTGCATGTCAGGTGGGCTTATTTTGGTTAGATCCAATCTCAGTTCTCAATGTAACTTTGGATTCGCATTGGGTTAGTTCTGAGCTGACCCATAAGCCTTCACTAATAAACATGAGGGGCTGTCTTTAGTGATTACAAGACTCTAAAGTTGAAACACTGGATAACCGGGTATAAATGAAAGCTAGTCATGAGGTCTCTGCTCTCACAGGGACAGAACATAAAGGTTATATACTCATTGTCAGAAATCAAGACTGCTGAATTATAATTTAGAGATTTCAGAAATTTCCCTCTATCTACTCCAAAATACCCGAAAGTAAAAAGGAATATCTACATAATGATTGATTAATCAAAATCATTCTTTAACCCTAATTTCTTGGTTACATTAGGGTAAAATTAAAGAATCAAGGGCACTGTTGTAGTTTGCTAGCTGCTGGAATGCAATATACCAGAAATGGAACAGATTTTAGAAAGGGAATTTAATAAGTTGCTAGTTTACAGTTCTAAGACTGTGAAATTGTACAAATGAATGCAAGCCTATAGAAATGTCCAATCTAAGGCATCCAGGGAAAGATATCATGGTTCAAGAAGGCCAATGGCAGTCAGACTTTCTCTCAACTGGAAAGGCACATGGTGGACATGGTGGCATCTGCTAGCATTCTTTCCAGGCCTCTTGATTCTTGAGGCTCCCCAGGAGGTGTTTTCCTTCTTCATCTCCAAAGATCGCTGGCTGGCATACTCTGTGGTTCTCTCATCCTTCTGTCATTGTTTTGCGGCTCTCTCCTCATTCTCAAAAGGCACTATCTCTGAAATGTCTCCTCCTTTAAAGGATTCCAGTAAGCTAATGTGATTGAGGCATAGCTCTGTGGAGATAACCTGATCAAGTTTGCAACCTATATACTGAATATTGAATAAGGATTAGAAGAAACCATTGCTCTTACAAGATCGATTAGGACTAAAACATGGCTTTTCTAGGGTACATAAATCCTTTCAAAACAGCACAGGCACCTTCAAAATTTTACTTTATTAAAATGTTATATTTACATTTATTTTAATCAAGTATTAAATATATAATTTTAGCAGTACATATTTGCTGAATAAATCAATGAATAATTTTATAATCATTAACCATTTTATATTTGAGGAGTTTTAGACGACTCTCTAAGTGCCTTTGTGAAAATGAAAGGTATGCTCTGCCTAGTTAGTCATTTTAAACTATTATAATATCTTAGTGTTTGCCTGTCATGAGATTTTTAAAAAGCTCTAATTAATGTTTTCTTCTTTTAAATTTCTATTGTAAATTAAACAGTTGTGTGGTACAGATTCCTCTGGGCTTAGTTATAGAAGAATAGCTTGGTAGGCACTTGTTCAGGAAAGCAATCATTTTAAACAGTAAATTTTCAGCAGTTTCCTGGGAAATTACTTCAAAAACTTTTGAAATACAGAATTCCAATAGTGTAGATAAAGTTACAAGACCCAGTCTTTTGGAAAAGTTGTCAGACATTCTTTGAAAAGTTTTAACTTAGACAGAAATAAAGTAATTTATTGACTCATGCCTTTGGAATAATGCCAAAGCTGAGAAACCCTATCTTGAAGCATGCTGAATGGGCTTTTCTCAACCAGTGATTATATCAAAGTAGACAAATAATCGTGCAAGCTTTTGGAATCTGGAACTTCTAGTTCAAATGATTTTGCTCATTATGCGTGGAAGCATCTGTTAATGCTCTTATCTATAATGATGTCAAATGTGTCATTATAGATGCTGAATTGAATATAATTCACTATGATTAGTGTCTACTTAAGGCATTGATGAAAAATTGTTTTACCAGACTCACTTTGCATATGCAGGACCTTAACAATCTCAAAGTAACACCACCCAAGTCCTGAAGTTTATTACATCAGATTCATATGCACACATATACCACCATATGGTGTCCTTTATGTCCAGCCCCCTACTGAGCTTTGTATCTGATCTCCATGGAAATGACAGTCCTCTTCTATGTGATGTCATTGAGGAAATTAAGCCTTTAAAGTGACAAATCTACACGGCAGATTTGATAACACGAAGTACAGTGCCAGAGACTAAAAAGGGGACTTCTGAGTTATATTTACACATATTATGGAGTGCTGTAAGGGAGGTATTAGAAGTGGAGAAAAGATGGTTATTAACAACAACAACAAAAAAGACTGCAGTGTTGGCTTTGTAGCTTATGTGTAACCATGGATTCTTTAACTTAACAGTGGAATTCCTGTTACCATTCAGTTGAATATGCAATCATGGGAAAAGTTCCTGAGCTGTACATGTTCCTGAGATGTACATTCTAACCACTTGACAACAAAAGGGCATATCTTCCTTTCCTCCTTCCCTCTCCTCTTCTTCTCAAATCCGTAGGAGAGGAACAGTAGGAGACAGCATTTGTGGCATGAGAGAGTGCTTGCCCAAGTTTCACAATACATGTATATTTTCTTCTCACATATCACTTAAGTAAAATATTTATTTATTGAATTTAGTAAAGCATTGATTTCTTTTATTCCTGAGGAATAATTATAGATGCAATTTTATTTTAAATTATTCCCAAAATTAAGGGTGCAAGGGTAGTTCAGTGGTAGAATTCTTGCCTTCCATTTGGGAGACCCAGGTTCAAGTCCCAGTCCATGCACTTCCCAAAAAACAAACAAACAATCAAAAACAAAGCAAACATTCAATAAATGGTGCTGCTATAATGGGATACTCACATGGAAAAATAATAAAATGTGACCTCGCAATACAGCATACAAAACAAAAATCCCAAAGTTGCTGAAAGAAATGCATGGAGAGAGGGAAAGCCATTTCAATGAAAGAAACTACCAGAGTATCCAGTGATAACACTTGTCTCAGTATCTGCAAGAAAGGCGATTTAGAGTACATGGCCTGCTCACTGGTTGGTGGTCACACACTGTGCATTTTGAGATATTTGAGATATTCAATCTACTGTGACATCACACATCTTCAGTAAATTTTATGATATCCATTGCTTAAAGGGTTTTCTCTGTAAAAGACTAAGAAGATATAGAGCCAAAACAATGACAATGAAACAAATTTCATAGGGACCAAAAGCACAAACTCAAACATCTGAGGATTTGGGAAATCCACAGAGAATGCTGGGAAAGGCTTTCATTCTCTCACGTTCAAAACTGGGATACTTTGTTGCTTTATGGACTGAAAGCTCCCAATACCCAGGGGTCACATAATCTAACCACTACAAAATAAAATTAGCATCCTGTCTGGCTTCTTCCTCAGTCTCCTATGACTTTGATTATGTGAACAGAAGTACTTTAACAGAACAGATAATTTCTAAAAGTACATAAGAGGGATAAAATCCTTGATAGTGTAAAGACCATTCTTAAGGAAACCCTGTTCTAGAAAGCCCATCAGAAATAACTTCTCAATTTACCCCGACACAGGTTTTTTGGACTTAGCAAAAAATATATACAGGATGACTAGTTAAATGTTAATTTCATGTAAGCAATGTATTGTTTTTTAATATAAGTATGTCCCATGCAATATTTTAGATATACTACACAAACAAATGTTTTGCTATTCACCTGAAATTCAAAAACAGCTGCGCATCCTATGTTTTATCTGGCAACGCTTCCCTGGCTGACATTTTTGTATCCATTCTTTCTAACCCATTTTAGCTTTATCTCTTACCAACCCCAACTCACACAGATATGAACCTATTGAAAAATCCACTTTTCTGTTTTTCCCAATTTAAGATCTGGAGACAAAACAGAGTTTGGAGAGGGGTCACAAACAAAAGCAGTTTTTTTGGAAGGACTTTTAAATTAAGAGGCTAGTAAAAAGTAGAAAGAAGCATATTACTCCCTGTTAAAGATTTCCTTGTAAAATCTCAAGATTGTCCTGAGTTTTTGAGATGCAAGTTATATTGATTTAAAGTAAGTTTACCTGTTTTTCAGTGGAAATGAATGTCAACTGAAAAAAAAAAGGTTAAAATGCTCTTGTAATATTGAATTTTAAAAAAACATGTCTTGAGCAAAGAAAACTAATTTAAATTTTAATTATCAAAATTTTTGTCATCAATTGGAAAAAAGGGAAAGCCCCTCATTAATTTTATACCAGTAAAATTGTCTTTAAAAGTGCACATTTATCCACTAGCAAATATTGAATTGCTTACTTTGTGACAATTTGAGTTAAGAAGAATTTTGAAAATTACAAATATCATATTGTTTGTTTAAATGAAATTGCTATTTGGTTTCCATAAGTTCTATAGTGGTATCAATTTTTATTTTTCTTTGGTTTTTAACCAGTTGAGGATGGTTCCACTGGGAATATAGGTACTGGGTTTATAAATTATTCATGTGCATTTATTCCAAATGAATGTTTTTGCTAAACTGCATCAGATGATGTTATATAGGTCTAAAGTCAAAGAAGGTTTTCATTTTCCTCTCTGTTGAACTGAAAAGAGCTCTATCTACATGCTGAGTTACCACCTCACAGCAGGCTGAGAAGATAGCTTCTCTGTGGGCCTCTCAAACAGCAGTTGAGGAGAACTGAAGCAAGGCTAGTAGCTTATAAAATTCCCTGCTGGGATAAGAGTGATAGCAGAATTTTCTTTCATGTGAATACTTAAAGGCCAGGTTGACAAGTGTAGGCTTTAATGATTTGTCTTTCATAAACTCAGCAACTATTTTTTCCTCTGCAATGTATGAAACCTATTCCAGTTTTCTGAATATTGTACTGCCTGATGTCTGTTCTAGTGGCCTTGTGAGGTCTCTGGTGAAATGAGATTACAAGAAAGACCTTTACATAATGTATTTAAGCTGCTGTGATTATCACAATTACACTACTGCACAGAGGCAAAAGGAAATTTAAAAGGCTGTGATAGTTTGGGACAAGGACTGCTTGTTCAAGTTCCTTATTCTATTCCTCTAATGAATCATACTATTGGGATCAATCTGCTGACAAATGGTTTCATTTTATATTCTCCATACTTAGTTCACTGATTACTCTGTTAAAACTGAAGTCAGAGGTTTATTTAAGTCATCAGATGAGAAACAGTGTCAGATCATCAATGTAGGTATTATAAATTTGGGGAAACATTTTCATTTGAGTTACCTTTTGGCTATCATTTTCATGCTTGTGCAGCTTTACTATCTTCAAGTTATAGGTTAAGACAAAGCTTCTAATTACCTTTTGCTCCTCAGATCTTTATTTTTAAGCACACTTCATCAATTTTAAGACATATTTTTTCACACATTACAATGTTCAAAATTGCATTGTCTTACATTCAAAATATTGATTATATTTATTTAAATAACAAGTACTATTTTTTCTTTTTACAATGTGGCATTTTGCAATTGATGACCTCTTACACATAAATAAATATGGTTGTTGATGTAAAACAGCCCTCATTAGCCATTTTTGTTTTCATTTTCTAGTATTATTGACATCCTGATTTGTTACAAAGTCCTCCAAATTACATTGTGCTCTCAATTCTAATATTTTCCATTGTTGTCTGAGTTTGGACATGTTTCTGCTTCCACATACATATTAAGGATCAATTTGAGATAATAACATTCAGTAATTTAATTGTTCCTCCATTGAGCTTTCTTAATATAAAACAATCTCTACTTCTGTGTATCTTCTCACAGTATGCAAAAAGATTACATGACAAACAAAGAAACAGGAAATGATGGCCAATCCAAAGGAAGAGGGTAAAACTCAAGAAAACATCAATGAAGAAGAAGAGAATGTGACATATAAAACAAAGCCTTTTTTTTTTTTTTTTGCATGGGCAGGCATTGGGAATCAAACCTGGGTCTCCGGTATGGCAGGTGATCTGCCTGCTGAGCCACCATGGCCTACATCACACAAAGTCTATTTAGAATTGGTATTAAAAATGTTCAAGGATCGCTTCTCGGCCTTTTGGCTAAGATCAAGTGTAGTATCTGTTCTTATCAGTTTAATATCTGATACGTCTTCTATCCGAGGACAATATATTAAATGGATTTTTGGAATTGGGAGATGGAATAGGAGCTTGCTCCATCCACTCCACACATCTGCTTGATATTACAGTACTTCCGGGAACGATATACCCCACTTGGGGGAACAATAAATGTATAAAAAATGAAAAAAAAAGAAATGTTCAAGGAGATGAAGGAAAGTATAGAGAAAGAACTAATGGATATCATGAAAACAATGAATGAGAAATATGAGTGTAAGTAAGGAGATAGAAATTTTAAAAAGAAACCAAACAGAACTACTGGAATTGAAGAGTACAATAACTGAAATGAAAAATTGCCTGGGAGGATTTCAATAGTAGAATGGGGTTGGCAGAAGAAAGCATCAGTGAACACAGAGACAAGACATTTGAATGAGTCAGGTTGATGAGCAGAAAGCAAAAAGAAATATTAACAACAATAATATATTAAGACTGCTGAAAGATACCATCCAGCACACTATTATATGCATCATGGGACTCCCATAAGGAGAAGAAAGAGAAAAGGGAAAGAAGGAATAGTCAAGGAAATAATTACAAAAGAACTATCCACATTTAGCAAAAGATGTGAATATGTACATCCAAGAAGCTCAGAGAACACTTAACCAGATGAACATGAGGGAAAATACACTTTGTCTTGTACTGATTACACTTTCTACTGCAAAGGATAAGAAGAAAGTTCTGAAAGCTTCAAGAGTAAAGCAACGTGTTACTACAAGGGAGTCCTAATTAGATTGAATGTGAATTTCTCATCAGAAACCACAGAGCCAAAAAGACATTGGGTTGAAATACTTAAAGTGCTGAAAGAAGCAGCTGCCACCCAAGAATTTTCTATCTAGTGAGACTTCATTTAAAAAATGAGGTAGAGTTGAAGATGTTCTCAGATAAACACAAACTGAGGGAGTTCATCATTACTAGACTCATCCTACAGGAAATGCTTAGGGGAATTCTTCAGCCTAAAAGTAAATGAACTATAGAGTGATTCAAAGCAGTATAAGGACCTGTGTTAAAGGTAACCATTTGGTAATCATAAATTCCAGTATTATTGTAGTGTATTATTTGGTGTGTAACTCCATTTCTTCGTATAGGTGCTAAAACATGAATACATATAAAGCAATGATAAATCCATGCTTGGGGATATAAAATATACAAAGATATAAGTAATAATACATACAAAAATGATGGACGACCACAGGGTTATAGGAAAAATATATGTGCATGCTATTGGAGTTCAGTTTGTATCGAAACAAATATATGATAGTTATTCGTTTAGGATGCTAAATTTTAACCTCATCATGGCAACTAGGAAGTTGAAAAACATATTCAGATAGAAATAATAAGTCATTTATTATGGTACAACACAAAAAACAAATACACACAAAAGTAGGCATCAACAGAAGAATTGAAGGATAAAAATACATAAGACCTACAAATACTAAAAATAAAATACCAAAAGAAAGTCCCTATATTATGGTAGTGATTTTAAATAGAAATGGATTAAACTACCCAGTCAAAAGACAGAGATTGGCAGAATGGATTTAAAAAAATGTCCCTTCTTTAAGTTTACTGCAAGAAACTCAGTTTGAATTCAAAGATGTAAGTATATTGAGGGTGAAAAAATGGAAAAGAATATATACCCACGAAGTAATAATTAAAAGAGAGCTGGGTTGGCTATCCTAATAACAGATAAAATAGTCTTTAAGTTAAAAAGAGCTACAAGCAACAAAGATGTTCATTACAGATGATAAAGAGAACAACTCAACAAGAAGATGTAACAATTATAAATATATATGCACTTAACAGTAAAGCTCCAAAATACATAATGCAAATACTGACTGCTTTGAAGGGAGAAATTTATGCTTCACATTAATAGTAGTAGACTTTTAACACACCAATCACAGTATTGGGTGGAACATCTAATCAGAATATCAGTAAGGATGTATAGGGCTTGAATAATACATTAAAGCAAATGGAACAAAAACACATATAGAGAGAGAACTCGACACCCAACAAAAACAAACAAACAAAAAAAGTGCAGTCTTTGTGAGTACACATGAATCATATTCCAAGATAGACCAAATGTTGAGTCACAGAACAGATTTCAAAAAATAAAAACGAAAGTAGAAATCATATAATGTATATTCCCTTACCATAAAGGAATGAAGTTAAAAATGAATAACAGAGGGAGAAATGGAAAATTCACAAATATGTGGAAATTAAAGGACATGCTCTTAAGCACCAAAAGGAAATCAGAAGTGAAATTATGAAATACATTTAAGAAATGAAAATGAAAATTAACATACCAAACCACAAGGGACACAGTGACGGCAGTGTTACAACATAAGTCTATTGCTCTAAATGCTTATGTTAAAAAGAAGAAAGACCTCAAATCAGAGATCTAATCTCATGATTGGAAGAACTAGATAAAGCAGAACAAACAAAACACAACTGAACAAAGGAAGTAAGTAAGGAAGATTAGAGGGAGATATATGAAAGGAAAAACAAATAAACAAACAAGAAAAACAGAAAAATGAATCAACAAAACCTAAAGTTGGTTCTTTGTAATGATCAATAAAATTGACAAACTTTCAGTAAGACTGACAAAGAAAAAGATAGAGGAAACAAATAATGAAAATCAGAAATGAAAAGGGAGACTTTACTATGAACTGAGCTGAAATAAAAATAATAATAAAAAGGATTGTAATAATACACTAAGAAATCTGGGTGTCAATAAATTTGGACAACCTAGGTGAAATGGACAAATTCTTAGAAACATGCAAACTCCTGACATTAACTAAAGAAGAAATAGAAAAGTTCAATAAACCACTTATTCATGTAAAAAATGAACCAAAATTTAAACCTCCCAACAAAAAAAGCCCACGACCAGATGGTATCATGGAGAATTTCTACCAAACATCCCAAGACTTAACTCTACTTCTTCTCAAAGTGTTCCAAGAAATTGCATAGGAAGGAATACTCCCTAAATCATTCTGAGAGGCTAACATTACTCCCATACCCAAACCAGGTGAAATTATCACAAGAAAAGAAAATTCCTGGTCAATAACTCTTATGCATATAGATGAAAAAATCTCAACACAATAATAGCAAACTGGATTCAACAACATATTAAAATTGTACACTATGATTCAGAGAGATTTTTCCTGGTATGTAAGGTTGGTTCAACATAAGTATAAAAGAATAAAGAAACAAAACAAAACAAATGATCATCTCATATGATACATAAAAAGCATTTGACAAAATACAATGCACTTTCTTGAAAAAAAAAAAAACCTTAGAACACTAAAAATAGAAGGGCACTATCTCAACATGATAAAGGGGATAGATGAAAAACCCACAGCTAACATTCCATTTAATGGTGAAAAACAGAGAGCTTTCCCTTTAATATCAGGAAAAAGACAAGAGCACAGAAATAGACCACCAAATCTATGGTCAACTGATTTTTTTTGTCAAGACCCCCAAATCCACTGAACTGGGACAAAATAGTCTTTTCAAAAAATCAGCATGGGAGAATTGGATATCAATAACCAAAAGAATGATAAAGGACCCTTATCTTGCACTCTATATAAAAATTAACTTAAAGTGGATCAAATACTTCAGTATAAGAATGAACACCATAAAGGTTCTAGAAGAAAATATAGGGAAGCATTGTCAAGACCTAATAATAGGAGTTAGTTTCCTAAACTTTACACCCAAAGCACAAGCAACAAAAGAAAAACTAGATAAATGGGAACTCCTCAAAATCAAATCTTTCTGCAGTTCAAAAGATTTTGTCAAAAAGGTGAAGAGGCAGCCAATTCAATGGGAAAAACTAATTGTAAATCACACGTTGGACATAGGTTTGATACGTTGCATACCTAAAAAAATCATACAATTCAACAACAAAAGAACAACTCAGTTATACAATGGGCTAAACATATAAATGAGTATTTTTCTGAAGAGCAAATACAGATGGCTCAAAACATGAAGAGATGCTCATTTTCATTGGCTGTAAGGGAGATGCAGGTCACAACCACAATGAGATGCCACCTCACACCTGTAAGAATGGCTGCTATTAAACAAAGAGGAAACTATAAATGTTGGAGAGAATGTGGAGAAATTGGGACATTAATGCACTGCTGATGGGAATGTAAAGTGGTACAGCTGCTATGGAAGACACTTTGGTGGATCCTTAGAAAACTAAATATCAAGTTACTTTATGACCCAGCAATAGCACTACTTGTATAGCCAGAAGAGCTGAAAGCAGTTACACAAACAGTCATTTGCACACCGATGTTCATAGCAGCATTATTCACAATCACCAAAACATGGAAAAAATCCAAATGCCCATCAACAAATGAGTGGATTAATAAAATGTGGTATATGCATATGATGAAATATTATGAAGCAGTAAGATGAAATGTTGTTCTAAAGCATGTGACAAGATGGATAAGCCTTGAGGACATAATACTGAGTGAAATAAGCCAAACACAGAATGATAGATACTGTATTATTCCACTTTTATGACCATGATAAAGGTAGAAGAGGACTCAGAGAGGCATAGAAGCAAGAGATTGGTGAACACTTAGCTATTGAGGTTGAACTCAAATATAAGGGAATAGATATAAATGAAGGCAGTTCTCTAGTGGGTCTATATGTCATATCACCATATTGAAGGTGAACAAGATTAAAAGGGGTTGTATAGACCTACGTGTCCCATTGGTTAACACTAGAAATATAAATAAGTTCTTCGAAGAAGTACTTCAAAGGTACGATTTGCATACAAAGAGTGTTTAAGTCCAGGGTGTGGTGGTAAAACTGTTATTGCATGCTATGGGCTGTGTTTAACAGGAAAACATCAGTAGTACCAGAGTAGTGGGAGGGGTAAATATTGGGGTGAGAGACAAATTTTAAAGGGAGGTTAAGATTTCATATTTGTTAAGGGTGTGTTTATTGGTTATCCTTTTCTTAGGAACAATGAAATTTTCGAAAATTGAGAATGTTGATGGACTACAGACTTTGGGCATTATACATGATGCCTAATGTATGCAGGTGCCCAAAGGATGCACTCACTGAAAAGCAGATTGGTGAACGATGGTGTATGAATATGATCGAATATTGTGCTGCTACAAAAAGGAACAAAGTCGTGAGGCATGCAGCGATGTGAATGAACTTGTGGGATGTTTGGTGAGGCAAAATAAGTCAGAAATGAAAGAACAGTTATTGTATGATCTCCTTCAGAAAATGCTTATAAAAAAAAAAACAGAGGCCTAGATCATTAAGTTCTTATAGCAGACACATTTAGTCTGTAGTGGTAATTATTATTTCTGGATTTTGAGAGACTGTTTTATGTGTCTATAACCTGGTATTTAGATATAAGAATGAAACTGATCAGGTCAGAATTAAGGTAATTCAGAACACGGGGGTATGGAAGACATTTTCTATATTTTAGAACCGTACTTCCTTTGAGACCAAAAGAAGAAAGGCTTATTTTGTCTGGAACCTAAATTTTCTGAAACATATAATCTAATTCAACCTGTCTACATAGCTCATTTGAACAACTGAAGCACAGGAAGCCCAGGATAATAATGAGGGCCTTTAACCCTATATAACTTAATATAATGCTTGTATATATCATATAATATATTAAGCAGATAATCAAAAAGTATTGGCAAAGTTCCCTTGAGAGATGGGAAAAAAAATATGGAACTATTAAATTTTAACATCAGAGAATCCCCTGATAATGTGTCAAACATTAGAGAACCCAAATCAGTAGGCCAAGCCCTTGATACTGAGGCTTTCTCTTGTGAAGCTCATGTAGGTAGCAAAGAGGCTTAGCCCACCTATAGATATGCCTACGAGTCATTTCTGGAAGACCCCTTTTGTTGTTCAGATGTGGCCTCACTCTTGCTAAGCCCAACTCTGCAAGTGAAATCATTGCCCTCCCCTCTATGTGGGACATGACATCCAGGGGTAAAACCCTGGTGGCATGAGAGATGTCTCTCAAGGATGGGTCCAGCCCTGGCACCATGGGATAAACAATTTCATCTGGACCAAAAGGGGGAAAAGAAATATAACTAATAAAGTATCAGTGGCTGAGAGAGTTCAAATAGAGTCAAGAGGCTACTCTGGAGCTCACTTTTATGCAAGCTTCAGTTAGATATTACTACCTGTCATAAGTTGCCAAACCCTAAGCAAAACCATTCCAGTCAATCCTAAAGATCACCCAGGGCAATACATAAGAGTCTACAAAGGTTCTATGCACTAGGATAACTTTCTAGAAAACTATAACTTCCATATGGGTCCCTAGAGCAGATAATTTCTGATCCTTAGAGGGCCCAGCCTCTCCAGAACATCAGCTAATTCCATCTCCCTACCCCATACTGACAATCCCTTCCAACATGAACAACTTAGAATGGCTATAGCCCAAGTGCCCTTAAAGAGTGGGATAGAAAGATCAGAGGTGATGGTAGAGTTATACAAAGAAGGTAGGATTTAACCAACAACTATAATTGCTGAGTCATTACATTGACATTTCTTTTAGTCTCCAGTATCTTAGAGCAGCTAGAAGTAAAAGTCTAAAATTATAGAATTATAACCCATACCAAACTCTGAAATCTGATCTACAACTACTTATTGTGCTGTGCTTTTAAATTTACTGTTTTAGTATGTATTTTATTTTTCATGAAAAAAGAAAAAAAATCGATTGTGATGATAAAAAAAAAAAAACTTATTCTTTCTAGCCTATGTTCTGGAGCAGCTAGAAAGAAAATTCTGTGAGGATGGTATGATAGCCCATAACAAACTCTGAGATCTGTTCAGTAACTTCTTTATGAAGAGTGCTTTGAAAACTACTGCTTTTTTCCTTCTTTGCTTTGTATATATATTATACAATAAAAAAAAGTTAAAAAATGTAAAAGGTTCAAATAACAAAGCTACACTCAGCAGATGACATCATCGACATGATGATGCAAACCATAATTGAAAACCTCTCCCCAGAGATTCAGTGAAGAAAAGGACAATTCTCACCTGTTCAGAACTCCGGAAAAGGATCCTACAAATGCTAAAAAGAAGAAACAAAAACATTAGATATGAAATTTTCATCCAGACTGGCCTGCCCTTTCTCCTCCCCCTCACTAGCTCCCACAAACCTTGGAAAGCGCAGAGACAGCAGCCAGAATCCCTTCCACCTCCCACTGGACACAGACTAGAAAATCTCTCACAGCAGTGAGACACAATCCCATCTCTATCTGGACATAAAGACCCAAGCCCACAGTGACTCATGGCAGGACTTAGACAACTAGGTTATGGCAGAATATAAAGAAGCAACAAAGAGGAATATCTAAAATGAAAGAGTAGGGAAGAACCACAACAAGAACCCAAACAGAAGCACTCTAAATCAACTGTTTGGGGACCCGGGGGACAGGGTAAGATATTTCTGGGTCCAGGTTAGTGAGGGATGAAAAATCTGAGAAAACATGGGCAGAGAGTTTAATTCAGTCATGAGTCCTGGTGCTCATCCTCCACCATTGAGGGAAAAAGCAGTGGGTGGTCTGAACCTTGCCTGGGGGATGACTACAGAAAAGGGGAGCTGGAAGAATCCTCCACCACAAGTAAAGTAGGGGACACAGCTTCATACTGACCCAGAATTTGGCCAGAGAAGTGAGGGCACAGAAAATACACAGTTTCAGCTGTGTCTAGTTAGACTTTGCGGGGTTCCAGGGGGCAAACTACTTTTGGGGAGGATTAAGGCACTGATGAGTGCCATCCAACTGGGCAAGCAAGTGAGTGCAGGGGGATCCTTGCACAGCTTTCCAAAGCCACTCCAGATCCTATCCTGAGCCCACTGGGAGCTGGTGTATGACCTCTGCACAGGTACCTGGCCCTGCTTTGGCTGAGAAATATTGACAACCTATTTGAGAAAACAGTGAACTAATACAACCCAGGCAACAAATTAATTAATCCTAGACCAGGTCTATCAAGATAATCAGATGCCCAGATATCAGTAAAAATCACAAGGCATACTAAAACTGAAGAAGAAATGACCTAGTTAAAGGAACAAATTGAAAAGTCTAAGGAAACACAGTATCTGGAACAAAGATGTGCAGACACATTTCCTGAATCAATTCAAAGAAAAGAAGGAAAATGCATATAAAGAGATGGAAAAATAACAGTCATTATGGAAATCAAAACACTGTAGATGAAATTAAAATTATAGTGGAGACAAACAACAGCAAATTTGAGGATACAAAAGAAAGAATCAGTGAGCTAGATGACAGATGAACAGAGGTAGAGCAAAAAAAAAAAAAAAAAATGGAGGAAAAACTGGGGGCAGGCCATGGCGACTCAGCTGGCAGAGTTCTCACTTGCCATGCCAGAGACCTGGGTTTGATTCCTGGTGCCTGCCCATACAAAAAAAAAAAAAGGAAAAATTTGAGCAGGACCCCGGGAATTGGTTGATAGCATAAAGCACAAAAATATACCCATCATGGGTGTCCCAGAAGGAGAAGAGAATGGAAAATGACTAGGAATAATTTTATTATTCAGTGAAATAATGGCCAAAAATTTCCCAAACTTTATACGTGACATAAATATGCAAATCCAAGAAGCCCAGTGTACTCCAAACAGAGCAGATCTGAACAGACTCACTCTAAGACACATAGTAATCAGACTGTCAAAGGTCAAAGAGAAGGAGAAAATTCTGAAAGCAGCAAGAGAAAAGTAAATCACCAGATACAAAGGAAGTCAAATAAGACTAATTGCTGATTTCTCTTCAGACACCATGGAGATGAGAAAGAAGTCATATGGTATATTTAAGGTGCTGTGCTAGTGTGCTAGCTGCCGGATGCAATATACCAGAAACAGAATGGCTTTTAAAAAGGGGGAATTTAATAAGTTGCTAGTTTACAGTTCTAAGGTTGAGAAAATGTCCCAATTAAAACAAATCTATAGAAATGTCCAATCAAAAGCATCCAGGGAAAGACACCTTGGTTCAAGAAGGCCGATGAAGTTCAGGGTTTCTCTCTCAAGTGGAAGGGCACATGGTGAACACAATCAGAGTTTCCTTCTTATCTGGAAAGGAACATGGTGAACATGGTCAGGGTTCCTCTGTCATCTGTAACAGCACATGGTGAACACGGCATGATCTGCTAGCTTCTTTCCCTGCCTTCCTGTTTCATGAAGCTCCCTGGGAAGCATTTTTCTTCTTCACCTCCAAAGGTCGCTGGCTGGTGGACTCTGCTTTTTGTGGCTATGTTGTTCTGCTCTGCTCTCTCTGAATCTCCCTCTCTCCAAAATGTTTCCTCTTTTGTAGGATCCCAGTAAACTAATCAAGACCCACCCAAATGGGTGGAGACATGTCATCACCTAATTCATTTTAACAACCACTCTTGATTAAATCATATCTCTATGGAGATTATCTAATTACAGTTTCAAACATGCAATAGTGAATAAGGATTAGAAGTAACAGCTGCCTTGACAAGACAGGATTAGGGTTAAAACACGGCTTTTATAGGGTGCATACATCATTTCAAACCAGCACATTCCACCCTCTGGACCCTAAAAAAGACACGTTTTTCCCATATACAAAATACATTCATTCTGTCACAATATCAGAAATCCTTAAACCATTTCAGTAGCAATACAGATGAAATGCAAAGTTAGAAACAGTGCAAATTCCTATCAAAGTTAGTCACAAGCATGGACTATTCTAAGGCAACATTCTCTTCTGGCTCTGGACCTATAAAAACTCAAAACAAACTATTTGCTGCTAATTTACACAGGAGGAGCATTCATAGGCTACATATACCCATTTTCACAGGGAAGAAGGAACACATGGGTCACTGGACCCATACAGTTTCGAAAATCCACAGGTCAAAGCCCATAAGATTTCAAAGTCTGAGAGTCTTCAGGGCTTCTGAAAGTGGCAGTCCCACCCTCTCCAAGGGCCTATGCAGAGCTATGCCTCTCTCCAAATGCAATCTTGGGGAATATTGGGGAGACCACCTTTTTCTTGGCTTCACCCTCTCCAAGGATTGTGGCTGCACCCAGGCTCTCTGCCATCTCCAGGGCACATGCTCAACCCCTCCACACGTTAGTAGCCAGGGTCTCCCCAAACCCCAAGGAATGTGCTTCACCTTCTTCAAGGCCTCAGGTGGCATGACTCTTCCACTGCAACCAGGTGGAAGGCCCATCCTCTGCCTTTGGGGCAAGCTCACCCTCTCCACAGGTTTACATGGGTCTGCTCTCCTGGCCTGAGGCTTTTTAACTTCAGCTCTCTGCCTCCATGGTTTTGCCTCTGAAGTTATTTTTCCTCCAATGTATCCCCTCTTTGAACCCCCCAGTCCAGGTTGGCAGTGGCTCTGTTTATACAGGTCCCACAACACTCTCATTGGCTTTTCTATGCAGTAGCCTTGGATCATGCCCATCAGACATAAGAAGTTTCCACAAATCCTTCCTGGATAACTCCAGGTCCAATCCTGGCTTTCTCTGAAATGACGGACTGGTTCCACATTTGGTCAAGTCCTCATGTGGGGCACTATTCTCTGGGGTCTCCCTTCTTGGAAACCCAGAATTTTCCAGGACATCACTTTCTGGTTTCTTTGTACTCAAGAGTTCAGTTCTCAGCTTATCTCTCTCCTGTCACATTTCACTATAAGCTGTGAGGAGAAACCAGGCTGTGCTTTCCACATTTAATTTGGAAATCTCTTCTGCTAAATATCCAAGTTCATGGCTTTTAAAATCTGTCTTCCAGCCAAAGCCACTAATCTGTCAACTTTGCCAGATTATCTGCAATTTTAAAACAAGGATCACTTTCCTTCTAGTCTGTAATGACACAAATCTCATTTCTGCCTAGACCCTGGACAGAGATATCTTTGGAGTCCACATTTCTATCAACAGTCTCTTCAAAGCATTCTAGGCCTTCTCTATCAAACTTCTCACAACTCCTCCAGATTCTTCCCCTTATCCATTCAAAAAACCATTCCAACATGTTTGATATTTGCCAACAGCAGCAGCACACCACTCTTGGTACCAAAATCTGTTCTAGTTTGCTAGCTTCTGGATGCAATATACCAGAAACAGACAGGCTTTAAAAAGGGGGAATTTAATAAGTTGCTAGTTTACAATTCTAAGGTCAAGAAAATGTCCCAATTACAATAAGTCTATTTAGATATCCAATTTTAGGCATCTAGGGAAAGATACCCTGGTTCAAGAAGGCCAGTGAAGTTCAGGGTTTCTCTCTCAAGTGAAGGGCACATGGTGAACACAGTCAGGGTTCCTCTCTCATCTGGAAGGGCATATGGAGAACACAGCATCATCTGCTAGCTTCTTCCCCTGGCTTCCTGTTTCATGAAGCTCCCAGGAGGCATTTTCCTTCTTTAACTCCAAAGGTCACTGGCTGGTGGACTCTGCTTCTTGTGGCTATGTCATTCTGCTCTGCTCTCACTGACTCTCCCTTTCTCCAAAATGTTTCCTCTTTTATAGGATTCCAATAAACTGATCAAGACCCACCCAAATGGGTGGAGACATGCCTCCCCTAATCCATTTTAACAACCACTTTGATTAAATCACATCTCCAGGGAGATGATTTAATTACAGTTTCCAACATACAATACTGAATAAGGATTAGAAGTAACAGCTGCCTTTGAAAAATGGGATTAGGATCAAAACATGACTTTTATAGGGTACATACATCATTTCAAACCAGCACAGGTACTAAAAGAGAAAAACTACCAGCTGTGCTGATTTGAAAGAAAACACGCCGTGTCCTTTAATACTGATTCAATATTATAGGGTGAAACCTTGGATTAGATTACTTCTTAGGGTTTGACCTGCTCAGTTGTGGGTGAGGCCTTTTGATTAGATTACATCCATGGAGACGTGACATGCCCAATTGTGGGTGTGGCATTTTGATTAGATGGAGATGTGGCTCCAAATATTCAAGGTGGGTCTTGATTAATTTAAAAAATTAATTTAAAAAATTAATTTTAAAAGAGAAAACATTTTGGAGAAAACTCAGAGCCATGGAGAACATTTGCTCTAGAGCTGACAAAGACACACACATTTGGAGATGCTTGGAATGTTGATGGAGAGAGCAGATGCCTAGACATGGACATCTAGAATTGCAGAGCCCAGCAGACATCACAATGTGCCTTTGCATGAGATGTTAAGTAGCCAGAACCCAGAGTTGTGACACAGAGGCACTAAATGAAGGCCCAAAGATTCTTAGAGAGGAAACCACTGACATCAGAAGTTGGAAGCAACAGAAGTAGAACAAGGATCAACAGACATCAGTCACATTTCTTCCCATGTGACAGGCATAAACGTTTCTTAAGCCTAAGTATCTTTCTCTGGATGCCTTAGTTAGAAAATTTTTCTGGCATTAGAACTGTAAACTTGCAACTTAATGAATTTCCTCTTTAAAAGCCATTCCATTTCCAGCATGTTGCATTCTAGCACATTTAGCAAATCAAAACACCAGACAAGAATTCTCTATCCAGCAAAGTTGTCCTTTTAAAATGAGGAAGAGTTTCAAACAGAAACTGAGATAGTTCATTAATAATAGACCAGCACTATGAGAACTCCTAAAGGGAGTATTGATGGCTTAAAAGAAAAGACAGAGGAGAGAGGACTAGAGGATGGTACAGAACTGAAGTCTATTAGTAAAGGTAACTTAAATGATAAAAAGAGAGTGCAAAAAAACTAAGTCTGACAAATAAAAACCAAATGATAAAATGATTTAGTTAGGAATTACCTTTACAGTAATAATTTTGCACATTTGTGCATTAAATTCTCCAATCAAAAGAAAGAGATTGGTGGAATGGATTTAAAAATATAATATACCTAAATGCTGTTCTCAAGAGACTCAACTTAGACCCAAAGATACAAATAGTTTGAAAGTGAAAGGATGAAAAAATATATTTTATGTAAGTAGCAACCAAGAAAAAAGAAGCTGAAGTTACCATACTAATATCAGACAAAATAGACCTTAAATGCAAAAATGCTGTAAGTGAAAGAAAGGCACTATATATTAATGAAAGGGTAAATTCACCAAGAATAAATAACAGTCATAAATATCTATGCTCCTAATCAAGGAGTCTCAAGCACATAAAGCAATCTCTGGCAAAACTGAAGAGATTAATAGATGATTCTACCATAAATTGGTAGATTTCAACACACCAATCTCTCCAATAGATAAAACATCTAAACAGAGACTCAATAAAGAAATGGAGAACCTAAATAATATGATAAATGAACCAGACCTAACAGGTATGTATAGATCCTTGCACCCCAAAACAGCAAGTTATATTTTCTTCTTAATTGCTCATGGAACATTCTCCAAGATAGAGTATATGCTGTGGCACTAACAGGTTTTAAGAAATTTAAAAAGATTGAAATTATATGATGCACTTTCTCTGAACATAATGGAATGAAGATGGAAATCAATAATAAATGGAGAACCAGAAAACACAAAAATATACGGCAATTAAACAACTTGCTCTTAAACAATCAGTGAGCCCAAGAAGAAATTGCAAGAGAAATCAATTACTATCTCAAATCAGATGAAAACAAGAATAAAATACATCAAAAATTATGGGATATACATAAAAAAATTATGGAATGCAGCAAAGGCAGTGCCGATACAGAAATTTATAACCTTAAACATCTGCATTAAAAAGGAAGAAATAGCTAAAACCATGACCTAACTGAACAACTAGAGGAACTGAAGAAAGAACAGCAAACTAATCCCAAAGCAAGCAGAAGGACAGAAATAACAAATATTAGAGCAGAAATTAATGAAATGGAGTATAAAATCCAATAGAATCAGTAATACCAAAAGTCACTTCTTTGAGATGATCAATGAAATTGACAACCTTAGATAGACTGACAAAGTTTAAAAGATAGAAGCTGCAAACAAAATCAGAAATGAGGAGGGGTCCTTATTTTGGCGCTTCAAAAAATAAAATAAAATGTCATGAGGTTCATATGAGCAACTGTATTCCAACAAACTGGACAATCTAAATAAACTGAACAACTTCCTAGAAACAAATAACCTACACAGACTTGAGAAGAAACAGACATCAACAAACCAATCACAAGAAAAGAAATTGAATCAGTCATTAAAAACAAACAACAAAGAAAAGCACAAGACTGGATGATTTCACAGGTGAATTTTGCCAAGCATTCCAAGAATTAATACCATTGCTGTTTAAACTCTTCCAAAAAAAATGAACAATCAACATTACCTAACTCATTTTATGAAGCCAACATCACCCTAATACCAAAGCCAGATAAAGATACTACAAAAAATGAAATTTTCAGACTAGTATATCTCTAATGAATATGATACAAAAATTTTCAACAAAGTACTTGCAAAAGAAATCCAACAACATATTAAAATAATTATACCCCATGACCAAGTGGATTTTATAACAAGTGTGCAAGTGTGGCTCAATGTAAGAAAATCAATTAATGTAATATACCACATTAACGAATCAAAAGGGAAAACCACATGATGATCTAAATTGATGGAGAAAAGGCATATGACAAAATTTAACATCCTTTCCTGATAAAAACACTTCAAAAAGTAGAAATAGAGGAAACCTCCCTCAATGTGATAAAGGGCATATATGAAAAGTATACAGCTAACACCATACTCAATGGTGAGAGACTGAATGCTTTTCCTCTAAGACTTGGAAAAAGACATGGATACCCACTGACACCACTGATAGTCAACGTAGCATTAAAAGTTCTAGCTAGAACCATTAGGCAAGAAAAAGTAATAAATGGGCAGTGCAATAGTGGCTCAGTGGGAAAATTGTTGCCTACCATGCTGGAGACCTGGGTTCAATTTCCAGTGCCTACCCATGCCAAAAAAAAAGCCTAAAAAGGAATAAAGGACCCAATTGGCAAAGGAAGAAGTAAAAATATCACTATTTGCAGATGACATGATCCTAACATTAAGAAAATCCAGAAAAAAAGAACAACAAAACCACTTGAGCTAATAAACAAATTTAGCAATTGGCAAGATACATGATTGGCATGCAAACATTAATGGTGTTTCTACACACTAGTAATGAGCTATCCAAAGAGGTAATCAAGAAAAAAAAAATCCATTCACAATAGCAATTTAAAAATCAAATATCTAGGAATAAATGTAACCAAAGATGCAAAAGACTTTTACATAGAAAACCAAAAAACATTGCTAAAAGGAGTAAAAGACATTGTGTGTTCATGGATTGGGAAGCTAAAACATCATTGAGATAGAAATTCTACCCAAACTGACCTACAGTGTCAATGCAATACCAATCAAAATTCCAATTGACTCTTTTGCAGAACTGAAAATTTGAATTGTCAAGTAGCTAAAAACATCTTGAGAAAAGAAAAATGAGGTGGGAAGCATCACACTTCCCAACTTTAAAGCATACTATAAAATCACAGTAATTAAAACAGCATGGTATTGGCATAAAGACAGACATAATAATCAATGCAATAAATCTGAGCAGTCAGAAATACACCCTCAGTTCTATGGTCAAATGTTTTTTTGTTGTTGTTGTTTGTTTGTTTGTTTAACATGGGCAGGCACCAGGAATCAAACTCCTCTCTCTGGCATGGCAGGCGAAAACTTTGCCACTGCGCCACCATCACCTGCCCTCAATTGATTTTTCATAAGGTTCCCAAGCCCACACAAATAGAACAGTGCGGTCTCTTCAATAAACGATGTTGGAAGAAGTGGGACATCCATATCTAAAAGAATGAAAAAGGACCCCTATCTCATACCCTATACAAAAATTAACTCAAAATAGATTAAAAACTTAAATATAAGAATGAGTACCATAAAATTCCTAGGAGAAAATATAAGAAAATATCTCCTAGATTTAGTGATAGGTGGTATTTTCTTAGACTTTACACCCAAAGCACAAGAAACAAAAGACAAAATAGATAAATGTGAACTTCTCAAAATTATACACTTCAGTGTTTCAAAGGATTTAGTGAAAAAGGTGAAAAGGCAACTAAATCAGTGGGAGAAAATATTCAGAAACCCCTTATCAAAGCTGATAAGAATTTGATATCCAGAATATATGAAGAAATCTTGTAACTCAGCAATAAAAAGACAAACAACCCAATCTAAAAGTGGGCAAAAGACATGACACTAGACATTGTTCCAAAGAGGAAATGCAGATGGCTAAAATGTGGATGAAAAGATGCTGAGCTTCAATTGCTAGTAGGGAAAAGCAAATCATAAATCATAAACCACAGTGAGATACCATCTCACATCTACTAGAATGGCTACTGTTAAACAATCAGGAAAGTACAAATGTCAGAGAGAATGCAGAAAAATTGTAGCGCTTATTCACTGCTTGTGTGAATGTAAAATGGTACAGCCACTGTGGAGGACAATTTGACAGTTCCTCAGGAACCTAAGTTTAGAATTCCCTTATGACTCAGCAATCCTTGTACGTGAGATATACCCAGAAGATTTTAAAGCAGGGGCACAAACAGACCTTTGCACACTGATGTTCATAGTGGCATTATTCACAATTTCCAAAATATGGAAACAGTCCAAGTGTCCATCAACAGATGAATGATAAATAAATGTGGTACATACACAAGAATACATAATATGAATAATACTCATCAGAAAGAAGGAATGAAGTCCTAAAGCATGCAAAAGCATGGATGAAACTTGAGGATATTATGTTAAGTAAAATAAGTCAGACAAAAAAGGACAAATATTGCATGACCTCATGGTTATGATCTAATTATAGCATGTAAACTCATAAACATAAAATATAGAATATACTTTACCAGGATATACAATGAGGCCAGAGAATGGGGAGCAGTTGTATAATATGTGCAGAATGTTTAACTAAGTTGAACTTAAATGTTTGGAAATGGACAAAGGTGATGGTAGCACATTATTGTGAGAATAATTAACTGCTGAATAGTGTGTGAAATTGGTGAAAAGGGAACTTTAGAGTCATGTATGTCACCAGATGGAAAGCTAGAGGTTAAAACATGGGAATGTGTAACGCTGAATCTTGTAGTGGACAATGTCCATGATTAACTGTACAAATATTAAAAAGTTATTTTATGAACTAGAACAAATGTACAACACTGCTAGAAGGAGCTAATAATAGAGGGGTATGTGGGAAAAATGTATTTATTGCAAAATGGTCTATAATTAACAGTAATATTTTAAAACTCTTTCAATAACAGTAAAAAATGTACTACACTGGGACTTCTGGAGAAGATGGCAGCTTAGTAAGATGCGCGGGTCTTGGTTCCTCCTCCAGAACAGCAACTAAAGAAACAGAAACGATACAAAACAGCTCCCGGAGCCACGACAGAGACCAAAAAGACAGCGTACCCCATTCTGGAACGGCTGAACAGGCAGGGAGAATCCGCTGTGGTGAGATCACCGAGGGGCGCGCGCTTCCCCGGGCCAGGGTGGCTGGCGACTGGGGTCCCTTCCACACACGTGTCTTCCCAATCCGAATGGGAACATTGGATAGTGGGGCCCTCCCGCCACGCTTGGAGTCTTGGGCTGGCTGGGCAATTTGGACCGGCACTCCCCCAAGCTGTGGTGGCCGGCGCCCCCCCTCCACGCGCAGTTTCCCGGGCCGACTGCGAGATTCGGATTGGCATTCCCCAAGCCACTTTGGCTGGCAACCCACCTCCACAGCGAGAGTTTTCCAAAGTTAAAGGAGTCACAACAGCTTTTACTGGTGGGACACGCAGAGAGATGAGCGCCACGAGCGCCACTTACTGGACAGGATAAGAAAAACAGAGCCCAGAGATTTCACAGAAAAATCTTTCAACCAGCTGGGTCCCACACCCAGGGAAATCTGATTAAATGCCCAGACACCAGCAGAAAATAACGGATCATGCTCAGAAAATTGAAGATATGGCCCAGTCAAAGGAACAAACCAATAGTTCAAATGAGATACAGGAGCTGAGACAACTAATGCTGAATATATGAACAGAAATGAAAAACCAAATCAATAAATTGAGGGAAGACATGAAGAAGACCTGGGCTGAACAAAAAGAAGAAATAGAAAATCTGAAAAAACAAATCACAGAACTTATGGGAGTGAAGGACAAAGCAGAAAAGATGGAAAAAACAATGGATACCTACAATGGTAGATTTAAAGAGACAGAAGCTACAATTAGTGAACTGGAGGATGGAACATCTGAAATCCAAAAAGAAACAGAAACTATCCGGAAAAGAATGGAAAAACTTGAGCAGGGGATCAGGGAACTGATGACAATATGAAGTGCCAAATATACATGTTGTGGGTGTCCCAGAAGGAGAAGAGAAGGGAAAAGGAGGAGAAAAACTAATGGAAGAAATTATCACTGAAAATTTCCCAACTCTTATGAAAGACCTAAATTTGCAGATCCAAGAAGTGCAGCGCACCCCAAAGAGAATAGACCCAAATAGGCGTTCTCCAAGAATGTTAGACTAGTTAGAATGTCAGAGGTCAAAGAGAAAGAGAGGATCTTGAAAGCAGCAAGAGAAAAACAATCCACCACATACAAGGGAAACCCAATAAGACTATGTGTAGATTTCTCAGCAGAAACCATGGAAGCTAGAAGACAGTGGGATGATATATTTAAATTACTAAAGGAGAAAAACTGCCAACCAAGACTTCTATATCAAGCAAAATTGTTCTTCAAAAATGAAGGAGAAATTAAAACATTTACAGACAAAAAGTCACTGAGAGAATTTGTGACCAAGAGACCAGCTCTGCAAGAAATACTAAAGGGAGCACTAAAGTCAGATACGAAAAGACAGAAGAGAGAGGTATAGAGAAAAGTGTAGAAAGAAGGAAAACCAGATATGATATATATAATACAAAAGGCAAAATGTTAGAGGAAAATATTATCCAAACAGTAATAACACTAAATGTTAATGGACTGAACTCCCCAATCAAAAGACATAGACTGGCAGAATGGATTACGACCCAACAATACCACTGCTAGGTATCTACTCAAAGGACTTTAGGGCAAAGACCCAAATGAACATTTGCACACCAATGTTTATAGCAGCATTATTTACAATTGCAAAGAGATGGAAACAGCCAAAATGTCCATCAACAGACGAGTGGCTAAACAAACTGTGGTATATATCTACGATGGAATATTATGCAGCTTTAAGACAGAATAAACTTATGAAGCATGTAATAACATGGATGGACCTAGAGAACATTATGCTGAGTGAGTCTAGCCAAAAACTAAAGGACAAATACTGTATGGTCCCACTGATGTGAACTGACATTCGAGAATCAACTTGGAATATATCATTGGTAACAGAGTCCAGCAGGAGTTAGAAACAGGGTAAGATAATGGGTAATTGGAGCTGAAGGGATACAGACTGTGCAACAGGACTAGATACAAAAACTCAAAAATGGACAGCACAATACTACCTAATTGTAATGTAATTATGTTAAAACACTGAATGAAGCTGCATCTGAACTATAGTTTGTTGTCGTTGTTGTTTGTTTGTTTGTATCTTTTGTTTTTGTTTTTTTCTTTTTCCTTTATATATATATTTTATTATTATTATTATTATTGTAATTTTCTTCTCTATATTAACATTCTATATCTTTTTCTGCTGTTTTGCTAGTTCTTTTCCTAAGTCGATGCAAATGTACTAAGAAAGGATGATCATACATCTATGTGATGATATTAAGAATTACTGAGTGTATATGTAGAATGGAATGATTTCTAAATGTTGTGTTAATTTCTTTTCTTTTTTTTAGTTAATAAAAAAATATATACTACACCAATACTATGGGTCAATAATAGGAGGGGGAAGGTGTATGGGACAATTTGAGTTTTTCTTTTTCTATTTATATTTATTTTCTGTAATAATGAAGATGTTCTAAAATTGATCATGGAGTTGTATGTACAACAGTAAGCCAGTGATTATGTACTTCATCTGGTTTGTACAGTGTGTAAATATAGATCAATAAAACTGCACTAAAAAAGTACAGGGTTCTATTTGGAATGTTGGAAAGATTTTGGTAATGGATAGTGGCTATGGTAGCATAACATAGTGAACACAGTAAACAGCACTGAAATATAATGTGAATGTGATTAAAGGGGAAATGTTAGATTATATATATGGTCACAGAATAAAAATTTTGAAGAAAGATCAATGGAACCATACTACACGGTGAACATGGACTTCAATTAGCAGAACATTTATAAAAATATGTTTTCATCAATAGTAACAATTGTTCTACACCAATGCAAGATGTTTGTGGTAAGGTGGAGTTTCAATTTGCTAAATAATGAAACACACCAGGGATGGATTGGCTTTTAATAAGGGGATTTATTCAGTTACAAATTTATAGTTATTTAAAGGAAAGACAGTTGACTTTCCTCTGACTTTCTCTACATGGGAAGACACACAGTGGATGTCTGCTGGGATTCCCTCCTGGTTTCTGGGTTCAAATAGCTTCCCCCAGGGTGATTCCTCTTTGTGTCTCCAAGCATCTGAGTGCTGTGATGAGGTATGCTGAGTGGCTGAGCTCTCTTCTGACCTCTCTCTTTTAAGCCTCCAACTGATTAATTTCTCACTCATCGCAGAAATCACTCTCCTTAGCCAACTGCAGATGCAATCAGTCATAGATGAATGTTCATGATTTAAGCCCACAGCTACAGAACAGTGGGGCATCATCACCTGGCCCATTTGACACATGAGCCTAATTATCACATGTCCACCCCTTGTCAATTTGGCAATTATACATATCACGTTAAACCATACTAATCTCTAAATACAAAACAATAAGAAACTTTTTTCACCTAACGATGATCATCTGTAAAAAAGTCAGATATTTTCCATGAATACACTTCTTTTATGCCATCTCCTATCCTTTATTAGCATACTTTCAGATCAAATATAAGCACACAAAATATACCTTTAGTTTGCTTATTTTATAGCTAAAAGGGACGGAAAATGGACAAATGATCATACAATGCACTAAATCTTACCATCTATAAAACACATTCATTGCATCATAGTACCATAAAAGCCTTAAATCATTTCAGTAACATTACAAATACAATATCAACTCGAAATAGTACCAAAGCTCATCAAAGTCATTTAAAGGCATGGTCTATCCTAAAGCAAAATTCTTCTTTGGCTGTGGACCTGTGAACTTAGAGCAAGTTATGTGTTTCCAATATACAAAGAAGGAACAGTCAGGACAATCTCATTGCCATAGGGAGAAATTGGAAGGAAAACCGGGGTCAACAGTTCTGAACAATTCTGAAAACTTGCAGGGAAAACTCCAATAGATTTCAAAGTCTGAGAGTCATTCATTCTTGGAGCTTTACAAAGTGTGTACATAGGAGTTCTTTCCAAATGCAACCTTGGGGGAACACTGGGGAGACTATTTTTAGCTTGGCTCCACCCTCTCATAACATTGGGGCTACACCTGGGCTTTCTGCCTTCTCTAGGGCACACATCCCTCACTCAGAACAATATAGTGGCAGCCAGGCTCTCCCAATCCCCAATTAATGTGCTCCACCCTATCTAAGACGTGGAGCACAACTCTTCCAGAGTATTGAGTTGGAAGGTCCACCCTCTGCCTTCATAGCAAACTCACCCCCTCCAAGTACTTGGGTGGGCCCACACTCCTGGTCCAAGTTTTCTTGGCTTCAGATCTTAGTTTCCATGGTTCTGCCTCCAAAGCTCTTTTTCTTTAATTTGTCCATTTTCCGTCCCTTTTAGCTATAAAATAAGCAAACTAAAGGTATATTTTGTGTGCTTATATTTGATCTGAAAGTATGCTAATAAAGGATAGGAGATGGCATAAAAGAAGTGTATTCATGGAAAATATCTGACTTTTTTACCAAAAGATGAAATTTTAGAACTCAGCAGATGAAGCAAGAACAATTTTAAGAACACATAAAGATTGAGTAGCTGAAATAATGACTGAAATAAATTATTTTGACATTTATGAATGGAAACATACATAATTTTTGTATGCTGTATGAAGGAGTCACATTTCATTATTTTTCCATGTGAGTATCCCATTATTGCAGCCCAATTTGTTGAAATTTTGTTTTGTTTGTTTGTTTGTTGTTTGTTTTTTTTTCCTTGCTTGTTCGTTTCTTTGGAAGTTCATGGACTGAGAATTGAACCCGGGTTTCCTGCATGGGAGGTAAGAATTCTACTACTGAACTACCTTTGCACCCCCCCATATATAATTTTAACTACTAAAATAATTTTTGTTTTCTTGCAGCAAATAATATCTCCAGGTTAAAATCTTATTGTTTATTTTGAATGGACAGAAAAATCTATATCATTATAAACATAATGGCATTAATAAGCTATCAGTGATTTTCTGGGACTTTTAGAATGATGTTTTATCTAAGTCCTTACATTTGAGAATTAATGCAAAATTGTGGATAATACATATATAAATATATCATATATTTATAGATATGAAATTTATTACAGTATATTTGTAATTAGGATATACTTTAATTTTTCCCCAATGTGAATATTACCTTCCAGGCCAAATGGTTTTAACAGAACTGGAATGATTTAAATTGTGTCTAAAAAATAGTTTAGCCATGAAGGAGGAGGAAAAAAAATTCCCTGCATGCAGGCTATTACATCTCAGTATGTTGCCCATTATACTAATATGTACACCATTCAGATATCCTAAATAAAGGAGAAAATTGCTTTCTGTAAATTGGACACCATACGCACACACAGGGCATGTAATTAATGCAATAATGGAAGTGTGTAGTCTTTAGGCATTTTTTTTATTATTATAATAAGTGTTATTCTTGCTCATGCAGATATTAATGGAAAATGAAATTTAAGATAACCTTTTGTATAGAAATGAACTACCCACATTTGAAAGTTAAGAAACCTATATGTTTGAAGCTATTAAGTTAAAGTGTATGATAGCAACTGAATTTTAAAATTTTCTTTATCAAATTACTAAGAAACTCTTCAGGATAACAATAATGCACCTTATTCATTATTGTAATTCACTCCTCTTGATAAATATTTTTGTTTTATGACTATTTAACATGGCATAGACCCTCTGCCCTCATCTAGCTCCTTACCTGTTGTGCCTCAGTAAATGTCTTTACTATATTTTCTTGTGCTAAGAGAAAAAACATCATACGTCATTGTGCATCCAGCTGTGAATTTTCATAATATGTGCACACTTCCAATCTTGTTCTAGTCATCAAAACAAAACGCTAAAATTGATGGTATCAAACATTAATACTGTTCATCTCTTTATTTCTAGGCAAACAGAAAGACCTACTTTTGCTCATATTTCATTGATCAAGCAAATTACTTGGCCAGGCGTCACTTTAAATGCCAGCATGGTTTGTGATTGTCACATCATTCCTTAAAGGGTCAGTATGTGATTTCCCATGCCCAATGCATTTCTATAAAAATATAAAAGAAAACCTGTTAACCCTTGCATACATAAACACACCTCCAAAATACAGTAGAGTTTGATTGACATTGCACTGAATCAACAATTCGATTTGGAAAGAAAAAAAATCAGTTCCACAAAACTAAGACTTGTAATTGAGCCCCTTAGTATATTCTTCCATTTATCTTGGTCTTTTACAATGTCTCAATAATGATTTGTACATGTCTTTGCAGAGGTCTTGTACATCTTGGTAGATTTATTGCCAATCATTTGATTTTTGTTGCTGCTGAAATGAATGCAAACATCTTCTAAATATCTGTTGCAGATACAGAGAAATAAAATTGTGTTAATTGACCTTGTATTCAGCAATGCTGATTAATTTACTTATTTATTCTAACAGCATGCCTGAAGATTCTTTTAGATTTTCTATGCACATAATCATGAGATCTGCAAATATTTCTTTTGCTTTTTTATATCTTTTTTCCTTGCTTTCTCACAACCTGAGAAAAATGGGAAATGCTATTTCCCCTATAAATTAGGATTCCCTCTTACATAAGTGATAGCACAAGCAGTGAGAAAAGCTTTGGTCTGGAACTTATAGCTCAGCCATACCCCAGGGCACCTGGATGATATTGGCAAAATTGTTTTAGCTTTATATATCTCACTTCTTTCATCTGTAAAACGTTAGATAAAAAGATTTCTTAGCTCCTTCTGGATTATAACATTCTATTCTTTTATTCTGCCATTTATTCTCATATAATCTTAAGTTTACTTAAATAACATTTCTTAATATTACATTAAATAGCAAAATAAATTTGTAATTTAACTTCCAAGGATTTTTTTTTAATTTTCTGAAATCTTTAGGAGTTTAAAAACCTAAGAAAAGCATGTTAAATCATCCTGAAATATGTATTTTCAGGCTTGCCAAACCCACCCACAGAAGGCATCCAAAATATTTTATTATTGAAAGTGTATCAATTGATATTTTTTATTCCTGGTAACATTAATCTCTGTTTTGATGAATTTTTACACATGTATTTATAATAATGATTTTCATCCATAGAGACACACTTTAGAATCACATGTACTTTCCTTGAAATATTGAAGCCTAAATGGACAGTACTTGCTGATGAATATAAGACTGACATCACCACACTATTCCACAGACCATATGTCACTGAATAGCCTATACTCTGCGCCAAGAAGTAATTCAGGTCAGTGACCTAGAAATAAAAGATTACATATCCTATTACCAATCAATCCCCTGAACCATTCAGTCTCCACTCAGTAATATTTTAATAAATCATTTCCGTTTATATTGATGACCTGTTAATGCAAATTGTAAGTAAAAGGACAGTTGACTTTTATTAGCAAATCCATGAATATTTAATATAAGACACCAAGAATTCCATGCTCTATGCTCAATATGGGACAATATAACTCAGTCACCAGGGGAAATATGACATAGAGTATGTCTTTCTGTATTGGGTATTCATATTACTACTTATAATTTTATAGAAATTTATGAATTCACATTTTTCCTTCTCATTTATTGTCATATATTTTCATAAAGTTTTAGCAGATAAACTTTATGGAATCTGAATTCCATTCTATTTTATCTTTTCCAGTACTATTAATTAGCGAGAGGTAGTCTTAATGATGAAAGCTCTTAACCACCTTCTTAAATACCGATAGATTGTACCTTGTTTGATTGAAGTTCTCAGCTCTAGTTCTGTAATGAGAGACTCATGGGTTAATTCTGTTTATCCCCTTCTCTTTACCATTTTTCTTGAATTGGTGCTCTTATTCACATTATTAGTATTAGTGACACAATAACAATCAGCATTTTAGAAGTTTTGAGGTTACAAGCTGCTATCACATTAAGTACCTCTTTATGTCTTCTCTGAACACTGTAATTCATGAATTTGGTGATTCATACACCCAGCCTACATTATTTTAGCTGTTTTATGCACTACCAATACTTGAAATACAAAGAACAAGATAAAAGGCCCAAGATCTAATGAGTAAGGTAATAAGGGTTATTTTCCTTTTAAATTTATATTCTCATTTTCACTTACCCAATTGTTTCAAGAACCAAAAACTAATCATCTTCTTTAAATGTGGAGAAAAGAAAACACAAACCCACTTTTCTGCTTAGAGTTGCAGAAAACCACAGAAACTCTCTAATGTTTGAGAAGAGGTGAAGATACTGTAATGAAGTTTCTCAAATTGGGTTCCATAATTCATGGTCTGGTGCAATATTAACAGAGATTTTGAACAACACATTTTCTTTACCAACTAGAAAAGTTTTAGGAATGTTTCATAGTGCACTTTCTTATGAATTTCACAATGCACATAAAAATGTTGAGTTCAAAAATAATCTAATTTAACTTTATTCTTTCTAAACTTTCTCAAACACAAAATTGTTTTATTTGAGGAAAACTGATAGTAAGATAATGTGGTAACTGTTGTTCTAAAGACTAATAAGAAGCACTGAGTTCTTCGTGATAGAAGAGTTTCTAGAATGCTCTTCACCATTGAATTTTAGTGAGATTATCTCATTTATATTAATATCTTTATTAAAACATATAACATGATCGTCTATACAATCTATTTTATCTATTGAACTTGCTGAAAACAAAAATTATCATCCCAGAATAACAGACTTATTGGTTGAAAATTTCCATTTTAAGGGGATCTCCAGGTGATTTGAAAGCACATTAAAGATTGAGAGGTACTAATGTAGATTAATGGTTCTAATTGTACAGTCCCTGATCAGGCAGTATTGGTCTCAACTGGAAACATGTTAGAAATGCAAATTCTTAGGATCCACTCTACAGAGACTGAATTCAAAACTCTGAGGATGGGACCAAGTGATCTGTGTTTTAAAAAGTGCTTCCAGCTGATGCTAAAGCAAGCTAAAATTTGAGAATCATTGTTCAACATTAGCTGCAATCACCTTGCTCTGTCAACTGAGTGGACCTAAAAGCAATAGCACCCCAGGAACAATAAGCTCACCCAACACTCAGAATTTGTTTTCTAATATCATTCCCTAATAAAGGACCCAAAACTTTTTGGAGAAATAGCTGAAATCAGGACTGGGGCACAATATATACAAGATGAGACTGAAGAATATTTTAGTGTCAGAAAGAAAGTGCACTTCAAAAATAAACAAACAATAACCATCATCTGGGGTGATGATATGAAGCCCATAAAAAAAAAACTTTTGAATCTTTTCGAAGTTGGAAAAGTTTCAGTGACAAAATAAAATAGTATAGGATTGTAACCCAAAGTCTAAAATAAATATCCACAAATTCATACAAATATAAAAATTATTATGGAACAGACAGTATGAGGTAGAAGTCTCTCTATTGCATAATTCAAAAATACTCATGTAGATATTCCACCCTCAAGAAAGAAGAGCACAGTTCCTCACTCCTTAAATATGGGCTGCATGTAGTGACCTCCCTCCAAAGAGCACAGTGTGGAATGGAGATAAAGTAGCAGTATTACATTGGAGAAACTTGATTAACTACTACCTCAGCAAGGTGAATAAAATTATCAACAGTGATAACTCATGTCAACAGTATTTTCTTTCCTATGATATTTTGAAAATGGAACTTGACCTCTATGGTCTTCCTTTCAAAAACCCATAAAGAAAAATTGACTGAATTTTCTTTTCTCAAGAAATCTGACAAGAAAAATATAATTTGCATAAAATACTTATGGGCATGTGCCCTCCACCAGAAAGACCACAGCATGTAAATCAGAAGATATGCATCTGTTCAAAGAAGTATTAGAAACTGCTTCAATGATAATTATGTTAAAAAAACTATATTTGAAGCTGATGGTGTAACAGAGCTTGCTGCTATATTTATGGTTACCTATCACTTTGTGAAGCATAATACTTCATTTAGTAAAAAATTGAATGCCTTGACAATTAATTTTGCTTATTTTAAATTCCAAGATATCATTTACACATGTTGAAAGTGAAGAAATAATAAGTAATAGTTGTTATGTATTAGCTAAAATAGCAGAAGAACTTTTCGAAGAGTTCATGTTCAGTTTAAATTATATATCACTGAAAAAAAATTATATGTCACTAAAGTCTTCAAATAGAAAATCAGTTAATGCCAAAAATCAGTTGAGTTCTGTTAAGGGGAAACACCTTATATTATTTTGAATTCTAATCTAAACTTATTGAGATTAAACATTAGGAAATAAAATTATTGTTTCTCTGATAATAAAAATGCAATTTTTGGTGGAAAATAACCTCTGGTAAAAAGAATACCCTTGTTAACTCAATAAATTCATTAGGACACCAATGGTATTAAATTAGGACCCATTCCAATATAATTTGCCCTCATATTAACTAATAACATCTTCAAAGAACTTATTTTCAAATAAATTCACACTCACAGAATAGGGGTTAGGACTTGAACATGTTTTTTGGGGGGAAGAACTCTTTAATTCATAGCAATAATAATATGATACATATATAACTGATCCAAAGAACATGTGATATCTTAGCAACTGAAATAGAGAAAATAGTTAACAAAAATTTTGCATATAAAATAAAAAAGTAAATTACATTTTTATACAATCGAGCTGATGGTAAATGTAAAAATAAAGACTTAATCTTGGCAATCATGGCTCCCCGGTTTTGGATGATAAATAACATGGCCACCTAATATTAGATAACAGAATGTTATTATTATTATAGATGTTTGTTCTGTTATCTTTTATTTTAACAATGCTTTTTTCATTACTAATTGCCAGACATTTTGTTAATAATTGCCAGAATTTGTGTGGATTAACTGTTTTATCCCAGTAAAATAAAATAAAAAGTTTAAACATATCATAATTAGACCTTATCTTGAGACTTGCTGGCATTCTGTCTGATCTTAACCCTTGCTGTAGTGAATTGAATTATTGATCCCAACGCAAGACATGTTCTTAATCTTAATCCATACACCTGTGTGTTTGAATTTATTTGTATAAATGGCCTTTTGAAGATTTTATATTTAGTAAAGCAATGGCCAACTATATCATGTTGGCTTTTAATCAGTATTGCTGGAAACCTGGAAAGTTTATGGAGAGGAGTGAGGAGCAAGAAACCAGATGTCAGCAGAAAGCAGAAGGGCAGATACCAGGATAGAGAGCAGTCACCATGTGCTAGGAGACAGAGATAAATACCAAGGAACCGCAAGAACTGTGACAAAACAAGCTAGCACCAGAGCCCTGTAGACTTTAGGGAGAAAGCTTTCACTTTCCAACGCCTTGATTTTGGACTTCTAACCTCTGAAACCATGAGACAATTGCTGTTTACTCCAACACATAAGTATTTTGTTTGGTGGTGTGGCTTTTGCCCTAACAGCTGGCAAACTGAAACACCTGCCATTCCAACTAAAATAAATTAACAGATGTCTACCATAGTATTAATCTCTGACTGACTAAAAATGACACTCCCTTAAATTATCTTGGAGCACAATTTTTATCAACTCTTCATATTGAACTGAATCTTAACCTTAAGTCACACTCAAAGAGCCTACCACCAAATTTGGGAAGTAATCTATTTAGAGAAGATTGAACACCATGCAGGACATAGAAACATAAACAAAGGTACCAAGTAAGAAACTGCATGTGTTCAGTGCAGTGATGAGTAATTAACAAGTGTTCAGTCAATGTTCATGTAATGAATGAACTGTTGAAAGAGAAGCACTACTGGAAACTGAGGAAATATAACCTAAATAATAGGGGAGTCAGTGTGTTTCAAGACGTGTAATATTACTGAAAAGCAAATGAATTCCATGTAGACACATTTGATTTTGAGTCACATAAAAATTGCTCTGTAGCTCTTTATGTGGTACTCTAACATAATATTTATTATCTTTTGTTATGGGTATTTACTTGTCTTACTTGTCACATTTCTGGCTAACAAAAGCATAAAATACAGCATTTCTAGTCATCCTTGAGTGTTTGCTTTTTTATTACACTGCATTTCTAACCAGCCACTTAATGTTCACTATAGAAATATTCATAATTCAAGTATTTCTAATGGAGTTATCATAAGTAGAGCAGTTTCCCTCTTGAGTATTATAATACTGTTTGATTTAATTAAACTGATGAAATTGAAGCAAACAGTGGTTATAGCCCCTTGAGCAACATATATCCAAGTTACAGAAACTGCCACTGAAGTAAAATAATGCTTGCACACTGCATTTGAAACATTTTTACATCTTATTTTGTAATAGAAGATTCATTGCACCAAATAAAAGGAATACTGACAATGTGAGAAGTTTTAGTTAACTTAAAGTTTATTTTCTTATTTCTAAACAAGTTTATGCACAACTGTTGTTTTTCTGCCCTGTTATGGCTCTTGGATGGTTAGGTTCTGGTGTCAAATTGGCCAAATGATTATACCAGTTGTCTGTCCAGGAAAGCACTGGCCTGACTATTGCTGCAGGGATATTTCACGGCTAATTGATAAACTAGAAGGCTGGTGTGTTAAAACATCAGTCAGTTGATTGCATATGTGGCTGATTACATCTATGATCTACTAAGGCCTGTCCCCCACAATGAAATAGTCCAATCAGTCAAAGGTTTTTAAGACAGAAGAGTGACTCTTTCACTGCTTCATCAGCCAATGAGCCTCTCCTGTGATGTTTATCCAGACCATTCATTGAAACCTCCATCTTCATAACCTGCCCCACTGATTTTAGACACTTCCATTCTCATGGTTGCATGTGATACCTTTATAAATCTCATATTTTCGTATCTTTTCAGTTGGTTCTGTATCTCTAGAGAACCCTGGCTGACACAGTTTGGTAACAGGAGTGGTTCTTGAGAAACAGAATCTTAAAATGTGTTTTCTACTCTGATTAGATGCAGAGGCAGTAATCACTGTTTCCAATAATCAAGATCTTGATACCTTCAGTGATTGAATGATGTAAAAGTTTCCATGGGTACCCTAAGAGAACATCTTATTTCCCATGGTCATAGATATGAGATATCTGAAAACCAGACACAAAGCCTCATTGTGCAAGTAGCATATTTAGAACATAAACTAAAATCTCAAGCTTGTAGGGTGTCTGCTATTAAAGTAAGGCTTTAATTGGAAAAGAGTGTGATCCTGAAATATGGGATGGTGATATATGGCTTGATAACTATGGCATTGGGGAGATGGGATCCCTTGAATCTGTAGAGTATTTCCAAGATAGATCTATAATGGACTACTCTGAGGAAAGAGCTTCCTGACCTCCAGCCTGCCTTGTGGAAAGAGCTCCCAGGTCTTCAGTCTCCGTAGAGGAGTCTTCCAGCCAACCTCAACCTGATGAGACTAACCCTTCAGTATTTACTAATCCTGTAACCCCCTCCCCTGGGGAAATAGCCCTCACTCTTCTGTCTGGAGCAACTAATCCTGTTTCACTAGATGGTAATTGGCTTAAAAGACACTTCTATTTATTTTCATGATACATCCCTACTACCCCTCTTTTTTTTTTTTTTTTTCAAGAAATCTGTTCTAGTTCACTAGCTACTGGAATGCAATATACCAGAAATTGAATGGCATTTTAAAAAAGGGAATTTAATGAGTTGCTAGTTTATAGTTCAAAGGCTGAGAAAATGTCCCAATTACAACAAGTCTATAGAAATGTCCAATCAAAGGCATCCAAGGAAAGATACCTTGGTTCAAGAAGGCTGATGAAGTTCAGGGTTTCTCTCTCAAGTGAGAAGGTACATGGTGAACACAGTCATGGTTTTTCTCTTGACTAGAAGGGCACATGGTGGGCATGGTGTCATCTGCTAGCTTTCTCTCTTGGCTTCCTGTTTCATGAAGCTCCCGGGAGGCATTTTCCTTCTTCATCTCCAAAGCACTGGCTAGTGGATTCTCTACTTCATAGCATTCTCTGCTCTTTCTGAATCTCCTTCGTCCTCCAAAATGTTTCCTCTTTTACAGAACTCCAGAAACTTATCAAGACACACCCAAATGGGTGGAGACATGCCTCCACCTCACCCAGTTTAACAACTACACTTGATTAAATCACATCTCAAGGGAGATTATCTAATTACAGTTTCAAACATGCAATGCTGAATAGGGATTAGAAGAAACGGCTGTCTTTACAAAATGGGATTAAGATTAAAACATGGCTTTTCTAGGGTACATACATCATTTCAAACCAGCACAACATATAACTAAAGTCCCAAAAGGTCCTGAAAGGTGAGGTACAAATTTTGGCCCATGAGGAGGCATATTATAATCCAAAAGAGATGCATAAATTTTCCAATCTATATAGACAGGAATCAGGGGAATATGTGTGGAAATGGCTATTAGGCATGTGGGATAATGGTGGAAGGAATGTAAAGTTGAATCAAGCTGTATTTATTGATATGAGCCTATTAGGCAGAGATTCTGCATACAATGTTGTAGCTCAAGTATTTAGAAAGGGCATTAACAATTTGTTTGGATGGCTGGCTGAAACATGGATCAAAAGGTGACTGACATTACCTGAGGTCAAAATGCTAGAACTGCCCTGATATAATGTAGATGAGGGGATCCATAGGCTTGGTGATAGTGGAATATTAAAATGGATTTATCATGGAAGATCTGCTCATACACTCCAGGAATGTCCAGAGGACAGATCTTTCACCAAGACCTTCAAAAATAAATTTGTGAGACTGACTCCATCATCCCTGAAGAACTCTGTAGTCACCTTTCACTTTAAGTCAGACATTACTGTGGGAACTGCTGTCACTGAGCTGGAATCCTTAAATACTATGGGGAAGATGGAATGCCAAGCTGACAGAAGCCATGTGGTGACAGTTAATTATCAAGGAGTAGGTGGGCATGCCCACCACAATGGGCAGCAGACTTAAAATAACAGTCAAAATGATCTGACGTACAGAGACTTGTGGCATTGGTTGGTAGAGCATGGGGAGAAGTAAAATAAATTGGCAGTCTATTAAATTCTTATTTGAGCTGTATAAGCAAAAGATTCTAGGGCAAGTGAACAAAAGTCTAACTTGAATTACAAAAACAGAGAGTCGTGGCCCTTCTGTTTATAGAGCCCCTCAAATAAGAGAAGGTCACATACCCTTGGGGAAGGGCACTTTGCACTGTTAACCATCCTCCCAGCCCTCCCCAAGGAGACTCAAGGCCTTTTACCAGGGTTACTTGCACTAGGGAAAAGGAAATGATCAGATATTTGGGGGATTATTGGACAGTGGCTTAGAAGGGACACTAATTCCAAGATAACAAAAACAGAACTCTGATCCACCAGTGAGAGAGGGGGCTTATGGATGTCAGGTGATTGATGGGGTTTTTGCTCAGATCTGTCTCACAATGAGACCAGTGAGTTCCTGGACCCATTCTGTGGTCATTTTCCCAGTTCCAGAATGTATAATTGGAATGGACATATTCAGCAACAGAATCCCCACATTGATTCTCTGACTTTTGGAATGAAGGGCTAGTGAAAGGTACTAGAACTGCCCTACTTTGCAAAATACTGAATCAGAAGCAATATCATACTCCTGGAGGTATTGTAGACATTAGTGACACTCTTAAGGACTTGAAGGAGTCAGGAGTTATGATTCTGAACCATCCCCATTCAATTCTCCTATTTGGTCTGTGCAGAAAACAGATGGGACTTGGAGGATGGCAGTGGATTATTGTAAACTGAACCAGATGGTGACTCCAATTGCAGCTGCTGCTCCAGATGTGGTATGATTAGTTGAGCAAATCAACACATTGTCTGGTACCTGGTATGTGGCTATTTATCTGGCAAATGCTTTTTTCTCAATAGCTGTTAGTAAGGACCACTAGAAACAGTTTGCATTCAGCTGGTGAGGCCAGCAGTATACCTTCACTGTCCTGCCTCAGGGTTATATCAATTCTCCAGCCCTATGCCACATCTTATCTGCAGGAAACTTGATTGTTTCTCTCTCCACAATAAATCACACTGGTCTTTATTTTTATGATATACTGACTGGACTTAGTGAACAAGAAAGTGCAACTGCTCTAGATTTACTGGTAAGGTATTTGTGTGTCAGGGCATAGGAGATACATCTTATAAAAATACAGGGACCTCCCACATCTGTGAAATTTCTACATGTCTGGTGGTGTGGGCATGTTAAGATATCCCTTCTAAGGTGAAGTATAAACTGTTGCATCTGGCACCTCCTATGATGAAAAAAGCAGCAAAATGCCTAGTTGTCCTCTTTTGGTGTTGGAGACAATTTATTCTTCATTTTTGGTTTGCTACTCTGACTCATTTACCAAGTGACCAGAAAAGCTACTAGTTTTGACTGAGAATCGGAAGAAGAGGAGACTCGGTGACATGTCCAGGCTGCTGTGGGAGCTACTATGTCATTTGGATCATATGATCCATCAGATCCAATGATGCTCAAAGTGTCAGTGGCAAATAAGGCTGCTGTTTGGAGCCTTTCACAGGCACTTATAGAAGAATCACAATGCAGGCCCTTAGGAATTTGGAATAAAGCCTTACCATCATCTGGAGATAACTGCTCTCCTTTTGAGAAACAATTTTAGCCTGCTACTGGGCCTGAGTAGAGACTGAACATTTAACTATTGGCCATCAAGTTACTATAAGACCTGAGTTGCTTATCATGAGCTGGGTGTTATTTGACCCAAGAAGTTATAAAGTTGGACGTGCACAGCAGCATTCCATCATAAAATGGAAATGGTATATTAGAGATAAGGCTCACACAGTCCTGAAGGCACAAGTAGGTGACATGAGGAATGGTTCCAAAGCCCATGGTCTGTACATTACTTTCTCTTTCCCAGACCAGAGCTATGGCCTCTTGTAGAGTTCCTTACTGTCAGCTGACTGAGGAAGAGACTATGCAGGCCTGGTTTACAGACAGTTCTGCAAGATACACAGAGACCACCCAGAAGTTGACAGCTGCAACACTAAAACCCCATTCTGGGATGTCCTTAAAGGACAGTGCTGAGAGGAAATCCTCCAAGTAGGTAGAACTTCAAACAGTGCACCTGGTTATTCATTTTGCTTAGAAGGAGAATTGACCAGAGGTGCATTTGTATAATGACTCATGGGCTGTTGCTAATAGTTTGGCTGGATGGTCAGGGCCTTGGAAGGATCATAATTGGAAAATTGCTGACAAAGATGTCTGGGGAAGATATATGTAGATAGACATTTGTGAGTGGCAAAAAACATGAAGATATTTGTTTATCATATGAATGCTCAGCAGAGAATGACTTCATCAGAGGAAGGTTTTAATAATCAAGTGGATAAGATGACCAATCCTGTGAACATAAGTAATCCTCTTTCCTCAGCCACTCCTGTCATTGCCCAATTGCTCATGAATAAAGTGGGCATCATGATAGGGATGGAGGTTATGCATGGGCTCAGCAACATGGACTTCCACTCACCAAGGCTGACCTGGTTACCATTGCTGAGTGCCCAATATGCCAGCAGCAGAGGTCCACACACAGTTCCTGATATGGCACCATTCCCTAAGGGAAGAGCTGGCTACCTGATGGTAGGTTGATTAATTGAACCACCTCTATTACAGAAGGAGTAGTGATTTGTTCTACCTGGAAGAGACACATACTCTGGGTAGGAGGTTGTATTCCCTACATGCAATGCTTCCACAAAAACTACCATCCATGGACTTATGGAATGCCTTATCCACCACTATGGCATTCTACACAGCATTGCTTCTGATCAAAGAACCCACTTCACAGCAAATGAAGTGTGGGAATTGGCACATGCTCATGGAATTTTTTGGTCTTATCATGTTCCCAATCAACCAGAAGCAGCTGGGTTGATAGAGTGGTGGAATGGTCTTTTGAAGATCCAATTACAATGCCAACTAAGTGACAATAGTTTGTAGGGATGGGACAGTGTTCTCCAGGTGGCTGTGTATGCTCTGAATCAGCGTCCACTGAAGGTGCTGTTTCTTCCACAGCCAAGATTCATGGGTCCAGGAATCAAGGGGTGGAAATGAGAGTGGCACCACTCACTGTCACTCCTAGTGTTCCACTCGAAAAATTTTTTGTTTCCTGTCCCTGAAACCTTAAGCTCTGCTGGTCTATAGCTCTTAGTTCCAAAAGGAAGAGTGCTCCTACTGGGGTATATTGCAATGGTTTCTTTGAACTGGAAGTTAAAATTTCTACCTGATCACTTTGGGCTTCCTATGCCACTGACTCAACAGGCATGAAAGGGGATTACTGTTCTGCCTGGGATGATTGATCCTGACTATCAAGGAGAAATAGAACTGCACCTATACAAATGAGGTAAAGAAGAGTTTTCCTGGAACACAGGAAATCCTCTAGGGCCTCACTTACTACTACCATGCCCTGTGATTAAAGTCAATGGAAAACTGTCACAAGCCGGTCCAAGCAGGACTACCAATGGCCCAGAAACTTCAGGAATGAAGGTTTGTGTCACCCTACCTGACAAAGAAACATGTCCACCTGAAGTGCTTGCTGAATGTAAAGGGAACACAGAATGGTAGTAAAAGAAGATAGTAATAAATATGAACTATGACCATGTGACCAGTTATCAAAATGGGAACTATGATTGCATGAATATTTCTTCTCTGTTTGTCATAAGTATGTTTACATTTGTACATAAACAAATATCTTGTTTTCATCTCATCATATGGCATGAGATGCATTGTTCATGTTATAGTATTAAGTCATAGACTATGAAGTTTAAGAGTGAATGTTACCTAAGGACTTGCACCCTATTCTGTAGAGATATAATGCATTTCTAGTTGTATGCCAGATATTTGAGCATTGTTAGGTGAAACATATGTCTATTACTGTGTTCTATTTGGAAATTAAGCATGTATGGTGAGTTGTATAGCTGCCAAGCTGACAAGGGGTGGACTGTGATGGTTAGATTCTGGTGTCAACTAGGATAAGTGATTATGCCCAGTTGTTGTTCAGGCAAGCACTGGCCTGAGTGTTGCCTCAAGGATATTCATGGCTGACTGATAAACCGGAAGTCTGGTGTATTAAATTATCAGTCAATTGTAATCTATGGCTGATTATACCTGTTAGCAACTAAGGCATGTCTCCCACAATGAGATAATCCAATCAGTTGAAGGTTTTAAAGGAAGAAGAGAGACTCTTTCACTGCTTCTTCAGCCAGAAAGCTTTTCCTATTAAGTTCATCCAGACCCTTCATTGCAACTGCCAATTTCATAGTTTGCCCTACTAATTTTGGTCTCTTCCATTCCCATGGTTGCCTGAGATACCTTTATAAATCTCATATTTACATATTTCTCCTGTTGTTTCTATTTCTGTAGAGAACCCTAATTAACACAGTTATGTTATATCAATAAGTATTTAAACAAATGCACCCCTTTAAAAAGCCTATAAAAAGTTTTCAAAATGTTTAAGATGATTAATTTTCTTCAATTTCAAATACAGTGAGGGCACGTTTCTGCTCAAGAGTTAAGAGAACATTAAATGTGCTGGGGGAGAATATGTAACGTATTCTTTATTGATTTATTGATGACAAACTAGTTGATCAATTCGAAAACTGCTGTATCAAGAAAGTGGAAGCTCTCAATTTACTCCTTCCTCAATTTTGGAGATCTAAAGTAGTGCAAACCCTGTTATACTGGCTGTGTTTAATGTTACTTTATTTTTTTCCTGGAATAAAGTGTGGCATCTGAGAAAACTCATGCAACCTGCCCAACTGTGAAATAACTATCTGCTGCATAGGCAACTAAATAAGCTGGAGTATAACTTTACTGTATAAATGTAGCTCCTATATATTACATTGGATATCCATGTTATAGTCTTCTAGCTAAGTGGTAAACACAGCAATGTATATATATTATGGAGCAGTATAAATGTCATTTTTAACAACAGAACAATTTGCAGGGAAATTGTTTAATTTTTTAGATATAGACTACTTTTCTTTTAAAGCTGAGCTTGAACTAGTAACTAATTATATGAACTAGGAAAAATCACTAAATTTTTAATACCCCATTTATTCATATATTAAATGAGGAAAGTTAAACTAGTTTGGTTTTATGGTATATGATGTCATGATGTCATACCTATGTCCAAATAGCTGTCAATTCTATTAAACACTATATCAACATTTATTATTTAACTCTATTCTGTAGTATATATTAACCTGCACAGTGACTGGAAAACAAATTATCTATATAGGAACATCTCTTTTATCAGGGAATCTGCTTTCTGGTGACCTTGGTAACCTGGGTCACAATAAGAAATTCAGTACATAGACATTTTTTCAGTAAGAGATTAGGTTTGCCTTAAAAGTCAACAAAAGTTGTTTGTTTTTTTTTTCATAATGAGTGTGATTTAGAGAATATTATTGAAAGACAATTTTTCATGGGCATCTCATGTCTTCTGAGTGAGGCCTAACTCTCTTTGTTTCAGACAATCTTTCCAAGGATGTTTGTATAGCAAACAACTTAGGAAAATACAGACAGTGTCTCTTCTGAAGAAAAGATTACATGCTTACTGCCACCCATAAAGAATTTGGATTCTGTGCTGGTTTGAAACTGTTATATATTCTAGAAAAGCATGTTATTTTAATCAATCTTGTGGGAGCAGATGTATTGTTGGGTGGGATATTTGATTAGGTTGTTTCCATGGAGATGTGATGCCACCCATTCAATGTGGGTCTTGCTTAGCTTACTGGAGTCCTTTAAAAAGGGGAACATGTTGGAGAAAGCAAAACTACAGATGCTTGGAGAACCAACACAGAGAGTGTGCAACTGTGTGATGTAGAAGGAGCTGAGAGAGCCGTTTGAACCCAGAAGCTGGGAAAGAAAGAAAACAGATGTTGTCAAGTGCTTTCACATGTGACAGAGAAATCCCAGATGCAATTGGCCTCTCTTGAGTGAAGGTATCCTCTTGTTGATGCCTTAATTTGAACATTTTCATGGCCTTAGAACTGTAAATTCATAAGCTAATAAATCCCCTTTGGAAAAGCTAATCTATTTCTGGTATATTGTATTCCAGCAGCTTCAGCAAACGGAAAGAGATTATCACTGGATGAGTAGGTGTCCTCTGGCCCCCTTGTGTGGCCCTGCAGTAAATGTGGCCCAGGGAACCAAAACAGTATGGTGCTATTTTAGCTATTGCAATTCTGTGAGTAAAAACTGCCTTTTGCCTTTAAATCAAGGGTCTTGTGCATTCTGAAAGTATTCATGAAACTGTGTCAGGCTAATTTGTTAGCTTGCAAGTAAATAAAATAAAGTCTCAGACCCTTCCCAGTTCTTGACAGCCTATATTCAAACCCTCATTTGTCACTTGTAACCTCTGTCACCTTGAGCAACTGACTGGGCAAGTTTATTATTTTTGTCCTTTTTTTTTTTTTTAGAAAGAGTTGCTATTTATCCATCAGTGAAAAATGGTGTAATTGTATATATTCCAAACCATAGCCAGAACTGTATGAGTTTCTACATTAACAAACTGAGTAGCTAAATGAAATGCATTTAATAAATATTAGGTAATATTAACCCTCAATGAAACACAAAACTCTGTTGATTCTTCCCTGTTATAAAATTCTAAGGATATTAGTTATCTGATATCTACTTTTTGATCTGTAGGAGTGCATGCACACATATACACACACATACACCAAGAAAAGAATACACACACACACACAAACCCTGTGGAAACAGGAAAGAAAGAAAGAGGAGGAGAGCACACAGTAAAATTGTCAGGAGTAAGAAAAATGACCACCAAATATCCTGGAAAATGATAGGGAAATAAAAAACATAAAGAAAAACGAAAAAAAACTCAACGAAAACAAGTAAAGCTACATAGCTATATTATGATACATAAATATAATGAAAGCCTACATTGATCAAACTATAAAGTTTTTAGGTTATTTATAAAATATTTGCAAGCATTTCCTATTATATTCCCACAGATGCTTATGATATGAAAAAAGTCAAGTTTATTATGCTCATTTTAGAAAGTGGGCCTATGTATTGGTTTATAAGATGAGACTATTTCTGTATTGACAAGCTTGAGACTAGAAACTAGATTTTCATAGCACACAGATTGTTTGAACCATTCTTTCCCATCATCTGATTAAGCCTCTATGACTAAGGATTTAATGATTCATCCATATAAGCAGAGGGCAATCTTGATATGTTTGCACAGTAAAGGACTTGACCCCGCCTATTTTTCAGATCCAAGGAGTCTTAGACCCTGGAGTGATGTGTGTGCAGCAGCCCAGCTATGGCTGAAATAAGAGAAGTCTTTCCAGGCAGCCAGTATCTATCACTCTAGCATCTCACAACTGGAGCAATGCTTGAAGTTATGTGCCTTGTGTTGGCTAGATAGAAAAGAAATTGATACCAAAAAGCAGCAAATAGAACAAAAGCTAAAGGACAAATAGTTTGGAAATCCCAATGAGATTCTAAAGCAGCTATAATGAAAATAGCAGAACAATAAAATTGGAAGGGTATATGATTGCTAGAAAATAATGGGATATTGATCTTTAAGGTTCAGAAATGATCACTATATGATTCTGGGCACACCCATTCTACAGAGCATAGTGATCACATCGACCCATACTGTGAAAAAGATTGCAGTTAATATGTATTTTTCTTTTTGTCTTTGATTTTTTTTCACGTTTTGCTTTTGAGGTTGTGTGTGTGTATGTGTTTGATTGGATGTGGTATATTCTAAATTATTTGCAAAGGCTACATAAAAGTAGCATATGCATGGAATTGGTTAAATCACATATCAGAGATCATACTGGTAAGAAGTTAAAACAGGTAATTCACAACCACATCCACTATTCATTTACTTAGCTAAGTTAGAAATCTTCACCTCCACCTCATTGTTTGCCAAATCTTCTGGATTCTAATTACTAAACATTCCTAGAATATGTTAAATTTTCTCCATTCCAAAACAAATCACCTTATCTCTGTCTTAGACAAGTCCCTTCTTATCAAGTTTGTCTGTTTCTAACTTTTTTTTTTTTAAGTTTAAGGGTTTTATTATCAAAGTCTTGTAAAAAAATTCAGAAATTATACATCAACATGGCACGGATTGTTTTCACAGCCTACTATTGTTTTTACTGCACAAAAGTGAAATTTGAAACTTCTGTAACTAAGTAAAGTTACTTAACTACTTTGCATTTAACATGGAATCACTGAGTGCATAAGATTACTATTGTAGTAACAGCAACGCAAATTTATCAGCCTTACATTGCTTGAGATCAAGTTAAAAAGTACATTATCAAGAAGACTTGTCTTAATTTAAAAGCACATGAAGGTCAATTAAAATGCACTGCCCCCTTTTACCAACACTGAGCCTGTAACAAATGAAAAGAGTAGAAAATTGAAAGTCAGGACAAAGTACAACTTTCTTTCAGAGATGGACTCATGATAGGCAGATAATTTTCACTGACATTGTGGAATAAATTATTTCAGGGGAAAAAATTCCCAAACACTGTATGGAAAAATATACAACTGTGTGTCAAAATATGCTGCTCTTCACACAGTGCCAAGGACAGTTTTATTTAGAATCTTCTGTTTCTGTAATTAAACCCTAATTAGCCATCAGAAAAAGTTCATGCAAATATAACCTTTCAAAGTTAAACTAAGCCACAGAAATTTAGCCACCAAGCTTAAAGGATTATCTATTTAAAACATCCATTTCCAGATGTACCTATAAGAATATTAATTTGTCATGTCAGCAAACAAGACCATAAGTAGATCTATCATGTTGGAGGATTTTAATGACATTTAGGATATTCCTGCCACAATTAACATGCAATCAGTGCATTCTCTACATGGCTCTATTACAGCAATGAATCAAATTCTAGAAATACTGTAAGTGAACTTACTTAATAAAGGAGATCATATAACACAAGCAATCCATGCCTACTAGAGATGCCGGCAGCTTTTCATTTTTGTTATGCAGCAGCACCAGGACAGTAAAACTGCTTGATTACTCAATCAGATTTCACCGTGACAAGAGTTGATTACCCATGTACCATTTTCTAAAAAGTGATGTAAATAATATCAGTATCAGGAGTTTTATAACCATTTATAACTCAGAGCTGTATACATCTAGGTTTGAGATGAACAAATACAGCATTAAGAAATCATGCAAAGGAATGATACTGATGCGTGTGTACAGTTGGATTCCTTAGAGAGGCAATATTCAGTCACTCATATCCATGTCTCTTTCATGATCATCCCATTTACTTTGGATTCTCTTAGTGAATCACCAGTTCCCTTTTCCACAGACCGTTCCTTTGTTTTAGGGGATTCTGCTTCTGTTGGTTTCTTCTCCTTTTTTTTTCTTTTTCACTGTCACACCCCTGTTCCTTTTCCTCATAATCTCGTGTAACTCTAACATCTTTGTCACTCTCTGATTTTTTTTCCTGATCCTTTCCTTACCTTTATACTTCTTATTTTTTGATGATTCGCTTTCATCTCTGCTTCTTTCTTTGTCCTTATCTTTCTTTTTCTCTTTTTCATGTCTCCTAGGGGATGGTGAGTGACACAATTTTCTTTTAGGAAACCTGAGCTTTTTAGGAGATCTCATTCCATTCCTGCTTCTTCTTTGTTGTCTCTCTCTGCTTGCACTTCTAGAACATCTGGCTGTACTATAACGTTTTGGTGGTGTTTTGGAACGTTTCTTTTCTTTGTATTCTTTTTTTTTTTTGTCTCTGGTCTTTGATGTACTTCTCCACCTTCTACCTCTTTCTCTGGAAAGAGATCTTCTTGGTCTAGGACTTTTGGCTCATCGCCTACCCCTTACTTGGACTGTGATCTCCTTCTCAGTCTGCTTCTTGATTGCCTGTGAACAGAAGATGAGGGACTGCTTCTCCTTCTAGAACATGATCTTGACCTTGAATGCCTTTGTTTTTCTTCCCTCTTCTCTGGTTCTATAGCAGCAGAAATTAGGGACTGTGCTTCTCATACTCTTTTCATGGTTTCCTCTATTTCTCTACTAGCAGTATCTGATTTCAGACTTGGTGAAACAAGACCAGCACATACATGATTCAACTTAGGATCAACAGTACTCATAAGCTTCAGCAAGTTATCTGCAGCAAGAGGCTGAGAGTTCCAGTTTATGCCAGGAAGTCTAAGTGCAAGGGCAGGATCAAGGGTCCGAGAGTAGGAGCCTCCATAGGAGCCAATAGAACAGCATCAATGTGAGTAAATGGATTAGGAGTAGACAGGAGTCCATCAATAGGTGGAAGACCTGCCAGTGCATTTGCTGGTGCCAACAGAGACAGAAATCACAGTGCACAGATTCCTGTGATCTTGCCTAGGATACCAAAGAGGCATCTGCTCAGAGCTAGCGCTCGGGACACATTAGTCGGTTTACCCCCGCCGCCTCCCCACAGGCTCTGCCACCCTGCGGCCGCTGGGGCCCGGGCCCGCAGTGCAGGGGACGACGATGGTGTTGCCCGTGGCGCAGCTCGTATTTTCACTCTTGAGCAAAGTCTTCACAGGCCACACAGCTGGCACTGGTAATGGAAAAGTCTCCTCTGTCCTCCAGCCTCAGGCACTGACGGTGACGACGCCTGGCATCGCTTTCTATCTTATTCTCTTTCTTTTCATTTTTTCTGTAGAGGATAAGGGCTTTCATCAAAAGACAAAATAGCAAATGGTACGTGACACCCTTATGCTTAAAAATCTTTCATTACTTCCCCATGGAGTTCAGTATAAAGAACGTACTTTTCCACATATTTGCAACCCTATTCCCTGATTACTTCATCTTCTCAATCATTCTCTTCTTCACTCTCTCTACCAACCTGTAAAACTTCTGATTCCTTACTATTTCGTGAACGTACTTTGAACATACCATGTTCTCACTCACTTCTGACTCTCTCATATGCTATTTCCAATGCATAGAATGCAGTTTATTCTTGTTACTTGAGGAAGTTATGTTCTATAAAGTCTCTGCAAACACTGAATACGAATTAGAAAATATTGAACCATCATGCCTAGGAGAAACACAGAGTTAGATTCCTGCAAGTCTCTATTCACAACAATTTTATTAGCCAATTAAAACACAAACTCTTTTTTATCTGTGTAAAGACACATTACACAATGGATAGCATTGATTCATTAATATTGAAGTCTTGCCAACAATAACTTGCTCATACCTGATTAAAAGCATATAAGGCACATCAAAAACTTTTGTGCTTAGGATTCCAGGAAAGAACATCAGCACTATACTGAACACTACTTCAAACAGAGAAATCAACAACAAATTGCAAAAATTCAAAAGTAGTGGCACTAAATATACTGTGAAAATTATACTTGTTTTATAGTGTAAGAGCTGAAATGAGGCAGAATATTGATTTCTTTGACCTTAGCTGGGGGCATGTATATTGGACAACTCAAATTTTTCACTGCTGTGCACACGTACGAAAATGATCATGAAAACATTATATTGACTTGGAGGTTGCAAAAATATTTTAGCAAGTAGATAAATTTACAAATACAGACTCTGAATAAAAGAATTGACCACATTTTTTTTATTAGTGAAGTTGTAGGTTTACAAAGAAATCATGCACACATTACAGAATTCCCACAAATGACATTTTTATTACCACCTTACATTAGTGTGGTATATTTGTTGCAATTAATGAAAAAACATTTTTATAACTGTGTATTAACTAGGACATGGTTCAATTTAGGAGTCACTGTGTTGCATAGCTCTGTGGATTTAATTTTTTTTTTACTCTAGTAACAAATCTACTACTCAAAATTTTCTCTTTAAAGCACATTCAAATTTGTATTTCCATAATTTAATGTTCCACTACCATCACCACCATCCATTTCCAAAACTTTTCCATCATCCCAAATAGAAGCTCTGTACAATATAAGCATTAACTCCCCCATTTCCTACACTTTCCTCTGCCCTATAAATTGGCTTATTTTAATTATCTCATATCAATCAGATCATACAATATTTGTCCTTTTTTTCGTTTCATTTATTTCATTCAACATGTAACTACAAGGCTCATTTATGTTGTTGAGTGAATCAAAACTTAATTCCTTTTTATTGATGAGTAACGTTCCATAACAAGTATACATCACAGTTTCTTTATCCATTTATTAGTCGATGGACACGTGGGCTGCCTCCATCTTTTGCAACTGTGAATAATTCTGCTATGAACATTGGTGTGCAAGTACACCATTTTAACAGAACAACAGAAAAACAAAACCTATGATCTTTTCAACGGAAGCAGAAAAGTAATTTGACAAAATCTAGCACTCCTCTTCTTAAAAGCACTTAGGACACAAGAATGTCCAATGAAACACTATTATTCAACACTGTATTAGAGATTCTAGCCAGACAAATTAAGGAAGTTAAAAATTATAAAAGACATCCAAATTGGAAAAGAAGAAGTAAAACTTTGTCTAGTTGTGGATGAAATGATCCTATATACAGAAAATTTTGAAAAATCCACAACATGTACAGCTAATAAATGAATTCATTGAAGTGGCAGGATACAAGATCAAGACCCCCAAATAATTAGTGTTTCAAATGTTTGTAATGAATAATCTGAAGAATAAAATAAGGAAAAATCCATTTAGTAAGAACCAAATGTCTAGGAATAAATCTAAGGAAAAATTAAAGGATCTGAACATGGAAAACTGCAAGACATTGCTAAAATAAATGCAAGACTACCTAAATATTCATGGATTAGAAGAGTAAATACAATCAAGATGCCAATTCTGCCTATAGTGATTTATAGATTCAGTGCAATCCAGTCAAAATTCCAACATCCTTCTTTGCAAAAATGAAAAAGTCAATCATCAAATTTATTTGTAGGGTTAAGGGACACCAGAGAGCCAAAGCCATCTTGAGAAGAAGGAAGTTGGAGAACTCACCTTTCCTGATCTTAAAACATATTACAAAGTCAGAGTAATCAAAACAACTTGATACTAGCACAGGGACAGACATACAGGGAAATGAAATAAAATTGATAGCTCAGAAATCAACCCTCCTATATACAGCCTACTTATTTTTGACAAGGGTGCCAAGTCTATTCAATTGGGAAAGAAAATTCTCTTTAATAAATAGTGCTGGGAAAATTGGTTGTCCATATGCAATGGAATGAAGTGAACTCTCACCACAGTGTATGCAAAAATCAACTCAAAATGGATTGAAGACCTAAATATAAGTACCAGAACTATAAAATTCCTAGAAGAAAACATAAGGAAGCATCTTTAAGAACTTGTGTTAGGTGATGGCTTCTTAGACTTTACAACTAAAGCACAAGTAACAAAAGAAAAAAATATGTAAATGGAACGATACCAAATTAAAACCTTTTGTGAAGTGGCGGATTTTGTCATGGATGTAAAATGACAACCTATATAGTGGAACAAAAGGCAAATAATCTGATTGAAAATTTGGCAAAAACCTTTAATAGACATTTCCTTGAAGATCTACAAATGCTGAAAATACACATGAAAAGATGCTCTATATTGTTAACCATTCAGGAAATACAAATCCAAACAATAATGAGATATCCCTCCATACACACTAGAATGGCTACTATTAAAAAGTGAGAAATTGTAAGTGTTGAAGAGAATTTGGGGAAATAGGAACACTTATTCATTGTTAGTGGGAATCTAAATTTGTGCGGCTACTATAGAAGAACATTTGGCAGTTCCTCAGAAAGTTAAATATAGAAATACCATACGACTGGCAATTTCATTTCTAAGTATGTATACAAAAGAATTGAACGCAGGGACTCAACTATACTTCTTAATCTTATGCTCCCTGTCAGTCTTTAAATACCTATCCATCCTCATGGAACTCATCCCTGGATGCTGAGTTCTTACTTAAACTAACGTATTTCCCCACTGGGCACTCTATATTCCTTTTCATCAAACCAATCATAAATTTTTGTAATTAATAAGCATTTATTATCAAACTTCTTCCTGTAGAATTTTGGAAGCTCTATTGGGGTTGTTTATCCATATGATTGAAAGGCGCTAAGATGTATTTATTTATTTTTAATAGAAGATCTTTCAGAGAGCATATTGATGGGATTATCCATATTGATACTAGTCAGTATCAGAAATGAAATGCTAAGATTATAAATCAAAAAGATATAATGGTCATTATAATAGTAATGTGCTAGGTAATTATAGCAGTCTTAGAAAACAGACCAATGGATATCCGCATACTATAGAAGAGGAAACTGAAACAAAAAGTTTCAGTACAGTCTCATGATTATATAACTAGTCATTAGCCAAACTGTGATTTAAGCCAAGGCAGTCTGTGATTTTCTATGTTCTGTGTAAAAGCCCTTGAAGAATGCTGAGAGTGAGAAAAACTTATATACGTTCTAGAAAAAAAATGGAAAATGGTGGAATAATCAGATAATTTACCCCTGTCCAAGTTGGAAATACAGACAATGTGGGAGAAGTTTCAAGAAATAGGCATGCTCTACTAAAGCAAGGGTAAGAAGGCAATATTCCAGAAAGTGTTAAGAATTTAAAACAAGAGCTCCAGGTTATGCTAATAAAGAGTTTTCTCTAGTATACAGCAGGTAAGGAAGGCCCATGGAATGGCCAAACAGCCCAGTTTGAGAGAGCGTGAAGGAAACTCAAAAAGATATTAGAACAGTCATTGTTCAAATATCTCTGAAGATTAGGACAAAGATCAAATGAGAAGGAGAAATAGTAACAGTTTAGATAGGATGTAACCAATGACTGTATTGATATTTTGATGTTTCTTCTTAGTCTCTAATATAATAGAACAGCTAGTAGGAAATACCTGGAATTGTGGAACTGTAATCCATACCATTTTTGATATTTGCTCTATAACTACTTGTTAAACTGTGCTTTTTGAAATTTATCACTTTTCTGTATATATTGTATAGTTCACAACAAAAAAAATGTTTAAAAAATGAGTATAAGAGTAAAGTAGGTCAAGAAATACAGATTCATCCAGTGAAAAATGTCTCAAAATCAAAGCGATGACAATTTAAATACAATTTGTATTGTATAACTCAAATAATTCTGTTTATTCCCCAGGTGAAGTCCAGGAGACAAACTATTGAACAAGTAGTCTCTATATTCACAGTTTTATGATACCTTAGCAATCTTACATATTTAGAGTCTGCTTCTAGTTAATATACTCCATGAATATATCTGGAATTTTCTTATAGAAACAGTTTTCTTGTTGTTGTTTTTTTAATTGTAACTTCATAATACATTCTGAAATCTGGTATGACTAATCTACCCTCTGCCTCCATATTAGTTACATGTTCTTGGATGTTTTTGCTTTTGAAATAATTTATAATAATTTTAAAAATTGTTCACATTCCGATAAAATTCAATTATATTATTTTTAGAATTCTATGAAATTTAAAAGTATCTGTGGAAAATTTCATAGCAACAAGTACTTTTAAAAGTCCATGGTGTGTTTTCTCATTTAATCCTTTTCGTATATATTACCATGTAACAACTTTCTTTATTATCGCTAATGGTTTTATCATTTCTTATGTAAAGAATTCTGAAATAATTAATGTTTTGTCGCTATTGTCAATTAACTTTTTATGAGTTTTATGCATACATTTAATTCCATTACTTCAGATATACTGTAAAGTATTTTACATATATCTTCTCTGAAACAACTCTATAAAGCTCATCAATTCTAATAGTCGCTTTTAATATTTTTTGGTTAAATGTTCTATATGTATATATATAATATATATACTTAATATTTAATTATTCTTTTTTCAGCTTAATAATTTATTTAAGGACCAGTTAAATAAAATTTTGATAACATTCTTCCTTGTCTTAATTCTGACTTTACTCAGCATGTTTTACATGACACACATAAAAATATTAGGATAGATATTTGCTCTCTTAGTAAAGAACACCTTACTATATATCTTTTTATCAGTTACTGAGGCAATCATTTGTGAAAATATTTCCTTGAATTTTCTTTTGGGGTCAATTTGTTTATTAATAAATTCCTTAATATGTTTTGTACCATTTTGATGAATTATTTTAATATACTCTTAAAATATATTTGTTGATTTTTTCACATTTAACTAAAAAGTCTCATCTTTTTTTTGGCAATTGTTGACAAGTTGTCATATTTTAGAATTTGACTATCTTCAAAAAAATAAATTTTTTAAGCTCCAAATAAAGCATACAATTTTATTACAGGATGTTTTCCCCTAAATGATTGAAATATCTGCAACATAAAATGTTCTGAGCTTAGGAAATGAATAGTTCTTGCCACTTTGTGTACGTAAAAACAACAATAAATCTCAACATATTCATTTCATTTGCTTCTGCATTTATACAGGAAGAAACTGAGCTTCAAGGAGGATAATCTTTACAGGATTTATTCACTAATAAACAATGGAGCTGAGATTCATGTTAATGTTGATGTATCATCATGAACAATGTTTTTTTTTCCCCATAAAAGCATGTGTTTTACAATCCAGAACCTTTAGAAAAAAGGGAAAAATGTATATATATGCACCCTTATCGATATGGAAGTCCTGAGGGAAAGTACAGTACAAATATATGACTTGCTTCTGAAGTTCTTGTGACGAATTTATTTCTATAATTTAATTCTATACTCAGTAAAAAATTTGTAACCACGTCTTATTTTCCATGTATTGGTACATTTATGTTCATTTTGTGTTTTCAGATTTTGAAATGTTTAAATAAAAAAGAAAGTTCACAGAAAAGTCTTGAAGGACAATGTAATTAATGAAGTCTTAAATGAGTTAAGTTTTTAGAATAGTGTATTCCTGAGACACCCTATTGAAACACCCAATTAAAAGATAATTAGGATAAATCACGGTGAGAAAAGAAATAACCTCAAATCTCCAAGTATAAATTGTGCTTCACATAAACTTTCAAGGTGACTTTTCCAATATCTTCCTAAATAACAGAAATATCTGCAAAGATTAGTTCCTCTCTAAATATTATCAAAGTATATTGAAAATAGATGTATTAAGACAAATATTTTAGAAGATTATTTATTTCCTAATGGTTTTCCCCCCAAATAGTAGAAAATATCTGTCATTTTCCCATTTTCATGTAACTAATTCATTTCCTTTTTATAGTACTCATGACAATTCATTCAGTCATTTTTACATTCATTCATTCATTCATAGAATATTGATTGCCAACTGTGAACCATCATAGGAGCAAGACCTCTGCATGATATAGATTTAGGTCTGTTCTGTAATTTTTTAGATATGCATTAATTTTTCCTCCAACTTTCAAAATTTTAGTATTGAGATTATACTGCAGTAACTCATTAGCTGCAATATATACTTACCTTGAGAAACATAAATTATTTGGAATATTGTTAGATATGTTAACTTTTATTCTCTATTTCTAAATAAAACTCCAGGCATTTTACTTGCTTAAATTAGTACAAGAGCATTTAAAAATCATTAATCTCTAAAAACAAGGAAAGCAATTTTACTTTCAAATGGGAGATATTATAACTTTCAAATTTAAGGCCTATCTTTAATTTCCACTTAGAATGCCTTATATTCACTTTTAAATAGATTATCAGACAAATCAAAAGAAAGGCTTGCATGTATATAGATGGAAGTGTTTATATGTATGAGCATGTGTGCAAAAATGTGAATTTGCAAAAATTAGAATCTTGCCTAGTCCATTTCCCATTTTTGCAATCTAAGACAAGTTCCTTTCATTCTTTGCCCTTGTTTCTCTCATATTGAAACAAAAATAATATTGATCCTACCTGAATGGATTGCAGTGAAGATAAAATTAATAAATTCATGGAAATAATTAGAAAAATTACTGGCATACAGTGACCATTAAATAATAATCATCTAATATACTGTGTGTACTTTACTATGGTCAGATATTTGTTTATTGCCCAAGGGTGACAGGGAAATGGAGAAAGAATACTTTTTTAGGTCTGAAATTCCCCAGGTCTTTACTTAAGATATTGAAAGAAAAATATACTAAGGTTCAATCAACGTCTTTCCTCAAGTTATTGAATAAAAGTTATTTTTCAACATTTTTATTCAAGTTAGTGAATAAAACTTACATATTCTGAATACTATTCTTGGCCCGAATTGATCACAGTCAAAATCAATTAAAGGAAAGTGATTGTGTTTTACACAACAAAATTTCTATTTATGTGTATATATTTTTCATTTGTAGTTTGAATGAGAACAGCATTTGTTTTTGCAAAGCAGTATGGCCTCTCAAAATGTTCTGGAAACAGAGCAGAATATCCTTAGATAGAAAAGAGTAATCATCTACCATCTCAACAGATGACTGTGAAGTGAGTTATTGCATGATGTATCAGGGGACCCTAGGCTCAAGTAGAATGTGAACTTTCAGCACATGGCTGCTTTATTACTTACACAGCACAAACAAGAGTAGGGGAAGAGATCCCATCATGACCTACTTCTTGGGGAGGCCAAATTGCTTGGGTCAGTGTCAGTAGTTGACGGTTCTGCATGTGCCACTTAGCCTTAAAGAGGAGAGACAAATCTGTGCTGCCCAAGTTGGATATTTATATGAATCAGAGAGAAGGAGAGTCCCTTCCACTGAGATTTCCACCATGATACGTAGGTATAGTGGCTTGTTCTCATTTTGGGGTCCAAGGCATGGTCAGGCCCTTTCATTAGACTTAATATCTTCCCAGAGCTGCAGAATGGAAACATATTGAAACAATAGAAAAGGAGGGTCATTGTAGGCAAGGGCTCAGAGATGGTCACTTAGAATGTGGCCATGAATTTCCCAGGAGGCCAAAACAGATGGTGAGGGTTCATAGACATCAGAGTGAGTAATATATTAGGCCTGATGGTTTAATTTTAATGCATAAAATATAGAAAAGCAAATGGGAGTGGAAATGGTGGGATTCGTATTTCTCTACTGCATCCTATGTCAAGAAAAATACGTGGGATTCTACCTATGTTGATGTTTAGGTGACTTAACATTAAGTCAATCTTATTTATAGTATGGATTGTTGTCTGATCCTTGAAAGTAGGTTACTCATTTGTGCTGGTTTGACAATATTATGTACCTCAGAAAGCCATGTTTTAATTCTAATCCAATCTTGTGGGGGCAGCTGTTTCTTTTAATCTTGATTCAACATTATACAGTGGAAACTTTTGATTAGATTATTTCCACAAAGATGTGGCATGCACAATTGTGGGTCTGGCCTTTTGATTAGATGAAGATGTGACTCCACTTATTCAAGGTGGGTCTTTATTAGTTTACTGGAATCCTTTAAAAAAGAAAACACTTTGGAGAGGGTTCAGAGCTCACATAGATGCCGATGCTTGGAGGACTGTTACTTCAGAGCTGACAGGTAGAGCCAAGATAGACATCTGGAGATTGAGAAAGAAACAGTCAGACACTGAAGAGAAGAAATGTCTGGCCCTGACAGATGATAAGCTAAGAGATGAAACCCAGAGTTTTTTCCCAGAGTAGCTAAGTACAGGCCCATAGACACTTAGAGAGGAAGCCACTGGCAACAGAAGCTGGAAGCACTGGAACTGGGAGCAAGAATCAGCCGTGTGCCTTCCCAGACCACCCTTCCTTGAGCTAAGGTATCTTTCTCCGGATGTCTTAGTTTTGATATTTTTATGGCCTTAGAACTGTAAACTTGTAGCTTATTAAATTCCCTTTTTAAAAGCCATTCCATTTTTGGTATCTTGCCTTCCAGCAACTTAACAAACTACTACACTATCTACTACTATTTTCCAGCAACATGATCCAATTGCAACCTGCCCAGGAGCATCCCCTGTCAAAAATTGGGCCCTATTTTCTTTCCCTAAGTTGACACAATCAACCTAATTGTGAAAATTACTGCCTGTCTGAAATTTCTAAATAATTATTGTCACTACTCAGCCTTCTCCTCTCCCTAACTTTCATGCTCTTTTACACTGGTTGAGAAATCTTATCTTGCCACTGAATTTTTAACATCACCTGTCATAATCCTCAATCCATCAATTATTCAATGAATATCTGAGGGGAAGAAAGTTCTATTTGACCTCTTATAGCTAGAGTAATCTTCCTCAATTATCATAGAATTTTTAACTAGGCATCTGGCCAACCATAATAATAATTATTTCCCCAAACTTCTTTGCATCTAGATATAACCTCCTAATAATCTCTGGTCAGGGCATGTGTCAATGTTTGAGAGATGTTTTTATATATAAGATGGACTATCTCTTCATGGTCCTTTTTATCTCCTCATTCTTGCTTAAAGAAGACAGATATGAGAGCTATCAACATGGATTCTTAGGTTGAGAGCTACAAAGTAATTAAATATGTGATCTGTCTTACTGAAGGCAGGTGCTGGATAAAATGGAAAAATATATATATTGCAAAACTAATTTCCCATAGTCTAGAAACTCACTGATCTCTTCACTAAGCAAATTACTTTAAGCTAAGAACAGAAGAATGAGTATCAGACTATTGGGGATTGAACCATGTCCCCTTAGTCCTGTGTACAGCGAACTCATTATTTAATAGGAACTTTGAAGATTCTATTAGTTAAGGTGTGCTCAAATGAAATGAGGGTGGGCCTTAATAGCATATGGCCGAAGTCCTGATAAGCAAAGAAAATGAGAAGAGAAGCTGTGAGGAGCAGCCAGAAGTTGTAAGTCAACATATCCCAGAAGAGAAAATACACCATCATATGCATTGCCATGTTCAGAAGAGTCAAAGACTAAAGGTTATGGGGAGCCACAGTCTTCAGCAAGGAAGCTTTGCTTTGCTGATGCCTTGATTTTGCACATCTCCTATCCTGGAAACTGTAATATAATAAATTTCCATTATTTAATCCAACCCACTGTATGACATTTGTTGTAGTAGCTGGAAACGAAACCACATTAAGGACTTTGCTCTGTCTGAATGCTTTTCTTCAGAAGTCCTCAAAGCTAATCTCTTTACCTATTAAAGATAATGACCTGACTCTCTAGAATTCCAGATCGTCTTAATTTCTTACTTCTCCATTGTACTCGTTACCCTCTGTAGTATTCAGATTCTGATGTGAACTTAGCCAGGTGATGCTGCCCAGTTGTTTGGTTGCTGTGGACTTAAATGATCAGAATGTGAAATTCATCTACGGCTAATTACATCTGTAGCTGAGCAACAGGCGTGCTTCCACAATGAGTGGCATTTTATTTGATTGACTAGAGCTTAAAGGAGGTCAGAAGAGAGAAGAAGCCCAGCTGAGCCAGAACAGCTGAGCAAAGCTCAGCACTCATCAGCTCAGAACTCCGAACCGAGACAAACCAAGACGTTTGTAAATGCAGAAAGAGCACATCCCAGGAAAAGCCTTTTGAACCCAAAAGCCAGGAGAGAAGGCTGGCAACATTGCCATGTGACAGAGAAATCCAGATGAAAGATAGCTGCCTTTCCTCTGAGGAACTATAAATTTGTAACTAAATAAATCCCCTCAGATGTATTTCATCCTGGCAGAGTTAGCAAATGAAAACACCCTCTAATTTATTATATAATTTACTAGTTTTTATGACAGGTGTACCTTCCCCACAAAGATGTAAGATCCAAAATATAAGGGATCTCAGTTTATTTTGTTAACTGATGCATTTCGCAGGTCTAGAATTTAGCACATAATAAACTTCCATTTGTATTTTTGAAGGAAAGAATTAAAAATAGCCAATTCAGTTAGAGAAAACTTCATGTATGATTACAAGTCACAAATATTCTACAAGGACATGCATTTTCACTTCTGGAATGGAAGGAAAGAAAATGGGAAAAATCTTAAGTTGAAGCTTGAGATACCAGTAAGGGCTAAATAATAAAGTAATTTGTAGTTCCTGTCACAATTTGGGGCTTGTAAGTTTATGAGAAGCCAATGGAATGAGGATAAAGTTTGAAATATTTGTGAGAGTAACTTGAAAGGATAAGCCATTAAATTTTCTTCATAAAGAGAGAATTGTAGACAAATAATAGATATCTGCAGTGGGAAAGTAAAATTCAATTCAACAGTAGATTGGTTGGTCCTATACAGTCAAACTACTGGTGTCAATGGAGTAAGTGTGGAAACAGGCAATAAATCAAGATCGTTTTCATAGAATGGAATGTCTGAATTAATGATTTAAAAACCTGTTAATTGTAAGTGATGACAAATTTGAGGGTTCAGCTGAATAGTGGGGATTGTGGTTAAAGTGGATTGAGAAATTGGAGTGAAGTAAAGTGTCAGTGGAATGAGAAACTCAAGGAAGTGAGATATGATGGTGTAGGCAGAATATTGGATCTTTGACTAATGCACACTCTTTTTAAAGGAAATAACTAACAATGACAGCAAAGAACTATTAAATTAAATAAAAAGAAAAAAGTGGGCCCTATCCAAAATCTCTGAGACTATTATAAAAAATAATGTAGAAAGTATGTTTGAAGGCAGCTGTTTTAGCAAGAAAAACAGAAAATAGAAGGAAAATCTTGTAATCGTTGCACATTCTTAAGGAATTTACAGAACACTGAGGTTTATGAAACAAGACATCATTGATAAGTTGTTAGAACACTACAGTGAAATAGAAAGAGGACTTGCAGATGTCACAGAATTACATTTGGAAAAAAGATACTAAACTGAATGAAAACAGGCGAATCATCAGGGAGGAAAAGTGGTTGGTGACAGGAAGAAGATTAACAATTTTTACAACCTACAGTATAGTCATCATCTTCACATTACAGAAGAAGAAACCAAAGTGCAAGGAAGACAAGCAATATGCCCTAGATTGCACAGCAAATAATCTACTGTGTTAAAACCTACTCCATACCAGCCTAAGTATCTATTTTTTAATTCAGTTTATATGGTAGCAAGCTTTACTGTTAATGCATGTGATTTGTTGCTCTGCCTCCACTCTTCATTGCTTACTCTCTCTGGGGATTATGGTGAGAATGCAATGAGCTAAGATGTATGAAGCACTTACACAGTGCTTCACATATACTCAGTGATAAACGGTGGACGATGTTATAATTATTGTTGTCATTATTTTACTACTGTTATTATTATTAATGATCCCCTATACAAATTATTATAATTCTTTGAACCCATTTCTATTATCAGTAAAATGAAAAAATAATACCCAGTTCTATAAATGAAAGTATAAAGCCTACTTCAAAAAATCATGGTAAAGTGTAAGCATGATAATGGATGAGAAAGTTCTGAGAAAGTGCTCAAATTGAGGTGTCAAATCTGCTCAGTAAAACCTTTTGGCTCTTGTGTGACTGAATGGATACTCTCCTCCAGAAAAGGAATTCTGGATACTTCCCCTGCAAAATGTACCCCTCTCTGTTATTGCTGTAAAATACAACTTGAAGATCTGAATAAAATATTTCAAATCTTGTTTGTCATGGCTGTTGCTTGCACTGATCTTACATTCATCTATTTACTATGCAGTTTCATGCCACATTTAGCAACTACATCACACTACATTTCTGTATTGTTGGGGGTTGCAGTTCATAGTATGGGAATCGAATCCTGGTCTCCCACATGGAAGGTGAGCATTCTACCACTGAAACACCTGTGCACCCTTCCATATTATTATTATTATCATTTTACATGGGCAGGCCCTGGGAATCGAACCCAGGTCTCCGGCATGGCAGGCGAGAGTTCTGCCTGCTGAGCCACCATCACACCACCCCCTTCCATATTATTTTAATTATCAATTAAAACTATTTTTGTTCTGTCTTTCATGAACTTCTATCATGTCAAATCTCTTGAATTTCCTCTATCTGATTTTTCCTTAGGCAGTTGCATATAGGAAACATGACAGAAGCTTGTGTTGAAATAGATTTTTAAAAATTGTCTTTGCCACACAATATTTACTAATGATATATGAGATGTGTACTTGTTTTTGACAGGAGTTAATACCTTGTTATGATGTAGACTGTGCTTATTTTTGGCATTTCCATTTTTTGTGCTCATTCTTAATTGTTCCTTCAACAAAGCTAATTCATTTCCCACTCTTAAGCATTAAGGTAGTTTGACTACACACACTCCTTTTTTATAGAAACACTCTTCCACTAAGTGGATGTGATATCTCACATTAATTGTATACTTGAAGATTACTTTAAAGAAAAGTGCATATGAAAACAACGTGTGAAAGGAAACAATATGTATTCCTAAAATGACCCTCAAAGGAACATTTAGGCTATGACTAAATTAATTCATTTTTATTATAAAATACAAGTTCATACTGTGGCAGCATTATGGTTAATACTGTGCTCCCTATGGTCAGACATCTGATTAAACGTGGTTCAAAATGTACTAACCTTGTGATTTTGCCAAGATACTTAACCTGTCTGTACTTCAGTTTCCTCACTTGCAATATGAGGATAACAATGTTACCACCCTCTTTTGGTGAGTAAATGATGTAAAACATGCAAGGTATTTATGGAAGTGGTTAATAAGCATTACATGAGTGTTAGCTATCTTTATTGTGATATGCATAATTAATTAAAATATTATACTAACAATGTGCTTTGTATGACTTTCAAATATCCAGATTTACTCATTTCTTCTTCTTTGTTTAAATATTTTTATTGACAAATCTTCACACACATACACTCCATATGCAGTGCACAACCAATGGCTCTCAACATCATCACACAGCTCCGTATTTATCATTCTTTAGAACATTTGCTTCACTCCAGAAAAAGATACAAAAAGGAAACAGAAAATACTCAAACATCTACCCAATTTATTCTATTCCCCATCTCCCCTATTATTCATTTATTTTTAATCTATACTTTTTTACTCATCTATCCATACCCTGGATAAAAGGAACATTAAATAGAAGATTTTAACAATCACACAGTCACATTGTAAAAGTTACATCTTCATAGAATCATTCATTCTTAATATCATTCTAACTTAACGGTGATTGAGAAATTTTAGTAGCATTTTCACTGGCACTTTTTAAAAAATAAGAAAGTCTTTTTGAATGATCTGAAAAGTTACTGAAAGTAGCACTGCATACTCTAAAGGATATATGTAATTTCTAGATCAGAAAGAAATCAGGGGAGGGCTTAGTTCCATAGTTATTCTTATATAACATCTCCATCATCTCAACAACTTTGATGAGTCATGCATCACTTTGATTTTGAAGGAATAGGAAAGAGCACTACATTTTACAAAGAGAACATGCCATCTCTCATATTTAATTTACAAAGTGAAGCTCTAAATGTTTAAAATGGAACCAGAATGTAACCTGATTGAAAAATGTCTTCTAACATTTTACTTTCTTCAAATGTACTTTCATTGTGATGTTAGATGGTTTGTTTCAAATAATAACTCATTTGGGTTTCCATTGGGAAAAATGTGCTAATTCCATTAAAAGTATCAATGATGTGTTATATAATTATCTTCCTCCATCCATTTGCATTATCAAATACATAAAAATTTCTCACCAGAACCTTAGCACTCTGACAAAAGAACATTTCATCAGCTAATATGGAGGAGAAGGTGGCCTCAAGAACCTTCTCAATGATGTCAACTGTGTGCACAACGGACTGCTCTTATGCCAATTCAGACCGGGGCCATTTCATGAGAACTCTTCAAAGCTGCCCTATGGTTTCAGCCTTGAAATCATTTCTCACATCTACAATCAAAGGAACATGAAGAATATTTTCTCTCCTGACCTATCAAAGGTAGCATGAGTTTGAGTGGATATTACTGACCCCAGTAGAAAATCGATAAATATAATTAGAAGGAAATAGACCTAACAGAATAGAGTACTTTTATCAATGCACTTGAATTTTCTGTCATGTTGTTAAATTTGTGTTTCTTTAGTGAAAATATTAGTTGGTTTCTTTCTTTCTTTCTCTCTCTCTCTTTCTTTCTTTCTTTCTTTTTCTCTCTTTCTTCCTTTCTCTCTTCCTTCCTTCCTTCCTTTTCTCCTTCCCTCCCTCCTTCCCTCTTTCTTTCTTTTTTTCCTTTCTTTCTTTCCTTCCTTCCTTCCTTCTTTCTTTCTATGATGGGACATATTGTCTTTTCTCCTCTGAGCAATTTGATTTTGTAAAAAAAATACAAAGGGAATAAGTATAATTCTACACATCTTAGAATGCATATGATAAGTAACATTTATATATCCGATATATATATTCATTACAGTTACTCTAAACGAGAGAATATAAGAGGTAGTTACGACAATCTCATGGTATTAATGCTAAAATTCACATGGTTTACACTTGTTCTAGTTTGCTAGCTGCCAGAATGCAATATACCAGAAACAGAATGGCTTTTAACAAGGGAAATTTAATAAGTTGCTAGTTTACAGTTCTTAGGCCAAGAAAATGTCCCAATCAAAATAAGTCTATAGAAATGTCCAATTAAAGGCATCTAGAGAAAGATACCTTGGTTCAAAAGGCCGACGACGTTCAACATTTCTCTCTCACCTGGAAGGGCACATGGCGAACATGGCAGCATCTGCTGGCTTTCACATGGCTCTACCAAAAGGGGCTCTCTCCAAAATGTTTCCTCTTTTAAAAGATTCCAGCAAGCAACTCCACCTGCAGTGGGTGGAGACACACCTCCATGGAAATCATCTAATCAAAAATTACCACCCACAATTGGGTGGGTCACATCTTCATGGAAACAGTCAAAATGCTCCCACTCAGCAATATTGAATGAGGATTAAAGGGTGTGGCTTTTCTGGGGGCCACCACAGAGTCAGACCGGCACAATGCTGAAACCCAGAATGTGCAGCACAGTGCTAGAAGACAAAAGTAATATATGCTTTTGGTGTCCTGGACAGCTCCCCAACTTTCAGCTTTTGTGAGAGAGTTGGCTGCTCTGTTCTCAGGAGAATTTTCCTTGGCCAAATGGGAGCCTCTTGCCAGAGAGTCAACAGCCTACCCACCGCCCATTCCTGTGGACCTCTTTGTGAGAAGACACAAAAGACTGGCACCTTTCTTCCATGTAGAAGTATGTCTGAAGGGCTTCTAATCTTCCTCTGGGATCAGAACGAAGTTAGTCTCAGGTAAGACTGCATTGTTGCTTGCCTTTTTTCCCCTGTCCAATCTGGTGTCCCTCAGAACCTCTCTCTTAAGACTGCTCCATTAGTGAGGCATTCGAATAAAAATCCTTATGTTTGGTTCTCCATCTAGGAAACTAATTTAATGCAGCAAGAAACATCGCTTGTTCCTCTATTCAGACCACTGAACCCTTTTAGGATCAAAAACTTTCTGTTCTTTTTTACATCTTACTTTTATTTTCAAAAACTTAACTACATGCTCATATTGAATGTTTTAAGATACCTAATATTTAATAAGGATGATTTTTAAAGCTTCTTTACAAATATAAATAATTGGTCTTTGTCTACCACTTCTACACTTTAAAACAAACAAAATACCATGGATTAACATATTAAATTAACTCTTGAAGTATAAAACACAAATTAAAAGGAAATTATTCTAAAAACAAGCTTTTTATAATAAGGTAGAGAATGGAGACTACAATAATCTGGAAAATCTATCAAGAAAGCATTATTAGGTTTTACAATACAAATTTACAAACAAATTAGGTTTACAATAAATTCTCCTGTTAGTGGTACTTCTCCCCACCAAACTCCACAATAGAACTCTGAATCTTGGAATGCATTCAAACTGAATGCAAATCTCTGCTTCATTTATTGGAAACTCACTACTAGCATGATTTCCAGAACGAACCTTCTGTAGGTGAGAATCAGGACTGATGGAAAAATAAATAATCTTAGGCATTAAGTAGTAACTCAGTGGCTTCAATTTGATTTCTTATTTCTGTAAGTATAGTCATCCTAGACAGGTGTTTGCAAGAAAAGGGGACCAGATTTTGGCCATATTACTTAGAAACATGAATTGGGCAAATTTATAGAATTCTAAAAAGAAAGTACTTTGTTTCAAATTTGAAAGAATGCAGGGAAAAGGAAAAGTAAACTTGAATTCTCAGCCCAACTTGTAAGAACTTGGGTAAGACAGATTATATTTCTGATACCTGATTTCCTCATTTCTAAAATGAAGGATTTATAGTTAAATAGAAGAACACATGCATTTATCTATATTTCCTCCTTAATCTCTACTAAAACATCATTAAAAAAGTTAACCCTGAACCCTCCCAAACACACACACATACAGACACACACACACATACACACACACAAACAACCAGGATTCTGTAAGTACAGAGAGAATAGGAAAATAGATGGTAGCATACAGGAAATATCACTAAAATTTTGGAGGCAGGAACATTGATGATCAAGCAGAAACTAACTTAGTAACCTGGAGAAAGGTGAATATTTTGTGTGGCAAGATTAGTGACAAAGTAAAAAGAATGTGAATATGAAAACTCAGGAAATGGAAATACTAGGAATTTTGCTGGCTACAAGTACAGCTAAATTCCCTAATTTCTTCCCCAAACTTGAGCCCATTTATACTACAGCCACGAAGAGGTTGAACTTGACATCATTTTGCCTTGGGTCCAAAAAAAGAATATCTGGGAGAAGGAAGCTGGTACAATAACTAAAACCAGAGATAGTAAATAAATGCAGATAAAATAAATATTAAGACCCTAAAATTTCTTACAATTATTGGAGAATGCTTATAATTCAGATTTATATCCACCAGAGGATTGAACGACCCTTCTGTATGAAATTGGCCAACCTAAAAGAAAAGTTCTAGAGATGCTTACAATTCCTGTCTCCCCAACTCATTACAAGTGAAATGGATGAGTACTTTATTTATTTAAAGTAAACCTCAGCAGGCAATAGATACAACTAAACCATTAGCACAAATTTTTCATTCTGATTTTTAGTGCTTTACTTGAAATGATTCCCAAATATTGATGTCATCAAAGACAGGAGAATTTTAATTCTATGAAAGAAGAGAGGAAAGGAAAGTAGAGAGGAAAAGGGGGGCATTTAGGGGCTGAGGGGTAAAGCTACTTAGAAATGGACCAAAAATATCGCAATGTATAGTCAAGAGAAGGTTTGTAGAAAAATCAGAGGATGATATCTACAACCAGAACAAATGAAATTTCCAATAGAAAAGAAAAAAAAACAAGTGAAACAGTTATTTGAGTTGTATTGGAATTACAACATCAAAATAATAGGAATTTAAAAAAAGGAGAAAAGAACATAAAAAACTTGAAAGGAAGAAATATATTAAAGAGTTAGGATAAAATTTCTTACTGACAAACAACATGAGTATTTACCAAAGTGAAGTAATAAATGGAAAATATATATATAGAATCTATAAAGAAAGAAGCCATTGAACAACTGAGAAATCTGGATTTAATGTATGATTTTGATTACTGAATCATTATACAAATATTCCTTTTTGCTTTCTGGTATATTGAAGTAGACAGAGGGAAATACCTGAAATCTCTAAATTGTAACCCAGCTGCCTTGATATCTGACAATGATTGTATAACCTTTATCTTCAGCTCCTGTGATTATAAAAACCTCGTGACTTCATTTGTACCCATTTATCCAGTTTTTCAACTTGAGAGACTTGTAATTACTAAAGACAGCACCTAATGTTTACTGATGCGGGGTCTTGGCTCAGCCCAGAACTAACCCATCCCAAATCCAAAGTTATCTTGATAACCAGACTGGATCTAACCAAAATGGGCTTGACATGTGCAGTAGCTTAGACTTCAACCTACAAGTCACCTGTACCTCATTCCACCATTTTCTTACATACGTTCTATAATCAATCTGTGCATGCTACATAATTAAATCACCTCTACTTACAACATCTGGGGACACTGTGCTCATTATTCTAAACTCTACCCATTTTTTTCTCTAATAAAACCTTCAGGATTACTGTAGTTTGGGATGCAGATTTTGGGCTGATAGGCTATCTGCTCTCCTACTACATGCCTGTAATAAATTTCCTCTTTGAAACCCTGGTATCTCAGGAATCGGTTATTGAGTGCATTGGGCAAAAGAATCCATGGCCTATGTCTGGTTACAATTGGATGGGAATTCCCAGGAATTAGATTAGGGAATTCTCAGGATGACCAGTAAGCAGCCAGGTTAGAGGAAAACTAGACAAGATTGAAGCAGACAAAAAAGTATTATAGGAAATGTGTCTCCATAGGGAAATACAAATGAAAATGATAGAATATCTAATTGATTTAACTATATTTAGAAAATATTTTCAGTTTTCTAGGAAAATATGATGATAAATTAGTGATAGATATGAAAGAAATTAAACATTAAGTAAATTAATTAAAAACTAGGCCATTATTAATTCCAAGGAAAACAAAGTTTTATGACAGTGTATATAATCCTAGTTCAGTAATGTACACAGTTTAGCTATAAATACTTACTTTGAATTTATAACAATAAAAACACTATATTGATTTAACAACAAAAAATTACTACACTGGAATGATGACATGACAGAAATGTTATATTTGATACATGTGTGGGTGAGAGAGAGGTAATGAAAAAAACAAAATGTTCTTCTTCCAAAGGAATGTCAGTTACAACATCTAAAACTGAAAATAAAGATCTATTGCATGTGAATTATATATATGTGAATAAATACCAGAAGAAAGGCTTAAAGAATAGCAAATGTTTGTCTCTTATGAGTGAAAAGCAGGAGAGCGCTTGATCTGGGGATTGGAAATTTTCATAAATTTAATAGTGCATCTTAATTTTTTCCGTTTTGTACAAGTATTCATTAACAAAGTAATTATAATATTAAAACATTAGTGTCAAAAGCTTAACCTTTCATGTATCAGCTTGTGCTCTAAAGAGGAACCAGGATAAGCATATTTATTGCTGCCTAGATCTTTACCCCTCACGGCTGAACTGTCCTTAGGGAGTTTCACAGCCTCAGATAGGAGTCATTTAAATACATCTGTAGGAATGCAATCAAATTAAATCCAAATGTTTTGTCTTACAACCAAGGAACTGAGTTCAAAGTCCATGATGTTAAATTAAGAAGTCTGGATCTGTACATGGAGTGTTATTGATAAAATACATAGAAAACAAGTAACCCAGACCCCAAAAGCTGTGTATACAAAAATATAGACACAGTTCTCAGGTGGCAGTGACCCCAAAATATATACCGGGATGAACGTTTCTTAGAAATGCCCTCCTGGGAAGGGCAAAACAGATACAGCTAATTCAAACAGATCAATACTACTTTTTTTTTTTTTTTTTTTTTGCAGTGGATACTGGTATGAATCTGAAAAAATACGTTTGTAAGTGAGAGGAATGATATACGTATGTATTTGTAAAGTGTAAGATAAAAGATCAAAATAGGATGACAAGATAAAAGATCGAAACAGGATGACTTTTTACAATTTTATTTTTAACCAATTATCATTTTCTGTAAGAAAGTTGTCCATAATTAGGGCTCATATTCAATGATTATATAACCAGGAAACCTGGTAAAGTACAGCAAAACATACAGATACCACCACTAAGGTTTGGGAAAAACTCCTTGGACTAGGTCAGAATCCTTGATTAAGGGTTAGCAATGATAAGAAAAAAACAAATGGCTTTCAGAGTAAGCTAGTATTATTGATCACTGTGTGTGGTATCATTTGGAAGTTAGTTCATTACATCCATCCCACCTGGCACTGCTTTGGCAGTCCATATACTCTTGAGATCTAGAAATCTGATCCATGGGAATTTTACATTAAAGAAGGTGGGATTTCAGAATATTATAACTCTCAACGCGGTAACAGGAGAAAATTCTAGCTGAAGACTGCAATCAACTGATAGTGTTTCATACATTCTACATTTAAACTTGATCAAAAATATCTGTCTTTGGATTGTGTAATTATTTTAATGCATAATTTAATTACTCTTTCAATATGCTTTTGATACATTTTACTAGAACAACAATAAAATACGAGACTAGGGTTTTTCTTTCTTTTTCATCCATTTACTCAGCATGAAATGAATGTGTTGGTGTTGTGTAAATCCATGCACCTGTACTCTAAAGATTTATGTACTTTTCTTTAGATATGCTATACTTCCACAAAATGTTTTATTTAAAGGTAGAAAGATTGTAAGAAATGAGTTTTTGATCGGCCAAACTTGCCTAACCCTTCCCTAATTAAGGAACAGCAGGTAATCTAATTTCATTTCATCATCCAGCCTTTGTGGGGAAGAAGAGGTAATTACCCAAAATGAAATCACAGTGTTGTTGAAAAGGAAAAACAACAAAAGCAGACAAGTACTCACTATACAAAAACTGAAAGTCATTTTTAGATATAGTCAGTGTTAAGCAAAAGAAAAACACCAGTCATATTCTTCTTGAAAATATATTATACTCAAAAGAAAAGATTAATCAAAATTAAGAACTGTAAAGCAAAGATAAAGCATTCCGAAACCATTTAGCCTGGTTAAATTTTGTTAAGTATAACTAATTATCTCTGAGAAAAATAATTTTAGATTATCATCAGAAATTGGATGCAGGCAATGGGAATGGAAGGATGTGCTAAAGTCTTAATCTTCCACAGATAGGCTCTATCAACACCACTGCATTCCTGATTTAATAAGCAGAGAAATAAAAGTGAAAAAGTATGTTGTCTAAAGTGAAAAGTTCTAATGAAAGTTTTTAGAAGATTCCTTTACATTTTCCAGAAAAGTTGCATAATGCTGAGATATAACTAATATGAGAAAGACAGAGAGAGAGACTAAAAAATTATTAGAGCTCTCCAAACCAAATGAGGAGGAATTGTAGAAAGAACAACCAAATACAGAGAGGAAAATAAATAATTCAATTAATTTTTTTTTTTAGTTCAAGAATAAAAGGAAGACATGAATCTTTAATTAAATGCACTACTGAGTCCTGAACAGTATCTATTTTTGTTACTCAGAGTATTTGTGCTTTGAAATGACTTCCTGGAAATTTCTAAATCTGTCTTCTGTGTATAGGACCTGCTGGGGTTTGGGCAAGGTGGCCTGACCCAGGAGCAGGAGCCAGACCACACGTGGGCCCTGGGCTCCAAATAGGGTGTTCTCTGATCCTCTTTCCATCCCACCCCAACCCCATCTCTGTACCTAAGGTTAACTATATTTCCCAAGGAGTTCTGAGGTGCATGTCTACAAGAATATCCCAAGGATAAGTGGCCAGGCCAGTTCCAGGAAGGCGATACAGAGAATGACTAACTCCCACATGCCCGTGTAACTATTGTGGTATTTCTTTCATGGGATCACATAACATTGGGTGGCTGGAATGGTGTTGACACTCTAATTTGGAATGACTCTCATACAGTTTGGAATGAGGACAAGTTCAGGATTTGAGACAATTGGTCTTGGACCTGAGACATATGTGAGCCGTGACAGAGCCTACCCTGCCAACGTTCTAACCATACTGGTTCTTGTAGTCGACAGCACCTAAAGATTGCAGGGTGTTGGCAGACATCCTTTACCTCGTACATTTACCCACTTGCCATGGCACACAGGGAGGCCACCCCAACCTCTACTGCAGGTGCCTTGTCAGCATCAGGCTGCTTTACAGAGATTTTGGGACAATCCCTACCAAGAGCTTTGACCGTGATGCTCTGCCACATTAAGAGGTCTTTCCAATCAATGTCATCTATTGCCTTTGATCCATGTGGTAATGTGATGACATCATGTACTATTGGGTCAATATTAAATTGTGCTGGACAAGGAATGCACATTCATTGTGCAAAAGGGATTTCTGTACTGGACCTGATGATGGACTCCATGCTTACCCTTTCCAGGGATTGCTTAACCCTAAAGAGTGTGCTTCAGGAATGTAATGTTGAGAGGCTAAAGAATTCAAGGTTGAAGAAATGCTATTTAGATTTATGCTATAATATCCAAATAACAAATTCAACATGATCAGATAAACCGACATTTTCCTACATAATCTGACTGAGATCTGCTTTTGTGACTATTGCCAACGAAGCACAGTAATGAATTTTAAGGGGGTCTAGGAGGCCAGAATTTATGGGTGGTATGACAGATGATGCAATATTGCAAAGGCGGTCAGCCAAACTGAAAAGTATGTGGTAACAGTACCCGCAAGACTATTGTCACTTTTTGCAGCAGTCACAAGTTTGCGGGTCCTAAGGACCACTTACAGTTCAGACCAACATGTTCCAAATTCAGGAGTCACTATGTCCATCCTCATGTTTGATGATGTCCAGAATGATTCTTCACAGAACTCAGGAATGCACCATACTACCGGTTATAACTTCATTATAGCAATAGAGTGCAAGTTAAATTCAATCAAGAGTAAAGGCATATAGGGCAGATTCTGAAAGGAGATAAAACATGGAGTTTCCAGTCATATTTCTCCATTATAGTTATGGACAGTGTTGTATTCCGAGTATTGCAACTAGGGAAACTTACCTCAACTTGAATGTCCAAAGTTTATATTGGGGCTTCATTATGTGATTGATTGATTAATTACCTATGTGGGTAAACTCAATCTCCAGCACTTCCTGAAGGTGGGGATGATATCATCTGGTCCCTGGTCTCTACTCTTATATAGATTGTTGGTTGTTCTGATGTGGCCAGACACAACCCTAAGACCATAGGGTGTGGCAGTCCTCACCCTGAGTCATCACTCCTTAGCAGGAACTATGTGGTATGGTTCCAGGAGCTCAGCATGAATAACAAAGAAATTCCTATCACATGGGAAGTTCTAAGTGCTTAGATGCTATCTTGCAAGAGATACAAAACACAGACCTATTTTGGGGTAAGTCCAGATTCTTTACCACTTAAGTGGTAACTCAAGTAACATGAGTTATAATATAGCCAACATTAAAAAACAATGCTATTAAGGCAGGAAAATCCATGTTGTTTCTGGAGGGTGGGTGCTTAATAAAGTGAATAAAGTAAAAGAAGAGAGATGAGAGGAGAGGCCAAAAAAAGGGAGAATAAATGAGATTCAGCAGAACACAGGTGGCTTTAACTTAGGTAGGAGCAGAAGAAAGACCCCTTCATTCATTAAGCAAAAGCAAAAAATGATAACAAACATTCATACAATAGTAAGTTTAGTGGAGGAAATAGCAGAATGCCTTTTTTCATGGTTTGTTTTTTTTTTCTCTGTGAATCTAGATATTAAAGCATCTGTTGTTAGATGTGGGAAATGCTGTGTAGAGGTATATGGTCTCCAAGGACCCTTCCAGATGTAAAATCTCGTTTTTATGACTTGAGTTATTTAACACAATGAATAATACATTTCTAGAATCCATATCCACTAGCCACTTTGGCTTACAGGGAACATCAAGAATAAAAAAAGAATGAAAAAATAAACAAATTACTATGTTATATTTACCTATTATACTCTAGGAAAAATCGCTATCTTACCTCAGTTAAAATTAGTTCATCAATATTGATAACTTATTATAAGCAGCAATTTTGCTAATAATTAAGGATACAAGGACTAGGGATATTAACAACAATCTCTCCTTAAAAAATAGAAAGTTTTAGGATGAATACAAGTTAAAATGCAATTATATTTTAAAATAATGAAACTCCAGGTACAATGATTTGCATGGATAAAATGAGTCTGGAAAGGGACTGCCCTGGCTGATCAGTCTAGTGAAGATTTTCCTGAGCTGGGTTTTCCCAAGAGTTAGTTATATGAAAAAAAGTAGAAGAATGTAGCAATCAAAAGCAAGAATGTGGAAGTACTGGATAGGTATGTCTGTGTAACAAACTTAGTGACTGTTTTAGTTATTTCTGTGTGACAAACTTAGTGACTATTGCTACAACAAATGTCATATACCTGCTTAACAACAGGGATTTATTGTCTCACAGTTTCAGAGACTAAAAGTTCAAAATCATGGCATTACCAAGGCCAGGCTTTCTCACTAAAATCTGTAGTCTTCTGGTACCGGCTTGCTACAATCCTTGTGGACTCTTTGGTTTGCATCTCTCCCTCTGTCATAGGGTGATCTGTGTTGCACTGAAATGATATTAATAATCTTGACTCCCTAAACCATTGTGTACATGTTGACCGCAATTAGAATAAAAACAAGTTGAAAAAATTATTGTTAATAACATATTAATATTGTTAAAAAGCATGTTAATGTTACCCAAATATTTGTGTGATGATATGATATAGACTTGCCAGATGCCTACCAGAGGAACACTCTCTCAATAAGATATTGGGAACTAGAGCTTCGAGGCATAAAAACCCAGTGCATATGCCGCTTCAGTGTCAGGTAGTGGCAGAGTGATGCCCAGTCACTCTAACTCCTGGCTCAAATGCCCATGCTACTGTGCAAGGCCTGCCACTACCCACGCCATCCTGCTATGACCAATACCTACTGCCTACTGCTTTGGATCCTCCACTGATGCCACATTAGACAGACTCCCAAGACTACGTATTAGAGATATTGCCTACTTTTTGTTGGCCTTTAGGCTGATGCTGACGTACTTTAGAGACTCTGCTATCCTCTACCTTTGACTGTGTTGTGTGTCCCTGACCTGGTTATTGTGTATTGATTGTGTTGGTAGCTTGCTATTAAGCAAACAAATAAATTGCATTGAGCATCCAAACTATTGTCATGCTGAAACTGCTAGTGTTCAAATTGGAATAGTGTTGAATTTGTTTTCAACTTGCAATTATTTCTTGGGTCCAACATCATATAATCTTGCTCTTCTTGTGTCTGCTCCTTTGTTTTTTTGCTGACTTCTAGTTTCTACTATGGCTTTTTCTAGTTTCTGGCTTCTCATTAAGGCTTTCATTTGTATGGATTAAGGCTGTACCTCTGATTCAGTTTGGCCATACCTAATTGGTTTTTTAGAAGATTCTATTCCCAAATGAGTCCACACATTAACTGATAATACATCTTCAAATGGTCCTAATTACAAGTGTGTTCATACCCACAGGAATCCTCATTAAGCTTGAAAACATGTCTTTTGCTGGGCTACATGATTTAGTCTACCACAGTGACTTGAAACAACCACCATTTATGTTATTCTCACTTCTTGGCATTGGCAATTTGCGTTTAGCTTAGCTCAGAGGTGTTTTGGTTCCACTCATACATTTGCAGTCATCTCCAAGTTCAGGGAGATGCTGCTTCAGGGGAGTTGGCTGGCTTTTGAGCAAAACAAAGGGACAGGGAGGGGTGTGAAGATTCAGTCAGGAACCTCTCAACTTCAGTAAATTATCCCCAGCCTGATCATATGGAGAATTAGTAATGATTTAAGAGGGAGGATGGAGCTGAGGCTTATTCAATCCTAGGTTCAGAGATAGTGTATTGTCACTTTCATGTGTTCTACTGGCCAAGGTATTAGATACAGGAAGTCACAAGGCTAGTCCAGATTCTGGGGTTGAGAATTGAAAGGTCTTGAAAGGTTACGTTTAAATGGGGATGCATTCAGGGGAGGTACGAATTTGTGGCTATTACTTAATTAATTGATCAATTAATTTGCATTTTACCACAATGAGCAAAGGCTTCTAGGCATGACAAAAATTTTGTATAAACTGAGAAGCACTAAAAGTTGAAGAGGAGAAAATGTACTAGTTATGCTCAGGTGTCAACTTGGCCAGGTGATGGTGCCCTGTTGTCTTGTTGCTGTGGACTTCAGTCATCAGCACATGAATTTCATTTATGACTGTGACCACTTACATCTGTGGTTGGCTAAGAGGAGTGTTTTCCACAATGAGTGGCATTTAATTTAATTATCTGGAGGCTTAAAAGAGAGAGGTCAGAAGACAGCTCAGGACAATCCAGGACAGCCCAGAACAACTCAGTTCAGAGCTGAGCAGCTCAGGGCCAGGTGTTTAGAGATGTAGAAAGAAATGCCCCAGGGAAAGTCCCTTTGAACCTGGAAGCCTGAAGAGAAGGTCAGCAGAAGTCGCCATGTGCCTTTCCAGGTAAACGTGGGAAGCCTTTCCTCAGAAGAACTATAAATTTGTAACCAAATAACCCCCCTTTATAAAAGCCAGTCCATTTTTAGTGTTTGCTTTCTGGCAGTATTAGCAAAGTAAAACAGAAGACATAAAAAGTCAGATAAGAAATTGGAAAAGATGAAGCTGGAGAGTTGATTAACAATAAGGTTACAGAAGGGTCAATTTAAGGAGCTACAATAATTTGGGGTAGATTATATTTTCCATGCTCTATTATACAGATTGTCCTATTTAACACATTTGAGACATGATATGTATAGCTTGATGATATATGACTTGTTCCAGATGGAGGGGAAAAACTACATATTTATCTGGTATCCTTGAAGATTTTAAAGTTATAGCAAGATATTAAAGGTGACAAGAAATCCCAAAAGAGAAAAAAATCTTGTTTAACTATGTTCACCTCAATATTTTTTATCCTTATTTAACTAAGAATATTTTCCAACTTTGCACCAAACATTAACATATTGAAGACTATTATGTTTCTTCAAAGGAAACAAAATGTTTGAAGCTGTACCCCAGAAAAGTAAGTTCTTAAAGTTAGCCCATCCAAATGGAAAATAAGTGTTGGTGGACACATTGTAAGTAAGATCTTTTCGTAAATATGATATTAAGATGTGACCCACCTCATTCAAGGTAGTCCTTAATCCTTTTAGTAGAATCATTTATGTGGTAGTTAGATTCAGGTGTCAACTTGGCCAGGTGAAGATACCTAGTTGTACTGCTGTGGACATGAGCCAATGTACTGCATGTGAACCTCAACTGTTGCTGATTACATCTGCAGTTGACTAGAAGGCGTGCCTGCTGCAATGAATGATGTTTCATTTAATTGGCCGGTGCTTAAATGAGAGACTCAACGTAGCAAAGCCCAAGAAGCTCAGCATACCTCATCTGGGCACTCGCAGTTCAACCCAGGCCTTTGGAAATGCAGAAAGAAATCACCCCAGGGAAGGTTGTTGGAACCCAGAGGCCTGAAGAGAAGGCCAGCAGAGATCACCCTGTGCCTTCCCACGTAAGAAAGAACCTCAGTTGCAAGTCAGCTGCCTTCCCTTTGAAGAACTATACGTTAACTAAATAAACCCCTTTTATTGAAAGCCAATCCATCTAGGGTGTTTTGCATTCTGGCAGCTAGCAAACTAGAACAATTTATAAGAGAATGAAATTCAGACAAAGAGAGAAATAGCCATGGAAGCAAGATGCTGAAAACAATGGAACCTGGAAGACAAGGGAGAGACCGGCAGTTGCCGCCATATGCCTTGACAGAGGAGTCCAGGATTCCCAGCAGCAGTCTCAGGGAAGAAGGTTTTCATCTTAATGGTGCTTTGATTTAGACATTTTCACGGTCTAAGGACTGTAACATGTAAGTAATAAATTCCCATTACTAAAAGCCAACCCATTTTATGGTATCTGCTTTTGACATCCTAGCAAACCAGAACAAAGACCTAAGAACAATTTTCGAATAACAGGGAGAAAATAATATATTTTAATTACTATTGCTACAGTTAAGATTATTACTTTATATAGATTCTTAGGTAGTAGATGAAATAAAAAATAAAATGTCATAAAAACATGTTGGAAAACAGGTGGCTTTTGCACTAATCTAGAAGAGACTATAAAAGTCCAATCGAACTCAAGCTGAGATTAAATTCAGCTCATTCATCACCCCTGAAACTAGCATTTAAACTAAAAGTAGAAACTATTTAGAGTTTGGGGAGCAGGTTTTAAGATAGGGTAGGTAAGGTAAGGCATATAATTTTTAAAGTCATTTTATATTATGTGGTTTCTTTCACATAAAATATAATTTGAAACCTTTAATATAAAATAAAAAGACAATGTTTTCTATTTCATTCTGGTTTAATTCATTTAGCATTATTGTACTGAAAAACATACATTGTATTCATAGGAAATAAAGTATACAGTAATTACAGACATTTGATTATACCAAAGATTTATTTTATACATGCCCAAGATTCACATAGGTGTCTATTTTCAAAATAACTATTCTGGCATATAGTTTTGGAGAGGTTTGAAGATTTGTGAGCAAGTAGAGAAGAAAAGCTGTATGAGAGCATCTTAATTTGCCTACTTTTTGTGCAGTTAAATGTGTGGAACCTGGAGAGTAGAATTTATGAAAACATTTAAACAATTTCAAGTCTGTAAACCAAATCTGCTGTTCTCAAGTGTCTTCACTATTGACGATCAGCAGTTCAAAGATAAAATACCAAATATTTTCTAGTGCAATAAAGTAATTGAACTGATATTCATGTGTAAATTATTTTATATTAATTTCAAGGCAGCGGGCAGGCAATAATGGTACAGAGGCAGAGTTCTTGCCTGCCATGCCAGAGACCTGGGTTCAATTCCCAGTGCCTGCCCATGCAAAAAAAATAATAATTTCAAGGCAGAAAGATAATATGGATACAGAGATAACATCTGTTTCTTTCCATATAATAATTCCGTACTGGCAAGGATTTTTTACATTGGTAGTCAGAGATCTTGAAATTGTTGGTAGGTGAGTCTAATTCTTTGAAAAGTGCATATTACCAAAAATTCATGATGGACTTTTTTTTTACCACATACATTCATATACATCCATTTGCAGACATACCCATAGAAACACATTAATTAGATACAATAAGTAAAAACTATTCTTTGAAGCCAAAAATTTCATGTCATGTCTTCTTTAAAACAAACAGTTCAGATACATCTTTGGGATTAAATGACAATGCAATGTTTCTTTTCATGCAACTGAATAATGAAAGGGTTTCAAGTTTATTTCATATGTAACTGATAGTAATTCAGAGACCCCAGGGATAAAGAAAATGGACTTCAGTGGAAAGGAAAACATTGCAAGTTATTAGTTTAGAGCTGAAAAGAAAAACCAGAAGATATTCCTCTGTGCTAAAAACAAATAAACAAACAAACAACAACAACAAAACACAAAAGAAAATCAGTTACTTCAATGTCTAATCATCAGGAAAAGACATTGCTAGTTTCCATAGCAACAAAATCCTGAGTTTTCTTCATTCATCTCTTTTCTACCAGAATCTGCCTCATTATACTGAAAAGAAATTCAGTGTCACATCAATGAAAACTCTAATATTTATAGATCCAAATACATTTTTCTGCCCTGAGTGACTAAGTAAAGATGCTGAAATCCTGCATAGGCTAGAACAAGAAAACTTAATTTAAATGTGAGAAGAACTGAAGCTTCTCTTGAATTTCACTTATGTATGCAGCAGCTATTATTTGAGCATCTGAGAGAGATGTTTTTTTCATCTACTTTGACAGGCTCAGCTCTTTGGAGAGTTTATTTTATCTCCTCTACTCAGAAGTTGATTTCAGTGGCACTTCTGGCACAAACTTAAAAGTCAAATACCAAAGAACTAGCACATTTATTCTTGTCTGGCAAAGATAAAACTTATTTGTGTGGTGTAAAAACACTTGACAAACTATGTACTTGATATCGAATTTTCAAAATACTTTTATATTTTCTAAAGAGAAAAATATGTTAGTATAATTGACTAACAGTTGTGTTTTCTGAGATTATTTATAAAAATGTAAACTTAAGTTACCACTATTTTGCATCATTTGACAATATTGCTGTTTTGAGTCATCCATTGATTGATTACTGATCACAAGTTGCAAATAAATCATTTTATTTTGGAAGTAATTTAACATTTTTAATTAACAAACATGTTTGTTTGTCATGTACTGTCAGACAGTTCAAGAGCATGATTTTTGATATACTTACCCTGGACAGTACCTCACATTTTGCACTTATTGCATTTCATTTGTGTATTTCCATAGATTCCTCTTTATTTTTCTCATAATTATTTTACATTTATAGTTATTAATCTAATACCTGTGATCTTCAGAAGATTGTAAGTTTCATAGAGGGAATATATCTATTTTATCTTATGCTGTATCCCAGCACCCAAATGGATTCACATAGTGGGGCTCAATAAATATTTGATGAATGGAGGAATGCATAAATAAGTCCCCCAATATTTTACTTTATCCAATAGGTATTCATTATATAGCCAAATGTCAGTGGTTATACTAATACTATTGCCTTCACATTCAGACTACATCAGCATTGCTGCTTGTGTAAAAGCACAGGGAAACGGTGTATAGAGCTGAATGATGTTATTCATCAAGTTCATGGTGTTCATTGTTTATAGATATAATTTACAATACAGGATATACCACAGAAAAAAATTAGACTTATCTTGGATTGGCATAATTTTCAACAAAGACAAACAGAAAGAAGAAACAAAGGGAAGGAGGTAATAAAAATAAAAATGTTAATGTCTTTACGTTTCCCCCCATTTCTTCATGAAAACTAGGAATTTTAAGCCTATTTCAAAAAAATTTGGGGTTGAGCAATTAGCTAAATATATAGCATACATAGATGGTTCACACACTGTTCAGGGATCATTTTTTCACACATTATGAATAGATAGCTATTAAGTAACAATGGCAACAAAGATGCAGATTCTCATTCTCAATATTACGTTCTAGAGAGATTATAGACAGTAAATTTTAAATATTTATAAAGAAAAATACAGAAAAAAATGAGACTAGTAGACATAACTGATATAAGGATTATTTTATAAAGGACCATCATTAAAGCATCACTGATAAGATGTCATTTAAGCAGAAACTCAAGGAGGGAAGGAATAGAAGCAAGCAGATATCTAAGAAAAGAGATTTCCAGGCAAAATAAATAATAAGATTCCCTGAGGTGAGAGTATGCTTTACACTTTAAAAAAAAAATAGTGACACAGCCAGTGTGGCTTTCATGGACTGAGAAAATTATGGAATTTTAGGATATGATATCAGAGAATGCAGTCATGCAAGGCCTTGCAAACTAAGGTCAGGGGTTTGGCTTTTGCTTTGGCAGAAATGAGAAACCATTGGCTGATTTGAGCAGAGGAATGATGCATTTTGACAACTTAATTGGATTAGTTTACCTATTCTCTGGACAATAGGCTTTATGGGGACACGGTGGAAGAAGGGAAGATGCAATCATCCAATTAAGATACTATTGTGTGTGGGATAGTGTGACGGTGATGGAGATGTTGGAAGTGAGTTGGATTTAAAGGTAGAACCAACAGGATTTGCTAATAGATTAGATACATGGTGTGAAAGAAAAAGAGGAGTGTATTAGTTAGGGTTCTTTAGAGAAACAGAATCCAGAGGAAATATTCATAAATATAAAATTTATAAAAGTGTCTTATGCAACCGTCGGAACATAGAGTCCAAAATCAGGCTGTGAAGCTGAACGTTCTGATGGTGGTCTGGATGAACTCCACAGGAGAGGCTCACCAGTCAAAGCAGGAAGAAGATCTGTCTCTTCTGAATCCTCCTTAAAAGGCTTCCAGTGATTAGATTAAGCATCACTCGTTGCAGAAGACACTCTCCTAGGTTGATCACAAATGGAATCAGCTATGGATGCAGCTGACGTGATCATGATCTAATTCTATGAAATGTCCTCATTGCAACAGACAGGACAGCACTTGCCCAACTAGACTAACAGGTACCACCACCTGGTCAAGTTGACACATGAACCCGACCATGACAAGGAAGAAAGAATGAGTCCATGGTATGCGGTCTGAAGAATGGAAAGGTGAGGAGAAGTGTAGTTTCCATTAATTGAGGTGAAAAGTGAGCAAAGGTGAATGTAGTAATACAGATGTTGAGTTTGTTGTTTGGTTTGAGTTTTCTACCATGAATTTATCCAAGTGGAAAAGTCAAATACTTGTTAGCAGAGGAAAAGCAATAGGGAAAAGGTAGAATTCTGATTGGAACCTGGAAGTCAAGAAAAAAATATGCATTTGGAGTCATCTTTTATTTTTATTTTTATTTTTTTTATTTATTTTTTTTTTTTTAAGAGAGAGGGAGGAAGGGAAGGAAAGACAGAGAAGGAAGGAAGGATGGAAGGAAGGAAGGGAGGAAGAAAGGGAAACATTTTTAAACATTTTCTTGTTTTATTATATTTTGTTTGTTTGTTTGTTTTTTACATGGGCTGGGGCCGGGAATCGAACCGGGGTCCTCCGGCACGGCAGGCAAGCACTCTTGCCCGCTGAGCCACCGCGGCCCGCCCCTATTTTTATTTTTTGAAACCTATAGGACAATGTAACTTTTCAAAGTAAGGGAATGCAAATAAAGAATTCGGAAAGTTGCCATGGCAAACGTAAAAGAGAGCCACAATAAAAGGCACACTTCTTCAAGTGGCATGTGCTGATGGACAGCCACAGAATCAAAATTTGCTGCCATCCAGTGTTTGTCCATGTGCTGTTTGCATTTATGCATTTGCCATTTATTTATCTTTTTTTTTTCTAGTGTCAATGATTCATGTATTCAACATACATTCATGTTCTAAGCGCCTGGTAGTTACTAAGTGCTTTGAACAGAGAAGATTTAATAGGACCGATATGTCTGGATCCTTACAAGGCTTGCATCACATAACTTCCAATGGATACGAGAGAAGTGAGTTCTATAAATTGCTGTGAATATTATGAGAGAAAATAAAGGCATAAGAAAGACCCAGGCATCCATACACTCTGTGTAGGAAAAAAATCTCCCAGAGTAAGTCACTTTTTAAATTAAAATTTGTCACCTACTTTTAATTTGACTTTTTTCTTTCTCCCTTCTCTTTCCCTTTCCATTCCTCCTAAACTTTAAACTTCTCAAAAGTTTAGGAACATAAAAAAACTTTATGGCTACATAAAATAATTTGTAAATTCATCTTTTTCACTTTTGGACTTGTAGATTAACTGCATGAACAAACTGAAACTATGATGCTAACTTGTCCAATGAGCACGTTAGAATGGGAAACACTTCTTAAATCAAAATGCCATATAAGATGTACTTTGAGAAAGATTTTCCAGAGAGAAAATCAGTGCTATCATTTGTGATGTAACATTAATTGATCCATACATTATAAAACTCAGAAGAGAAATATTCGTCTTGAAGTTTAAATTGAGATTTAATAAGTTGCAGCTTACTGATGATATAACTTGATTGACGAATAAAACCTAAGGTAGCTAGAGAAGCATATTTTTTCAGGCAATCATCACTGGATATTCTGGTACTTGAATTTTGCTAAAGTTGTACAAAAAATTTTTTGCAGTTACTTTCTCTGGTAAGAGCTCAAAATATGAAATATCCTCTGTATTCCATTAAGTGTATAATAATGTAATTTAAAAATAAATGCAGTAAAAATACAGCCAGAATTCTTTTGTCAAAATTAATACATTTAAACAAATTTTAATTTGCTCTCATGACTAATTCTATTTCATAAGAGATGACACCTATCTTCAAAAAGTAGTATATTTTTATTCATAGAAATATGATTTAAATCACTGCAAACTGTAGAAGCTGTACTTTTATACAGAGTTTATCGTGTGAAAATTTCAACAACAGGGAGTATTTAGTTGCATTTTCCCATAATTGTAGTAAATATACAATGAGCCTTTAAAAGTATTCTTTGTACATACCTACTGAAATATTTTAAAAATCCATACTATCATGCTTAGTTTTTCACAAACAGTAATATAACATGTTAAAAAATGTATCTTCTATGTTACATTTTATGCTATCTTTTGTATGTCATTTTTATATTAAAATATCTTTTATGTTTTAGATTACCATGAATGACCCTCCCCACTTATGATTTAAAAAAAAAAAAAAACTTTAACTATCAGTTTGGTTTACTGGTTTTTTGTAAAACTTCAAAAAGATCTTTTCCCTTGTCTACTAAAATGTAATTTACTTTCCTTCCCCTAATTATATACTCTGCTTAAAATGTATCCTCTTGAATTAATTCCCACCTCAGGTTTTATCAATCTTTTTTTTCTTTGATTTCTAAGTCCCTTTGATATATATGCCCCAATGACTCATTTTAAATGAGCAACAATCCTAAAGAAAGAATCCACTGTAAATATTTCATCATGTCAAATTTCTTGTTTTAACACGTTTTGGGTCATTTATTCATTCTTTGCATAAAGATTTTTAAAGTCAATTTTATGAATATCCAATTTACATGTAATAAATATATAAAATTATTAAAATTCATTAGATTTTAAGTGTAAAGGCCAATGAACTTTGACAAACACATATACTCATATAACTGAGTATTATATACTCAATAACCACAAAAATTCAATATAGTAACACACTCACACCAAACTTCAAGCAACCACAGATCTATTCCAGTCATTATTATTCATCTTCTCTCTTCAAGTTTTATGCACATGAAATCTTACAGTAAGTACATTTTGTTTTTCATTTTTTTCTCACTTACAATATTTTGGTGATTAATTCATATCGTTTCATGTTGTAGTTGTTTTAATTCCTTTTTTTTTGAATAGTATTTCATAATATACTATACCACAATTTGTTTAACTATTCACTGGATGGTCATTTGGAATGTTTCTAGATTTTATTATTATGAATAAAGCTGCTGTGAATATACATGTGCAAGTCACAGTTCAGGCATTTATTTTTATTTCTCTGTGGTGAACACAGGGGACTGGCATTTCTGGGGCAGATGGTAATATATGTTTAACTTTATAAACTGATATACAATTTAACAAACTATTTGTCATAACACCAGAAATACGTGGAAGTTCTAGCTGCTACACATTCTCACCAATCATTGAATTGTCATTCTTTTTAATTTTTGACGTTGAAATGGATGTGTAGTTCTATCTAAGTGTGGTTTTAATATTCATTTCTATGATTATTAATTATAACGGGAGTCTTGTCATATGTTCATGAAAATCACTGTTCAAATTTTTATATTCCTCCTGGGTTTTGTCTTATCGTGTGATAAATATATACACCACTGTCTGTGACTTACCTTTTTGTTTTCTTAATAATATATTTCAAAAAGAAGAAGGTCTTAACTTTGATGATGTTTAATTTAACATTTTTTAAATTATGAGTTTTCCTTTATGTCCTATCTGAGAAATCTCTGCCTACTCCAGGCTGCAAATATTTTCTCATTTGTTTTATTATAGAGTTGGGTATGGTCAAGTTTGTGATACATTTCAATTTAATATTTTGTATGGTCTGAGCTAAGGGTCAGGAAATAAAATTTCATATGCAAATTCAGTTGTTTTGACATTGGACTTATTCTAGCATTTGCTGAAGAATGACACTTTTCCCATTGATTTCCTTTGCTTCTTTGCAGCTAATCAATTAAATATGCATTTGTGAGTCTATTACAGCACTCTCTATTCTGTTCTGTTTCTCTATGACTTTTTTTCATCAAAACTACACTGTCTTGATTACAATAACTTTGTTTTAACTCTTGAAGTCAAGTTGTTTAAGATCTTTGACTTGTTTTCAAAATATATATATTAGAACATCCCAGGTCCTATTTTATTTCCCTGTATATTTCAGAATGAGCTTTTCAGTTTCTACAAAATGACTGGTTGGGATTTCATTGAGTATTAGATTGTGGGAGAATTGACTTCATAACCATATTGAATTTTCTGATGCAAGAATATGGTATATCTCTATGTGTAGTTTTCCTTTAATTTCTCTAATTTTTTTTAAAGTTTCAATGTACACATCATGCATATATCATATTAAATTTAGCTTTTACATTTTTTTTTTTCATGGGCAGACACCAGGAACCAAACCCAGGTCTCTGGCATGGCAGGCAAGAACTCTGCCACTGAGCCACCGCAGCCTGCCCTAGATTTATGCATTTTTATTGCTATTTTATTCCAACTTCTAGATGTTTGTTGCTAGTAGATTGGAAATAAAACTGATTATTTTATATTAACCTCATTCATGAAGCATACAACCTTGATAAACTCATGTTTAGAACTTGTATTTTTTTGGTGGGTACCTTTGTATTGTCTATTCACATATCTGGTTGTAGGTGAATTAAAATAATTATATTTCTTCCTTTCCAATTTTCCAAATTTATAACAATTTATTTAACCATTGAACAACTGTTTAACCTTTTATTTTTATTTCCTACGTTATAGTACTGTGTAAGTGCTCTGGTTCATGTTGAATAACAGTGATGAGAATGGATATACTAGAATTGTTTCCGAACTTAAGAAGAAAGCATTCAGTTTTTGACCACTACAAATGATCTCAGTGGTACATTTTTCATAAAAGCTCTCTATCAGATTGAGGAAGTTTACTTCAATTTCTAGTTTGCTAAGAATTTTTATCACAAGTGTGTGATTATTACCAATTATTTTTTCTGAATCTATTGGAATGATCTTATAGATCTTTGCTTTCATTTACTTATACAATGAATTATTTTGATTAATTTTTAAACTTTGTGAACATGGCCCACAGGTGGGAAGCATTATCCATACCCTGCCCCATTACCATAATAAGAAACAGAGGCAACTGGTTCACCCTTTGCTTTAACCATTTTTGAGCCAGCTTCAGTGTTTGCCCTGCTCTCCATATAAAACCTCAATATGTGAGTAATAATCTTATAATATTCTCTTAGTATATATGTGGCATCATCAGTCTTGATATCTGAACCAATTTTGGGTGGAAAGAGGAACTGAATCTGTTACCAAGTAAATAACTTTAATATGTGTTTAATATACAGTATTTTGGTGATTAATTCATGTAGTTTCATGTTGTAGTTGTTTTTTTTTTTGAATAGTATTTCATTATTTAGATACTGCCTGATGTGCTCAGAAGTCAATGTCACAACATTGAAATTTTGAGAAAAGAAAGAGGCAAGTCAATTGGTGTGCAGACAGGAGACAATGCTCAGATCTGTCTCCTATATCTGAAAGTTAAGGGACATTTTATGGGAATGGGAAATGAGAGGGGACAGAAGCCAGGAGGTTTGACTTTCTAGTCCATTTGGTTTATTACAGAACTGTCCATATGTAATAGAGTGCATTTTAGGCTCAATCTTCCTTGTTGAAGGATCTCTTACATTTGATTTTCTTTTTATGTTTCCCTGTCCTTGAAATGTTGGCTCCAAAGGAGGTGACCTCCATTCCAGGTGTCTCAAAGGTCATCCAAGGGACAAGAATCAGTGTTTTCTACACATCCTCAGATTATTTGACCTGCAGTTAAACAAGCTCAGAGTAAAAGGTTATAGGAACAGAGAACATCCTTCCACAAGTTAGTTTCTGCTGCTCACAGTTTCCATTCCACTCTCTGCTGAACAATCACAAAATTAGTGCTGTCAGCAAGATAATCTGGGTGATAGCTACCATGTTATGGGGATCTTTCATCTTTAGATTTTGGCTTGAGCATTGGCTCTGCTGCCTGCTGGTAAGCATAGTCTTTTAGCTAATGTCTTATGGTTACTGGTGATCTTGAACTTTGAACTACATTGTTTTGTATTGCATTTACTGCATCCTACTGAGCCTCTGTTACATGTGTAATGGACCAGAGTAGAAAGTTTCACTAACTTCCTATAGGATTTGAGCCTCCCTTAAGTGGCCCTGTGTCATGTGTCTTGACCTAGAATCACGTGTTTCAGTTCTGGTTTAAGACATGATTGAAACTAGTCTTGGGCACAACTCTTAACCTGTGATCATCAGTTGTATGTGTAAGCCCAGCCATTGGCCTTAGTCTTTAGAATGGTCAGAGGTAAAAACAGACTTATGTTCCCATCTGTTCTAGTTTGCTAGCTACTGGAATGTGACACACCAGAGATGATTGGCTTTTAATAAAAGGGGATTTATTTCATTAGTTCTTCAGAGGAAAGGCAGCTAACTTTCAACTGAGGTTCTTTCTTACATGGGAAGGCTCAGGGTGCTCTCTGCTGGCCTTCTCTACAGGCTTCTGGGTTTCAACAACTTTCCCTGGGGTGATTTGTTTCTGTATCTCGAAAGGCCTGGGCTGAGCTGCACGTGCTGAGATGAGGTATGCTGAGCTGCTTAGGCTGTGCTATATTGAGCTCTCTCATTTAAGCACCAGCTTATTAAGTCAAATATCATTCATTGCAGCAGACACGCCTCCTAGCTGACTGCAGATGTAATGAGCAACAGATGAGTTTCACGCACCATTGGCTTATGCTCACAGCAACAGAACTAGGTGGCTTCACCTGGCCAAGTTGACAACAGAATCTAACTACCTCACCATCTATTGGTTGTTTATGTGTGAGGAAGCGTAGTCACTATGCTATGTTCACACAAAAAGCACATGGCTCATTAAGACCCATAGATGCCTTTGCTGTTGCTGCCACCTGTGCTTCTGTTGCTAATAAACAGATCCTGAATTTCAGAGCTATAGAGAAAAGACAAAATCTAGCTGCTGTATGCACACCCATTTTAAAAGTTCAGAGGACACTATCAACCTATTGGAAAACTGCAAAAGGAGACAAGAAATATTTTAGGTTCAGAAGGTCAAGTCTTTCTTAACATCTCAAGGGGTTAAATTAAATCCAAGTTAACCCTGAAGTAAACTCCCAAGAGCAACAAGTGCCATGGAGGAGGTCCCTAAAACTGACTGTACGGATTTGGAGATCCTGGGAGTAAGAAATCTTGAATTATGGGGAGAAAACCAAAACAAAAGCCAAAGCATAAGGCACAATTTAACCCAATGGAAATACAAAATTCAACAAAAAAGTTAAAAGAGTGCTTATTAACACTGTGTCTCTATAGTATAGGCTACCTAAATTAACTCTAACATGCTGAAATGTATCAGTTAGCAAATCTTTTTAGTCTTAATCCAAAGTAGGCTCAAATGACCACATCCAGCTTTTTCTGGGAAGAATAAAAATAGGTTAGATAAAAAGCAAGTTAATTCATAAGAACTATTCCATGCAAACCATAATATGTCTAGAAATTCTTCAAGTTGGTTCTGCATGATGACAATAAAGAGGTTAATATGGCAATTGATGATTCAGGAAAGGCCGGAAAAGATAGCTTCATAAATGCCTTATTAATTTCCCAAACATAGGAAAGGTACTCCAAGTTTTTTCATTGGTCACAACACTTAGACAAGAGGCTTGTACTAAAGTCTTCAAACTTTAAGCTGATGTCATTGGGATGCTATCGAGACATTTTAAACAAAGAACATTAATCACATAAATATATTTTAGAAATATTATCACTAGTTGCAGTGTCATATCATAGATTGGAAAATATAAGGTGAGGAATTGATATCAGAGGACTGAGTGATCAATTAGAAGGTGATGCAGTAATCCCAACCAGAAACCCTTTGTTATAAACTAAAACAAGGGTCTTGCAAAATGAGAGATGACATGAGTTTCACAGATATCTGAAAGGTACAATGCAAAGTAGTTTTGCTACAATAAAATAAGTAATGGAAAATAAACCAGGAAAGATGGAAACCAAATGGCTTGGAATGGTATGAATTCAATTTGCCACATTTTAGAGTTTAGCCTAAGGTTGGGATCTGTTTGAATACGTTCTTTACCTGAAATGTTTTTCCTGCTTCTTCATTTAGCTAAATCCATACATGATTCAGGTTGCAATTTAAATATTACATCTAATTAGAAGCTTTTCTTGACTACAATAGCCTAAATTAGGTGTCTATTCAAGTGTTTCCCTGTTACATTTCTGTGAGATTTATCAAACTAATTACAATTCCTTTGCAACTGTTTCTCTTCCTTGTTGAAATATAAGATCACGTGTGATGAATCTTGTCAATACCATTTAACTTCCATTCCCTATTTGCCTATTTGAGCAGGCATACCGTAATAATTCTTTTTTTTAAAGAAATTGCTAAGTAATAAACCAAGAAAATAATAAATAAATAAATCTGAATATTATAGATGCATGAATATTATGAATTATGCTCTTTAATTTTAAGAAGGAAAATCTACATTTTTCTGTGATTTAAATCTCAAGGATAAATTTGTATACTATGCACTTCTGAGGCAGTTCTATAGAACATTTTCAATTGCTGTGTCCATGATATATAGGATTTATTTAATCATGTCTCCCCTGTGAGTTATATTACTTGCTCTGTAGTGTGTGGGGCAGCCATTTTGCTTCTCAGAGCAGAGCAAGAGTTAGTTTTGATATGTGGCTTAGTCTTTAGCCATCTCTAAGTTCATTTTTCTTCACATATGCAGCTATAACCTTTGAGAATTTCTAAAGTGTTTCTAATCAAATATTCCCTGAATTAGAGAGCCAAGAGCTGAATGAGAAGTAGTCAAGGAGAAAGATGCCTAACATAATATGATTCTTACCTCAAATATTCATTCATCCATAGCTTTAAAAAGACCCAAGATAACTGACCTTCAGGTCAGGGTAGCAAGTCACATGCTATGCAGGAGGACAATATGAGCCTATAAATAATTTCCTGTAGTTTATCATTTCTCTTTAAAGAAGTAATAGCTTTAAAGCATAGTGATCATGAACCCAAAGGAAACATTTTTGAATCATTTTTGTATAACGGTTTTTAAAAAGCCCTGAGAGTAATGGAAAGCAGATTGTTTCCCTATGGCTTATCTGCTTATTGAATAGTTCTTGGGCATACCTAGCTTAGTTCCTTCTGAACCAAATGATTACAGAAGTCGAAGGAGCTTTCACTGGCATAATTGCTAAGAAATGAGGTGGGTTCCCTTCATTCTATCTTTAACACTGCCAATGAACTTTATTTCTTGATCAATTTTAACTATGTTGATAAGTCATTAAAAGCAATGTGACACAGTTATTTTGTTTGGGGGGTAGGGATGTTAAGCACTTAGATATTTAGACATTTAATAGTTTCCAGGTTAAAAAACAAATCCAAACATCATGCCCAGTGTTATCATGAGTATATGCATTTGAAAGACATGGAATTTGTTATGGATTGAATTTTGCTGACCGCCCCCCTCCCGATAAATGTCTTCTAATGCTTCACTTGCACAAAGCCAGGCTCTGGGGGATAATGTTTTGACAACTTTATGGAGTTTTGTGGAAATAAGAAGTATAGAGATGTTGGCTGGTTGTTGTTAGATACCCTGTATACATTGAGTGAAAGGAATGAGCTTAATTAAGGCTTCAAATGAGAACCTTAAGCGCCATCTGACAGATATAGATGTTTCTGTGAGTGTCCTGAAGGAAAATTTTATTTCCTGTAGCCGTAGACTTGAGATCTCTGAAAATCGGACTCAGAATCTTATTGTTAGAGTCGCAACTTTACAACGTAAATGATTAATCCTGTTTCAGTAGATGAAACTGCAAATGAATGCCCTAAAGCAAATGGCTTGGAAGAGACTTGTAATTCTTTTCATGACCCACCCTCACCACCCCTCATTTCTTCCAGACCTATAACTAGACTAAATTCCAACAGGGCCCTAAAGGTGAGGTACAAAGTATCACACATGAGGAGGTACATTATACTCCAAAAAAACTGTGTGAGTTTTCCAATTTATATAGACAGAAATCAGGGGAATATGTGTGGCAATGGATTTTAAGGGTGTGGGATAATGGTGGGAGGAATATAAGGCTGGGTCAGGCTGAATTTATTGATATGGGCCCACTAAACAGAGATTCTGCATTCAATGTTATAGCTCAAGGGATTAGAAAAGGTATTAGTAGTTTGTTTAGATGGTTGGTTGAAACATGAATCAAAAGGTGGCCGACATTACCTGTGGTTGAAATGCCAGAACTGCCCTGTTATGATGTAGATGAGGGGATCCAAAGGCTTAGACAGATTGGAATGTTAGGGTGAATTTATCATGCAAAGCCTGCTCTTACACCTCAGGAATGTCTGGAGGATGCACCTTTTAACAGAACAGTGAGAAATAAATTTGTGAGACTAGCGTCATCATCCCTGAAGAACCCTGTAGTTACACTTCCCTGTAGGTCAGATATTACTGTAGGAACTGCTGTCACTGAGCTGGAATCCTTAAACACAATGGGGATGACAGGATCCCGAGTTGGCAGAAGTCAGGTGGCAACATTTAATCACCAAAGACAGGGCAGACGTGGCTATTATAATAGACAACAAACTCAAAGCAGGAGTCAAAACAATTTTACTCACAGAGATTTGTGGTGTTGGCTGGCAAATCATGGAGTACCCAGAAATCCAATAGATGGGTAGTCTACTAAATTCTTACTTGACCAGTATAAACAAAAGAGTTCTAGGTCAAGTGAACAGAAGTCTAACTTGAATTAGAAAAGACAGAGTCACAGCCCCTTAATTTCCAGACTTGAGACAGTTTACAGACCCAGAACCCCTTGAATGAAGGGGAGGCCAAGTCCCTTTGGGGGTGAGCCCTGTTACACTGCCACAAATCTATACTGTTAATCTTCTTCCAAGCCTTCCCCAAGGAGACTGATGGCTTTTTACCAGGGTAACTGTGCATTAGGAAAAAGGAAATGATCAGATATTTTGGGGATAATTAGACACTGGTTCAGAAGTGACATTAATTCCAGGGGACCCAAAACATCACTCTGGTCCACCAATCAGAGTGGGGGCTTATGGAGGTCAGGTGATTGATGGAGTTTTAGCTCAGGTGCATCTCACAGTGGGTCCAGTGGGGCCCCGGACCCATTCTGTAGTTATTTCCCCAGTTCCAGAATGCATATTTGGAATAGACATCCTGAGCAACTGGCAGAATCCCCACATTGGCTCTTTAACTCATGTAGTGAGGACTATTATGGTGTGAAAAGCCAAGTGGAAGCCACTAGAACTGTCCCTACATAGCAAAATAGTAATCAGAAGCAATACCAGATTCCTGGAGAGATTGCAGAGATTACTGCCACTCTTAAGGACCTGAAGGATGAAGGGGTAGTGATTCCCACTACCTCCCCATTCAACTCTCCTATTTGGCCTGTGCAGAAAACAGATGGGTCTTTGGAGGATGACAGTGGGTTATTGTAAGCTCAACCAGGTGGTAACTCCAATTGCAGCTGCTGTTTCAGATGTGGTATCATTGCTTGATCAAATCAATACACCCCCTGGTACCTGGTATGCAGCTATTAATCTGGCAGATACTTTTTTCTCAATAGCTATTAGTAAGGAGCACCAGAAACAGTTTGCTTTCAGCTGGCAAGTCAGCAATATATTTTCACTGTCCTACCTCAGCAGTATGTCAACTATCCAGCCCTATGTCATACTTTGTCCACAGGGACCTTGATCATTTCTCCCTCCCACAAGACAGCATACTGGTCCATGATGTGTTGATCATCATGTGTTGATGATATCATGTTGACAGGACCTAGTGAGCAAGAAATAGCAACTACTCTAAACTTACTGGTAATGCATTTGTGTGTCAGAGGATGGGAGATAAATCCAACAAAAATACAGGGGCCTTCCACCTCAGTGAAATTCCTAAGTGTCCAGTGGTGTGGGGCATGTTGATATATGCCTTCTAAGGTGAAGGATAAGTTGCTGCATCTGGCCCCTACTACAACCAAAAAAGAAGCATAACACCTAGTTTGTCTCTTTCGATTTTGGCAACAACATATTCTTCATTTGGTGTGCTACTCTTGCCCATTTATTAAGTGACCAGAAAAGCTGCTAATTTCGAGTGGGGACCTGAACAAGAGGAGGCTCTGTGACAGGTTGAATCTGCTCTACAAGCTGCTCTGTCACTTGGACCATATGATCCAGCAGATCCAATGGTGCTAGAAGCATCAGTGCTGTTTGGAGTCTTTAGCAGACCTATATAGGAGAATCACAATACAGACCCTTAGGATTTTGGAGCAAAGCCTTAACATCTGCTGCAGATAACTGCTCTCCCTTTGAGAAGCAGCTTTTGGCTTGCTACTGGGCCTTAGTGGAGACTGAACATTTAACCTTGGGCCACCAAGTTACCATGAAATCTGAGTTATGTATCATGAGGTGGGTGTTGCTGACCCACCAAGCTATAAAGTTGGGCATATGCAGCAGCACTCCATCATAAAATGGAAATGGTATATATGAGATAGGACCAGAGCAGGTCCTGAAGGCACAAGTAAGTTACATGAGGAAGTGGCCCAAATACCCATGGTCTTCACTCCTGCCACATTACCTTCTCTTTCCTAGACCAGATCTGTGGCCTCTTGGGAAGTTCCTTACAGTGAATTGACCGAGAAAGAGAAAACTCAGGCCTGGTTTACAGATGGTCCAGCATGATATGCAGGTACCACTCTAAAGTGGACAGCTGCAGCACTAAAACCCCTTTCTGGGTGTCTTTGAAGAACAGTGGTGAGGGGAAATCCTCCCAGTGGGCAAAACTTCAAGCAGTGTACCTGGTTGTTCATTTTGCTTGGAAGGAGAACTGGCCAGAGGTGAATTTGTATACTGACTCATGGGCTGTTGCTAATGGTTTGGCTGGATGGTCAGGGACTTGGAAAGACCATAATTGAAAAATTGGTGACAAAGAGGTCTGGAGAAGAGGTATGTTGATAGACCTTTCTGAGTGGGCTATCCACTCAGAAAGATATTTGTGTCCCATGTGAATGCGCACCAGAGGGTGACTTCAGCAGAGGAAGGTTTTAATAATCAAGTGGATAAGATGACCTGTTCTGTGGATACCAGTCAGCCTCTTTCCCCAGCCACTTCTATCATTGCCCAATGGGCTCATGAATAAAGTGGTCATGGTGGTAGGGATGGAGGTTACGCATGGGCTCAGCAACAGGGACTTCCACTCACCAAGGCTGACTTGGCTACAGGCACTGCTGAGTGTCCAATCTGCCAGCAGCACAGACTCACACTCAACCCCAGATATGGCACCATTTCCTGAGGTGACCAGTGGGCTACATGGTGGCAGGTTGAATGCATTGGACCACTCCCTTCATAGAAGGGGCAGCAATTTGTTCTGACTGGAATAGATAATAGTCTGGATATGGGTTTGCTTTCCCTGCATGCAATGCTTCTGCCAAAACTACCATCCGTGGGCTTACAGAATGCCTTATCCATCGTCATGGTATTCCACACAGCATTGCTTCTGATCGGGGAACACATTTCACAGCAAATGAAGTGTGGGAATGGGCACATGCTCATGGAATTCTCTGGTTTTACCATGTTCCCCATCATCCAGAAGCAACTGGATTGATAGAATGATGGAACAGCCTTTTGAAAACTAAATTATGGTGCCTAATAGGTGGCAATACCTTGAAGGGCTGGGGCAGTGTTCTCCAGGAAGCTGTATATGCTCTGAATCAGCATTTGCTGTGTGGTGCTGTTTCTCCCATAGCCAGAATCCATGGGCCCAAGAACCAAGGGGTGGAAATGGGAGTGGCACCACTCACTATTACTCCTAGCAATCCACTGGGAAAATTTTTGCTTCCTGTCCCTATGACCTGAGCTCTGCTGGTCCACAAGTTTTAGTTCCAAAATACAGAGTGCTTTCACCAGGAGAAACAAAAATAATTCCAATGAATTGGAATCTAAGACTGCCACCTGGTCACTTTGGGCTACTCATGCCCTGGATCAACAAGCCAAGAAGGGGATTACATTACTGGCTGGGATGATTGACCCTGACTATCAGCAGGAAATAGGACTGCAACTATACAATGGAGGTAAAGAAGTGTTTTCCTGGAATATAGGGGATCCCCTAGGGCGTCTTTTAGTAGTACAGTGCCTTGTGATTAAAATCAATGGAAAACTGCAACAACCCAATCACAGCAGGACTACCAATGGCTCTGAAACTTCACGAATGAAGGTTTGGGTCACCTCACCAGGCAAAAAACCAGTCAGCTGAGGGTAAAGGGAACATGGAATGGGTAGTGGAAGAAGGTAGTGATAAGTATGAACTACAACCACGTGATCAGTTACAGAAAGGAAGATTATAATGCTGTTTTGTTCATGTTATACTATTTAAGTTGCAAGATATCAAGTTTAAGAATGAATATTACCCAAGGACTTGTACCCGATTCTGGAGAGATTTAATGTGTTTCTGGTTATATGCAGGATAGTTGAGTATTGTTAGGAGAGGAAAAAAAAAAGCATAGTAGTGTTTTCAGTTTAGAAATCAGGTATGGTTTAAGGTGATGAATATAGCTGTCGAATTCACAAGGGGTGAACTATCATTGTGAGGTTCATGTATCAACTTGGCCAAATTGTGGTACCTGTTTGTGTGGTTGGATAAGTGCTGGCCTGTCTTTTGCCATTAGGACATTTCATCGCATTAAGTCATGATCACGTCAGCTGCATCCACGGCTGTTTCCATTTGTAATCAGCCAAGGGAAGTGTCTTCTTTAATGGGTGATGCTTAGTCTAATCACTGGAAGCCTTTTAAGGAGCATTCAGAAGAAACAGTTCCTCTTCCTGCTTCGGCCAGCAAGCCTCTCCTGTGGAGTTCATCCAGACCTTCCATCAGAATCGTCAGCTTCACAGCCTGCCCTATGGATTTTGGACTCTACATTCCCACAGCTACATAAAGCACTTTTATAAATTTTATATTTATGAATATTCCCTGTTGATTTTCTTCTCTAGTAAACCCTAACTAATACAGATAAATTGGCTGAATTAGATTGCAATTTATTTTTAAAATTATTTACATATTTTTGAATGCCAGATAAATGAAGAAGTAATTACACTATTGGCCATATTAATGATATAACTTGAATAATTATTTCTTATTTCTCACCAGAGTTGGATACCAGGTCCCAATTATAGTAGCCTTAGAAGATCACAAGAAAAGAGACAGATATGGAAGTAATGCTCAATGGAAAAGAAGAAAAACAAAACAGAAAGCTAGTATCTGACTTCTCTAGGTTGCCTTTATTTATTTAGCCAATGCCTTCTCTATTTCTTCGTACTGACCAGTGAGAAAACTCTCATTTTTTTTTCTCATGTGAGAAATTGTATTATCCTACAATGTGATAATGATAAATTTCAAAGAGGAAAGAAACTCAAGTAAAGGTGCAGGCTTAGAAAGCAGATGAAAACAGGTAGTAAAATTTCTGGGTCCATAAAAGAAATAGTATAAAAAGAAATAGTATTACAGAATGCTGTTCCAGGAGACAGGACTGAAACCAAAGAGTCGTCAGTACATCCTGAGAGACCTGTAGAAAACTTGGTTTAACATCATTCCTGAAAAGTTTCAAAAATTCGGCATTATTGTTACAACAAATATTCTTCACAAAGTACTTGTGTATACACACACACACGCAAATTTGCATACTGCTCTTTTACACTTTCCTGCTGAAGGGTCATTGATAGGAAAATAACTTCCTTTTTATCTGTCTTATTACTAATGCTATTTCAGTTTTACGTTTACCAAATGCCTGTAACCAACTGAATAATTTGGATTTTGAGTAGGTTTGGAAAGAGTAAGAGGTGGAGAAGATTAAAATCTGTTGATAAATATGTGTAACATATTTTGTTATTGCAAAAAGTTAGCTAAATGTAGGACTGTTTATGTTAATGACCTAAAGAATTAAAAGATGCCTTAAAATATGAATCATGAAATATTTCTGTTGCAATATCATGTAGTTTCACATTCCTAGTATATATCAGTGAATAATGTAGTCAATTAAATTGTAATACTTCACTTAGAATAACAAGATAATATGCCCTGTTGCCCATTAAGAAATGAAATTATTGGGTAAGTTAATTATAAACAAAACAAGATATATTTATAAAAATAAAGATTCTTCTCATTGAAATTTTGTTCTCCTGAAAAAAGCAGCTTAATATTTTAAAAGATCCTTTAAACAGAGTCATTTTGCCTCTACAAATAAAAACAATATTCTTTCAATTTAATGATTTATGATTAAAACATGTTTATATTGATATGGGCCAAACTAATCAGTTGTCTGTTTAAAAAAACGAACATTTTAAATTATCTTATTTCTCTTTGCCATTAGGAAAAATCTTCATCTATTATGTACCTTTTAAATTCTATATTGTGATCTAATCAATTTTAGAGTATTACCATAAGTAAATACATTACGTTGTTGCTTTCAATCTCTTTAATTTTCTGCTGTGACCATCTTCCTCCATTTTACCGTCATCCTTTTATTGATTTTCAAATTGAACATGTATCAAAGTGTTACTCGATGAATTGGTCATTCTGCTCTATTCATACTTTTTCCATTTCCTTTGAACCTAAATTTATGCTTCCTGGCTTCTGGAGTATGGAGAAACAATTTTTGTGTTTCTGGACAGAGCTTTCTGAACATACTTTTCAAGGCTCATAAATTAATTTACAACAGTTTATATACTGAGAAAATTCCAGATAAATTAACCTAACTCCAAAGGTATCTGTGTACATATCACAGAGAAATGAGGCCTCAGACCTTAGAAACAAATTGGGCTGGAGACAATGGATTTATCTGGCCCATGGAGAGATTTATCTATATACCAAATGGTTATAGTAAGGACAGTAAAGTGAAAGATAATGAAGGCAGAGAAAACAAAATATTGAAATGGAAGGAAGGATACATTTCTTCTGCGTAGTGGAGGTTAGTATGGAATGGACTGAAGTTAGAGTAGGAGGGGAAACTGGGGGTGAATTCAGGTCAGCTGGAGACAGACCATGTGTGCACTGATAAGAGATAGATGACTTTAACTTACCATAATAAATAAGGAGGAAAAGCTTTTATTTTCAGCTTTTAAAAATAATTCTTGAGATTCTATCACACAGAATTAATAAGAAAACATATATACTGGGGTATTCATGAAACGTTTTTAAAAGACACGGTAAGAGAGCTTTATTTTTTCCCAGAGAACTAAAATGTTAAATATCAGATTTATCCTTGAACCTCTCCAACCCAGCCTTCTCATGTAAGCACTAGCCAGAATTTAGTTTTTATCTTATTCATTTTAATGACTGTACATATATATATGAAGCAAGAGCAATATATAGTATCATTTTTTATTTTTAAATTAGGCGGTAGGATCATATGGGAAATTTCCTTTCTAATTTTCTTTTTCACTTGATTTTGATATAAAATTTTTTGTTTGATTCTTTTGTTTGGTAAATATGAGGATATTCTCATAATTTTCTTTCATTTAGAAATTTATCTGTGGTGGAGTTTGGCTAGAGGGAGAGAACAGGAAACAAGACACTTAACAAATTTTTCCAAGGATTGATTTGTAAAAGAAAGAATGTAGAGCAAAATTAGGGAAATTATGTCAGTGGGCTTCACGTCCAAAAGTATAGAAAACTTCAAACAGAAATAAATTGTTTTATCCTATAAAGATGAAAGGTAATATTGAAGAACAAAAATTGCCTGAATAGTACAGAAAATTTTGCTCCTTTCTCTCATTTATCATTTTATTAAACTTTTTTTTTATTTTGAGATCATAGTAGAGTCACATGTAGTTATAAGTAATACTACTGAGAGATCTAAAGTTCCCTTCAACCATTGTCTCCCAAATGGGAATATCTTTCAATCTGTTGTACAGTATCACAGATAGGGTATTGGTATTGATATAGTCAAAAGCAAAACATTTTAATCACCACAAGGAGGACTCATGTTGTCTTTTTGTAGTCACAAAAAATTCTACTCTATCTACTCTTCCTCTTAATCCTTGGCCAACACCTATCTGTTCTCCATTTGTATAAGTTGATCTTTTCAACAATGTTCTATAGATCAAATCATTCTGTATATAAATTTGGGGAATTGATTTAGTATATCAATAATTTGTTCCTTTTTTGTTATTGAGTAGTATTCCATGACACGGATATACCACAATTTCTTTAACCATTCACCCATTGAAGATATCTGGATTCTTTCCAGTTTGGGGCTAATATGAATAAAGATGAAATACACATTTGTGTACAAATTTTGTGTGAAAAGAAGTTTGTGTTTCTCTGGGACAAATTACCAGGAGTAACAGTTATGTATTTAGTTCTTTAAGAAACTACCAGACTGCTTTTCACAAGGATGACACCATTTTACATTCTTGTGAACAATTTATGAGTAGTTCCATTTTTCTGTATGTTGTCACTACTTTTTATTTTAGCAATTCTGATATGTGTGTAATGTTATCTCATTTAAATCTTGCTTCATCATAGTGTATAACTCATATATTGCTGGGTTCTATTTGCTAATTTTCTGTTAAAGATTTTGCATTTGTATTCATGAATGACATTGTATTGTAAGTTTTTTTTTTTTTTTGTACTGCTTTATCTGGTATCGGGTAAATAATAATAGCTTCGTAACATTTGAAAGTGTTTTCCCTTCTGTTTTTTTGGAAGAGATTATGTAGAAGTTATTATTTCGTCTTTAAACACTTGGTAGAATTTCCCAATGAAATTATCTAGACCTGGAGATTTCTCCTTGGGAATTTTAAATTACAAGTTCAATTCCCATAATTGTTATAGGTTCTTTATATTATATTTTGCATATTGGGTGAGTTGCTGTAGTTTATATTTTTTTGAGAAACTGGTCCATTTCATGTGAAATTTATGTGTGTAGAGTTGTCTATGGCATTCCCTTATAATCTTTTTGATGTCTGAAATATCTGTAGTGATATCCCCTACCTTTCATTCTTGATATTGGTAATTTTTTTCTTCTCTCATTGTTTGTCAGTCTTGGTAGAAGTTTGTCAATTTGATCGGTCTTTTCAGAGAGACAATTGTTTAATCATCGGTTTGTTCTATATTTTCTGCATTCCATTACATTGATTTCTGCTGTTTATTACTTCCTTTGTTCTGCTTTATTTGGATTATTTTTTCTTCTTTTATAGGTATTTATAATGGAACTTTATGTTTGTCATATGATACATTCCATCTTTTCTAATGTATGCATGCATTTCCCTCTCTGAACTGTTTTAGTTTCATTCCACAAATGTTGATATGTTGCATTTTCATTTTCATTCACTTCAATTTATTTTTTTAATGTCCTTTAAAGTTTCCTCCATGACGATAGATTATCTATAGATGTGTTGATTAGTTTCCAATTATTTCAAGATTTTCCTGTTACTCCTGTTATTTATCTCTACTTTTATTTGTGTTCAGAGATAAATAATAATTTATATGATTTCCATTCTTTTAAAAATTTTAATATTTTTTGTGGTTCAGATAATGATCTATCTTGGTATAAATTTCATAAGTCCTTTAACAGATGGGCATACTGCTTTTGTTTGATGGAGTATCCAAGAAATCTCAATTAGAACCTATTTGCAAGTGATGTTGTTATGTTATGTCCCTGCTAAGTATCTCCAATTATAATTTTGGATTATTGCATTTCTTCTTTCAATTCTATTAATTTGTTTCACATATTTTGCAGCTCTGTTGTTTGATACATATATTTAATAACTCATTTGGCTCTTCTTTGTATGTACTATTTCTTTGCTGAGACTCTTCCCCCTTTTTTTCTTTTTCTTTGCCCTTTATTTTTCATTGCTGAGATACTCTAAATTTCATTTGTTCCAAGTATGTTTGTGATTTTTTTTAATGCAGCATTTTTCAATGATGGTGCCATTAATTCTTTGTCAGAAAATTCTTTATTATCTATCTTCTTGGTGTTGGTATCTACTGATTGGTTTTTAACATTCAGTTTGAGATCATCCTAGTTCTTCATATGAAGATTTCAATGGGCTCTTGTCATAGAATGGACTCTTGTCATAGAATGAATTATGTACCCCAATTCGAGATGTTCTTAAACTTAACCAACATTCCTCTGGGTGTGACTCCATTTTAAATAAGACCTTTTGAAGATATTAGTTTTAGTTAATCCTTTAGAAGAGGGATGAGCCTTCATCTGGATTACTGGAGGCCTTTAAAAGAGAAGAAACTGAAAAAAAAACAGGGTCAGAGAAGGACATAGAGAGAAGCTGGAAGTCAGTGAGAATCTGGAAGAGAAAGAAGAGGACATCATCACATGATGGTAAAGTGAAGGAACTCCAAGGATTGTTAGCAAGCCAGGACCAGCAGCTACAGATCTTGGGAGATTGCATGGTCTTACAAATGACTTGATTTGGACTTCTGGTTTCTCAAACCAATAAATTTCTGTCATTTAAGCAAACACAGATTGTGGTATTTGTGATAGCAGTTCAAGCAAACTAAGACAAACCTATTTACTTGGGATATTATATTATGAGATGCCAGATCTTATTTAAAACTTTATTTAGCTGATTTCCTCTATGTTCTAGTTTGCTAGCTTCTGGAATTTGATATTCCAGAAACAGAATGGCTTTTAAAAACTGGAATTTATTTAGTTTCAGGTTTACAGTTCTAAGACTGTGAAAATGTTCAAATTAAGGCACCAAGAAGAGGTTATCTTCACTCAAGAAAGGTAAATGAAGTTCAGGTTTTCTCTCTCAGCTGCAAGGGCACATGGCAAAGTTGGCTAGCTTTCTCTCCCAGCTTCTTGTTTCATGAAGCTTCCCCAGGGAAGCTTCATCTCCGAAGGTCTCTGGCTGTGTGGGCTCTTAAACTTTTTCCAAAAGGGTTCCATCTTAAAGGACTCCAGAAAGCAAACCCCACCTTGAATGGATGGGGACACCTTGCCATGAAAGCCTTCTAATCAAAACTTATCATTCACAGTTGGCTGGGTCACATCTCCATGGATAATCAAAAAGATCCCACCTAGCAGTATTGAATGGGGATTAAAGGACATGGCTTTTCTGGGGTATACCACAGATTCAAACCAGTACTCTCTGACATTTTCCAATAGCAGATGGGAGATGCCACTTTGTAACTACCAGATGAGGGTAGAATTCCAGGTTCTCCACCCAGCCTCTGATGGAAGGGCTCTTAATTTCTGCTGGGCAAAAGTGGGAGTTCTGACCCGCATTTAGTTTCCCACTGATACTTCCCTGGCTGAGAGTGATAGGAGTGCTTCATTTGTACACCCCATGTGGCCTCTGTTACCTCCACAAAAGAGAGACTTTACAATCACTGCGAAAGTCTTGATTTTCCACTAAGACTTCTGATACCACCCCAGAAGAGAGGGGGAGGGGTCCCTCTTTACTGTTGGGTGAAATAGATGTTCATACTCCTCGTATTAACTCCATCGATTATGTTGTAAGGGTGTGCTGTTACACCCAGCAATGACTGAAATCATTACTCTCTCCTTGGCTTTCTCTGACACTACCCAGGAGGTGGGGTTGGAGTGCCTCCTTACAGCCTGGTGCAGGTAGAAATCTGGGCGCCCCACATGGTCTATGCTTACTGGATAGAGGTTAGACCATACTCTTCCTACAGTGTTTGACTGTAGTTGAGAAGTTATTTTCTGAAAGTTCTGTAGCTCAATCTGATTGAGCTACACCTTCACTGGCTCTTTGGCTAAGAAGACCAGGCATTTTGATGTTTTTTGTTTGTTTGTTTTGTTTTGTTTTGTTTTTGTCTGCACTCATTGGCATTTCCAGGTTGCTGGCTTCTTCAGCTTCAGGGTTCAGAAATATGAGACAAAATTACTCCCAAGGAACTCACTGATGTGCCAGACTTTGAATCCTGACGTCCTTCAGGTCTGTCTTCTTCTCTTAACCTTCTGAAATCTTCTTATGTTTGATGTATCTATTTATCTCTATTTCTATCTCTATTATATCTATCTACCTATTATATATCATCTATATCCAGTGTTTATATCTGCACTTAAAAGGGAGAATGAGGAAAATTATACTTACACCCTTTTCTAGAAAGCAGAAATTGTCCTCATTATTAATTTAAAATTTTAAGAAGAAAAGCCTTCTCTTTTTTGTTTCATTCTATATTATATACCTGTTTTTCTATTTTGGATCCCTTATTTACTAAAAGCTCATCCTTAGATTTTACTTATTCTTTTCACAATTCTGTCGCTATGTCCTATGACTCAGAGACAGTCATTATAAACACCTCCTTGATGGTGCATACTATTGTGTTCCTTCTTCTTGACAACGCTGAAAATTTTCTATTCCTCCTCTCACAAAATATCCATAGTGTTTCTCATCTTCTTTTGATCCTTTTTTTAATGTTATCTGTTTTTGAGAAGGAAATGGAAGAATATTTACTGTGATTCTAGTTATATATATATTGACTAAAATATAGCCTTCAAATATTTCTGCTAAGATTTTGCATACACACATGAAAGGTCAGAGTTTGGCATCACTGGCAGAGACTGAGGTAGTAGAAAGTTTTAAAATGTTTAAAATGCACCATTTCATCTGCAGAAAAACAAAATTAGAAACTTCTGTCCGCTCATTGAGAACCATTACTACTCTCTGTAAAACTGTCTCGAAACGTATTATTTTTGGTCTCATTATACGGACTCAAGGAAGGATAATTCTGCAATCCTATCTTAAACATAAGCTATAAAATATCATAAGAGATAATTTTCTGTGCTATATTTTCAAATGTAATTCAAACTGGAAAAACAAGTACTAGGATTAGACTGAACCACTTCTGTACATCTATTAAAGGTAAGCATAGCTTTTCCCTTTGTTTTCTGTTTCAGTAGTAGATATTCAATTAAATTTAAGGTGTTGCACCTTTTTTAATTAATTAAAAAATTAACAACAAACAAAACAATAAGTTATCATTCCATTCTACATATATAATCAGTAATTCTTAATATCATCACATAGTTGCATATTCATCATTTCTTAGGACATTTGCATCGATTTAGAAAAAGAAATAAAAAGACAACAGAAAAAGAAATAAAACGATAATAGAAAAAAAAGTTATACATACCATACCCCTTATCCCTCCCTTTCATTTACCACTAGCATTTCAAACTAAATTTATTTTAACATTTGTTCCCCCTATTATTTATTTTTATTCCATATGTTCTACTCATTTGTTAATAAGGTAGATAGCAGGAGCATCAGACACAAGGTTTTCACATTCACAGATGTTGCACCTATTTTTAAGTTATTATTTCAAATACAATTCCCTTAGTTGGAACAATGTTCTAATCATTAAAATGAGGAATGCATTAGTTAATACATTCATTAGTTTTCAAGAAAAAATACTCATTCTTGGTTGGAGGGCAGATATTGACTGTGCTCATAGAACTCATAGAGGATTGATATACATACCCAGAAGTAACATATGATTCATATTATGCTAAGGGTTATGGAGGAAAGAATGAGGAAACTTTGAAAACACATAACGAGGTGCATGTACCATTCCCAAGTAGATGCTCCAGAAAGGCATTCACAAGATGTCAAGAAGCAACAAAATAGTGATTAAAATAGAGATGCTGGAGCCAAACAGCTTGCATTTGAATTCCAATTCTGCCACTCTGGTACTTTGAGGAATTCTTAAACCTCTCTGTGTCTCAAGTTTCTACTTTTGAAGATATGGAGAATAATACTAATACCTAGCTGTTAGAATTATTTGTGTATTATTTGTTAGGAATATTTAGAAGTGTGCCTGAACCATAGAAAATGTCATATAAGTGTTTGATTAAAAAATGGTGTGATAATTCAGTTGACATACTTTAAATCAATAAATTCCTATTTAATGGGAAAAGAGTGAAGTGCATTCTGAGCATAAAATGAGTCAGAAAAAAGTACAATGACTTAGCAGAAATGCAATATAGGTATTTCCTGTAATAATAAGGCAAGCAAAAATAAAAACTTAAAATGTGTTAATATAATAAGAGAGAAAAGGACAAAATGAGCATGAGCAATAGTCTAGACCCAGAATCATACATGCCCCTATTATGATTATTTATTCTTATCCTAAGAGCTGTAAGAAACTTTGTAAGCATTATGGATATTGGTGTAATTAGATTTAAGTACTAAAGACAATGCTGTCTGCTATATAATTTCTATCTAGGTTACTACTAATTATTAATTGACAATGAAATAATAAGACAGATTTCTGGACATGAAGAACTAGCTCCATAAGATAGTTCTCTAAGAAATTTCACAATATTTATCCAGAGACTACTATTTCAATCCCAAATTCCAACTCCCAAAGGCACAATTTCAAATTGTTCTATGGATAGCTCCAGGTGATTTTTTTGCATTCATGTATAGTCTTACATAGGCCTTTATAATAAATCAGTGAGAAAAAAAAGAGTCCCATTATAAAGTAGAGACTGTTTGGAATTGAATCATGTACCCCACAAAAGACACATTCAAGTTTTAATCCTTATTTCTACAAGTATGAACCCATTTGTAAGTGGAACTTCTAAGTATGTTCTCATTAGTTGAAATGTGGACTTATTAGTGGTTAGAAACTTTGAAGATCCTGTTTAGCTGAGGCCAAAATAAATCAGGATGAATTTTAATCTATATGACTGTAATCCTTATAAGGCAGAGAAAATTTTAATAACTAACTGGAAGAAGCAGAAGCCAGAAGAACCCTGTAAAAGAGGCATAGATGCAAGTCAGAGAACCGCAAGAGTTGCAGCAAGCCAGCACTAGGATGCTACAAGTCTGAGAGAAAGCATGGCTTGTCAAGACCTTAATTTTGGACTTCTAGCCTCCAAAACCATGAGTCAAAAAAGTTCCCATAGTTTAAATCTATCCATTAAAAGGTGTTTGTCATAGTTGCCATGCATGATTAAGACAGAAGCATAGCATAAGAGGAACTATCTAATTTGCTTTAAGATAGTCGAAAACTACTGCTACCCACGACATAAACTAAGGCAACTTGTCTCAAAACCATTTGGTCATGAATTGCATATATTAGAATTAAGGTGGGGCCCTTAACAGGATGTAAACAGGTTAGGAACAAATACAAAATTAAAAAAAAATAATATTTTCCTTCCCTTATTTATTTAACTGGAAATTGTCTCCATCTTATTTTCTTGCTTATTCTGGGAGCAGGGAACTGGATGGAAATGTGGTAGATGGATCTTATGTACCCCAATTTACAAATATTCTTAATCCTAATCTAGATTATTTTTGGTGTGAACCCATTGCAAATATGACCTACTTGAAGAAATTATTTCTGTTAAGTGTGACCCAACTGCATGAGAGTGAATCTATTTCCAGATTATTGATGGCCTTGTAAGAGAATGTCACAGGAAGGAGCCAGAAACAAGAAGTTAGAAGGAACCTTGAAAGAAAGGAGAGGACATTGTCATGTGATGGGAATGCTAAAAAACCCAAAGAATTGCCTGCAGCCAGCACCAGAATGCTGCAGTCTTCAGGGATAAGGCAAGTTTTGCTAATATTTAAATTTTGAACTTCTCCCAGCCTCAAAACCATGAGCCAAAAAATTCCTGTTGTTTAATCCACACACCCATTGTGTGGTATTGTGGTAGTAGAGCAGCAAACTAAAACAGGAATCATCTTACCTTTGCAAAAACTTTACCCAATTGTATTATTTATCGTTTTCAAATATAGTTGCATTTTGTCTAATAATGTTATAAGTATTTTTTAGACATGATTAATATATAAAAAATGAATGGTATCCAAATCACTGTCTTATTTATACTTCAATATTTCATTATAAAAATGAACTAAAACAAAATAGCATACTGTCTAGTTGTTACAATTTTCTTTCTGCTAAAAAAGCCATATGTTTCCACCATTGAAGGAATAATTGCATTGAAATGTCTACATCACGTTTCTTGGAAATAACATGAATTCCTGAGCTAAAATGTAAAGTGCCTTTATAAAGGTAATAGTATTATAAGTTAAGTGCATAATTTTTGTCAAAAGCTTACGTCTATTATATGGAACACATGGAAAGATAAATAACAGTGAATTTTATCTATGAAATAACCCATTTATTAAAATGCTATCTACTGGATTATTTATTTTATCAGCTGCCTTTTACTCTACAACTGGACACCAAACATTTAGTGATTCTTTGTCTTGACTGGGTAACAGTCTAGATCAGATGTCTTCTGGCTTCTCTCACGTGCCTGTGGTCAGGGAGCAGATCAGCTGCTTGACTCCCTTAAGTGTCTGGTGGTTGCTAGGGATGGATTCATTTGGGATGACTCATCTCAGCAGTATTGGGCCATTAGCATCCAGTAGGCTAACCTTGGCTCCTTCACATTGTGGTCTCAGATTTCCAAAGAGCAATGTTGTAAAGAAGAGCAGCTTGCAATATGCAACTTCTTTATTTTTTTTTGTTTGCTGTATGGCAGGGTCACATTTCATTATTGTTCCATGTGAGTATTCTGCTATTGCAGCACAACTTGGTGAATTAATGTTTGTTAGTTTTGCTTATTTGTTCGTATTTTGGGAAGTGCATGGATGTAGAACTTCTTTCCAAGTGTCCCCTTGCATCACTTTTAATATTGGCCCATAGGCCAGTATCAGTCCATCATCTCAAATTGACTCTGAGTAGCCTTCCTGCTATAGAAGATTTCATAATTAAGCTTACCCTAGCCTATAGGCACCAGAGGATTGTAGAAGGGAAAATATCTAACACATGGGTATAGAGAAGGGAATTATTGCATCCAGTTGTATATATAGTATCTTCCACAGTTCTTAACGTTTGATCTAAAATGCATCAAATAAGAAAGCAGATAATATCAATATGTATCTTTCTCAGACTTATACACACCCTTAAGATCAGGGATGATGGCATGTGTGACGTTGGATAGAGAAGTTATACGTATATTCTTTAAAATCTCCTATGTTGCAGAAACCTTACAATAGAATAAAAAACCTATATGTACTACTGGCATTGTTATTATCAGTACACTTTCTTGAAGGCTTACTACATGAAATCAACAAAGGTATCTCACACCGATAGTAGAATAAAGGCAATAAATAGAAATGACCTAAAATATCTTTACCAGCAGAATACTTAAAATGTGCCAAAATAAGTAAAATGATACTCTGCAATAGAGGTCTCATTTTCAGTTGAACATCAGTCAGTGGCATTTCTAGGATATTATACATTACTAACTCAAGCAAAGCACAGAAAATGTGCGGAGCACTTGGATACATCGACAAATAAACAGTACTATTAGCTCTTTGCATTAACTAGCTCCAAAGTGGACTTCTTTGCTAACATAACAGAGTCTCAAATAAAGGTTTATGTGAAGAACTAAATGGCCTGTTCTCCAATTCTCATCATAGTCACCCACTGTGACAAACATGGCGTTTTCTAGAATTCAAGTAGTATGGAATTAAGGAAAATGGAATAACTATTCTATTCCACCTATCTACCCTTCCAAGACATTAAATTCTTGGATATGTAGCTGAGGAGATTTCAAAGTAAGGTGTTGAGCATGTGGCCTGGTTTAATAAAGATGAGAGGAAAGGAATAAATTGGAGGAAGAAATGTCAAATAAAAGGAACTAGGATTTTATGATTTGGAAATTCTTATCATTTCCAATTGCAAAAGATACTTGAATTTGAGATTCACTATCAAGAAAGTAATTTCTAAAGTGAACAGCCAAGGCTGTGGCTGGACAACTTTTTGTTAGTGGTTTACAAGGATCAAAAGATTAGAATATTAATTCACACAGAGGGCTGTTTAAAGAGATTAAGCATATGACTCATGTATCCTCTCCCAGCCATCTCAGAAGAAGCCAAGTATGGAGATGGGATGAGCTAGGAAAGATCTGTGGAGAACCCTATTACCCCATTATCTAATGGAACAAATTTCTATGATATACACAGGAGACCTACAATCTTTTGAGGAATTTATATCAGAAGAAATACAGACAGTTTGTACTGAATAGACAGAGAGTGAAGAAAATAAAGAAGGCTTTGGCACTACCAACAGTCTACGGTCAGAAAACAGGCTCTTAAAAACTACTCAGCTGCAGATATACACTACAATTAAAGAAAAAGGAAGGGAGACTCAGGGCAGAGTGTCAATGCCAGAGGGTTGAGTCCTGAGACAAGTTTGGAACTATGGGCCTATATAATAGCACTAAAACCCATGGAATATTATTTCCCAGTCTTGAAGCCTAAAGGAGTTGGCCTGGTTGGATTTCAAAATTGTTCCAGATTTATGGTTCTTTTCTTCCTTTCATTATCTCTCTTTTATAACAGGGATGTCCATAATTATTATCCTATGCTTCTCCCACCATTGCATTTTGCGAACAGATAACTTCTTCTCTAGCTTCACATGTACACAGATGGAGAGGAATTTTGCCTCTGGAGGTGCTATATCAGAGTTTTACCTGTAACCTAACTTAGATGACAGGTGAAGAGGTTTGGGAATTTTGAGCTCATAATGTTTAGATAAGATTTTGGACTTGTTGATCTTTTCATGGGAGGGAACTTTTGGGATGTTGTGATGGGCAGAATGTATTTTGCAAGTAGGATGAATGTGAATCTCTGGGGGCCAGAGGGAAGAATGCAGTGTACTAAAAATGCCCTACCAGATATTCAGATCCTAATCCTTTGAACCTTTTGAATGTTTTATAGTAAAAGGGACTTTGCAGATAAGATTAAGTTAATAATCTTGATATAGTAAGATTATTCTGGATTACCTAAATAGGCTATAAAGAGGGGGATTGAAGGAGATTTTATTACATTAGAAAAGGGAATATAATGACTGAAGCAAGATGGTACACCGCTTTGAAGATGGATGAAAGGGCTGCAAGCTCAAAATTGCAAGGACTGCAGCTCTAGAATATGGAAAGAGCAAGATAAAGGATACTTTCCTAGAGCTCTGGAGGGAATGCAGAATGACCAACACCTTGATTTTAGACCAGTGAGACTGATTTTAGACTTCTGACACCAAAGTTAAAAAAAATAAATGAATGTAAATTGCTTTAAGCCACTAAATGTGTGCTAATTTGTTATAGCCATGATAGGAAACTAAAACTGGGTGAAATTAGCCTCTGGTTGGATAAGTTCTACCTCCTTCTCTACTTACTGCCGTGTAGCTAGTAATCTCTAGGATGCCTCACTGCCTGTTTGGGTTCTTATTCCTACTACTGCATTTTTTTCAATTCCTTAGAGTGGCTCTTTTTCTAAATTATCAGGCTATTTTTTTCTCTTCCAGTTTTCAACCTGAATAATAAACTCCTTTCCCTCCTTTGTGCTTTTCCTATGGCACTTGTCATTATCTAAAATGTTAGGGCATTGAACAGGATAAGTAAATAAATACTACAGTGACTGAGGATGGTCAATGAAATGAGTGTCAGGTCACAGACTTCCAAAGTGGTCAAATCATTTGCTGTCACCAGTAGGAGGCCAGTGTTAGATGGTAAATAGAAAGGGGGTAGATTGTCTGAAAAGTGACCATATGAGTCTTTTGGGAGATGATCTGAATAGAAGTGGGAGAAGAAAAAAATCCACCTATGATGGTGGAGAGAAGGGGACCATTTGAGCTAAGCCCCTGCTCTCCCCCAACCCCACTCTCCCAACCACCCTCAGCCAAGGTCGATGGGAAAGTGGACTAGGATGGAAGCAGTTCATGAGAAATTAAACAGGTTGCATTTAAGTCTGTTTGTTGGATTCGTTTCTCTCTGGAGGTGCTGGCAAGCACAGGGGATTGTGGTGTATGGAGAAAAGCCATGGGAAGCTACATCTAGGGAATTAATTTGAGGATGGTGGGTTAGGTTTTTTTTTTTTTTAAATATAACTCTATAAAATGCTGAAAAATGGAAGCTAATATTTATTGGGTATTTATTTTATGCCAAACTATTTTATGTGTGTTTTGTATATATTATCTCAGCCAATTATTTCATTATTCAACCCTGGAAGTAGATTTAATTTTTATTCACATACTACAGCATAAAAACTGATGCAGGAGAATGACTTACCTTGCCCAAATGACACAGATGACAAGTACAGTTGTCTTATGGATGGAATCAGGTGTTTTAAGTTTCCTTTGTTTTGTTTTCCTCTCGAGGCTATGTGCACACCATTTATGTTACATTGCCTCCCCTCTTATACAAAAAGGCTTCTTTCTACACATATAAAAACATGTAACACCACCTTGAGGATATTAGAAGGTATTTAATGAATGCTTCTTATGAAGGTTTTAGTTCCTCTGATGAACTAAGCCACCAAAATATAAGAATGTTATTAAGAGCAAAATATCAACATAAGCATTATAACACCATCAGAGCTACTCATACAGAACAAAAATAATGATGAGACTGTGCTGGTATTTATCTAGAGGTCTAGTGATTCCTTATGTTTATTTTCCCATTATATGATTTAAAATGCAGCAATAGTACTATGTAATTACCCTTTCCAGCCATGCTGTTAGAAACTCTCCTTGCCACCCCATCTTTTTTATTTGCCAAGCAGTAGCAGTTCATAAATTGCATGAAGGAACCTAACTTGCAAAACAATTATCATTTACTTTCTGAATGACCAATTGAAATACAGTAATTAGAAAAGTAACAAGGTCAAAAGAAAATCCATTTATTGTTTGCTTATTTGCACTCTGTAAAAGGCTTTCACACAATATATATCCTTTAGAACACATACATTATCTCAGTTACACTAGACTGTTTATTTCTGTAAGTTATATTTGCAAATGAACAGGCATAAAATAAAATAATGAGCTACCTTAAATCTGTGAAATGAGAGGCTATTGTTAGAGAATAGCTTCCTATTACCAAAGGTATTCTTAGGCAAGTAGCTCAATTTTAAAGTAAAGCTTCCATAATTTTCAAACCATACAGAAAATATTATTCTCTTTTATCCCACAGAGTATGTTTAGAAAGAGAATAGTTAGAATATGTGCATAGTGTAATTAATCTTCATTCATCTTTTGGTGTTTGTCATTCAGTTTAAGCCTCATATGAGTCTATAACCAGAATAATTTAAGTACCTTGTGGCTATATAGAACCCTAAAATAGATGAAACAGTGTATAATAAAATAGAATTTGGGACTATCAAAATATAAATATTAGGGACAAAAAGCATTTAAAAAAAATTTATTGGGCTAAATTTAGTTTAATTTTTAAATAGATTAGGTTAAAAATGTACAAAGTTGTTGTTAGGGTCAAAAGATTGTGATATTTTAAACAACTCCAACATTAGACACAATAGTGAAGTTTAATTTTATATATTTTGATTTGCTATAATATGGGTAGCATCTGCAAGCAAACTTTTCTCAAACAACTTACTAGAATATGGAATGATTTCACAATGAAAATTTTAGAAAGTATCTTTTAAAAAAATCAATAAACGTAGTCTATCATATAAGAAAATTTAGTTTAATTTTATCAATAAATTTACTCTGCAATGTTTAATGTTTTCTTATAATAAAGAAAGTTAAACTGAATTTCTTAGACTTGTCTATTCATATGCCTCAAGAAGTTTGGAATGCATGAAAAAGAAAATGAAGATTTTTAGTATTTGCACATTCAGTGAAGAAATAAAATATTTTATATAATAGAATTGGAATAAATGACTTTGCCAATTATTGCATTTTGATGGAAAGATCTGTTTATGTTGAGCAGAAATAATTGAACGTGTTTGTTTCAATTTTTTAACTAAACTGCTTTTAATCTATAATCAATCTTTTAATATAAGCTTCATATTTATTAAATCTATGCAACATAAATATGTTTGAAAAAATATAGTTTGCTAGAGGCACGTAAATAAAAATGGGATATTATTCAATAAATTATAATGAGAAACTTTAATTTCATTAAAAAACATAAGTTTAGTCTGACAATACACAAATTTTAATTAGAATGGTAGTTATACTAGTAATAAGTAATTAGAATAAAAATACTGATATCAGAATATAATGTGCTCAATAGGAAATCTTATTGTTATTTTTGGAGCTAAAGAAGCATTTAGGCATTTTTATGTTAAAATGAATGAAAATTAAAATATGAAATAATCATTTAAATTTGTCTTTAGGTTTAAGAAAAGGGACACATTTCATTATAAAACATTCTTTTTATCTTTTCCAAATATCCTGTATCATTAAGAAAGCACATATTCTTACATTTAATTAAAGTTACGCGTGATCAGTCTTAACTGGTAACACAAGCCTTTATCACTTTTGTTTTATTCAATGCATCTACAAATATTCAAAGCCTGTAAAATATCTTGTTGGTAATAATCTGTTGAACCAATATATGGTGTTTTCCATACTAATTTTTTCTAAACACAAATATGGATACTGAATTCAGTTTACCACAATTCCAACGAATCTGGTAATTTAACATTATTTTGAAATGTTTGATTCATCACTTTTAAAATGGAAGGGACTTATTTTTATTTTATACTTAGATGTTATGTTACAGATTTTTTTAGAAAACAAAGTTTACTCTTTATATTCAACATTAGAACCTAAAATACTAACTCATTTACTACTTATTATATACAAGGTACCCTGTTACGTACAGGTAAGTTAAATAATATCAGGCAATGCCCTCCTTCAAGAAATGAGTACAGAAGATAATCATGTCTATGTTACATTATAAATTATATAAATATAATTAGAATAGAATGCTTTGAAAGCCAATAAGAATTAGAAATGTACTAAGTGATTGAAAATGTTTACATAAAAGTAGATATTTTCATTAAAATATTTGAGGTCAAAAGAATGAGCCCTGGAGGTTACTATAGCAATAATCAAAGCAAGATGTAGTCATGGTTTATCCAGCAGAGGTGAGGAAAACTGTTTCATTTCTGGGTATACTTTGAAGAGATGGGGGAATCTAACAGGAAATACTGATAGAACAGATGTAGATTTTGTGTAAAAGACAGTTAAGTATGTACAGAGCGATGAGGAGCAGACTGAGACTTAAGTGGTACCAACAATTAGGAGATTAGAAGAAGAAGACTACTTCTGCAAGAAATCAAGATAAAGTGTCAGAGAACTATAATCTGGAGAATGGGGTATCAGATGAGTGAAGAAAGAAGAGCATTCCAGGGAATATTCTCTCCATTCTTCAGGTCTTAGATTGAATGCCACTTTCACAAAGCATCTTCCCTGGTTCTCATAGTTAATTAGGGCTTTCTCTAATCCTAATTTTTGCAATTATCCCAAATACAGTTTCTTTTTCCTGTAATAACTTGAACACTGTGTAATTGTCTACTAGAAATTAATTTTTCTGAGGACAACAATGAGGTCCTTAATTTTCCATTTATTGCCATGTGCAGTATTTTATACTAATATATTGTCTTCAAACATATTTTTTCAACTAAAGAAAGACAGAGGGATGGAATAATAGAGTCAAGTGCATAATGGCAGTCTAGTTCTAATTAAAAAATGTATCAAGGATTTGGAGTGTGTTCTAGTTTGTAAGCTGCCAGGATACAATATACCAGAATTGGAATGACTTTTAAAAGGGGGAATTTAGTAAGATTACAAGTTTACAGTTCTAAGCCTATAAAAATGTCCAAACTAAGGCATCCAGGGAAGATAGCTTAATTCAAGAAAGGCTGATGGGTCTAGAGCTGCTCTTTCATCTGGGAATTCATGTGGCTAGCATCTGCTGGTCCTTTGCTCCTGGGCTCCATTGTTTTCAACTGCTGTGCCTGTGGGAGTTCCTCTCTTTGCTTCTCTGGGGCCAGGTTTCATCTCTTGGTTTCCCAAGGTTCTGGCTTGCATAACATGCCATAGGAAGGCACACAGCAATGTCCGCTGGGCTCCAAGCATCTCCAAATATATATGTCTCTTCTCCCTCTATTGCTCTGAAGTTTCTCCAAAATGTTTCCTCTTTTAAAGGATTGCAGTAAATTAATTAAGACCCACCTTGAATGGGTGGAGTCAGATCTCCATCTAATCAAAGGTCACACTGACAATTGGATATGTCACATCTCCATAGAGACAATTGAATCAAAAGTTTACAGCATGTGATATTGGATTAGAACTAAAAGAAACAGCTGCCTTCACAAGATTGAATCAGGATTAAAACATGGCTTTTCTGGGGTATATACTATCTTCAAACTGGCATAGAGTAGGTGAACACTGGAATCATTAACAGGGTTTTAGTTCAATGATGAGAGTTGATACTAGAAAGGAGGGTTTAGGACATGAATGAGAGGTGAATAACTGAGGTCAATAAATGTAGATATAGATTGTAAAAAGTTGAGACAAAAGGTAAAAAAAGAAAACAGTAAAGTAGCAGGAAGAAATAGAGAGCAAAAATAATTTCTTTAAAAATTATTTCTGTATTTCATTAGATTAGAGAGGCTTAAAGGCAATTTAATGCAGAAAAAAATATATGAGATTGAATGAACGTATTGAAGATACAGATTAATCCTTAATATGAAATGATTAAATTATTCCCTCTGAGGATAAGGGACAGGAAATATGTATTAAAACAGAAATGATGGTATTTTGTGATAGATATAAACTGAGGGCCCTCAGTTTTCTCTATAAGGTATGGTAATGATGAAACCATATAGTTGTTGTGGAGAATGATAAATATTTTTGATAGATATGGAATGCCATCTTGATGGAATTTAGAGGTTGAAATTTTAAAAAAGATAAATCTAAAAAGGTTTTGGTGGGTCTAAGATTCTACCTGCTATTTTAGTCCACAGATTTGGATTTTTGTAAATCGCAGAATTATATAATTTCATCCTGTAGTGCTTGATCCCCACGACTGATAGCAGAAAAGATGAAGTATAACATTGATCTAGAGAAGCCGGGAGGAGTGTGAGACTCTGGAGAGGGAAAAAAAAATGAAACTGATGTGATGTTAATGAGCAAATGCAGGAAAAGAACAATAATGAAAAAAACTAGAAACATAGGACCATGTAGGATGCCAAATTTTGTATTTCTAAATTTAAGCTATGCTGAATACAAAGTATGGCTGATATTGCAGTTCAAGCATTCTAGGAGTTTTGAGAACACTTTTGTAGAAGGGCCTTCCAATTGGAAACTGTCCTTAAATGATTACAAATATTTAGGGTGATGACACAACAAAATGTTTCTGCGTCCTATGTTCATGATGCCTTGGCATGAAGGGTAGTATCTGGAATAAAGAAAAGGAGACTTACAGCATGAAGCCTGAATCTCACAGGAGCATGGGCATATGATAGAAATCTGGAAGAAGAAATGAGGGTGAGGAGAACATTAAGATCTGCTTCTGGATCTCTGAATCATAATCAGCTGGAGAAATCACACAGTAGAAGATCACAGGGGAATGTGTTCTCAAAGAAGAGCCAAGCTTTAGCCAAAACAGTCAGGTGTCAGAGCTTTGGAGCACAAGGCTTCCAAGAGAAGAAAAGAGGATAGAGGGTTACCAATACTGGAAGCCTCCAGGGGTTGGAAGATTCAAGTACAAAAGGGAGATGAGAAAATAAAAGATGATAAAATTAGATGAGAATGGGAGGAATGAATTCTCAAGAACAGAAGAGATGAAAGACTTCAAACATTTTCGTTCAGTGGAAGTTATATAGGGACCAGAATGACTGAGGCTTAAGAAAGGACTATTTGCTCTGCTGATCTGGCACGAATGGGTCATGATAATCATGTTTTTAACCACAGGATCCTATTTTCATGGAAGAAACCTGGCAAAGGAATAGACAGAATGCTTCTCTGTCAAAGGACTATTTCAAGATATTCAGAAGAGCAGGATGGGGTTGGGTTTTAGGGATCTCGTTAAAACTGTAGAGAAGAGGTGGGACCTTGTCCCAGGTTGGGGGCTAAGGACTTGTTCTAACACATACACCCTGAAAATGCTGCTTGATAAGGTGAATATTATCGACTATATATCATATATAAGGAAACTAATATAAAATATGTGTCTTGTGCAAGGTAATAGCTTTTATAAATAATAAAACTTCAATATTTTGTAAATGCAGTTTATATCAGTTCCAGTTTTTAAATTTTATAGTGGAATTAGTCTCTAATCATTGATCATCCCTTAATTTTATATAATTTGCATGTATAATAACTGAAATGTTATGTTTAAAACATATAGCTTACCAATTGCTGTGACAAATAATTCATTCATCCTTAAAACTATCCCCCAAAGGGAAAGGAGACAATTATAGGATCCATTAACAAACAGGTAGTAAAAATATTACTTGGCTAGGTGTCTTTAGATTTGCTAGGCTGTTTTCACACATACCATCGTGGCTTGGGCTTAAACAGCAGGAATTTATTGGCTCACAGTTTCAAAGACTAGACAGCATGCTTTCTGTCCAGATGGGTAGTATTCTGGCTGGTCAACAATCCTTAGGTTCTTTGGTTATTTTGTCACATCACCATGTATTGTCCTTTTTTTTCCAGGTTCCAACTCACTTCAGGCTTCCACCCCTCTTCACCCCCCACGGCATGCCCTTCTCTTGATAAAGTCTCCAGTAACAGGATTAAGAATCATCCTGATTCAGCTGGCCACATGTTCTCTGAAAATAACCTCTTCCAAAGATTCTATTATAATAGGTTCACACCCACAGGAATGAAATTAAAATGAAGAGAATGTTTTTTTCTTCAGGGGTGCATAACTCAGTTTGCCACACCAGGCTTGCAAATATTACTCGCATCGTTAAAACACATGCACAAGATAAAACAGCCTATAAATTAACAGAACCATGACATATACGCCAGTCTTCTGACTACAAGTCTAAAACTTTTACCATATCATCAGACGTTTTGCTTAGAGAGAAATGTTTCTATAGTTGGAATCAATTTGAAGGGTCAGAACAACGAATCCCGTCAAATTTAGGCAAAGCATCATTCTTCATTAGAGAGCCAGCATGTGGTAGGGAGCTGATTAATTTATAACAACTTCAAGGCACCCACAGGTGTTCAAGCCAGCAATGTACTATTTACCAACCAATAATCTAGGGTTGGTCTTAATATGGAAATCCTTAGTTTGAAAAAAAAAGGATGATTTCATATTATGTTCCAAAGAATATAATTGTCTTTAAATTGCCCCTCTTCCTCAGAAGATTTGATCTCTGAAGCCTGAAATGAAACTTGAACATTTTCAATTAAATTCTAGCCTTCAAGGTTTGGTTGAAACTAAGAACATAAATTGTGAAAGTCTTTTTAAACATCCTCCAAAATAAGCTTTAAGCTAGTAAATTCCTAATTTTTAACTTTAAATCAGTTTTAAAAGAGAAGCTTTCTTATATATCAAACTTCTATGAAACTATTCAACTTATGCAAAAAATGATAAAATACTTATCAGATTAATTACTTAGCTTCTATTTCAATATCCAAAATTAAAAAAAAATTGTAAATGGCTTGTTGGCTGCATCCATTGTTTAGGAGATGAAGGCAAAAAAAAAAAAAAGTAAAATAAACAAAACATCCAGGTGTCTTCTATTAGTTGAATTCCCAGAGTTCTATATACTGAAGTTGTGATATGAACAATTCCTTTTTAATGTTCTCCCAATTTTGCTAAGCACTCTGTGATATTTCCTTTCCAAAATCTCACAATACTTCACTCTATCCCCTCTTTAGTTTACTCTTTTCCAAGTACTAATATAGTTTTGGCCCTTTCAGGGGTGAAATATAATTACGATGTAAAAAAATGCTCAAAATGTAAAAATATCATCTAATCTAATAAATTCCATTACTTCTATTGTCTGCCACATTGTAACAGGAGATTGGGCACTAACACTGATCACAGAATCCTATATAATTGTTACCAGCTGTATGTGAGCTTGGGTATATGTGCTTTCTTATTCCCCACTTCTTCAGTCTATTGACTATCACTTTTAGAAGGCTTTTATAAGATTCCAGAATGTTACAAAGGAAAAACAATGACCCGATCTTGAAGATCTTTCTCTTCTTTTTCTGTTTCTGATTTACTGACTTCTTTAATTACCACTGTACTGATACACTTTCAATTATTATAGTAGATCACAGATTGTAGTGTAAATTGCATAGGTCCAAATTTGTGAGTTGAAAATGTAACAGATATGAAAGTGACATGGTAACAACTCAGTTAAGATGAAATATCTACTTTATTTTTGGTTGCAAGACACAGAACAATGCAAAACAAAAATTGGTCCATCATTTATATGTAAATTGAAAGAGCTTCAAGCACACTCCATATGAACTTTAAAATTCATCTTAATAAATAGACTGGCTATTATATGTTTTGTAGAGTTCCATATTGACACTGAAATTTCTTTTATTATTCTTGAAATTTCTTGTATGTCTCTCTAATAGAAATTTCATAAAGATTTAGATTATACCCTTTGAATATAACAAAACACAATGTTATTTTTCTGATTCCAAACTCCCATGGCCATGTGCCAGTATCAAATAAAAACCTTTATAATTATTATAAAACTTAAAATATAAACCATATAATAAAATTGGCATTCTTAAAGTAACTTATACCAAGATAATTTTTTTTTTGTTAAATGATTCTGTTTTTACACTTTTCTTTCCTGTGTCTTCACATATCATTTATTCTTTTATATTTTAACCATCATCCCATAACAGCTTGTAGTATACTAGAAAATATTGCTTGGAAAGTCACAATCAGAACATTATTATTTCTCTTATGTAAATTATCAGAGAGGTCACCTTGTATTTATTTCTGCTAGCTTATACAAAATAAACCTGATAATGGATGTAGGCAGTTTCTAAGTGAGGTGTTTAATATTCAAATATTTCCAATGTCTAGAATAAATCACCCACTTCATATCTTAATCTACCATTGAATGCATGGCCATCAATACTGTGCTTAAAAAATAGATCTGCTAGAGGACCAACAATTTAACCTGTTAGTTAAATATTCTGGTCATATAGTCATTGATCCAAAGAAAGCGTTTAGCCTATATTCTTGCATGTTTAATATATCCTGACTTTGAATCAATGAATTAATTTGTACTCTGAGATTAATGCAGAGTGCAAATGTTTTACTTCAAAGTTGTGGTAACTTCAGAATATTTTCATAGTAAAAAAAATCCTACCAGTGTGAATGCTTAAACTTTAACTTTTATATTATCTCATATAGTTCATGTATGTAAAATTAGTATGCATATAAATGTAGTTATTAGTATAATTTATTGCTGCTTTTCAAAAAAAGAAAAAAGAAAACCCAGACAACTTACCAAAAGTCACACATTAACTAGTTTAGCATTATTTAGAATAGAGATATAAGAATATATTTATCATTACAAGAATTAACTGTAATTTGACTATGGAATGAGAATAGACACTAAAAATTAGCACTTATAGTGCTTTAGTAGCACTTAAGTGCTTATAGCACTTATTCTATAAGCATTGAGACATGAATTCCCGCATGTACCCTATTTTCTTATGTGTCTCCTATTCTTAAATGTATCCTGTTTTCCCAGGAGAGTTGGTCATCCCTATTTCCTAGATAATCCCTAGTTTGATTATAAATAGTTTTGCTTTTCACCATCAAAATAATAAAAACACAATAAATCATAAGGTGACCCTATACAAATAGGGAACTGAATTGATATGGACAGTGTGTTCAACATGATTCATCAAGAGTTATAGAAATATTCAAGTGACTAATGCAAAAAACTATTAGGAAAGGAGAGAGGGAGAGAGAGAGAGAGAGAGAGGGAGGGAGGGAGGGGGAGACAGAGAGAGAAATTTCTAGAAAGAGAAAGAAAGGAAGGAAGGAAGGAAGGAAGGAAGGAAGGAAGGAAGGAAGGAAGGAAGAAAGAAAGAAAAAGAAGGGGAGGAAGGGAAAAAGTAAGGAAGGAAAAGGAAGAAAGAAAACCAATAAAAGGTTGTCATAGTTAGGCACTTTGAAGCTAAAGACTTAAATTATGTGGGTTTGTCTCTATACGCCTTTAGATCTTTATTTTCACTTATCTGGATTTAATGTGAAATTCTTAAAACTGTTCTTAGTGTCTAACCTACCAGCTCATCTTCCATTTCCCAGAATATATATTTGATAATGTAAATTTTTCTTATTATTTAAAAAAAATACTGAAATAAATCTTTCAAATTTATATATAACACCCAAGATAATGAAAGCCTGGAAGTGATTAATTATCATCCAGGGGCTAGGTATGAAAAATAAAAAGCCTTTGTGCAAGAAATAAAAACACTCTCATCTTGATATCAGAGGTTGTTTTAATTTCCTAGGCTCCTGAAAGCAGTACACCATGAAATGGGTTGGCTTTTAACCATGAGAATTTATTGATTTATAAGCTTATACTTTTGAGGCCATGATGCCTAAATGAGGCATCATCAAGGTGATACTTTCTTCCCTGAAGACAGGCTGCTGGCGATCCTGGACTATTCTGACACATAGCAGGCACATGATGGTATCTGCTGTGGCCTCTCCCTTCTCCTCTTCTGGATTTCACTGCTTTAACTTCTTACTTTCATGAGTGACTCTCTCTCATCCTGTATTCATTTCTGTTTATAAAGGACTCCAATGAGAAATTAAGTCCTGCCCTGACCTACACCTTAACTGAAGTAACCTAATTAAAATGTCCTACTTATGACAGATTTACTCCCATGGGAATGGATTAGCTTTAAGAACATGATTTTCTGGGGTGCTACAGTTACTAACCACAGAGGACAAATAAAACTCGAGAATAGGTCCATGACTTAATAATAGGAATAGAGAGGGTCTTGAGCGAGTGTTGATCTCTCAATTTAAGGCATTCTGGCATGCCAAGATTAGAGGCATAGCTAGGTGTGCACTTGAAACCCTTCATGTCATGGATATCCTTGTGCTTTCTGCACCTGCAGAAATGATCAACTTCTTCCTGTTCGGGGCTCCAGTTTTCTTAGTTTTAAGTCAGTGCAGAGGCCTCTGGCTGGCAAGATAATGCAGACACACCCCACAACTAGACTGATATTACAATATAACTATTTAAGGTAAGTGTTGCACTTGATTTGGAGCACAAGGTGCTTTGTCATGAAGATGCTGCAGAACCCAGCCAGCATGTACTGACAGGAAATGGGAGAGTATGTATGATGAGTTACTGTGGCTCTAAATCAAGGAGACAGAATATAAAGCTAAATAAATGAAAATAAATGTAAATCAGAGTAATCTATCAGGATACAGGATTTAATACCCTGGTGAGCACTCAGGAATGATGTCTACAGGCTGCTAGTATGTATTCAGAACCTTGGAGTCATGGCACATACTAAGAAGTGGCAACCTTGCCATGGCAGGTGATGGAAGAGGAGATCAAAATGTTCATAGATGAGGGCAGCAAGCTAGAGTATATTACAGTGAAAGGTCAGAAAGCCTACTACATTACTGTATTCCCTGTGAGGACCTAAATTTATAAAAATGATGAGGACTGTGCTTGCAACCATGGCCATAGCATCTTCTGAGGAGCTCTGTAGGCCATGAGCTCATTTTGGAAGATGCTATAGGATTTGTTCATTGATAGTAAGGAGAATAATAGGATCCCAAAATTGTTGAAGTCAGGGGTCAGTAAATGGTTCCCTGGTGCAAGGCAGTAGCAGTTAGCATACTGTGATTCAAGGTTAGAATGGCAGGCAGTTAGCTTAACCCACAGATAGCTATCAGGTTGATTAGAAGGACATGACATCCTTTGGGTCAAGATAGATATGTGGCTAACAAAGTTTTTGCTTAATCTCTACAAACAAAAGAAATCAAGGGTGGATATTAAGGAGGATGAGGACAGCCATTCCAAAAAAAAGGTGTCCCTTTCTCAAGTGTTCAGACTTTAGCCAGCTTTCCAACCTGGATTTCACTGACAGATGGAAAGTCTAGGTCTCTAGAAAAAAGGAGCCTGGAATGCATGACAAGTAGAAAAGTTAATGATTCCCCATTCCTTTCTCTAAGGGATATGCAGCCATTTACTTAGGTAATTACACACTGAAGAAGAGAGAATACTTCCAGTTCTGAGGCCTATTGAACACAGGATACAATTTAACATTTTTACCATGCACATGAAGAATTATCATGGTTTCTTTATTAGAATAAGATGTATGGGGAGCCATGTAATAAATTAAAGTCCTGTTCCAGGTATAGCTCACAATGGATCCATTTATTTCAAGAACTTACCTGGTGGTCATTTTTTCAACTTCCACTTTATAATTATAATGGGGTACTTGGCAGTATATCTTCTATAAAAAATAATTATCAACTGGGCGGGGGGGGGATATGCCAATTTGACAATGTCTGGAGACATTTTTAGATGATGTAACTGGACGCTGGTGTTGAGTATGGTATGGATCCAGTAGATAGAGTTCAGGGATGCTGCTAAACATTCTACACTACACCAGAATAACCCTCCCAACAAAGACTTATCCAGTTCTAAAGTAAGGGATTATTTCAACTCATTTGCTAACACTAAGAAAGGAGTACTATTTTTGCAAAACTTCAGTTCTCCCAACTCAGCACAATTTTATAGGGCTGTCACTGCTTCAGAACTTTCTGTGGAATTGGCTGAGACTTTGTTGAAACAGCATGGCTGTCAAGCTTCACTCTTTGCCCAATCCTCCTTCCTTCTATTTTCTGACAAGACATGATTACAGTAACAAACCAAACATAATTCCTTCAAGTTAATCTCCATCTAAGTGTTTTTTTCCAATGAAAAGCCAGCAAGAAGTGATATACAAGAATAATCTCTGGCTTAGTTATTTGCTAGCTGAATGGCCTGGGAATGTGATTGATCTCATCTGAACCTCTGTATGTCATCCATGGAATGGAAATATAATGGTTTTATCAAATGATTCTTGTAAAAATTTAATGAGATAATATATTACTCAACTGTGAGCTTTTATACTGCAATACCATATGTCTATCAACCTCTACCTACAGTCTTTTAGTTTAATACTTTAAAGTAATAAAGATTATAATAGTATATATATAGAAAATTGAGATAAAAAGACACTATAATATTATAAAATTCACAATTTTCTCTCTTTTCTTTAAATTAGCATACCTCATTCCAATTCATATAAAGATCTTTGGATTTCTTTAAAAATTATTTTATACATATTTATTTTTTCTATATTTTTAGGGTGACAAGTACTAATATAGTTATTCAGTCAGAGAACAATGCTCTTGTGTTTTCAACCCACAATAAAGCATATTTTTACAGCTATTTATAAATGAAAATTCAAGTAATATAATCTAATTTGTCAATCCCTGAACTTGCCAGTTTCTAATGTTTTGGGAAATATACCTTAAACATGCAATTACATTGGTTTCAAAGCCTATGGAAATCAAATAGTTACACATTCAGAAACTTAATAATATTTTGACTATTTTTAAGAATAAGGAAATTTGTAAACATTGCTACTTCAATTAATTTTCTATTGTATGCAAACAACAAAGTCTTTAATTGAATGGTTAGCAATAATACTCAATTGCAAAGAAGAAAAATATTAAAAAAATAATACAAGTAAAATAAATAAAAAATAGGAAATTGAATAGTAATTCCTAAATTTAACAAATGAAAATAATATGATGGTAAAGGTCCTGATAATTTTAATTATTTTTGCCATATTATAAGCACAAATACTAAGATTTCAAATGAAAATGTCGTGTTATTTTAATTTCATAAAACATAACATGGCCATAGTATAAAGCATGACATTTTATTTAAGCCAAGCTTTTATATCAAAATGATTTGTTCTAGTAAAAATAATATATTTGATGGATATTTAAAGGAACAATTATTTCTCCCCTTCCTATAAAAGTGTAAGTTGCTAACAATCAGGGAAATGCCTAGTAGCAGAGTAGAAAGGACATAGACTAACTCTAGGAATAACTAAGTAATAATGATAAAAACAGTGAATAGAAACCAGGAGTTGAAAAATCTAGTCATAACAAACATATTGATTTAACCCCATGTCTAAACTTTATTATTAACCCTTCATGTTTTTTCTTTTATTTAAAATTGACTAATTATATATATCTTTTACTCAAAGATGAAATTGGTATTTTATGGTTGGGGAAAATGAGCAAGCAGAAATATAAGTGATATAGATTTAGGGAAAAAGACCCACAAATACAGTACTGTTATGCGCCTTTTCACTCTGTTCCATAGACAGTAAAATGTTCTAAAATCAAATGATGAGTTTGGCTGTGAATTCCTTTAAAAGTAGGGAGAAAATTAGTTAAGTTCTTACTGAGTACCAATTATTACCACACACTTAAATTTTTCTTTTCTTATTTGATAATAGCTCAAATCCTAATCATAGAGATATTATTTCTATTTTAAACATGATAAAGTTGAGTTTGAGAGAGGTTAAATAATTTGCTCAGTGTCACCAGCTAGTCTTTATTGGAATTGGAATTCAAAAAGACTTGATTAGTTCAACAGACCCTTGCTTTTTCGATTAGGCCATGACTTATTTTCTTCTTCTTTCTATTTATTAAACATGATACATTAGTTTTGGAAACTACATGAAGTTTTATGTGTACACAAATTGCAGAAGTAAAAAGTGGAATAGTACAATAGGACTTATCATTTGCCCTATCAAACTTGACAAAACAAGGAGCCAAATGTTAAGGGAACTATATTAATATTATTGTTCTCTCTACCCTGAACATGAGCTGGCTCTTTCTTGGATCATTCACAGCAGAAGTCCTAAGGCACTGTGATTTGGTCATAAGTGGTTAAAATTTCCTTTTGCCCGTTTGTTGAGAGTCTAGAGTTTGTCACACCCAAGGGTAAGACAAATTTCCTGGGTAGAAGGCGTTTCTTCCTTCTCTGAATCTCCAGGTATTTAGATCTTAAATCTCTTTTTTTATGTTTTGTCTTTTCTTACAGCCATCTTTAATGACATCTTTCATACAAGAGCTAAATCTATTTGAGGAAGGAAGGAGTTAAGCTTTTCTCTCCTTCTGTCTCCCATGAAATCTAGCAGAGTTTTTGAACACACGGGAAATTTAACACATTGTTGACAGCTAAATTAATTGAAATTGCCTTTTACTTTGCTTTTAACAACTAATCCTCACAATAGATAACATCATTTATTTTGTGCACATGATACATTAGAAGATAACAATGGATAATTATGCAAGACCCATTATTCAAGGCTTTGTTGATAAAATCTTGATGATGCTAATATAAATGTCTCATTATTGTGAAGGCAGCCTTTCAGTTCATGAAAAACAACCCTTCGTCATTTAGCCTATTAATGTAATTTGAATTGTTTTCCATATGAGCTCATCACCAGCATCAGCGTTTACCATTCATTAATACAAAAGACGTGAGAAGCAGTAAAAATAAAACTCAAACTTTTATTCAAAATATTTTCATCAAATTATGACTCTTAGAGTCATAATTTTTAAAACAATTTCTAAATTTTTGTTCCTAAACACATTTAAATTTTTTTTTTGGATATTGTATTAGTTAGAGTTCCCTAGAGAAACAGAACCAACAGGGGAGATACGTAAATATGAGATTTATAAAGATATCTCATGCAACTATGGGAATGGAGAGTCCAAAATCCACAGGGCAGGTTGTGAAGCTGGCAACTCCAATGAAGAGTCTAGACAAACTCCACAGGAGAGGCTTGCTGGCTGAAGAAGCAGTGAAAAGTCTCCGTTCTTCCTTAAAAGTCTGTGACTGATTGGATTATCTCATTGGTCGGAGACATGCTTAAATTGATTGCAGATATAATCAGCCACAGCTGCTATCATCTGACTCATGATTTAATATACCAGCCTTCTGGTTTAGCAAACAGCCATGAAATATCCTTGCGGCAGGGCTAGTGCTTGCCTGAGCAGACAACTGGGTATCATCACTTGGCCAGGTTGACAACAGAATCTAGCCATCACAGATATGTACAATATTACTCATAAAATTTAATTTATTATCCAAATTTTGCCTGCAATTTCAAACAATGGAAACACATTTCTCCTTTCTTTCATCTTACTTATATAAAACAATAAAGAAATCTAACACAATAGAATGGAATTAACAGTAACCTTTAAAATTAGATGACTTGTATTCACTAACAATGTATTCACAGGTAAATATTTTCTATTTCCTTTATCTTAGCATACAATTAATAAATTCATATTTAAGAAATATCCTGAAGGTGAAGGTATTTGCAAACCACAAAGTTTATACAAATATCCTTTTTATTAGTAAGCCTTTGGGAAACTTATCAGTATTATAGAAATATGCGATGTTTAATTGGGTGTAACCTTACTGCTGTACACAGAATAGCTATGTTTCTAATTTTGTCTGTCTGGGGTTATTTGAAAATTCAAGATTTTAATTTAGAGAAAAGTAGATGAACAGTATTTATGTTTAGTTTATAATTGTCATCTATTTTCTGTATCTCCCACTGTTTTGAAACAAATATATATTGATCCTTTACCTACCTTTAGAAACATATTACTTAACCACAATGATCAGACAATTGGGAGCACTTGGTATCTTTTGAAATGTTGACATTTTATAGTAATTCGAATTTTATAGGGAATTTTGCACTCTATTATACTTTAAAGATGGAAATATTGTCCCTGAACAATTGCATAATAGGTAAAGCATAATATTACTCAGTGTTGTGAAATTACATTATCAATGAATATGTATACTTGCACATTACATTTTATCAGCAAATTTGGAAAGAGATTAGCAATAAAAACAGTACCTAGTTCTATCCTTGAGAAAGAAGATATTAATCTTTCTAAACTATAAATGTGATAAAATAAAAGAATAATGACTAAATGGAAACTGAGAGTCTTCAAAAAATCAATTCTATAAAATGGCACTAGGAAGGAACAAATGAAAGGGGCAAGCTCTCTACTTCTACTAAGTTTACCATTCTAAGCTCAAGATCACAAAACTCAATAGAAGGGTTATTGTTTATCTAACCAGCACTTGGGAAGTTCTAAGGTTTCCACTTACTTATGAGTATAATTTCAAGTGAAAATAATTTTCAAGGCATAATTCAGCATGATTTGCCTCCTTCTTAAAGATTTTGATAAACTGGAGGATACACTCCCAACTTTAAAGCTTAATATCTGAGCACAGGTCTTTTATTTCAAATAGTATCTGACTTTTTGCTAGTAGAGGACAGAAAAGAGATCATATAGAGAACACTTGAGAAAACCCATGACTAAAGCTCAGAAGGAAAAAAAAGCCTTTGTTTGTACATCATTCAAGGGCATCTTAGAAAAAGGTGCCCTATTACTTTCACTGTCAACCTCAAGTAGCTAGGTAAATCTCTGTGATAATTGCACTGTTATAAAAATATAATTGTATTGAAGAAAAGCAGTATTTCTCCGAAGTTTAGACAGGAAGGCTAGAGGGAACTTCCGTGGGAAAATGTCCTTTCCAAAATTGGAATAAAGCTCTGACTAATTTTCCCTGGAAAGTAAGACTTTTTTATGTAGAAGACTCTGGTTATATTTCAGAATGATTTTTTTTTTGTTCCCCCAGCCAGAGTTATTGGGTAATCTTTCATTAGGAGAATGTAGTGGGTTTCTGGAATAACAGCCCAACATAAGCATAAACCTCATAAAACACAGACTAGTCCCAAGGAATATAAAATTTTCAAGCTAGTTAACACTCAGTCTCCAACAATTTAATAAAATCTCCATTTAAGTATTTCTACTAGTTTATGGCTCTAGCAGCATTTTCCATCATGTTTCATGGCTGTGATTCTCTGTCTGTGTTTGCCCCTTCAGATTTTCAGATATTAGATTGCCCTGAAAACTCAGTTTCCTAACTGGTCCAAGTAACATCACTGATTTTAAATTTGTCCAGCTTGCTTTGTTATAAGAATGGGGGTACTGATATATAAGCTGTTTCGATGTCCAAGCTGAAATTAGAGTTTCATTATTGCCCATTGAGTCAATGTTAGTTTTTCTCCAGAATTCGCTTATAGTTATAATTACTTAATTTTTTTCTCTTAAGCTGTATTTCCTATTTCTGCTCTTAACTTTTATGGTTATTTGAGCAAAACACTTTTTATTTGATCCTGTCTGCATCCATTTGTTCACATTTGCTCCTACATTGAATTATTGTCTCTATCCCTCTTGCCCACTGTCGAAGACTTCCTTTCCAAGATCCAACCGCCTGTGTTTTTTGACCTTCCCAATTGCTCCTGGACATGTGCCCTTTAACTACTTCCTTACCTCTACTTTGACCAGTCCCAGGATGTGGAACTTAATAGGTCTCAGCTTTTGCCATGCTGCTTAGCGCATAGTAGCTCGATTGATATTTAGAATTTTTTTTTGAAAATCTAGTAGTAATTATCTCTTACAATGTGTTAAAGCAATATGGGCTTATTAAAATGTAAGTATTCTCCAAAAAAAAAAAAAAAGAAATTGCAGATGAAGCAAAAAAAACATATGCTTTGACTTTAAAATGCATGTTCTATTTAAAAGTATACTATATTTCTGATGCCAAAACATTCAATGTTCACAGTGAACCTTTAAACTATAAAATGGAATTAAATAAAATAAATATCTATTTCAATTCTCTAAACTTTTAATTCATTCATTTTACAGACAGAGTATTGAACCCCAAAGAAAGAAAATGCCATGAATCACACAGTCCACCAATATACTGAACAGCGCTCTTTCATTACATGTCTCTGCCGTCTGACACCTCCAAATAATTCACTAGTTGTGGACAGATAAATTGAATCTATGGGTTACTACAATTTTCAGCCAAAGCAGATTCAACCAATAATGTTACCAACAAGTATCCCCTACAGACATATTTATTACAACTATTCCCTGGTTTTGTTCTGCATCAGCAGGTCCATCTGGCAGTAAAGGATTGACCAGGTGTTCTGAGAAAGAAAGTTGGCACATGAATGCCTTGAATATTGTGATACTAGCAGGAGGGAGAGATTTGAAAATGAGAGGAAATTGAATTATTCTTGGTGTATATGAGGTTACAAGACACTTTTAGGTACTAACAATTATGGAACATCTTTCTGTTTTATTTGTCGATTTTTTTTGGCTTGGTTTAACAAATCAGAATGAAGTATAAATATTCAAGAGAAATATAGTGTAATTTCCATTAATTTAGTGAATAAATAAAAGTTGAGGTAAACATTCTTAAAAATGAACAGTAAAATAAGAGAGAAAATGAAATGTGGCATACTTCTTCAAAACATATATTATTCTGAAGGGAAAAAAAATCACTCTATTGATTCATCTTGATTAGTTATTACCTGACTCATGTTTTTCAATCAGAAGGTCATAATATGTTCTACAAATAACCTTTCCTTTACTAAATTAAATACTGTGGCCTTAATTATTTAATCCCTTTTTCAAAGTGAACAATTTCCTATTATTTTAGCTTATTAAAGACAATGAAGATATTAAGAAAGCAGATGTTACTCATACTACAGAACAGCGATTGGACAGCAAATGCAGTATTGTAAGTCCCTTGTGGCTTCCTAGAGCCCCTAAGAAGAGCTCAATTAGGCAAAGAGAGGTGCTCTGTGTAGTTCAACCATGTGCATTAATGGAAAACCTCCATTGCTGGTAGCAGACCTATGCAATGCCCTTGGCTTTCATTCACAAAGCAAAAGTGCTTTTATGACTCTTGAATGTACAATATTATAAATATGCAATAATTTAAAATTTTATTATAATTTGTTAAAAAAAACTTATCATAATAAACACACCAGTGGTGATTTGAAACTGTATCTATACCAGAAAAACATATTCTTAAATTTAATGCATTCCTGTGGGTGTGAATAGATTGTAAGTAGGACGTTTTCATGAGATTCCTTCAGTTAAGAAGTTGTGGACCACCTAAATCAGAATGATCTTAATCTTATCACTGGAGTCCTTTATGAGCAGAGTGAAATTCACACAGAGAGAGAGAAAGCCCAGAAGCAAGAGGGTGGGCACTGACAGAACCCTGAAGAGAAGGCAGAGAACAAGGGACACCACTATGTGCCTTGCCCTGTAACAGAAGAGCCAAGAATTGCCAGCAGCCAGTCCCAGAATGTCAGCCCTCAGGAAGAAAGCATCACCTTGAGGATGCTTTGATTTTCACTTTTTTCCCAGTCTCAAACCATGAGCAAATAAATTTCCATTGTTTTAGGGAATTTATGTCATGGTATTTGCTAGAGCAGGCAAAGAAATTAAAACAACACCAAAATCATGTGTGTATATTCAAATATAAAATAATTTCAATATCTAGGATGAAAGATGCCATGAATTCAGCACTACAATATTTCTTCAACATCTTTCTCTATTTCCTAATTTTGTTCCCTATGTTATTTTCAATTTGTCAGTAATTTTAATATTCTCTCTATATAGTTGAAAAGGTTTTCTCACTACAATAAGACCTAGATACTAGACATATTACAATTAACTGACTTTTACAGACATTGCTGAGTTTGAAAACTGGTAATAAAAATGCCTAGATGTACCCTCTGCTAGAAGGTAAAGTTAGCTAAATGCAAGATGTGAGCAGGAAGTCAAAATAAAAGTCAAAGCTACCCAGAGCAAATGCTAATTCCACCATTAATGAAAGGATGATGCCAAATATTAAAAGTCTGAGAGCAAAGAGAAATTAGCAAAAAATATATCTGTTTCTACACTTTTGCATAGTGGAAGCAAATATCTTTTAGTTTTAGATCACTAAAACTTTGCAATCGTAACCATCTAGCTATTTACATGGTTTGGTGTTGAAATTTTCAGCGCCAATGCCTAGGGTATACCTCAGATTAGAAATTAAATTAAACTTACCCAAGTTTGTTAGTGACACTTGGCACCTGTCAAAAGCAACAAAAATATACTCTGAAGAAAAACGTCACCAGATATTGTCCTCAACATTTCTAAATATTATGGCCAATCAAATAATACTCTACCATAAAAAAGAATTACCAAACTCATAATGTTAAATTCCACTCTGAGAGAAGCAGAAATTACCACAGAAAAAATTAGATTAACCTCTTGAAGGATTTCATGTATTGGAATTATAAAACACAAAATATTGCTAAGTATACAAATGTGAAACTGAAATAGAGATTCAGCAAATGAGGAAGAAACAAACTACAATCAAAATCCTCAAACACATTTTAACAAGTTTAAATTGAACTTATACAAGTAAAAAATATAATCACAAATAAAAGTGTAGTTTGTATCTCTGTGTACCTACAAAATATTGTAGGTGAAATGATATTCCCACTGGGAGAAAAAAAGTTCCTAAATGGATAAAATCACACATATATTAAAGAGTATCTATATATGCATGCATAATTCCTAAATGCATCCTTGAGTAAATAAGAGAATATAGAATACTCAGATCAGAAACATCATGAAAGATAAAATACAGAGAATAATTCATAACATTGAAGCTCACTTTCACATGGTATATAAGCTTCCAAAGCATCCTCAAGATTGAAGGACAAAAGAAAAGTTTGAGGACTTGTACCTGGTTAGGTACCCAAAGAGACAACTAGCTACATCATTAGTGAAAGGATAAGCTGGACACAGTGATGTGTTGTTCAATCAAAAAATCAGAAAAAGCAATAACGAATATCAATGAAAGCAAAAGCATGATTTCAAAAAAGATCAATAAAACAGTTAAACCTTTAGAAAGACAGCTCAGAAAAGAAAAAAAATTACAAAATTTTTCTGTAACTTACAACTTCCTTAATAAAAATATGGAAAAAAAGAAATAGACATCCCAAAGACCTATAACTAAGACATCCAAATCTAGAATGTAAAATAGATCATATTAAAAATAATGCCAGGACAATAGATAATAAATAGAACTGTCCTGGACACCGTGATATGCTGTCACTCTACTTCTTATTTTTAAAGAAACTTAATTAGTAGTTAAATTTTTCTTGTAAGGAAAATATCTGTTGTGGTAGACATCAGATCTTTCCAAAATGTCCTGGTAACTTCAAGCCACTAGTCACATGACTGGGAACTGAAGTTATTATGTTGCATTTATTATGTAATGCAATATATTATGTTGCATTGCAAGGAGGAATTAAGGTTGCAGAAGGAATTAGGTTGCTAAGCAACTGAATTTGAGATGAAGAGATTAGTCTGTATTATCTATTAACACAAGGGTCCTTACAAGTGAAAGAAGGAAGCAGGAAAGCCAGAGAAGGAGATCTGAGGACAGAAGCATTATTTTGACTCATAGCCCCACACCACTACAACCTCTGCTGCTGTCATCTGTAGACTTCATATACAAAAAATAATAAATGTATAATTGATCGATATTGGCACATGAAATGTGAAAAATTATATGATCATACCTCAATCCGTACAGAAAGTGTTTGAAAAAATTAAATAATTCATGATGACAAAATATTAGAAAACTAGGAAGAAATGAAACTTCCTCTACACAATAAATATCATGTGAACAATTTACAAGAAAGCATGATGCTAAGCAGAGAAACATTAAAATCATTCCTTTAGGATAAGAAAATAGGAACTATTTCCTACCATCACTGTTTCCATACAGTATTGTATTAGAGATATTAGCTACTACAAAGAACATAAATAAAGGCCTAAACATTGGGAAAATTGAATATAATTATCATTATCTTCAGATGATATAATTGTATCAGAAGAGAACTAAAAATGACCTTCAAATTTCTTTAATTTTCCAAGGCAGCTGAATATAATATAATCATCCAAATAACACTTTCATTTTCGTATAGAATAGACTTCCAACTTCTGCTTTCCTTTGCTTCATAAAGTCTCCAGGAACAGGATTAAGATTCAAGTTTATTGAGTTGGGCCACAGTTTAACTAAAAATAACATCTTTAAAACGTCCTATTTATAATGTGTCATACTCACAGCATTAGGATTATGAAAATGCGCCCCCTCCGAGGTATACACATAATTTAACCCCAATATAATAATGATTCTTTCTTCCTACAATTCTTAATAATAGAGCAGAGTTTCCATATAAACCATGAAATATCTGAAGAAGAATAAAGAGCAGGAATATTCCCTAAGAAATATGAAGGCTAATAATGCATTGTATAGAATCAATGGAGAGATAGAGCAATCAATGAAAAAAGAACTCCAAGATCTGAAACAGAATCACACAAAGATTCAGTTTTGATATACGATAGAGGTAGCAGGACAGACAGAGCTGTAATATGATTTATCTTTGGTGGTGCTATGGTGGTTTAGTGGCAGAGTTTTCGCCTGCCATGCCGGGGAGAATTGGGTTCGATTCCCGGTGCTTACCCACGCAAAAAAAATAATAATAAAAAATGATTTATCATAATGGGGACATAGATAAGCTTTCTGTAATATCATAAGAAATCTTATTGTCATTGAATTAAGAACATAAATGGCAATGTACAAATTTAGAAATCTTTGAAAAACATTTGAGTTAAGATCATTTTGTACTTGAAGTTAGAGTACAACATATGATAACCATAAATGAAGAGACTAACAAATTAATAAATTTAAAACCTCTGTTCAGCAGGCAAGTCTACAACTTGGCAGGAATTATTTACAAAACATGACACTGAGAGAAGATTAATAATTTTATAAATAACTCCTGGGATTCAGTAAGACTAAGCTTAACACTATGAACAGAATATTAAGCAGACATCGTGAATGCACTCTTCACAGAATTATGAATACACATGGCTAATATACATATGAAATGATATCCAAATTCATTGGTATTTAGGGAAGTGAAAATTGGTATTACAATGAGATATTATTTTATATCTATTCAATTGTCAAATAATAGGTATATCTAAGTGCCAAATCATGCAGCAGATAAACATCAGTGAGATCTCTCAAATACTTACAAGAATACAAAGTGAAGGAATCCATTTGAGTTAAAAATAAGGCATGGTCTTTGTAGCTGCCGATTCACATATTCTATGTAACATAGATGTTATATAATGTCCACATTTTGAATGTTGTCATCACTTAGCAAAACTACATATCCTATCCTCATCTTAGTTATGTACTGTCATGTGACTTATTTATGCCTGTTGTGGGTTGAAGTACGTGCTCTAGGGTTTAGACGTTTTCTTGGTTTTGATCCTCATTCTGGTGAGTGTAGACCCATTGTAAATAAGACTTCCTCAGTTAACATGTGGCACTAAGCGAGGTTGCAGTTTAATCCAGATTACTGGACTCTTTAATAAGCAGAAAGTCAGACAGGAAAAAAAAGTCATGGGAAGAAGCCAGAATTCACCGGAACCTGGAGGGGAAAGGGGAAGCCTCTATGTACACTGCCATGTGACAGAAAAATCAAGGACCAAAGATCATTGGCAGACAGTCCCAAAACTCCACAGTCTTGAGGGAGAAAACATTGCCTGGTGATGCCTCAACTTTTACTTCTCCAAGCTTCAAAATGGTATTTATTTATTTCAACAACTAGGAAACTAAAACAATGCCATTGGAATTAGAGCAAAAGTGAGATACACCATTTCTGGACCAAGATTTCTAAGAACTACATGTGCCACCTCCATGATTTCTTTGTGTTTCTGATAATCACCTCTCTTGAACACTAAATTGGGTTTAACGTATTTAAGTAATTTACATGGTTTGGTCCATTTGGTAAAATCGCATAACCCACCACAATTAATTGGATCTAAGCCCCATTAATTCCACTCATACACAAAAGCAACTTTTGCACTTGGAAATAGCAGTCACATAGAAGAATATTCATAGCCATAGTACTCACAAGAAGAAAACTGGAAATAGTCTAAATGCTCATTCACTTGAGAATATTTTAGTAAAACAAAGGAATATTACACAGCAGTAAAAATGAATATAACAAAGCAAAATACCTTAACAATGATGTTTCTTAGAAATATAAAGTTGAGAAAAAAACTCACAGATTACTGCATGAAGTTTATGAATCTATAAATAAGCAAAACAAAAATATTTTAAGGCATGCACATATATGTCAGAAAACTATCAAGAATTATAAGAAGATGATAAACACAAATATCAGTGTCGTAGTCTCCTCTACAGAGAAAGAACGAGGGATGCTCAGGCATGCTGAGGAAGCCAAAGAGGGAGCTTTTGTATTGTTGGTGATATCTTTCTTTTACATTTTGTGATGGGTTCTGTTTGTCTTATTATATTTCCTAAGTTGCATATGTGATTATATATGCATACATACATATATATATATATATATATATATATATATCTCCAGTATTATATATTAAGAATTTCATTTGAATGATTTAAATATGGCAAAATAATGTTCTACCCTTTTGAACACATTAATAAATTACAGTTTATATGACTATTTGTCAGTAAATATTCAACTACATTTAAATAAATATTCAACTAATTAAATTGTCACTGTAGGTCAATCAATAATACACCACATTATGGTGAATATAATTTTTGGGGGGTGTATGGGCAGGGAATCAAACCCACGTCTCCCACGTGGCTGGCAGGCTTTCTACTACTGAGCCACCCATGTACCCAATGGTAAATATAATTTTGACAAAACAATATAATAGACAAAAGTAATGTTTAATTTATTCATCTATACATGAAGATAATATATAACTACAGTTTGATACAAAAGTATTTTATATAACACCAGCATTTGATAACTAAAAACACCATACGATTTTATAAAAACTAATCATCAGTTAACCAGCAAGTAAACTTAAATACCTTATACTTTTGTTTTAATGAAGTCATAGGTAATGCTTATTGATCAAAAGTAGACAGGTTAAGTATTTGTTATCCTTGCAATTCTAAATAATTATTTAACCAGTGGTATATAGAACTTTAAGTTAGAAAGAAAAGGGGTTCATATTAAACATTTTAAGCATCTAATTGATATGTATCTCCTAAAGTTTGATAAAATCACTAATATATTCAATAGTACCTATGGGCACCATTAAGTAATCATGTAATATTTATATATATAATACTTCTCCAAAGGACTAAAAATCCAAATTATTTTGTGGTAAACGCAGTGATCACTGAATTTAATTTCAATAAGTATCATTATGGTTTTATTAAAAGATTTTTCTATAAAGTAATGATGCTTCCTTTCACTAGTTCAATCTCCATAAAATCTTAGGGACATAAGATTTTTTAGTAAAAGGGAGTCAACATATGGGAACTGTATATAATTCTGGATGTCTCAGTTCTTTTTGGGAGGACATAAAGGATAGTTCAGAAAATGACTATTTTTAGATAGGATTTGGCTTAACAATGCCAGATGGCAGAACAGCATTTCCATTATCCATCTCAGATGTGACTGTGATGCACCAATCAGTTTTCATCCAATTTGAATATTTTGGTGTATATCTGCTAGGGAATAGAGGAAGTAAGTTCCAGTATTTCTTTAAAAAATATGTATTTTTTGCATAGTACAGTGGCATAATCCTTCAAAAGTACTTAACTTTGATATTTCTTGAAATTTGTGTTCAGTTTTTTCATCCCCTTATTTTCTCTGCTTTTCTTTTGATTCCATTCCATTTTGCCGTACACTCGTCATTCTATCTTTCTCTGAAATGTCAAAAGTAAGGAATAAGAAACAGCACTATAAAGGCCAATACCTTTATTTTATTTTTAGCAGAGGCATTGTAACTGAATGGAAAGTATGAAGGTCTTTGAGAAAAAATATATTCATTTATTTTTTTGGAATTTGGAATGTTTTATGCAAATTTGTACTTCAGTTTGTTCGTTTGTAAAATGGGATCAATAAAACCAAATTAGAGTAAATATAGAAATAAAACATGATCCGTGGCACCTATTAAATATTCGATTCCTGATAGCTGTTATTGGTAAGCTTTCTGAGCCTGATATGACTATTTGGAAAAGGAAATAGAAACACATTATCCAAAGTATCAGTACCGTTTGGAAATCAGAATGGATGATTTGGGAGATTATTATTTTGTAGGGCCTTAAGAGAAGCATGGATTTGGAGAGCAGGATCTTACTTACAAAAAGTAAGAAGGCTACCAGAGTCTCACTCCTAAAGAGGACTTTTAGCTGAAAAGAAGCTGAACTGTGACTAGAGCAAGCCAGCATCCAACATGAAGGTTCAAGTCGTGAATCTCAGATGCTACTGGGACACCCACAATTTAACTCAGCACGTGGTGCCTCATAATAGTGAAGCATATGTGTTGGCTTATAAAAGAAACTAGCAACTGGAATTGCTGTCTATGTTATTTCTGTTCTCAGAAAGTTGTTTAAAACGGGGTTAACTTCAGAAGCCCAACAGTAAATCAGTTTCAAGAAGAAGAGGGAAAAAGGTCAAAAAAGGAAGACAGGGTGTGAACTATATGACACCAAGCAATAACTAACACATTTGAGTAGCCATTTCTTATCAAAGTTTTCTGAATTGATGTTATCTAATTGAACTTTAATCTTAAGCCTCCGAATCATTTTTACATTGTTAAAAACATGCTGTTACTAAGATCAAGTCTTTCTAACAGCATACTTTATTTGTAGTGTTTTCTTTACCAACTATTGCTATATTTGAGATTGGATGAGGTAGATAAAACATGATGCATGCAAATATATAATTCCAGTGCACAATATTTCACATGAGCCTGTTGGAGAGCAAGCCTTATTTTCAGAGCACAGAAATATATATATTTCCCCATGATTGTTTTTGAAATAAATTAAACCAAACCTACAAATTTAGAAGATATAAATTGTGAGAGTATTTTCAATTTATAGTGATACAAATACATATTTATTCAGTGGTTGCTTAATTTATGAGCCTCAAAACTTGCTCTGTAAACATGAAAAAGCACTAATAGAAATCATGCACAAAGACAAATATCTAGGAAAATAATGCATGGTAATAAGGAAAGGAACTTGGAAGTAGGATACTGACTTATTTAAATTATTTTGAGTGACACTATTTTCTAATTGTAAAACTAATGCACACACAATAGTTATAAAGAGAAATGCAAAATTCAAAGAATGAAAAATAAATTTATTCTACTGAATAAATGATATTATATAGTATATGACTTTGTTTTTTCTGTTGGTAGTTTTATTCTTGTGTTTTGCTTTTAAAAAATAATTGTGAAATAGTGAATACAAACAGATTTTCAAAAAGTATATTACTATCCCCAAAGAAACCTCACAAATCTGAAGAAATAAAACATTATAAAATGATGGAAGTGCTTTATGTTTTTCTTCCAAATCACACACATTCTTTTTCCACATAAACACTTGGTAGAATTTGGTATTCTTTGTTACTATATATTTCTTTGTACTTTTGCTCCACAGGACTAGGCTTTTATATATTCCTCTGTAACTTTTTATACTTAACATTATGTTTGAGGTCCATCCAAGTTGAAATATGTCATTTTAAGTCATTCATTTTCACTCTTTTATAACACTTCATTGGATCGGTATACTGTAACTTATCCACACTATTATTAATTTTATTCCCTTTTAATTTAACAGTATTCCCTGAAATGTTATTAGATATTCTTTAAAAATAGCATATTAACTTTTTTTTTACATTTAACAACATGGATACACCATAATACATCTAACAATTCTCTTGTTGTTAGACATTCAGGTTAAGGTGCTTCTTGATTTCTCCCCAGAAGTTTGAATATTGCCTAGTACATCAAATACATAATAAGTGCTTAACTAAAAGGATTTCCAAGGTTTTCCATTATAATCATTTATTCAAATAGAATTATACGTGAATATTCATCTGACAGTTTTTATACTATATCACAGAAAATATCATGGGAGAAAAAAGGAATTTTTAAATTAGGCCATTTTATTTCCTATTCTTATATTCAGAAACTAATAGGATTCAGGGATAAGGTGTAGCCCTGCTACAGCCCAAGAGTTTGGAAAGGAGAAGTCAGCTGCTGACCTCTGGCTTACTTGGTCTTAAGGTAGGTGGGTTAAAAGCACTCCTTGATTCAGAATTGCACTCTGTCATTCTGGAGATATGGCCTGAGATTTAATTTCAGGTTAAGAGAGTAAATAGCACTTTGCTACTTTTCTAGTGTGACCATATCTTTATATTTTAGTGACATTTATATGTCAATTTTCACATTGTTTTTTTTTTTTTTTTTTTTTTTTTTTTGCATAGGGAGGTGCTGGGAATCGAACCCTGGCCTCCAGTCTTCAGCATGTCAGGCAAGAACTCTGCCTGCTGAGCCATTGTGGCCTGCCCCACATTGGTTTTTTAAACACTGAATAATGTGGGAAATCTAATTTATAAGAACCCTTTTTCCTGAATATGGAGCTTAAAAAGACACTCTTATTTTCCATTAGAGTTGGGGATGAGGGGTTTTTGCAAATAAACCAAAGTATTTGTCATGAATCAATCCATGTTGGGAAAAATGCTACTTGTTGGGAAAAATTTCTCCTTTGGAAAAATTTCCAAAGGAAAAACAACAAGGGTCGTTATTGCCTAGCTGAGAAACATCTTAGGAAAAGTGAAAAGGATTCATGAAAACATTCCCCAAAAGTACTACCAATGTGAATTTTCCTGGAACAACTTGTATCTCACCCCAGCAACACCTATTTGATTTCCTGCAGTCAGTAATACATGACTAAGCACCATAGTATCTAGCTGCCACAAGAGAACCTTAAAGAATGCTACTTGCTATTGTCCATTGTCTGATTTATGATAAGAATGTCCTTAGTTTGCCAGGGCTTGTTGTATAACAAAGTACCACAGTCTAGTTGAATTAAATATATAAATTTATTTTCTCACAGTTCTAGAATCTGGAAGTCCAGAATCAAAGTACCAGCAGGGTCATGTTTCCCCTCTGACAGTTGTAGGGATCTAGCAGTGGTTTGCCAGCAATTGATGTCCCTTGGCTTGTGGCATACTTCAATTTCTGCCTCCAGCTCATAGCCATCTATCTTTCTGTCTGTCTGTGTTCAAATATACTCTCTTTATAAGGACATGAAGTGTGCTGAATTTGGGTCCACCATAATTCTGTTTGGTCTCATCTTAATTAGTACCACCTATTTCCATATAGATCACATTCACAGGGCTGGATGTTAGGACATCAACATTATTTGGGGGGATATGAATGAATTCATAGCAACTCTTTTAATTTACTTTCATTCCAACATGTCTTGCATCCCCTCATAAGAACACTAGGACTTCATTTGATTTCTTCTACATTTCTTCATATGTTAACAACAATAACTTCTAAATCTTCTAGGCTCTATCATCACAATTCTATCTTTGGCAGACAGACTTTAATATGGATCCATCGATTCCAACCCCCTTTTCTATTCATGCTCTGTATAATCTCTCTTTTTGACTGTGATTTGCTTCTAGCCAATAGAAATCCCAAAGTGAAGGTATTTTGCAGATGTAGTTAAGGTTAAAATGAATTGCTTTTGATTTAATCAAAAGAGACTACTCCAGGTGGGCCTAATTTAACCTTAAAGGAGAGAATGGGCCATCTCTGTGACAGGGGTTTTCTCCTTCTACTGGTTTTGAGAAAGTGAGCTGCCATGCTGTGAGAGCACCTATATGGAGAGAATTACATGTCATGTAATCACAGAGAGCTTCGAAGAGTGTAGAGGAGCCCTGGCTGATAACCAGCCAGAAAATGTGGACCTCAATCCAACAGCCTCAAGGAGGTGAGTCTCTCAACAGTGTTGGGGGACTTAAAAATGGATTCTTCTCCACTCCAGCTTCTGATGAGTACACAGTCCCAGCCAACACGTGGATTTCAGCTTGGAGAGAATCTAAAATAGAAAACACATCTAAGCTATGCCTGGAATTCTGACCTATAGGAAATGCAATAATAAAGGCATATATTTTAAGCCACTAAGTTTGTGCTAATTTGTTACACAGCATAGAAAACTAATGCACTAATTCCTCTTTCTGCAATATTTATCTTCACTATTAAAATTTTACACTTTTACTTGACAGAACTTTTTAAACTCTTATTTTGTGCCTGACTCTGTTAATAATTCATCCCAGAATCACATAAGAGTAAATAACAAAATCCAGATGAGAGCTTAAGTCTTTTTTATTCCTAGTTCAGTGATCAATAAACAGTTGCGGGTACACTAACTAAAATACAAAGTGTGTGACTACCTCAAATATTTGAGTTATGGTGGGTTAGGAGTATTATCCTTATATGTGTACCTCTGTAGGTGAGAAATTTGAAGGTGTGCTGATAAATATGGAGTGCTAACCCAGGAAAAGAAGATTAAAAAATAATATTTTTCTTCAAGTTATATGAAGGTCTAAGGAACAGACACATTCAACTTTTGCTTTTCTTGAAGGGCAAAAGATAAGGCTAATTACACTGTAAATGTACTTTACTAAAGATAAAACTGAATAATTCCTATTGACAATGTTTTAAATATTTATATGTTCTGGCTCCTAACATTTCTGGACATCATCGTATAAATTTACCTATAAATTTTCTATTTTATTTTATTTCTGTGGGTTTTGTTATATTTTATTATTTTAGGTTTTGATGGAAGCTTGGATAAGTTGATTTTCAGTCTAAATTATTTGAACATTTACAACCAGGGAACAACTTGAATTATTTTAGTGCAGCTGTAATAAAATTAATTGAAAATTTTATGGTCAATAAAAAGATATATGGCAAGTTAAAAAACTAGATTTTCTTTTACTGTGGTGGCTTCTTTAGAAATATATAATGTTGTAATAAAAGTACTGTAAAATGAGTGAGTTAGAGTCCATTTCTATTTGTTAGGACCTAATGATTATGTGGAGTTGAATACAAAAGTACATTATAGATTTCTCTGACTTTTAATTTCATTGAACACTACATTATAGACTGCAATAAGCCAAAGGTCAGATTCTAATAATAATTACATTTTACTAATGTTCACAGCAAAAATATGAACCAGAATTTACTATAGTTTAAAAACTTTTGTTAATATCTGCTATTGTATTAGAGAAAAAATAAGTACTATTTAATTATTTTTAATAGTTAATTTAAATGTATATTAATATTTATAGTAGTTAATACACTATCTATATATATTTGGAGTTTTGGAAGGAATTAGATTATTCCAGGAATATAAATTCATGTATATTTGATAGTAAATCTTATTCCTTAATTGATAATAGTCCTAGATATTCTTTTATTAACGCTGTTACAAACTGAAATATGTTGTTTATCTGTTCAGAAATCTTTCATATTGGTTTAACTTCTATATTGTAAAGAAAATGTATCACTTATGTTCTGTTTTTGCCATCTTGCCTTTCACTTTAAAATCAGTATTGTTACTTAATCATTCAGTCACTCATAAGACCGGAAAAATCAACTTGGAACATAGTGATTTTCCAATCAGGATGTTGTTGATATTGCCTGAACACAATTTTAAAAATAAAACTTTAAATCATACTGTCCATTAGTAGATTTCTTTAAAATGCTTCACTGAATTTCAACTTTTGAAACAGGGTTAACTTGGTAGCAACAGCTTTTGCTTCTCAACGTATAATTTTGATCATTATAATTTTGGTATATGGTGAAATGTCCGTACCCTTTTAGAATAAAGTGCCATTAAATGTAAGTCTTGAAACATTATTTTGATTTAAGGATGAAAAAAATTGGTGAAATCCTACTACTAACAAAAGTGGGAAAACGAATGAGTTTATAAAAAAAAGACAGCTTGCCTATGCATTAGTTTCTTTGACTCTAATGAATAGCATTCTAATTAAATAGTTTTCCATTTATTTGCTACTTTCACCTCACCTTATAAACTTATTGAGTCCAGAACTACATTTTATTCCTCTTCACCACTTCAGATATTTGTACAATGTCTGACTTAAATAGTTTGATTAAAAGTGAATCAGAAAAATAAAAATAAAAAATGGGCGGGCCACGGTGGCTCAGCAGGCAAGAATTCTCGCCTGCCATGCCAGAGGACCCGGGTTCGATTGCCGGTGCCTGCCCATGTAAAAAAAAAAGGTGAATCAGGTCTTTAATCGCATTCTTGAGTAAATGAGCTATAGTTTCATTAGGACTTGGAAAGAAGTGAATCTGTCATAATTTTTGAAAAAAATAAGAGAGATGATATTGGGGTCCTAGGTCATCTGCTCTACAGTACTTATCCCAATAACTGTTTATGCTTCCAGACACTAGGTAGATAGAGGAGAAAATATTTTTTAACTCTAATAAGCCCTTCTTTATGGTAAAAACACCCTATATTCATTCTTAAGTTTCACTTTTATGAAACAAATAATATTGTAGCTCCTAAACAAATAATAAATACTGTATATTTCCCCAGCCAATAAAATCTGAGCTGCCAACTCCATAGTAGCATATTCTCTAAGATCTAGTATGAGCGAAGTCCAATGGTGATGATAGAATAATCCAAATTCTCGGTGTTGGCCAGGGCTGAATCAACGGATTCCTTTGTTCAAGACATATTCATTAATGATTCCAGTAACTGCCAGTGTGATAGGCAAACCTATGCTCAATGCCAGTCTCTCTTATTTCCAAAACAATGTGACCAAACTTTATATATCCTCTAAGTATTTTATGAAAAATAAAATGAAACTCAGGTCTTGGCATTACAAGAGATTTAAACTATAATAATATGCAATTAATTAATATTTTATCATTATGATGATTAGCAATGATGGTAACATATCTGAGCAATTAAGAATCAATTATTGAGCTAAAAACTATGTGATTATAATGTTAACCTAAATCAATTAGGAACTCCATTTAAAAATATGTTTACAGAATTTTACATTATTTAATTAACCTTATGAGTCATGGTTAGGAAGTATTAACCATAATTATAAAATAAAATTATTTACAGTAATTGTGATTTTCTCTAATAGTTGGTGGAAAAAAGTTACTGATGGCCTTGAATCCTCAATTATATAATATTGCTAGGATTGCATTATCTTTAGTAATATATGTAAAATGTTAATTCTGTTTTCTGTACATAGATATTGATTGTTTATAATATCAAAGGCAGGTATGTGAAAAGTAAATCTTAATACTTTTTCAAATTGTGTACTTGATTACAATGACTTATTGCTATGGTTTCACTGCACTGGAGATTAACAAGCCGTGAAATATAGAGATGATATTAAAATCCTGCGTACAGTCTCCACCAAGATAATTGTCAAAAGAGATAAAGGTCTTAAATTTAAAATAATTCAGAAAATAAATCTTTTGGAGGCAAAAATATAGATATATAAATGCAGAATTTCTATTTGAGATGATGAAGAAATTTTGATAATGGGTGGTGGTGATGGTAATGAAACATTTTGAATGTAATTAACAGCACTGAATTATATATTTAAATGAGGTTAAAAGGGGAAAGTATAGTTGTATATATGCTACTACAATAATTTTAAAAACCCCATGAAACTACACAACACAAGCAGTGATCCCTAAATTAATCCATGGACTATATTTAATAGTACAATAATAAAAATGTGCTTTCATCAATTATAACAAAAGTACCACACCAATGCAAGCTGTTAATAATAGGGTGGTGTTTGGGAACCCTGTATTTCATGCATGGTTTTTCTGTAAGCCCACAACTCCTCTATTAAAAAACATTTTGTTTGGAAGTGCTGATAGATAAAATCCATGTTGGGAGAGGCAGTCCACCATGGGCCCTGAGCATCTTCGCATTTTCACATTAAGAGTAATTTCACGATGCAAGTCTTGTCTTTTTTCTAATAACGAACAGTATCTATAGTTGGACTCATAGGCAATTAAATAGGGCAAGGTGAGCACTGGGTGACTGCTTGTAACTGCTCCTCCTTTAGGAATTGGGGTGGCTCTTGTGCTGCTTGCTACAATACTTGCTACTTTCTCAGAAAAGTGCTGTGCCCTTGGGCCTGCATTCCTCACCTGCAGCACAACCCACCACGTGCCTAATATGCATCTGGCCCCACAGTATCACCCTGGGGACCGGGAGGCTGGGGAGCAAGGACGGCTATGCCAATATTCCTCTTATTTGCATGCTGTGAGTGATAAGTGATACACTTCCAAGTTCTGATCCATTAAAATCAGATTGTCCAGTCTCCATGGAGTAACCATTGGTTGTGAAAAGCCAACCTGCATCTTTGCTTATTTAGCTCCTTGCTATGGTTTACCATTTTCTATGAGGTTAAGGTTCTTTAATGACAACCATCTTGGACTTTTTTCTCTTCTGTGTAAAAATTCTATTTTTTTTACTATCTTTAAATTATTCTCAACATATCAGATACTATTGTTTCATTTTGAAATTACTTTTAAAACAAATTATTGAAAAGTTGACATCTGGGATCTACTAACATTGATTTTAATACTCAGAGTAATGTTAGAGAAGCTGCGAGTCCCTTGAAGTGAGAGTCAAAGTATATAGTGACTCCATAAATCAATGTGTGAAATGTAGAAGTCTGTGGTTCAGCCTCTAACTAGGTATGTGATTCTTTAACACTCTGCAATTCAAATTTATCTTGGTCTTAGTTTGCTCAGAAGATTGTTTATGAATTAATGGAGAATTTTTTAATGTAACTTTACTGAGATATATTCACACATCATATAGAATCCATCCAAAGTGTACAATGAATGGTTCACAGTATCATCACATAATTGTGAATTCATCACCAAGATAATTTTTAGAACATTTGCATTACTCCAAAAACAGAAATAAAATGAATAAAGAAAACCCCAAATATCCAATATCCCTTACCCTTCCCTTTTGTTGACCCCTAGTATTGCACTCAACCTAATTTTAAGACTTACAATAGAAGTAGGTTAACTAAGATAGTGATATGTATATCAGTGGAACAGAATGAAATAAGCATGCATTGTTTTAATGAGTAGCTGCTCTGTTTCGGATATTGTATGATGCACTGAACCATGAGCACCAGTATAAGAAGACTTCAGTATGGGCAAAGCTTTCATAAATCTAAAGCATCACTAATAAATGCCAATTCAGTATTTTTAGAACTTTTTAAATTCCGTTGTTATTTTATAAATACTGCCTGTTATTTATCTGAATTTCCTACTGATATGACTTGGACCCTGATCATGTGCCAGGCACTATGCAAGGTGCATGGAAGCCAATCATCACCATTATCAACAGATGCTTTATCTCATGGTATTTCACGTCTAGGGGAAAGAGACAGTTTATAAGACACATCACAAAGTGAAGTACTACATGAAGTGATAGGAAGAAAAGAGTGATAAAGAAGCAAATGGTAAGATTTTCTTAATATTTGGATTTTTATTACATTAAATGTATTCACTATATAGAATGTTCCATTAGTTTCATCTTCTGCCTAGAACAGATCTTTTCACTATGCTTTTACGATACAATGGCTCGTTCCAATCTGTTTATAAAAGCACTTGCTTTTTATAAAAAACAATATGATTTTACTCTTCCCAAATACTTTCTTCAGAGGAGTGAAAAAATGTTGACATTATAACTAGAAGACAATTCTATATGAGTCTCTTAGGTTTCTGCCTGTCCTGTAAACAGAGACCCTAACTGCCTTGGTTCTGAACTATCTTTTCAAGCATGTCGATATAGTGAACAGCTTTGGAAGAAAAAAATAGTGCTCTCCCCTCACCACTAGCATCACAGTAAAGAGCAGGTGTGCTTACAGCCTTGTAGGATGAGGTATCTCTCTCAGAGCACAGGGAAAGCACACCTAATGCCCAGCATTTAAAATCTGGGTTTCCTAACCTGTGTACTCATCTTCTGCAAATAACCCTTCTATAACATAAACCACATGGTTAGGTGTTTCCTGGGTTCTTCACACCCCCTGTTGGAATTGGGGCTTAAGGAACCAATGCAAACACTGATACTCAGGCTACTGCTATTGCAATAAGTAATGCACAGGGTTTTGTTTTGTTTTTTACATTTCTGACCCAGGGATTGTAGGTCTTTAGTCAACATCTTGAAATTCTGGCAGGCTAATCTGTTAGCAAGTAGAGTGATATTTCAAAATTTTTAGAGTTCTTAGACAAATTGAAACCATTAGTCATTGAGAAACACATGTCTGGGAGATTTTCACAAATGATCTCCTCAATCATATAGATCAAAGAGATATGTAGAGAGGAATAAAAAGGTGAAGAAGCTGGTCTGGAATATAAAAATATTCTTCATGAGCATATTTCCATTCTTTTTTTAATTCTGAGAAGGGATGACTACACATGATATAGAACTCAAGATTCTCAAAAGATTGCTTTTAGTGGTGAGACCGTTCTGACTTCACTATTCTTGTCTTCCTTTCCTTTCACAGAGTTAAGGACAACTGTGAAATTGAATGTGATTGTGGAATTGGTGCATATTTGTGTGTACGTGTGTGTGTGTGTGTGTGTGTGTGTGTGTGTGTGTGTTGGTGGGTGGGTGCATGGGTGGTATACCGGGGAATGAGAACAATTTTATAACTTCGTACACTTTTTTTTGCATATGCAGGCACGGGAAATCTATACACTTTTTATTACAAGTACCCACATTGAAAATAATTATTTGAGCATTTCATATTGCTGTTAAGCCATCAGGGTTTCCTGTATCTGTTTAAAGCTCTATTGGAGGTGGGTGAAGTAGAATGGACTACAGAATTCTATCCCCACTTGAACCAGAGTAACTTTCATGTCTTTGAGATCACATATTATATTTTGAAAACCATGAGATACAACTCTTCAGATAAAATAAATTTTCAAATCACTGTACCTTTGCAATTCAAATTCTCCTTTACTGAGTGAACAAATGCGTTTATGAGGCTTTGTATGTTATTAGTCTGGTGACACTGGGAACCCTATCTATGCCTACTAATTTCTTAAATTTAGAAATGACCTGTATGAAATTATCACCAAAAATAATTGTTTCTCTTTAAAGTCTGTAATCCTAAATTACAGCATGCACCATTGAAGGCATCAGAGTTGTGGAGAGAGGAAACATCTCTCTGTGTTAATTCTACACCTTTAAATATTAGTATTCTAGATATAACAGTTCCATTCCTTTGAATGAAGAGTGTTTTAATGGAGAACCAATTCTCAGAAAATAGCAATTCTATTGAGGAAGATCTATGGAGCAGAGGTCAAATGAATTGCATGATTGCCCCCACCCACACTGTGAAGGTTGGTCTGTTTTTGACAGCTTATTGTCATACAACTACTTGTCAAAAACAGTCTTACAATTGAAATCTAGTAATGTATGTTTTATAATATTCACTGTTGGTGAAATAACACCTGCTATCACCTTCCAGAGAGGAGGCCTTCTTCGTGAAGAATTGCAAAGAGAAGTCAACCCTCTAATACAGATGGCAGGGTCACCAAGGAAGTCCTGACTTATAGAGACTCTGGATGGGACAATGTTACTCACAGAAAGAAGAGAAGAAGCCTGGTTGGTGTCACCAGTGGAGTCAGTCCCTATGACCAGCAAGACTTGTTCCACAGCCGATGCTGGGAGATGTTCTATACACATCCTTCTCTTGTGTGCTGTAGGTGAGAGACTCCACTTCTTAACTATTGGGAACAGCTATAAAATCAGGGGTGGGCTGGGTGCCATAAAATACACACACCTAGCCACTTAGTAGCTAGTAAATTATTGCATATGGTGGCTCAAAAGGGGAAGGAATTTTTCTTAGACCACTATACCCCTAGGGGATATGTTTATCTCTGAACATTCCCAAGAAAAAGGGAGTCAGCCCACATTTATCAACTCATTCTAGGAACCAAGCCAACACATCTAACCTGAGCACAGGGTTTATTTGTGGGTCATGGAGAAAAGCAATTGGCCATCCTCAGACTTTCACATTCACAGGAGTTGCTTTTGATTATCTTACAGTTTTACTTATTCTAGTTTCATTATTGATACATTTTTCCAGGAGTTTGTAATTTTGTATAGTAGTTTTTTTCACAGAATGCAAAATTCCCTTACCAGCATTCATTTCAAAAACTTACTACCTTTATTAGGTTTTAAAAGCTCACTTAGATGTATTGAGCAGCTATTCCTTTCACCATCATAATTATTGAACCCTGATTTTCACCCCCTGCCAAAGATAGAGGATTACTTTGAGACTTTAATCAGTTCATAAGTGAAAGAATTCATTTCTCATTATTCAGTAGAACTTGGGTATGACTCTATATAAATCATTTTTCAATCACCAAGCTCTATTAATTTATTAATAGTACATTCAAAATAGTTTTCAAAACTTTTCTAAAAGATGAAATTTGATTAAAAAAAGGCTGCGAACATCTGGTAATTTTTATCAATGCAGACATTAATTAAATATATATAAATAAAACATAAATTAAATGAACTAATTTTCAAAAGACCAAAAGCCAGACACTATTCATATAAGACAAACTGATTAACAGGTTAAGTCATTTATGTTCATCTGATAACCACTGACAATCATAGAGGATTACTTAATACACTGAAAAAGCCTCTCATATTGTCTAGGGGATATCAAATTTAAATCTGAATAGATTTCAAAAATACATGTTATATTTTAGCCACTGGATCTTCCTAGAACACCCTAGATATTTCTGATGTTCCCTAAACACACTTATATAACCTCTTCTTTTTTTGAAAGTAAAAAAAAAAAACCTGATAATGACTTGTCCAATGTCATCCAACTAATTAAGGACAGAGCCAGGGCTAGAATCCAAAATTTTCGCATTTATTCCAATGCTTAGGGGTACTTTTTTAGCCACATAGTAGTCCTTTTATCATGACAAGTCATTATCATCCAACCAGCATTGTAACTAAGACTTTAATAGTTTATGCCAATAACCTATCAGTCCAATTGCCTCTAAGAATGCTTTTTAATGAAATTTTATTGATATATTCACATACCATATAATCATCCAAAGTATACAATCTATGGCTCACAGTATCATCATATAGTTGTGCATTCATAACCACAATCAATTTTAGAGCATTTTCATTATGCAAAATATAAAAAAAATAAAAACAAACACCAAAAACAGCTCATACCCTTAATCGGCCACACAGCCCCATTATTTATTTTTTGTCTTTAGTTTTTTACACATATGTCCCTTGAGTGGATAAAGGGAGTGTCAATCACAAGGTTTTCACAATCAGATGAACACACCATAAAAGCAATGTAGTTATACAGTCATCATCAAGAATCAAGGCTATGGGATCACAGTTCAACAGTTTCAGGTATTTCTTTCTAGTTATTCTAATACATAAGAAGCTAAAAAGAAATAGCTATATAATGCATAAGAATTACCTACAGAGTGATGTGTTGGCTCTATTTGAAATCTCTTACCTACTAAAACTTTATTTTGTTTAATTTCTTTTCCCCTTTTTGGTCTGGAAAGCTTTCTCAATCCCACAATACCAGGGTGAGGCTCATCCCTGGGAATCATGTCCCACATTGCTAGGGAGATTTATACCTCTGGGAATCATGTCCCATCTACGGGAGAGGATGGTTTCTTTGCAGAATTGGCTTAGAGAGATAGGTTACATCTGAGAAACAAAAGAAGTTCTCTGGGGGTGACTCTTAAGCATAATTATAAGTAGGCTTCACTTCTCCTTTTCAGGAATAAGTTTCACTCGGGTAAACCCAAGATTGAGAGCTTGGCTTATTAAATAGGTGGTCTCTAATACTTTTGAGAATATCAGGAATTCCCTGGGCAGGAAAGTTTAATATTTCCACATGTTTCCCCTATCCCTCAAGAGAAATTTGCAAATACCTTTTGTTTTCTGCCCAAATTACTCTTGACTATATCATGCTTTTGCATTAACCTGTACAAAATAACAAAGATCACATTTCTTCTTCAAGTTTCCATGAAATTATGGCATTTTAATAACTGACCATACAGGTTAAATTACACAGTATACTACAGAAAATATACATTTTGTACTGAATAAATATCTCTTCCTTTGGTTTTACACAGAAATTGAAGTTTTAGAATAAGGTCAATCATCCTTTACCTGTATTCTGATTTGCCTTAGTCCTAACCAGATCAGCTTCATTCATATCTCTAATTGAAGTTTGCTCTCTTTTTTCAGCCTCTATAGCAGTTGCTGTAGGGGATAATGCTGACTTTCTGAGCTGTAGAACTCTAGCTCTGGGTCTCAGACATCACATAGACACCCAAAGTTCCAGGGAATGACCAGCTTATACACAAAGATTTCAACATCTCAGAATTTAGAAATAACAGTTAAAACTCTCGAATAGATGTGACTGTTTGAAGAGCTTACAGCATAAGAACCTTTACTACAAGCTTTAATGTACATTCTGTACTCCTTACTCAACAATTGCCCAATCTCTTACCATGTTCTATCAACTGATAATCTATAGTCTCAAATTCAAATCTCAGAGTTTGCATTTTATAATTGTTACCTTATACTGAGGCTTACAACATTTGTCTTTTCGTTTCTGGCTTATTTTGCTCGACATGATATCTTCAAGGTTCATTCACCTAGTTCCATGTCTCACAACTTCTTTCTTGTAGCCACTTAATATCCTAGTGTTTGTATACACCACAGTTCTTTCTTCTGTTTATCAGTCACTGTACCCTTCGGTTACCTCCATCCATTGAAAATCATGAATATGGCCACCATAAACACCAGGGTGCAAATGTCCATTCATGTGCCTGCTTTTAGTTCTTCTAATTATATACCTAATAACAAGGCTGTAGTATCATATGGCATCCCTATACTTAGCTTCCTATGAAACCACCACACTGTCCCTCAGAGGGACTGCACCATTCTATTTCCCTACCAACAGTGAATAGGTACTTCTCACTCTCCACATTTTCTCCAGTACTTGTATCCTTATACTTATTTTTCATCAGTCTTATTTTTATACCATGCAATCTATCCTTAGTAAACAGTCAATGGCCTCCATTTATAATAGCATAGTTATGCATTCACTACCTCAATTTATATGAGAACATTACCATTTCTTCTCCAAAGAAAGAATACAAAAAAAGAATAAAATGATTAAAAGAATAAACAAGAACACCAAGCATCCCATACCACTCCCTTATATCTCCTCTTATTGACATTTAACTTTAGTATGTTGCTTTGTTACATTTAATAGAAACATATAGCAATGTTATTGTTAACTATAGGACCTAGTTTGCATTGATTTTTCCTATATACCATCCCATTTTCAACACCGTGTAATGGTAGCATTCATTTCATCTCCCACATGTAAAATTTTTCAGCACTGCTTTTGCTGATCCCATAAGTTCTGATATGATGTAGTCTCATTATCATTCATCTCCAGATATTTGCTGCTTTCTCTTAGCAATTTCTTCTTTGACCACTAATTATTTAAGTGTGTGTTGTTTAATCTCCATATATTTATGAAAGCTCTGGTTCTTTGATGATTATTAATTTCTAGATTCATTCCATTGTGGTCAGAGAAAGTGTTTTGGATAAGTTCCATCTTATTAAATTTATAAAGACATTTTGTGTCCAGCATATGAGCTATCCTGGAGAATATTCCATGTGTATGAGAGATGGTTATATATCCCAGTATTTTGAGGTGTAATAATCTGCATATGTCTATTAGGTTCAATTCATTTATCACATTGTTTAAGTTCCTTATTTCCTTGTTGATCCTCTGTCTGGTTGTGAACAGTGGTGTATTAAAGACCCCCATTATTACTATCGAAATGTCTATAACCCTCTTTAGTTTAGCCAATGTTTGCCTCATGTGCTTTGGCGCTTCTTAATCAGGGGCATAAACATTTGTGATTGGTCTTTCCTCTTGGAAAATTGTCTATCTTATTAATATGTGGTGTCTTTCTTTGTCTCTTATGATGTCTTTACATTTAAAGCTTATTTCATCTATTAGTAGTATAGCTTCTCCTGCTTTCTTTTGATTGCAGCATGCATATAACATATTTTTCCATCTTTTTACTTTGTCTATTTGTATCCTTGGTCTAAGATGCAACTTTTGCAAACAGCATATAGATGGATTATATTTTTAATATGTTCTGTCAATCTGTATCTTTTAATTGGAGAGTTTGGTCAGTTAATATTCAAATTTATTATCTTAAAAGCAGTTTCTCAATCTACCATCTTATCATTTAATTTTGTTTGGCAAGTATATATACATTATTTTCCCTCTCTCTCTGTTTATCCTTTAAATTACCCTTATTAGTACTCTTAAATTCTTTACCCTCCTCCCATCCTCCCTTTCCTGTCTTTTTTCTTCCAACTGAAAGTACTTCTTTTAGCATTTCCTTTAGGGCAGGTCTCTTGTTGACTAGTTCTTTCAATCTTTGCTTGTCTTTGAAGATTTTAATCTCTCCCTCAAATTTGAAAGTCAACTTGGCTGAATGACAAATTCTTGACTGAAAACCTTTCTCATTCAGGATCTTAAATATATCATACCACTGCCTTCTTGCCTTCATAGTGCTTGTTTAGTAGTCTGAACTCAGTCACATGCATTTTCCCTTCTATGCACTAGATTGCTTTTCTTGTGCTGTTTTCTGGACTTTTTGTTTCTCTTCAACATTTGACAGTGTGATTAATATGTGTCTTGGAGTAGGCCTATTTCGATTTAGTCTATTTGGGTTTCATTGGGTATCTTTGATTTGAATATTTTTGTCTTTTATAAGGGTTGGGAAGTTTTTCCCAATTATACCTTCAACTAAACTTCCTAAACCACTACTCTTCTCCTTCTTGAACACAATGATTCTTATATTTTTATACCTTTTGTTTCCCATCATTTTCCTAAATCCAGTTCCATTTTTCCATCTTTCTTTCAATTTGTTCTTCTGTGCACTCTAGTTTAGTTATTCTGGCATCTAGCTCATTTATTCTTCCTTCTGCTTCCTCAAATCTTCTATCATGTGTCTCTAGTATATTTTTAATTTGCACTATTGCATCTTTCATCTCTGTGAGGCCCAACATTTCTCTATTTAAACTTTTGAATGCTTCTTTATGTTCTTTTAGTGTCTTCCTGACCTCCTTTATTTCTGTATAAAGATCCTTGAGTAGTTGTTCCATATTCTGCGTCCTTTCTGATGTTTTGATTTGGTCATTTGGCTGGGCCATTTCTGCCTGGATTTTCACATACTTTTAATTTTCTGTTGTGTTTGTGATGTTTGATATTCTTAGTAAGATTATTTCGCAAGTTGTTTTCCTTCACTCATCTAAAGTTTGGAATTTACTTCCTTTTGCATTGAAGTTTGCCTTTTGCACTTGGTTTGTTAGTAATTCTCTGCCAAACCAAGGCTCAGATCTCATTTAGGAGGTGAAATTCTATTTGAGGGTCCATTAAAAGTTACACAGGGTGCATAGGTAGTTTAGTGGAAGAATTCTCACCCACCATGTGGGAGACCTGGCCTCAATTCCCAGCTGATGTGGTCTCAAAATAATAATAATAATAATGACAATATAATAGTGCAATGAAATATACTGAAAAACATATCTCAGCAATAGTAGACCCTGAGCAGCTTGCACAGTAGCCTGAACATGTCACAGAGTCTCCTCTTGTTCTAATCCCCACTCGAAACTAGCATCTTTTCAGTTCACTCAGTAAATGGGCCAGAGTAGCACACCCAAATGAGGAATATATTGACTTAAAGAGGCCAAGTAGGTATTGCACCTCTCTTTTGGTCATAGAAGGGGTCAGATCCAACAGCTTATCCTTCTCCTTATGAGGGGTATCTCTACATGACCCGCACAACTGGACTTCTAGAAATTTCACTGAAGTCCTCTGTATTTTTGTTGGATTTATATACCAATCTTGGACACATAAATGACTTACCAATAAATGTAGAGTAGATGCTACTTCTTGCACACTAGGGACAATCAGCATGATATCATCAATATAATGGACCAATGTGATGTCTTGTGGGAGAGAGAAATGATCAAGATCTCTGCAGACCAGATTGTGATATAGGGCTGGAGAGTTGAAATGTCCCTGTGACAGTAGAGTGAAGGTATACTGCTGGCCTTGCCAGCTGAACACAAACCGTTTCTGGTGGTCCTTACTGAAGCTATTGAGAAAAAAGCATTTGCCATATCAACAGCTGGATACCAGGTACCAGGTAATACATTGATTTGCTGAAGCAATGATACCACATGTGGAACAGCAGCTGCAATTGGTGTCACCACCTCATTAAGTTTACAATAATGCATTATTATTCTCCATGACCCATCTGTTTTCTGCAAAGGCCTGATAGAAGAATTGAATTGGGTTATGGTGGAAATCACCACCCTTGCATTCTTCAAGTCTTAAGAGTAGCACTAATCTCTGTAAACTCTCCAGGAATGTGGTATTACTTTGGATTCACTATTTTGCTAGATAGGGGCAATTCTAGTAGCTTCCACTTGGCCTTTCCTACCAAAATAGTCCTCACTCTGTGAGTCAGCGAACGGTGTAGAAATTTTGCCAGTTGCTGAGTATGTCGATTCCAATTATGCATTCTTGAAATGAGGAAGCAACCTTACAATGTTTCTGATTGCCCACTGGACCCACTGTGAGATGTACCTGAGCTAAAATTCCATTAATCACCTGACCTTCATAAATTGCTATCCTGACTGGCAGACTAGAGGGATGTTTGGGGCCTCCTGGAATTAGTGTCACTTCTGAGCCAGTGTCCAATAATCTCTGAAACATCTGATAATTTCCTTCTCTCCAAGGCATAGTCACCCTGGTAAAAGGCTGTCAATCTCCTTGGGGAAGGTTTGGAGGAAGGTTGATAGTGTAAAGTTTGGGCGGTGTAAAAGGGCCTTACCCAAAGGTATCCAGCCCTCCCCTTAAGAGCCATGACTCTCTGTTTTTGTAATTCAACTTAGACTTCTGTTCAGTTGACCTAAAACTCTTCTGCTTATACAGCTCAAACAAGAAATTAGCAGATTCCCATCTGTTTTACTTCTACCTACTAGAAGTAGCCAACTACTAGCCAACACCACAAGTTTCTGTGAGTCAGATTATTTTGACTGCTGCTTTGAGTCTGCTGTCCACTATAGTGGCTGCACCCAAATGGTCTATGATGATTAAATATCACCACATGGCTTCTGCCAACTTGGGATCCCATCATTGAGTTTAAAGGTTCCATCTCAGTGACAGTAGTTTTCACAGAAATATCTGACCTACAGATTAGGGTAACTACAGAGCTCTTTAGGGATGATGGAACTAATGTCAAAGTTTATTTCTCAAGATTTGGGTGAAAGATGTGTCCTCTGGACATTCCTGGGTGTGTGAACAGGTGTTCCATGAGAAATTCTCTCTAACATTCCAATCTCTCTAAGCCTCTATTTCCCCTCATCTATGTTATACAAGGACATTTCTGGCTCTTTTACCTCAGATAATGTCAGCCACTTTTTATCCAGGTTTCAGCCAACCGTGCAAACAAACTACTAATATCCTTTCTAACCCCTCTAGCTATAGCATTGAAGGTAGAATCTCTGCTTAATAGGCCCATATCAATACTTTCAGTTTGATCCCACTTTACATTCCTTCCACAATTATCCCAAACTCTTAATATTCATTCCCACACATGTTTCCCTTATTTCTGTCTAAATAGATAGGAAAATCTTGCAGTTCACTTGGAGTATATCATACCTCCTCATGGGTCACACTTTGTACTTCACATTTTGAGGCCTGTTGAGTCTTTAGTCTAATTATAGGGATTCAAGAAAAGAGGTGTGGCGATGGTGTGGTGTGAAAAGAACTAGAAGTGCATTTCAAACCAATTACCTCAGGGCATTCCATTGCAGCTTCATCTGGGGAAAGAAGATTAGTTGCTCCAGACAGAGGAGTGAGGGCTCTTTCCCAAGGGAGGTAGTTCCAGGGTTAACAGGTACTGATGGTTAATCTCACTAGGTGGAGGTTGGATGGCAGACTCCTCTGGGCAGACTGGTGACTGTGAAGCTGTTTCTTCAAGGCAGAGTGGAGGTTGGGAAGCTCTTTCCTCAGGGCAATCCATTACAGATCTATCTAGAAAAGGCTCAACACATTCCTGGGATTCCATCTCTCCATCATCATTATTATCAAGCCATATATCCCCATGCCACAATTCAGGATCCTATTCTTTTCCAATAATAGCAGGCACCATGAAAGGTTGAGATTTTAATTTACACTGTAAATCTACTATTGCACAGTGTGTCTCTGTGTCTAGTTTTCAGGGATGTCAAGACTTCAACCACAAGGAATAAGATTTTCTTTCATAGAAGACATTGAAACGTAAATTTACAACATTCAAATGGTGCTTACATTGCAAATTTGAAGCCTTTCGCCCATCCCTTTCCCTTATCACTTAATCCAGCATATTAAGCAACAACCAGCCAACATTATTATACCTCTTAATTCAACAGGACTCCATAAAGATGTCAAAATCACTGTCACCCAGAACCTTGCCTTGTATAAGTGTACAATTAGCAGAATGTAATGGTTATAGTTTTCATATATCTCTTGCCAGTTCATCCCATGGACTGTCAGGACCATCTTGTTTGTTAGAAACAGTCATTAGTGCCTCTGAGTCTAATCAGAGTAGAAAACCAATTGTAAAAGCCCATATTTCAGATTCTACTTCAAAAAGAACCACTCTCAGTACCCATGCTGCATAATCATTGTTCTCTAGAGAAGCAGAATCAACAAGAGATACCTGCAAACATGAGATTTATAAAGGTGTCTCATGCAACTGTGGGGATGGAAGAGTCCAAAATCCTTAGGGCAGGCTGTGAAGCACTAGCTCTGATGAAGCATCTGGACAAACTCCACAGGAGAGGCTCACTAGCTAAAGAAGCAGTGAAAATGTCTCTCTTCTTCCTTAAAAGCCTTTGACTGGATTTTCTCATTAATCGTTAACACACCTTAGTTAATCATAGGTGTAATCAGCCACTGATGCAATCAATGCTTGATGATTTAATACACTAGCCTTCCAGTTTATCAACCAGCCATGAACCATCTTTTCAGCGATGGTCAAGTGACTGCTTGCCTGATTGGACAACTGGGCATTATCACTTGGCCAGGTTGACGCCAGTACCTACCCATCACAGGAAATAAGTTTCATAAATGCAAGCCCCAAGATTAAGGGTCCACCCTATTAAGTGTGTAGTTCCCAATGCTTGTACAAATATCTGGAATTCCCCAGGTGGGGAAGTTGAATATTTCCATATTTTCCCAATCTCTCAAGGGGGCATTGGAAATATTTTATTATTCTCTGCCAAAATTACTCTGGGGTTTACCAGGGCTTCACAAGTCTGTACAAACTCACAGGATTTCACTCCCTATTCAAGATTCCATGAAATTATGGCATTCAAATAAACTGGCTGCACAAGTTAAATTAGATCATATGCTATAGAAGATAAAAAATTTGCTCCAAATATACATCTCTTCTTTTGGTCTCTCACAGAAGTTGAAGTTTTATTTATTTTTATTTTTAAATTTTTTTTAGAAGCTGAAGTTTTAAAGCACAGTTAGCATCAACCTTTATCCTTTAGACTGATTTACCTTATTTTGATCCATATCTGCTTCATTCATATATCTAATTGCAGTCTGATCTCTTTTTCAGCTTTTTTTTTTTTTTAGTTACTGTATGGAGTAATGCTGATTTTCATAGCTGCATGACTCTAACTCTGAGTCTCAGGTGTATATCTGATACCCAAATTTCTAGAGAACAACCAAGTTACATACAACAGCTCAGCATCCCAGAATTTATAAATAACTTTTACAACTCAGAAACGATGTGACTGCTGTAGGAGCTTACAAACTAGGCGCCTGTACAATAGGACTTCCCCTCATAACCTATTCTCTTAAATCCAATTCTCAGAGTTTGCATATTATAATTAATCCATACTACTGATTCATTATAATGTTTGTCATTTCATTTCTGGCTTATTTCACTCAACTTACTGTCCTCAAGGTCCATTTACCTAGTTGCGTGGCTCACAACTTCATTCCTTCTTCCTGCTACTCAATATTCCATTGTAGGTATACACCACATTTCACCTTTCCTTTCATCAGTTGATGTACCCTTAGCCCACCTCCATCTATTGCAAGTCATGAATACAGCAGTCCTAAACACCAGTGTACAAATGTCCATTCATGTCCCTGCTTTCAGCTCTTCGAAGTATATACCTAATAATGGGATTGCAGAATCATGTGGCAACCCTATACTTAGCCTCCTGTCAAACCACAACACTAAAGAGGAACTACACCGTTCTACTTCCCTGCCAACAGTGAATAGGTACATCTCTCTTTCCACATTTTCTCCAGCATTTGTATCTTTCTGCTTACTTTTTAAACAGTTTTGTACAGACATCATACAATCAATTCTAGGTAGACAATGATTCCTGGTATAATCACATAGTTATGCTTTCACCACCACAATCTATATGAGGGCATTTCCATTTCTTCCACAAAGAAAGAGGAAGAGAGAAAAAATGAAATAAAATAAAAAAAAGATAAACACCACTACCACCATGAATCCCACACCCCTTGCTTATCTCCCTCTTAATGACATTTAGCTTTGGTACATTGTCTTTGTTACATTTTCAAGATGCATATTGCACTGTAACTGTTGATTGTAGACTCTAGCTTGCCTTGACTATTTTTTCCATATTCCATCCCATTTTCAACACCTTTCAATGTTGAGATTCATTTGTTCTCTTTTGTTCAAAAACATTCTTATATTTGTACACTTAATCACCATCATTGTCCATTCTAGGCATTGTAAAGCTATACTGTCCCAGTCTTTATCTTTGATTTTTCATTCTGGTGTATACATTCTCCCAGGCCACCTCCCTCAACCAAACTCATACTTGGCTTCATTCAGTGTACTTACAATATTGTGCTACCCTCAGATAATATCGTGCTATGCATTTCTGGAACTTTATAATCAATCCTGTTGAAAATTCTGTACTCCTTCAACATCAAATGTCCAACCTTTACCCTCTTTCTTTATCCTTATATCCTGTGTTCTTAACTTTAACTCTCAAAGTTCACTAATACACGTTAGTTTATACTAGTGAGATCATACAGTATTTGCCGCTTTTTTGCTTACTTTCACTCAGCATAATGTCCTCAAGATTCATTCTTGTTGTTACATGCTTCATGACTTTATAATGTCTTACAGTTGCATACTATTCCATCATATATTATACCACAGTTTGTTTAGCCACTTGTCCACTGACAGATATTTGGGCTGTTTCCATCTCTTGGCAATCACACATACTGCCATTATAAAATTGGTGTGCAAATGTCTGTTCATGTCGCTGCCTTCTGTTCCTCCAAATATTTACCTAGTTATTGGATTGCTGGATCATAAGGGAATTCTATTCTTAACTTCTTGAGGAAACATCAAACTGCTTTCCAGAGCAGTTGCACCATTCTACATTCCTAACTGCAGTGAATAAGTGTTCCTCTTTCTCAGTACCCTTTTTAGCACTTGTAGTTTTATGTTTTTTTTTTTTTTAATAATGGCCATACTAATGAATGTGAGATAATATCTCATTGTTGTTCTGATTTGCATTTCCCTAATAGAGGTGAGGTTGAGGCTCTTTTCTTATGTTTTTGAGCCATTTGTATTTCTGGTTCTGAAACTGTCTGTCCACATATTTTGTGCTTTTAAAAATTATGTTAAATGTACTAAGAAATGATGAATATGCAACTATGTGATGTTATTAAGAATTACTGATTGTACATGTAGATTGGAATGATTTCTAATTGTTTTGTTAATTCTTTTTTTAATTAATAAAAAAAAATTCTTAAAAAAAAAAAATTATGTTGCTTGTTTTTTCTCATATTGAGTTGTAGAATCTTTTTATATAGTCTGTATATTAGACCCTTACCTGTTATGTGGCTTCCAAATATTGTTGTCCCGTTGTATACACTGCCTTTTTACTTTCCTGACAAAGACTTTTGATGCACAAAAGTGTTTACTTTTGAACGGATCTCATTTATCTATTTCTTCTTTCATTGCTCACATCTTGGTATAAAGGGCAGGAAAACACCTCCAGTCATAAGATCCATAAAATAGTTCCTTGCATTTCTTTCAAAAATTTTTATATCTTTAGCTCTAATGATTAGGTCTTTGATCCATTTTAAATTAATTTTTGTATAATGTGTGAGCTAGGGGTTCTCTTTCATTCTTTTGAATATGGATATCCAGTTTCCAAGCACCCTTCCAAACCACCCTTACATACCTGAGATTATCATGGGTAAAATAAGTACAAACCACTTTGTCATGGGTTTGTACTTATTTTAATGTGCTGATGGATTTGATGTGCAAGTATTTTGTGGAGCATTTTTATTCCTTAAAGAGATTGGTCTGTAATTTTCTTTTCTTTCAGTATCTTTGTCTGGCTTTAATAATAGGGTGATGTTGGCTTCAAGACTGAATTAAGTAGATTTCCCATTTCTTCAAAAATTTTGAAGAGTTTGGGCAATGTTGGTAATATTTCTGCTTTAAATATTTGTTAGAGCTCACATCTGAAGCCATTCTGTCCTGGACTTTTCTGTTTTGGCAAATTTTTGATGACTGATTCAATCTTCTTACCTGTGATACATTTCTTGAGGTCTTCTATTTCTTCTTGAATCAATGTTGATTGTTCATGCGTTTCTAGGAAGTTGTCCATTTCGTTTGTGTTGCCAAGTTTGTTGCATACAGTTTTTCGTTGTATCCTTTCATTATTTCCTTTATTTCCGTGGGGTCAGAAGTTATGTCCCCCATCCATTGATGATTTTATTTATTTGCATCCTTTCTCTTTAATTTGTCAGCTTGGGTAAATATCCACCATTTTTTAAAAGTTTCTCAAAGAACTGTTTTTATTTATTCTCTTTATTGTTTTAATATTCTCAATTTCATTTATTTCTGTCCTAACCATTTTCATTTCTTTCCTTCTGTTTGCTTTGAGGTAATTTTGCTGTTTTTCTCTAGTTCCTCCAAGTGAGCCATTAATTTCTCAATTGTTTCTCTTTCTTCCTTTTTGAATATAGGCATTATGGGCAAAATATTTCCCTCTCAACCCTTGCCTTTGCTTCATATCATAAGGTTTGATATATTGTGTTCTCATTTTTATTTTCCTTGAGGTATTTACTGATTTCTCTTGCAATTTACAACTTGACCCAGTGGTTGTTTTAAACTTTTTTGTTAACTTTCATATATTTGTGAATTTTCCAGTCTTCTCCATGTTTTTGATTTCCAACTTCATTTAATTGTGATATAAGAATGAGTTTTGTATAATATTGATCTTTTTAAATGTATTAAGATCTGCTTTGTGCCCCAGTATGTGGTCTATCATAGAGAATGATCCATGAACACTTGTGATAAATGTGTATCCTGCTGTTATTGGGTGCAATGTTCTGTAAATGTCTTTTCAGTTTAATTCATTTATTGTATTTTTCAAGATCTTCCTTCTTTATTGATCTTCTATCTAGACATTCTATACATTGATGAGAGTTTTGTCTCCAACTATTATTGCAGAAGTATCTTCTTCTCCCTTCCTTCAGTGTTGTTAGTGCTTGTCTCATGTATTTTGGTGCTCTCTGGATCAGTGCATAGATAATTATGATTGCTATGTGTTCCTGCTGAATTGTCTGTCCTATTAATACACAGTGTCCTTCATTATCTCTTTTAATTGCTTTACAACTGAGGCATATTTTCCATTATTAGTATAGCTTCCACTGCTCTTTCCTTATTGTTGTTTACATGAAATATCTTTCTCCAATGTTTCACTTTCAACCTGTTTTTGTCCTTGGGTCTTAAGTGAGTCTCTTGTAGATAGCATATAGATGGGCAATGTTTTTTATCCATTATGCCAGTCTGTGTCTTTTGATTGGGGAGTTTTGTCTATTAACATTTAGTGTTATTTCTGTAAAGGAAGTACTTTCTTCTACATATTATTTTTTGGGATTTTATGTCACTTTTTACTCTTACTCATAATTTTTATTTTGTCACTCTTCTTTAAACCTATCTTTCCTGTCTTTCCCTATCTGTCTGTAGTGCTCCTTTTAGTCTGTCTTGTAGATCAGTTCTCTTATTAACAAACTCTCTCAGTGACTGTTTTCTGGAAATATTTTAAACCCTGCTTTAGTTTTGAAGTATACTTTTGCTGGATATAGAATTCTTGGTTGGCAGTTTTTCTTTTTCATTATCTTAAATATATCATACCACTTCCTTCTTGCCTCTGTGGTTTCTTCTGAGAAATCTATGCATAATCATATCGAGTTTCCCTTGTATGTGATGGGTTGCTTTCTCTTGCTGCTTTCAAATTTTCCTTTTGTCTTTGACATTTCTCAATCTGATTAATGGATTAGATCTATTTGTATCTATTCTGTTTGGGGTATGCTACACTTCTTGCATATATAATTTTATGCCTTTCATATTAGTTGGAAATTTTTCAGTTTTATTTCTTTCATTATTCTTTCTGTCCCTTTTACCTTCACTTCTCTTTCTGGAACACTCATCACACATGTATTTGCATGCTTCACTTTGTCATTCAATTCCCTGGACCCTGCTCATATTTTCCCATTCTTTTTCTTATCTGTTCTATTATGTGTAGGATTCCAGATGTCTTATACTCTACTTCATTAATGCTTTCTTTCTGTCTCTTCAAATTTGCTGGTGTGATTTTCCACTGTATTTTCATCTCTTCATGTGTGTCTTGCTTTCCCATAAATTCTGCTATTTGTTTTGGGAAGATCTTGAGTTCTTCTTTATGGGCACCCAATGTCTTCTTTATGTTCTTCATTTTTTTTTTTTTTGCCATATCTTCCTTCAACTTGTAGGTTTGATTTAGAAGGTTTATTTGAACATCTTTTAATTAGTTGTTTCAACTCCTGTATTTCCTTTATAGTGTTGGTTTCTGCTTCTGATTGAGTTAGATCTTTGCTTTCCCTGGTGTAACTTGTAATTTTTTGCTGGTGTTTAAGCATATGATTTCCTTTTATAGTTTACTCTGGAGGTACTTTTCTCTCTTTTTCACCTAGGGTTTTCTTGTTTATTGGCTGTGTTTTCTATTTGTTCTTTGACATTCAGTTCAACTTATTCTAGGCCTTTAGCATAGTTTCTGTTTAACTGATCAGAAATTTTCACCTCTTTTTTTTCTAGTTCTTGCTCTGTGTACATGGAATCTTTTCTTAAGAGTGTCACCCCAGATATGATTGACCCCGATCAGATTTTCCCAGACCAGACAGGCTCAGGTTTCAGGAGGAGGGTGTAATCAATTTCAGGTTACCCTGAGGATGAGACCCAACAGGTTGCCAGTTTTCTCTGTGAAGTCTTTTGATTCTGTGTTTTTTCTATCCTATCCAGTGTTGGCAACTGTTGGCCCATAGCTCCCCAGCAGTGTAAAGTGGTGCAGTGCATTTAATTCTCAGTAGACCCTGTGCCTTCCTTGGCACATGTTTGAAACAGAAGCTGAGGTAAAGTAAGGTCTTCGGTTGTTTCTGCTTTCCAGCTCCTAGGGTCTGAATTCCCTGAATGAGAGCTGCCACTTGTGCTGAGCTCCGTCTCCCCTCTTCTTGGGGAAGATAGACTCTGTAGGGAATTATTTCTTTCACCTGAGTAGTTACTTTATCTCTTTAATATACCTTAGCTCCACCCTTGCCTGGGTCAGTGCTGACAGCTGAAAATGCTTCAGGCTTTCCTTAATGGACTGCTAAAAAATGTTTTAATAAAATTCCTTTTCAGGGCCATTCCCCAGCCTCCCTGGTTCATCAATCAAGAACCAGAGTTGCTATCTGGCTGTATGTGCCCCCTTTCTTGGGGCCCATCCCTTTTCCAGTATTTTGAGCTCAGTGAACTCCAAAAGCCACTTTTTTTTTTCAGTCAGCCCCACCTCCTCCCTGTTGGGAGAGAAGTTGGGAGAGAACTCAGGTTTCCTTTGTGCTTGCTCTGGGTTTATCTGTGCACAGAGGTTGTATTTATCTGTCCAAATGTGTTAATTAAAACTGCAATAGTAGCTTGGTTGATCTATCTTCCCTTCCTCTTAATAGATCCTGCTTCTTTTTCCCATGGGAACTGTTTCCAGAACAGCCTGCTGTGCCAGTGTGGTAGGGACACCAGCCTCCACAGTTTGTAAGACATATTAGTTCTGCACTGAGATTTTGGTGTTTACAGCCATTCCAGAGTGGTGTATGATGTGTGCCCATTCACAGATATCCTTGAAACAGTTGTTACAGACAGTTCCTGACTATATACTAGTTGCCCTAGAGGAAAAACTGAATTCGACACCTACCAATGCTGCCATCTTACCCTACCTCCGTAAGAATGGGATTTGATAATAGCCCTTTCCCCAGCTTTTTTTGCTATAAAATGAATTCCATGTTCATAAATATGCTGTGTGAACAGCATGATGTTGAATGAAGTATTCAATAACTATCATGAAGGTGGTGCTAGAAGAAGAATTTGGGACAGATTAAAATACCTATAATCTGAGTCACTCTTTTAGTAACAAAGAAATATTCTCCCCACCACCCTATGATGGGAAAGATTCAATATAATTAATCTGCCATCAGGTATCAGGTCGGTCCCCTGGGGAAATGGTATCTTATTGGGAGTCCAGAATTCATCTTTGCTGTTGGAAAATTGGTCACTCAATTAGGCCTTAATTAAGGGAAGTCCTTGCTTTTCACCTCAGTCATAACATTCATCCTTTCCATTTTTTCTCCCACTATTTGTACATATATCTTAGAAATACATCTAGAAGTTATTTGCTACATCTTATTACAAGGTTCAATTTCCATAATATTATCAGTATGATTATATAGCATTACATTGAAGGGTATGTAGCAATTGATCCCTCTGTGCTATATTATGACACAGAATGAAGCTGACATATTCTTAAGTTAATACAGTGAATATGTGCTGACTTCCATGTGAAATGAAAGCAAACTCTGGTAGTACTTCCTAATAAATGCATAGAAATAAAACATTTTCCAGATGAACATATTTATATCAGATACTGAAGTTCATGTTATTTGCTCCAGTATGTGGACCACATCTGAAAAAGCTGCAATTGATGTCAATTACTAATCAAGTTCATGATAAGTCCTTTTCATTCTCCAGCATTGGTATTTTTTTGTAGGCCAAACTAATTGTTAAATGGGGATGTAATAGAGGTCACTATTCATGCATCTTTTCCAGTCTTTGTTGGTGGCATAGTTCTTTGGGATTACACTAGAGATGAGGTATCTTTTCCTCTTTCAATTAAAATAGGATCAGAACCCACCACCTTTCCTTTGTGCCATTCAACTTTACTCCTTGGATCAGGGGGCCAAATTCAGGATTCATCTACTATGCAGTCAGAACTTGGGGAGAGAACTACAAAGTGGTTTTACAGATTTACAAAGGCCACTAAAAGCTGGACTCAGGCCAATTTTCCATTTCACAAGTGACCATCATAAGCTCCACTGAGTGGTGGACTCTAGTGGCCTTTTGGATTATATTATTTTTCATGTCAGTTCAGAGCAGTTGTGCCCAGTGTTCTTTGAAGGTTTAAATATTTGTTTCTCCAAAGAATATTTCCCTGGAAAATGTCCACATGTCCCTTTATGGAATATAGCTAGTACCTATTTGTAGTTTTGTTACAGTGCTCTTTCAAGGGAATCTGGCTCCCTTTTCATTCCAGGGACCCTAGGGTCTATGGATTTTTCAAGTCTGAGAATTGTGTTAGCGGTCTTCGACATCCCAACTTGATGGCTCATCTCAAGTCTCATTCCATGTAAAGCTTTTCTTCTTCCTTTCCTACTATTATGCATATTAAGAGACAATTCAACATGCCTGAGACACGGGTTCAATTCTCAGTGCCTGCCCATGAAAAAAAAAAAAAGAAACAATTCACTCCATTTTCCCATTGTTTCTGTCAAGTTTCAGTCAGAGAAGCAGAGCCAGTAGGATATTTATTTTAAGAAATATCTTATGCAATTATGGGAGCTGATTAGGCAGCCTCTGCAAAGATGTTTCTGTGACTAATGCTGGAGACCAAAATCTATTAGTAGGCAATCAGGAACTGAAGATCACAAGTAGGCTGGATCCTCAGGAGAACGGACTGAAACCATGCCTCTTCTTGTTGTCTCCGACCTTGGTGACATGGACATCCTCCAGAAGTCAGAGCCCTTTGTCACAGAGTTGTACACACATACATCTGACCCAGGAATCAAGTTGTCTAATTAGTGTTCTTTCACTTAAGAGCCCCAGAGAGGTTCAGCATTTAATTTGCATTGCATATCTTTGACTTGCAAAATCCAAACTGTCTTCCTTTTCTTCATATCAGGCCTGGGCTACACGAGATTAATTATTTTAAGTCAATCATAAAAACTCACAGAACCGTATATTCATTTATATAAAAATACATCTTCCTATCTTTCTTCCCAGTCTCATGCATGCTTTTGCTCTCCCATGCTTTTCCTCTCACATAATTTTCTAAGTGACTTTTATAGATTACAAGATGTGCATTCATTTAAGTCATTGTAAAAGAAAACATGAAGGAAAAGTCATCAGATGAATGATACCAGAAAATACTATGAAGTGAGGAAGTGGATGCCATATTTAATATCTTTTTATGTTCAATAATTCATGTATTATTTAAATTAATTTTATATTAATGTGGTAAGCATTATAATAATTTCATGTTGGCCCAGGATAACCATTCTTTAGTGTACATGCCTCTCTGAACCTATGAATATGATGGGATATTGCTCCTAAGATTACATTATTTTTCAGGATGAAAAAGATTTTTCAGATTAATCAAGGTTACAAATCAGTTTCAAAAGGGAGGTTATAAGGTGGGTCTTAATTATATGCACCCTTTCAATGTGGGTGTAGAAGTCCGAGTAAGAGGAAATAAGAGATTTAAAGTAGCAGAGACATCTTGATGGCTTTGAAAAAGCAACTGCCATATAGGGCAGAGGGCAGGACACAGCAGGTGGCTCCGTGAAGCTGAGAACACTGTCCAACCACTAGCCTGCAAGAAATCTGGGCTCTCCGTTGTCCTACAATTGAAAGGAATCAAATACTAAAAAAAAAAACTTGAATGAGCTTGGAAGTAGACCTTAAGCCTTTGATAGGATAGCAGTCCTACCCAATGCCTTGGCTTCAGATAATCAGCAAAGAACTCTACCATACAGTGCCAGATTCCTGACTTTCAGAAACTGAAAGATAATGAGTTTGTGCTATTTTAAGATAGTAAGTGTGTGGTAATGTGTTTCATAGCACTAAAAAACTAATAACAGTTAAGATATAAAATGTGATACTAGGCAAAGAAAATTACTCTAAAATATTGCTCATCAACATGTCTAAAGGAACTATAACTTTTCATTTTGCAACCAAGTGATTGCAATACTAAAAATTGTGGATTATCTACCTGGTTACCACAATCACTTAAAACATACGGCAGAGCCACTCAGATCAGAGAAAATATCACTTGAGATATTGAGTGATTTTATGACTAACTTTAGAATGAGAAGATATGAAAAATTCTCTCTTACCTATGTTATCATCAATACCTAAATGAAAGTGACTTTTCTTCCATATTTCTCTAGTAATTTCCTGATTGTTTGAAACCTATGTACTACTGCTTTATCCCAATTGCTCCTCCTCTAAAGTTTACATTATAACCTCTGAAAACATAATTCAATTAATAATAAACCCAATATCTCATTTACCATAGTGTTCTTTTTACCTTAATTGAACCCTGGCTCTTCTCTTAATTCTTTTCTTTTTCTTTTTTGTAACCCCTTCTCAAGGATATTGAGAGTTTCTTTACTGCTTTAAGACTTTAATCCTTTCTCTCCTCCCTCTTGTGGAAAATAGCTTCATTATTCAAACACTTCGTTCATGTCTTTTTCTTATTTTAACTGGATCTCTCTCAGTGTTTTTAGTCCTTACATCCCTTCTAGTCACACACTCCTGCCTATCTGGACCCTGACATTTCCCTGACATTCCCTTAATTCCACCCTCTTGTTTCTCTCCTGCCCTTCCCAAGTTCACAAAGCAGCAAATGACACACTTTTTGTCCACATGATCATACCTATTAAACTTCTTGATCCAATGAGGTTTGATTTATAGCTACTTACTCTCACCTAAGTTGTCCTGCTCAAATCACTGTTGATTTCCTAATGCACAATAGCAATTATTTTCATGGGATAAGCTTCGCTGTAGTACCAAAAAGCCCATGGAAAGAATAACATTCATTTGGTTGTAGATAGTAGACACTCAGTCTACTCAGTCTCAACAAATGCTTCCATGTTGGAAGAAGCAGAGAAGTAAGGGTAGATAAATTATTGCCTTTCACTTGAAAGTTATCTGGTTAAAGCAAATCTGTTGGCCATGCCTGACTCTAAGGAAGCAGGGACGATAAACCTCCTACATGGCTGGTGGAAGAGAAAACAGGATATCTGTAAACAGTATTAATGCCAGTGGTATATTGCTGTTATTATATTTTTCTCAATCTTTTTAAAGTATTTTCTTCATATAAATATTTTTGGTAATTTATTTTTAATCTACACCACTGGTTGCTTTTCTTCTTTTGCCTTTTAGTCTTGTTTGCCACAATTTTTCCTAGTTCAAATTAATAACATTTCTCTCCATCTCCTTTCCCTGAGCGTTTATCTCTACTCTTTTGATTAATAGAAAACCAATGAACTGATGATTCAGAATCTATATTTCAAACTCAGCTTTCTGCTTTCAGCTTCACATGCGTCATGGGGCAAGATTTAACTTCAAGCCCAACACAACCAGCACTTGAAAATTAAAAATAAAATTATCAAAACTTCATTTGACTTTATTCCTATTCAAAGGACACAATTCTAACATTAACAAATATTTCTTAAGCAAATACAATCACCTCCAAAATCTGGTTCCAGGTTTATACCCTCAAATGCATTTATACCACAGATGAGAAAATGATCAATCTAAAAGAAATTTGACCATGTTGCTGTCATGAAAACTTTCTGTGAACATTTAATATAGTATATCTATAGTGTAATTCGCACACTACTAATTCTCAAAAGTCCTAACAATTCTTTTCACAACTTAGCTCATTCTGAACAATCCAGACTTGTTCTTTTTCAATCCATTTTATATTTTATACTAAAGTATGCAGATTGATTTTATTCGTTCATCCACACTATTCTATTTATTGCCACAGTCATTTGGTCTTGTGGTCTTTTCTTCCTGAAAATTCTTACAGCTTTTCCCTACTTAATGCTCGTTCATTCTTTAAAACTTAGGTCAGACACCATTTCTTCCAAGAAGACTTCCCTGACTAACCCATCCCCTAGCTATCTCTCTTCTTATGATATCTTGTGAATTGCTCTAACATTGGACTTTTTTTCATAGTAATTTATGTGACTGCATTTCTTGAGAAAAGGCTGCTTTACTCATTTACAATTCTTCATGACTTTATTCAGTCCTCTTATTAACTAAATGAATGCAAGAAAAAACATGTGAGAAGACGTTTTTCCAAAATAGAATAAAAATACATTAGAATCAAGGCTGTTATTAATTTTTATAACACTGATTCTCTTTTTATTACGCTATTAGGCATTGACTTTTAGTTAAAAAAAAAAGTATAGAATAAATGGAAATCCCATTCTGGGTAGTACATCTGTGTACTCTGATACCAATTATGTTCAAATATTAAGCTTCTCACTTTCTTATCAAATAACATCACTTTTATCTCGTTATGTCACTCCGAAACTAAATATTAAACATCACCTCTCCTGGCCCTCATTTGCTTGCAATTTTTTTTTACATGGGCAGGCACCAGAAATGAGCCCAGGTCTCCAGCATGGTAGTCAAGAACTCTGCCTGCTGAGCCACCATGGCCTGCCCTAGCCAAGGCTTTCTTTTGATCTCCTTAAAAAAGTGTAAATATTTTCCACGTTCTCTATCCATGTTGCCAATCTCTATAGTTCATTTCCATTTTATCATTTATCACTTAAATTTCTGCAGTATCCATTCCAAATATCACTCCTGATTCCAAATTTGCCCACTCAAATTCAACATCCATATGTGTACCCTTAATATCTATCCCAATGAAAACCAGATGCTGTATGACCTAACTTTAATAGTCTTGGTGTCCAATGACCTATAGAATCCAGTGAAGGGAAATGTTGGGGCGAAGACTGAAGATCGAGTTTTCCTCATGGGAATTTACTGTACCTCCCTGGCCTCCACAAGTCCAGATAGAAAACAACAGGCAAGTTTATCCTTCCTTTTTGTGAAGGCTGGAAGTGAACAAATGGTAAAGAGCAGAAATCTCTCTCCCTTCATCTCAGGAGGGTGGTAATAGCTTACCCTCAATCCACAGACTGTCAGAGAAGGAGTTCCATTTGCCTCTGAGACCCTGAGGATGCTGATTGTGAAGGATTTCAGGCAATAAAAGCTAAGGCTCATTGTGTTGGTAGGGTGAAATTGCAGCTTATCTGATAGCCCTTAGGAGGCAGAGAGAAAAATAATAAGGAAAATTTTACTCACATGGCAAAAGAAAAAGAACTGCTGTAAGAAACAGATGGATACTTTATTTTTTTCAAGTATTTAGGAAGCTACATTCAGAAATTGGATTAAATTAGAGGAAATTGAGACCCAAATTAGTGAAATAACGGGTTAAGGAAACTTAGCAGAAAAGTAATAGAAGTTTCAAAGGGAGGAAAAGGAACAGATGTGAGATCAGGAATAACAAAACAATGATAGAACAACATTTTTCTCAATTTAATGAAGAACTGTGTTTTCATATTGAGAGATCCCACTGAGTTTCCCACTGTACTGGTGAGGAAGAATACCTACCTACACAGGCATATCCTGATAATATGCATGATCTCTAATGATAAAGAAAGAATTGTACAATTTTCCATATGTAAAGGGAAGGTTACCTGCAAGGCAAAATAAATCTAACTGATATCTTTGCACTATTAATAGTTGAACACAGAATAGTACTTCTAACTTACAGAGAGAATAGGATTTAAACCCAAGAAGATACCGTTTGCATCTCAGATAAAAGAGAGATGTATGTAAATATGCAAGAATTCGAAAGGTATATTTTCCAAATATTCTACCAAAGGAAAATATTTGGAAACAAAAAGGAATACCATCAAGCAAAAAATGAAAACGAGCTGAGACCTAAAATGTGGGAATGAAGAGAGGATGGAATGATAGTAAGCATGAACTTCATATATTGGTGAATTTATTGAAAGGTATAAATAGCTACAGACACATGACAGGTATCTGTTCATATATGCATTTGTAGAATGAAGTATTAACAGATAAGAAGACACCTTTTTGATTGCTTGAATACTATATAAGACTCACAGAGGTACACATTTTAAGGAAAATTTTAATAGGAATTCACTGTCTTGGCCAAAGTTCAAGGTAGGTATGAGGGTTCAGAAAAAAGAAGTTCATGTGTTTTCATAGGTCTCATTGTTTGGAGGTGGAGAGGAGGGGACATTTAAAGAATTATAAATTTTATATCCAATGGAGAATTGGAGTAAGGGAGAATTAAGGGTAGGGAAAACTGTACTTCAAAGTGGGAGAGCCAATTGTTATCTTGCAACAACATAAAAAGGAAAATCACAGGATTAAGGGAGATAATTAGTAACATTCATTAAATGGGAAATAAATACAATAAAAATTCAAATTAGCACAAGTTGAAAATGGAATGTTTAGCAACTGATAAAGTTAACACTGATAGAAAAAAGGGAGCACTGATCTAAAATAAATAATAACAGACTTGAAGAAAACCAAGAAAATCAAAACTTAAATTAAGAGTGAAACAACTAAATACACTGGCTGATAAGCCTTATTTATAATGATTATAGCATCCTCTTTAAAAATGAATGCATTTCAGATAAGGAAAGCATGTATTCCACATTAAAGCAGATAAGAGTTGGAGTTTCAAGTAAGATTGATCAAATGTTAGGTGAGATAAGAGATATAGGTTATAAAATGTGTAAACTTAAGAGAAACAGATGACCAAATTATTTAGAATTTTGGGTATGCAATTGCTTAGTTGAATATACTACAACAACACAATGATACAATCACCCAACTTTAATATTATACAATAACAGACTAGCTCATCTGCCTGGTAATAGTTTGTAGAAATACTCTTGCTATTTGGCTTTAAACGATAAAATCTGGCAATCATAGGGATGCAAGAGGTGTTGGAAAATCTATATTGGAGGCAGCTCACATAAGTTTTCAACATGGCATAGCTCACATTGATCTAAAATCTGTTAACTCTCTTTTAGCTGATGGAATACCTACTGCTGATGATTTGGTGATTGCAAACCAAAAGCACCAAGACATAGTCAACATACTTACTTAAGATATTGTTAAGTATGTTAACAATACTTAACATAGTATTGTTAAGGATTCTCTGGGTGACTCAATTAAGTGTATGCCACCGGAAACAATAGAAACTATATCTTCCTCAACAGAGGATGGACATCAAAATGAAAGTTAAGTTCAAAAATGATGTTTGTTTTTTAGGATGCTGTCTGTACTATTTGACTTTTTGAAAATTCCATGTCAGCATGTAATTAATCATATTTCTAAGCGACATGCTAAATTGATATTAATCATGAATTCAAATTTTCTGATATTACAGTTAAAGCCCCTCAAGGTATGTTAAAATATTGATTAATAAATTATCCCAAAGACAGGATATCCATCCCCTGCCCTCCTGATGCATCATATGCTGAATTTCAAACTTATCCACATAATTAGAAGAATAAGGGAACCAATAAATAAATAAAATGTAGACCATCATCAACTTTTCATTATGACTTTTCCTAATACCATTTTGGAAACATGCAGTACTTTATATGAATGATATATAGGATGGGTTAATGTCATTTTGTTGTCATCCAAGCCTCTTGGATGAAACCTATATGAAATATGTTTTGCAGCTCCCCAAAAGTTGTCAAATAACACCTATAAAAATATTGTACAGTTGTACTCTTTATTTCTTTGGAAATCTACTCTTGAAGACATTTTCATTCTGAAATGATATGTTTCAGTAGAGAATCCTTTCTAAAACTAGAAAAATAATGATCACTAATGGCACCTTATATATTAAATTAACGGGTTTTTATCTTTCTCTGTTTTATGCTTTCTGTAACCCAATATATTCGATGTTTTTTCATATTTGGAATATTGGGTAGACAACAGAAATATATTCTGAAGAATTAGTAAATAAAGCTTTCTTGCATAAAATTATACAAGACTTTCAAAAGAAAAAATATACAACAAAAGAGAGAAAGGAAGGAAAGAAGGAAGCTAAAGAAGGAAAGATGGAAGGGAATTTAATGACATTAAAAGACTCAGACTTTTATATCAGGCTAAAACCTAACACCTACCTATGATATATTTATAAGAAACACCCTTAAAACAAAGTAGAATTTTTTTTAAAAAAGCTTGAAAACAGAGGAATGATCAAATAAATATCAAACGTATTCAGACAAAGGAATACAGAGTGGAAATACTAATATTAAACAATGTAACATTTAATATTGAAAATCAGTGACAGAAAAAAGACAGTATGCATTAATAAAAATACCATGATGATAAAGATTTAACACATATAAATCTACTTGTATAAAGCATGATATCAGCTATACACAGTATAAGCAACTATTTGAATAGAGAAAAAGTTCAAAATAATCTCAAATTTAGGCATTAATCCATGAAAAAAATGATGGCAAATATTTATTGAGTAATGCAACAAAGCCTTGATTTAATAGTTTTATAAAGAATCTTGTCTTTCCAAAGTACAATATGCACATATTTTTTCATAAGTCCATGCAACATTCACACCCTCCAATCACCTTCCTTCCAATCAAAGCAGCATTTGCAAAACAGATTAAAGATGAGTCACTTGTTTCTAAAGTGTTAATTGGTGTATTTTAGAAAAAAATGAGTTCTATGCTCAAATAAGTTTCAAAAATATTTGTAACATTTTATATTTCCTCTTGTGAATAAATGTGTGTACGTTTATATGAAGATTATATTCTTTGATATATGTAATATATGTGTATATATAAACTACATCATTTCCTTTTATCACAATACTGAAGGCATTCATTTTCTTATCTCAGGTTGTTTAGTCCTTCTCCTTAAATCCATTTTCTATCTCAGAATCTCCAAATTCTCCTATTTACTGGCTCTTACCTATCCATACCAGAAAAGCAGTTATTTATCATCTTGCTAAAAGCAATTCAGCAGTAAAAATTTTGAAAGTACACTAGAGAGAATGTAGAATTTAGAGATATGTTAGAGAATTAGTGGGAATATTCAAGTAACTTTGCTACAGAAATGCAGTGGTTAAAATGGTTTGGTTTAGGTTGTATTTAAATTAACAGAATAAGATTTTTTTTAATCATAGAACTGTAAATTTTAAAGAATCAACCCTAATGCAAATTATGGATTATAGTTAATAATATAATTATATAATATTGCTTATAAATTATAAAAAATGAAAGTAGATACAGTATATAATAAGAAAGAGTATATTTCTAAGAAAATAGGTCATTTCAAACAACTGATATATTAAGCATTGCATTTGACATTCTCAATTTTTACTTAATTTTCTTAAATGTTAAGAATTTACAGAAATGTTTGAAAGAAATTCTTGCTTTATACTTAATGGTATTTTTTTGCCTCATTTTCTTTATTGCTATATAATAGCTATATTTCTCTGACAGATAAAGGGGGAAAATGGTAAGTATTTTTAAATCCAGGAACTTATGCTCAAATTATATTTTGTTTAATAATATGATTTGAGTAGGTATAGAAAATATGTCATGAAAGAATGATAGTTAAACTACAATTAAAGGTAAACATTTTAACAGAGTATATAAGAAAAACTATTTTCAAATTACTACATTCTCTAATAAAATAATATATAACATCAAGTGCTTAATATTTGTCACCTAAAGTACCATGTGTTTTACATACATTTCATCCTCTGATCTTCTCAATACTTCACGGTAGCTGCTCTTATCATCAAAAGGTACAGGGATAGAACCCAGAGCTAGAGAAAGGTCTGGAGACTGAGCATTGGGTTCCATCTCGAGGGGCAGATGGGCGGCAAAATAAAGTGCCTTTATGCAAAGAATCCTAATTAAGCTGTGTTCTAGTTTGCTAGCTGCCAGAATTCAAAACACCAGAGATGGATTGGCTGTTAATGAAAGGGGATTTATTTTGTTAGTTCTCAGAGGAAAGGCAGTTAACTCTCAACTGGGGTTCTTTCTTATGTCAGAAGGCACAGGACAATCTCTTCTTGCCTTCTCTCCAGGCCTCTGGGTTCCAACAACTTTCCCCAGGGTGATTCCTTTCTGTATCTCCAAAGGCCTGGGCTGAGCTGCCAGTGCTGAGATGAGGTATGCTGAGCTGCTTGGGCTGTGCTACATTGAGCTCTCTCATTTAAGCACCAGCCAATTAAATCAAACATCATTTGTTGCAGCAGGCATGCCTCCTAGCTGACTGCAGATGTAATCAGCAACAGATGAGATTCATGTAGCATTGGCTCATGTCCGCAGCAACAGAACTAGATGCCTTCACCTGGCCAAGTTGACAACTGAATCTAACTACCACAAGCTGTTTCTCACTGCCACCCCCATCCCCACCTCCAGCTCTACCACGCACACATACACACACACACGCACACACTATGGACTCCAATAGTTGCCCATCGAAGAAATTTCCCTGGAGTTTCAATTTCAGGAAGGAGTGTGCTGCTTTTTAGTAGTTGATTTGCTTTTCAACTAAAAGTTTGTGAACATTTGGAATGACGTAATTCATGGCATTTCTCAGTTTGTGGCAGAGAATAGAGAACACAGAGGAAAAAATCATGGCCAATTTATAGCAAGACTATAGAAACTCATCATATCACTGACTTTTTTCCTTTCTTGGTTGTTTTCCAGAAACTCCAATGTCCTTTCTTATATATAAGCTTCTGAGAAAGACTGCATCCATTTAAAATTTTCTGCCTTTCTAATATTACTTGGAATAAAAACGAAGACACAAAGTATCCAAATGAACTACTTCTCTATAGGACCCTTCCCTCCATTAATCATCTTTGATTATTTCAATCACATATTCCCAGGTCCTACTTTCTTTCTTATTAAGTGATTCTAAGATAGCTGTTATTTTTCATTTCTTTGGTTGGGACATTTTTCATTGCAATTACCTCCATGGTCATGAATGCTGAAATTGCCTCTCCTCCTACAGTGACTGCATCATTTAGTAATTGAAAAACAGCACTTAAACCAACTACCAGCATCAATGTCAGGGTCTTAAAGGAATGAGACTTCCCACCCAGAGATTTGAGGGTCCCCTTTCCTTACCTATACCTCCCCCAGCACACATGGGAGCACCATGTGCTGAGTTTGTGTGCTTAATGGGAATTTACCCTTACAATTTTCCTGGGAAGGGAATTCATCATAACCTCTCTTTACATTATGATGCTGAACAATTCAATGTTCTATGTCTTGCCCAAAGAATGTGAAGAGCTAGAATTTGAACATTAATCTACGGCTCCTTATCCATGGCTCCTCCTGACCCCCATAACACGCCATTTTTAATAAGAAACTGTTCACATCCTGAATATTGACACTTGATGACATAGGAAATGATTGGGTAAAAGTCACTCAGAGGTGCACAGAATTTTGAAGGGAGATATAAGAATTCGCCAACACCTTACATTCACAAAATAACAAATTTGAGATAATTTTTACCATTGCTTCTACCATAAGATGGAAACTTTACAATGTGTAGAAAGCCAGCCAAATTCAATCTTCTGAAATGTGTTCAAATTTTTCAAACAGCCACATTTCTAAACAGTGATTAATGCTTTATTTTTAGTGCTTACTGAAGTCTTGCTTAAATTGCAAGAAAGACATCCAAGTCAAATACTCACATAGGATATTTTCACACTCACTAACAAAATAAAAATAACAAAAGAAAACAGATAAGTGTGATATCACTATAATCAATATTTTTTAAAAATAGGTATGACATGTAATCATAGCAAATATAGTGTTTATTTAGTCTCTTCTCTTTCTGCACTGATAAAAATTAAAACTGAGCACTTATTCAGCCCAATTTCTAAAGTGTTCATACATAATATCCCATCTCCCTATGACATCTTGATTGTCATAAATATTATTAAAAAATTCTACATAACTATTACTAACAGATTCATCCATGGAAGTTATTATACTACAAATTTTGGTAAGAGTGGAAATATCAGAAACTCTATGCAATATTCATTATATTTATGAGACAATAAAAACAATTTAAAATCCTTTATTGTTTCTCTGCAAACTTAATTTCCAAATCTTTCATCCTGACTAAGGCAATCGTCAGTTATAGACATCTCTCCAAAGAAGATGTACAATGGCTAGGAAGCATATAAAATAGTGCTCAATATTATTAGCCATCAGGGAAATGCAAATCAAACCACAATGAGATATACTTTCACACTCATTAGAATGTCTGCTGCTATAAAAGCAAAAAAAGAACAAATATTGAAGGGGATATGGAAAAATATGAACACTCATTCACTGAAACTGGCAATGTAAACTGATGTAGCTGCTGTGGAAGACAGTTTGGTGGTTCCTCTGAAAGCTAATTATAAAACTACCCTATGATCCAGCAACACCACTAGTAGTTATATACCAGCAAAGTATTTAAAAATGGGGACTCAAACTGATATTTGTACACTGATGTTAATAGCGACATTATTCACAATTGCCAAAAGACAGAAACAACTTGTGTCTATCAGCTGATGAACGGATAAGTAAAATGTGGTATGTACACACAATGGACATTATTCAGCCAAAAAAAAATGAAGTCCTGATACATGTGACAGCATAGAAGAAGAATCTTGAAGACATCATGTGGAGTTAAATAAGACACACAATAGAGGAAAAAATATTATATGATTTAATTGATGTGAAACAGAATAAGCAAACTCATAGAGTCAGCATCTATAATATGGGTTACCAGAGTATGGGGTGGAGATAAGAAATGGGAAGGGTAGGCTAAAATTGAGGCCCCTTCCACATAGAGTTCTTATTTGGAATGACAGAGATGTTTTGATAATGGAAAGTGGTAAAATTAGCACAATATTGTGAACATTACCAACACGCAACTGTATATCTGAATATGATGGAAAGGGGAGATGTTAGGTTGTATCTATGCTCACAGAATAAACACTTTAAGAAAAATTCATGGAACTACACTGCGCAGTGAACCTTCATTTAAACTATGGACTTTAATTAACAGTACAATTGTGAAAATGTACTATTAATTAACTGGAGCAAATGTTCCACACCAATGCAAGTTGTTGGTGGGATGGTGAATGGGAAACTTGTTTTTTATGCACAGTTCTGTAAACCCACAACTTCTCTAATAAAAAAAAAAGCATTTTCGTACACACCCCAAATTGAGATTTATGTAAACATCTTTTCAATATTAGCAAAAACAATAGGCAAATTTCTTAAAACAGCTGATTTAGATCATACAAATGACTCCAAGTTCCCTGCATGAGCTATACCTATGTGCATATGTGTCTGCATTGAGGCAGGGAGTGGTCCATAGAGCTCCTGGATGTTCATGTCATCCATGTGGAAATGTATCCATTTTTCTGGGAAGAAGGCTGTAGTTTAATTGGAACAAGACCTTCTGTCACTTCCTGGCCTGGCATAATCATAAACATCCCCTTTCACTTTCAAAATAGTCGCTGGTTGGGTTGGAAGATTAATTAATATCACCCTACAAAGAGGTTACAAAGTAAAGATTAAAACCATTGAGAAAGTGAGAAAGGCAGAATACCTAAGGATCTCAGTGGTGCAACAATTATCATTTATCAAAACTAAGACGTGTTCAGTTGAAGACTGCCACATCACTAAGAATGACAAAACACTGTCACTTTTAAGTTCTGATACCTCACTGATTAGAATGTGCAATCTAACTTTAGAGACCTTCAAAAATAAAAGGAATGTACATTTCAGAATCAATTACAAGCAAACATTTAGTTCAGAATTAATAGATGTGTGAAATGGATAAAGAATTATTTTTTAGCAAAAATATGTATCAAGTATTTTTGATAAATCTTAGTGGTCTCTGTCCATAGCTGAAATATGAGGTAACAATATAAAAATATCAGCTAATGTACAATTGTCAAAATTTGTAAATAAATCCTACCCATTAATTTCAATTACATCTTACTATGTTGTGGCATCAATGAAATACAATATTTCATTCTCAGAAGCAATGTTTCCTTTCTGAATTCAATAACTGCAAAGACATTAGCAGTGGCATTTACTTAAGTAATTAAAGAACAGGACCTCTGCCGTGCTGCTTACATCTCTCACAGAGTGTTGTGCCCTCAGAATGCAGTATTTCATTCTGTATCTCTTTTACTTGTCATGGGGTCAAAGAATTATTCATCAGTGCACTAAGTGCAGTCAAATGGCCTTACAAGTAAGTGGATATCCTTTACAAGTGGAACATTGAAATAGATCATAACTTTTCTACCTTGTTGAACTTGTCTGACAGGACAAAAAATACTGCTCCAAAGAGGTGTAGCCGGCAGCACTTTATATTCACAGCTTGTCTTCCACTTCACTTCCCTGAAGCAATCAGATCTTTTCACTTGCATTCTGTTTCTAAGGTCTCTTTTGTTCTGAGCTGTGAGAACATAGTAAAATGGATCTTTCATAAACGGACATCTGTTTGGGTAAGAAGTAGACTACTAGTGATGTCAGAAAGTACTACATAGCAAACAGTAGTAACCAAAATGTTTATCTTAATTGATCTTTAAGGCAACACAATCTTATATAAAGGTAACTAAACATAGCGAGCCTGACTTTTCCTTTATACTAGTTCCAAAAGCACCGACTGATCTTTTTTTTATTTTTAATTTTAAACTTTGTTCTGTCGACGTATATATGCACAATGGATATGTCTCAAAGGTCGTATTCAACTCATTTATTGAGGGAAACAGTAAAAGGTCAAAGCTGATTCCAACACCATTTGAGAAATGAGTGTTTGCATAGTCTATTGGGAAAGACATTTAAAATAAAATATTAGAAAAAGATATCTAGATCACTAAGAAGTGTGTAGCACTGGTTCATGTTCTAAAGAGCAATACATTCTTCATTATATATCTAAAAGTAAGTTTATAAATTCACCAGTGCCTAGGCACTAATCAATTACCAATCATAGTCAAAACAAAGATCCATTCTCCTAGAAAATCAAATAATCCTTGGGTGGGCTAGTTCAACAACAGCGCAGCATGACACCATTAAGTAAAATGAAAAGACTGCTAGAAATAACCACTTTTCTCAGAAGTTGTAGGGACTGTTCAAAGAGTTAAGAATAAATGGAGAGAAAAAAACGAAAACAAAAACAGAATGGACCCAAAATTGGCAGTTTAAGAAAAAGTGAAAATAAGCCGATTTCAGCCTAATAGAAATAGTCTATCAGAAATGGACAAATGCACAGTACTAACCAATTTATGGTCATTTAGCTTTTTGTAAGGTCTTCCTTTAAAATAAGAAACCTTAATGTCAACCAATCATTCTAATTTCCCCTTTCAAAGTCCCCTAACTACCTTGATAAGCCAATGTAACTTGACAACAATAAAACTCAACTTGGTTTGAGATCTCCCTGCCTGAGCAGTTTTTCTTTCAATAAATTCACATTACTGATTGAATACTACTGTTTACTCAGTTTCCTTTAACTGAAGGGACACACAGACATTCTCTTGCCTTATTTCTTAATACTTGCAATTATTTTCTCAATAGTTCCAAACTGAAAGTCACTCAAAAATTATAATTTTCTTAAATGATGGAAAATTTTAAGGTGTTTGAAGATGGTCTATAAAACTAAAGAAATCCATTTAATAAAAGTGTGCCTGCTAAGTTACAAAACACGTTTTAGGCTGCATCTCCCAAATATTTTGAAATTTCTAGGACATTAAGTTTATATATTTCAGATTATACAATTCATATCTTCAGAAGAAAATTGTTCTCAATTGACTTTATCTTGTACAAATATTGAAAATACCCTACTATGGTGGAAAGGGGGAAATATTTTATGGATTAGGACTGATTGGCCAGGTAGTGAATATGAAATATAAGAGAAACTATCACTGAAACTTCAAGTTTTAAACTTAAATAATAAAATAGCCAATACATAGTATTATGATGAGATGAAAAGTTGTTGTTTTTCTTACTAGTATTTCTGTGATGGTTAATGTCATGTGTCAGCTTGGCTAGGTTATAATGCCCAGCTGTTTGGTCAAATACTGGTCTGCCTGCTAATAAGAGGGTATTTCAATATGGGATTTGCATCTATAAGCAGTTGATTGCATTTGTGATCAAAAAAGTTAATTGTCCTCAGTAATGTGTGGAGTCTCTTCTTCTAATAAACTGGAGGTCTTAAGAGCCAGAACTAAGGAATTTCAGAGATCAGAAGAAGAATTCAGACTCAATCTTAGCATTATTTCTTGCCAGAAATTTCCAGCCAAGTTTCTCAAGAGAATTTGGACTAAGGATTTTGACCTCATCTTTATGGCTGTTTCCAGTTCATGGCTTGCCCTAAGGAGTTTGGACTACATCCCCCAATGTCTTATGAAATACCTCCTTATAATACTATGCATGTATAACATGTATATATGTATGCCTGCATACGTATGCATACACACACACACATATCCTATTGGCTCTGTTTCTCTGAGAACCGTAATACAATATGTCTCTGATAGTTGCTCTGCCTTCATACATTTATAATAACTTACCTTTCCTTATTATAGGAGTATTGCATTTATAAAATTTCATGAAAATATATGCAGGCAATAAAATCATGGCAGTCGGTTTCTTTCTACTTTTCTAGCAGTGAGTATTCTGGTAAATATATGCATTTTTTTTTCAGACTACAGTAACAATGACTTTGTAATGATGCTGTCATACTTATTTACATAGCGGAGAGGCACTTTAGAAGATTAAAGCAATATTAAGCATAATACATTAATAATTTACTAAAATTCTTTACCTAAATGAAAATATTTTTATGATTAGTGTGTATCCCAATTTTACCCTTAAGCATTATCATAAACCACGGCAACTCCTGAACAATTATTTTCTTTAGAAAGTCCAGAAATAGCACATTTATTTATGTGTGCATATGCATCCAGCATTTGCTCATTCTAAAATAAATAACGTAGAAAATAACATTTGAAATGTTACATTAATAGATAAGGAGATTCTTTATATTCTATTTTTCATTTGCTCACTTTCATTTTATTTTTGCTTCCATACACTTTTCAAATAGAGAAAAAATGAAAAAAAGAAACTGACTTAAGACATTTCACACAAAGGGAAGACTTATAGTGAGTACCTGCTTTTGTTTTTCCCAAGATGGTTAAAAGGCTCAAACATGCCACATTCAGCTCATCGACAAACAGGAAGCAGTACTTTCCATTTTTGTTGCTCTTAGTAGTTAGTCACTTGCATTATCTAGTTGCTGGGATACAATTTAGTAAATATAGTAACAATTTGCTTAATTGCGAAAAACTCATTTCAGTTTAGAAAATCAAAAGATATCATTTGGACTTTTAATAATTATTGTTGCACAAGAAGTAAAGATTTTTGGAGTAAGTAAACTAATTGCTAGAGCTAAATAAACTACTTTTCTTCCCAGTGCTATCCTTGATGAACCTGAAAATTAGGGAGGTTGTAAAATGTTTTTCTCTCATTTAAGTTTTATCTCAGAATTATATGTTAAATATTGTATGTTAAAAGATATTACTTTGATCAACTTTATAATAATCAAAAATATCATAATAATAATAACAGCAATAAAGAGATTGAGCTAGATGTATTGTATAGATTGTTCTATGGTCACAATATGCTCTCCACATGGATACTAGTGTCCTTCTGCTTCAGAGGAAGGAAAGGGGAATTGGAGCAATTAAGTAATTTGTCAAAGTACTCGGCCAGTAAGTGGCTTATCCAGAAACAAAACCTAACTTTGTCCAGCTTCAAAACATGCGTGTTTTTTTTTTTTTTTACTGAATTGTAATTACAAATGATAACAGTCAGCACTCATTAAACCTATAAAAGTGCTTTTCTCTCATACCAGTTTATAATATATCTGGGTAATCTGACCTCTTAAATAGTAATTTAATGGGTAATATGATTTCTTAAATAGATAGTCTAATCTCCCATGAGTAACTAAATTTCTATTAATATTTGAGGTAGAGGTGAACTAAATGTCTGGTAATTTTCCAGAGACACGAATTGCAAAATATATTGTTCATTCAAGTTTATGTTATTTCCTAGGAAACTCTTTTTCGGCATACTTTTTAATCATTAGTGAAAAGCATAAGAATTTGAGTTTGGGGAGGGCAGGGTTATTACAGTTTCAATGTTTACATGAGTTTTGAGTGATCCTTAATTTTTTCCCCCTCTAAATGTAGCCTTGATAAAAAGTTTTCCTGCTTAGTAAGAAAAATTATAGAAATCACAAAAACTAATGAGTTGTGTTACGTCACATCAGGCGTTTCCGAATTCTATTTCAGGCACAAAAAACAAGAGAATGTAATACTTTCTTCTCTTTATTTTCAAGAAAACAGAACATAAGCCAAAAAGATTTTTCAATAAAGTATTACACAAGACAGAAAGGTTTATCAAGTTAAAATGAAAAGGCACATGTATACCCAGATGGATTTGGATTGTTACAAATGTTATACATTTCCAATATTTACAAGTTCTAATAACATGCCAAAAGGTAAATTTCTCCAAAGATAAAAAATTAGCTGAAGTCTCCTCAAAACGTGGCTGAGTTAGTGTTTTGAATCATGATTTACACTGGAGATCTAAGGTGACCCTGCAGTATATATTTCATGCTCTAATTACTCCTGCCTCTACCTTGTGAGTTAATATGATTGTTGAACTTAGAAGCACCTGCTTCAAACTGTACCTATAATGGAGGCTGGATTGATGGGAGTAAGCTTTGTAATATAACTTTGAAAATTTTGACAGTAAAATGAATGAGACATCCTTCTATAAAAGAGAAACAAACTAGCCATGATTACAAAAGAAATGAGAAGGAAAACACACAAGGGAAAATTGATTGAAATTGAAATCTACAGTGCCTAATAGAATGGCTGGTACATGTGGGACTTTAATGAATATTTGAGTAATCAGCAAAAAAAAATATCAGAACAATAATTAATCAGACTCATCTGGTCTCCTAGGGAGTTATTCACCATTGTTAAGTGGACAAGCATGCAAACGATTACCAAGCTTTGGGTTTTTCCTCTGAGAAGTTTCTCATGTCTCCCACTATTTTTTCACTCCTTTTGATGAAATTCTTGACAAAAGCTATAGTATAAACTGAGTAAAGACATAAATGTTTCAAAGTCACTTTCAAAGCAATAAAGTGTGGACTGGCTTATGACTTGTTTTCTCCCACTGAGTGTCAGAGATAATGGAGAGCCAGTTCCAAGGCTCCTAGAGGTCTTTTGCACTTCTGCTTTCTCTTACTTCTTTGTGATCTATTGAAACCATGTATAGATTTGCCTATTCGAGAAATGTGAGAGACCACCTGGAGACAACTGAAACCATCCCAAAGCATCTGAAACATGTGAGAACCCAGCCACAATCAGCAAAGCCATGCTCAGAGCTCACATAACTGCAGAGATAATATTGAGCTCAATCAAGTCCCAAAAAGCCACCCAACTAACCTATAGATGTGTGAATAATAATAAATGGTTATTGCTCCTCTTAGTTTGGGCTTCCTGGAAGCAAAGGCTGAGGCATGGATTCCTGATCAAACACCTATTAAGGGAGAGCTATCAAGTGAAGGGGAATAAAGTTAATGTGGAGATGTCAGCTGAAGACATTAGCACTACGGATGGGAAAGCTTGAAGCACACAGCACCACAGAGTTAATCCTGGTAGTTAGTCACCGACAAAGGTCTTTCCTCCAAGGGAGAAAGAGGGAAAGTTCCCAGGTGAGGGGACTCCTATTGGGCCAAAGGATGTGCGTCATAAGTAACTATCTTTTTTTACTCTTCCAGAGGAAGGATATGATCCGATTATTATCTGGAAAGATCCCTTTAGTGAAATTGTGGTAGATGAACTGGAATGTGGAGATTCCGATGATGGAGGAGACCAATGAAGAAGATATTTTCATGGTCTAATAAGAGATTCTGAGGCCTGGAACTGATGTACATTAAAGGAGACATGGCTGAGGAAAATCAAAACTTGGTGACTAATGTGCAATGAAAGGCTAAGAAAAAGAAAGTATTGAAAATAAATCAGGGTCTAAAATGTGATGATTCTTTCTAGAGAGTGATATATTAACAGATATAAGCAATATGGAAAAGAGAGTTGATTTGAGGAAGAAGATCATGAATCCATATATGCAATTGCTAAATTTGAACTTTCACTCTTTTTATCCAGGTAACGATGTTATACAGGTATTGAAACATGGCTCTAAAGATTATTGGCGATTCAGAAAGAATTTGCTTATTAAGGTTTTATTTCTTATTTTTATTTTTTTATTAGGGTAATGCAGGTAGGAAATTTGTTGAGAACACATATGAGAGGACATGAGGGCACTCTCACAAAGACAGAGGTGAGAAAGGCAAGAGGCCTATTATGATTTTAGAAGTTCTCCTTGAGCAGCTGTTTGAGTCCTTAGTTCAGCCACTCCATTTGTCATGTTCTTATACTCTCAGGCCATATGTACCCCATCACTCTGGGCGCCAGATACCTGAAAACTAGAGACAAGCCCCTATGACCATGAGCCTGCAAAATTATTATAATTTGCCAATCCACAAGAAACCCCTGAACCCACTTTGGTGCCTTCCCTAAGCTGTAAGTAAGCTTGCTGTTACCTTGATCCAATCCAACCCCCTGTGGTCCAGCATGGAAGTCTTCTCTTGTCTGGACCTTGAAGTGATAAAACCTTCAACATTTTACCTGTCCGGGTGTCTTTGTGCTATGTCCCATCCTTCAAAGAACCTGTAATCTCACCATAATATCTTATAATTATTAAAAAAATAACAATTCCTCATACTTCAATGGTTCAGATGGTTCAGAAGTCATATTGAAGCAGATCGAGGTGTATATGCAGTTTAAGTGAAAATGGTGAGGCTGGCCTGTTATGTTAAAGATGTTGGTGATAAGATATGATCAATGTAATGTCATACATAATTCAAAGTACTTCTGTATATGGTATTTTTCATTTAATCTTCGTAGCATCCCTATAAGTTAGGCCTTTACAGATGACAATGTTGAAAAACAGTAAACTTCCCAAGGTCACACAGATAGTGAGATTGGAACAAGGATTCAAACCAATCGATTCTTCTCTTGAGAGTCGATGCTATTAAACTCTATCATTATCTGCTTTGGGAAAGAAAGATATTTTAGAAAACTGTTTGGGGGCTTTCAGATATTTAAGCAAATTTGCTGACTGAGGTGGGAGAGATAATAAAGGGAACAATAGAATTTTTGTAGACAGTCCTTGGATACACAAAGAACTAGCAGATCAAAAGGATAAACAGACTAGGATGACTTGAGACAAAACAGAGAAACAAATCTGAGCAGGGAGGAGATGACATGCTTAAGGATGGGTTTAGAAATGCAATGAAGAAGTTAGGGACTCATGTGAATTCATAAATAATTATTATCAATGCCTCGGCTTTTTTACAAATCTGGCAAATAGTTAATTGAGCTTTTCTTTGTAAACTATTTATAATAAATCATTCATTTAACCCTGATGCTTTCACTTTAATAGTGGTGGGAATCACTAAGATAGTTGAATTAATACAAAATTAATGAAATATATACAATATAAAACTTGCTTAGATAGATATTGCTTATTAAGGCATTAATTTATGGACATTGTAAATTATTCTATAGATAGCACACAACCTCCATAAGTATTTAAAAATTTAATTTTAATTTTAAGTTTAATAAAGTCAATCTGAAATTATCAAGTTATGAAGGAATTTTCTTTCCTGAGACTAAATGGACTAACAATGAATAACATGAGAATTTTCTTCTTTAATTTTTAAAAGAGAATGAGACTGACTGGTAAAACATATGAAAATGTGTATTTCACATTATAAACTAAAAAAAAAAATGTTGAATTCTCTGGCATAAATTGATTTCTAGGTACAGACTATTCCATTTCAAAATGTTATGTGCATAATAAACAAATAATTAAACTAATGAAATTTGATTGTTATCTTTTTTATTCTACTTTAATATATTTGTTCTTTTATAACTAGTAATTTTGTTTCACTTTTTTCACTTTTAGTTAAAATCTAACAGAGAGTAACATACTTCTTTGCTTTGCAAAAATTGTATTAATGCTGGTTATAAGCTTTTATACTAGCTGTAAATAGGATTTAGTTATACTACTTTATTAGTATTATAGTCACTGCGTATAATAATGGAAGACTGCCATCACCAGGAGAAAGCACTACTTGCCAATATCTTGTTTTTAGACCTCTACGCTTCAAAATCCTAAACAATAGATGCTTATTATTTAAGCCAACCCATTGTGTGGCATTGGTCATAGCAACTTGGCAAATGAACACACCATTTTTCCCAATCTTGCATTAAAACATTATTTAAGCTGTTACATGCCTACATTACTCTGTACTTTTTATTTAATTTTTATTTCCAAGTTATTTTCTCATATTTACAAAAAAAATTAGAATATGTTTGTTCTAGTTTGCTAGCTGCTGCAATGCAATATACCAGATACAGAATGGCTTTGAAAAAGGGGAATTTAATAAGTTGCTAGTTACAGTTCTAATGCCGAGAAAACATCCCAATTACAGCAAGTCGAAAGAAATGTCCAATCTAAGGCATCCAGGAAAAGATACCTTGGTTCAAGAAGGCCAATGAGGTGCATGGACTGGGTTTTTTTTTTAATTTTTTGGTTTGTTTTATTTTTTGTATGCTGTATGGTGGGGGCCACATTCATTATTTTTCCCTGTGAATATCCCGTTATTGCAGCACCATTTGTTGAATTTTTGTTTCTTTGGTTTTCTGTTTGTTTATTTTCTGGGGAAGTGCATGGGCCAGAAATTGAACCCTAGTCTCCTGCATGGCAGGCAAGAATTCTGCTACTGAACTACATTTGCACCCCACTATTGTAATCTTAAAATTCCTTTCTATATAGCTTGTAAAACCCACATTTTATTATTATTTTATTATTTTTATTGTTATTATTTTATTTTTCCTCTAAGCTGTCAATTATCTTTTAGATAGATTTAAGTAATATTTTTAAAAAAATAATTAATATTTTCCCACAGTTTACAATTTCAGCTGCTCTCCCTTCTTTGCATGGATCCAGATTTTTATCTGGTATCATTTTCCTTCTGCATTTAACATTTCTGCAGGCCTTCTGGTGATAAAGCTGTTTAGGCTTTTAATATGTGAAGATAATTTAACTTCAATATTACAAATATTTCATATAGTATAGAATTCTGAAGTGACCGTTCTTTCCTTTTACAATTCTAAAGTTTCTGCTCAACTATTTTCTAACCTGGTTGTTGCAATGATAAACCTGTTATTGTTGCGACCCTGATTCCTAAAAAATAACTTTTTCTTAATTTTAAGTTTTTCTCTTTATTTCTGGTTTTAAGCAGTTTTTATAATCTTATTTGGTGTACATTACTTCATTTTTCTTGAGTTTTTGATTCTTTGATATCTTGTATATGATCATTTACATTGCCATCAAATTCTGAAATATTTAGGACATTATTTGTTGAAAATATGCATTCCTCCTCCTTTTCTGTTTCAGGAACTCTGATTATTTTGGAAAAAGCCACTTGATCTTGTCCCCAAGCTTACTGCTGCTTTAGTAATGTTTTTGTCTTTTTCTTTCTTTGTTTTGTGTTTGATCATTTCAATTGATATTCCTTCAGGTTCCTTAATCTTTTATTCAGTTGTGTCTAATTACTGTTAATCCCCCCTAGTCTATTTTTCAATTGTCAAGTTCTTTGTTACATGGCTCTAGTTTTAATGTTTACAATAATAACTAGCATTACCAATGTTATTATCACCTTCCTATGTATTACAACTGAGATCCCTGCTCAGTGATGGTATTTCTAGTTTTATTGTGAAGCGATTCTAGTTTAATACTCTGGATTGTTGGGATTAACCTCAGGTTGCATAGCTTGATTGTTTCTTGCTCATAACAAGGAGATGGATGAGTTTTCATTTTCAGGAAATCTATTTAACCCCAGAGAATGCTTGAGAGGTTGACTAAGGCCTGTTGAATTGGTGGCTGGTTTAAGAAGATATCATTAGCAGCTTTCCATCTTCATGATGACTTTATTAACCCAAGAGGTAGGTTCTCCAAATGAAATTATGTTTTTTTCTCACCCACCTCAGGCATTTGTGTATTTCTAAGTTGCCTATATCCTATATTATAAGTCTCTGATTTTACCTTTTCCATGATCATAAAAGTGGAGTCATACAGTACCTATCCTTTTGTGTCTGGCTTATTTCATGGAATTATATTTTGATAACTCTTGCTTTATGTAGCCATATCTGAGCAGATTAGCTTCTGTATATTTTTGCATTAAAGAAGTAACATACTTTAAATTTGACTGTTTGTACTTTCTATGCATTAACTTTTTATGACATTCATGCTTTTCACAATAATATCACATATGTAAAATCTATGAAAAAATAAAGTTAATTTTTTCAGCAACAGTTTAAATGTAAAAGTTGAAAAGAAAGATTCTCTTTCAGAAACTGTCTGAAATTGTGAAAGGGATAATTTTTTAAGGGACAAATCTACTAAAGTGCTAGGAAAATCAAGTAAATTACACATTACAAATTTGGAAGATTTTGAGATAAGTATAGTGCAAATAAGTCTTGATAGAAGAAAAAGAAGTAAGGGGGAGTCCACAATTGTTTATCTCTTGAGTAGCAGATGATGGGAGAAATAGAGCAATATGAGCTATTTTGAAGATCCATGACCTGCAAATGATGTTATCCTTTTGAACAGAGAAAAAAAGATTGCTGTTTAAAGATGAACAAAATACAGAAACAGCTATGATAAGAAATATGTGGATGGTATTAAGAGTAGCTCATTCTTATATGGTCTAATCATATTTTATCACTGTTTAAATTTCTTCTTTGTATATATAATTTTATTTGATTCTCAAATACCCCTGTGAGATAGATATTACTAAGATTGTTACTCAGGCTCAATCAGCAGCTTGATTTCAGTACTTCTTTCCAAAAACAGAACTTTCTTCTTCAAAATACAATTGAAGAATCACTAGCAGGGCGTTGAAGGATAAAATAAGGCATGTAAATTGATAGTTGGTGTATTGGTTTACTAAAGTGGCATGAAATGCGATATGAAAGAAATGTATTGGCTTTTAAAAGGGGAATTTATTTTGTTACAAGTTTACAGTTCTAAGGCTGTGAGAATATTCAAATTAAGGCACCAACAAGAGGTTATCCTTCCTCAAGAAAGAACGATGCCATCTGGAACACCTCTGTAACCTGAGCAGGCAGCTGGCTAGCATCTACAGTCCCTTACTCCTCGGCTCCATGTCTTTCAACCTCTGTTTCCAGTGGGAATTCCTCACTTGGCTTCTCCAGGGCTGGCTGTCATCTCTTGGCTTCTCTTGGCTCACTCCAGGTTCTGGTTTGTTTAGCATCTCATAGAAAGGCACATGGCAAAGTCTGCTGAGCTTCAAATGTCCCTGTCTAGGCATCTACTTCCTTTGTCAGCATTCCAAGTGTCTTCAAGTGTCTCCATTGGCTCTGAAGCAGCTGTTCTCTAAATGTCTGCATCTGAGGTTTCTCCAAAATGTTTCTCTTAAAGGACTTTAGTAAATCAAGACCCACATTGAATGTGTGGAGTCACATCTCCATCTAACCAAAAGGCCACACCCATAACTGCATGTGTCACATCTCCATGGAAAGAACCCAATCAAAGTTTCCCGTTCTAAACAATGGGCCTGGCTCCACAAGATTGAATCAGGATTAAAATATGGCTTTTCTGGGGTATGTAGTAGCTTCAGACTGGCACAGTTGGTTTTTCTTTTGCTATGAAAACCTGACTCACTGCTGCCAGTGTTATCAAAACTGTGAGAGACTCAAGTTCTGAGGAGAACTCTACCATCTTTGATGCCTAAGATATGAGTTAACAGATGTCGTTTAATTTTTGTCAACTCCAGTACTTGCTTTATTATAAAATTTTAGAGACAGATAAAAGAATCAACAAAATATACTTGGACTTTATAGCTGACAAACTCCTGATTCAGAAAATGTATTTTTTACTTTGTCTAAGATTGTCAGATTTGCTTACATGGCCAAGTCAAACCCTTCCTCCATTAATTGTTAGTATCAAGCAACATGTCAGCAAATTTTACCTCAGTGACAAAAGGATGTCATGAAATTGAGGATGTATCATCTCCTCTTCCTTTTCCTCCTAAATAATTGTCTTGACATTATTTTTGTATTCTCCCTTTTTCCTACATCCTAACTGAAGGTGAATGATAGAGGAGTCAGGAAAAGACAATGTTAGCAATTTTTCTTTTTCTTGGAGTGGGGATGCCTGTTTGTGGGTTTTCCTCATACACTCTGGAATATAAATGTTAATCCTTTCATCTGTCTTTCTAAAACAATATAAAGCTTTTTAAACACTGTGTAATTATACTGAGACATCTAAGTCTCAACAATGAACCTTGAAGATAATTAAACTAATTCCAAATGTGAAGCCTGAAAATGCCACATAAAAGTCAAACCAGAGTATGGTAATTTCTCTAGTTGTCCCAGGGTTCTGCCTTACAGAGGCAATATTCTGATAAATTGAAATTATTTTTATAATAATATCGGGCACAAAGTAGCTTTTGAACACATGTTTTATACTTTTCCTGACATGTGGCAAATAATGAAATTTTAGTAAATAATCAAATTGACAAATTATCAAATAAATAATTAATTATAATTTTAACTAATTTCAATGAATTTTAGGGCAAATTGATTCATTTACGTTTCAAGAACAATTGGAGTTTTAAGCAGCAGTTAAATGTTTGACAGCATTATACTTTGCAGAATTCATTTAAAAATTAATAGTAGCATCAAATCAACAGAAAGAAAGCAATAGCAAACCACAAAGTAGCAATTATTCTTCACATTAATGGAAACATAAATGTAGAATAATATAATTAGAAATCTCAGCCTTGAGTCGTTCTTCTTTTAAACAACTTTTTATGAAAAAAAATAATTCACCTACTATAAAATTCACCCATTTTAAGGTACAATTCTGTTTTTATAAAGTTGTACAACAGTCACCGCAATCTAATTTTAGAACATTTAATCTCACAAAAGAGAAATCTTTACTCATTAGCAGTCACTTCTCATCTCCTTCTTGCCCTCATCTTCTCTTTTTCCTCTTGGCGGCCTGACGTAACTCCTAAAGTATTCTCTGTCTCTATGGATTTTTCTGCTCAGGCCATTCCATATAAATGGACTTATGCAATATGTGGTCCTTGTGACTGGCATCCTTCATTTTTTCTGTGCCATTTGTAAGACATCCAGTAGGTATTCAGGTAACTAAAAATAATACAACAAATTTGAGAAAAAAATAAATGTCACCAAAGAGTATTCAAAACTCTTTCTGGAGTTAAGAGTAAATATGTGAGTGAATGTGCTGGTTTGAAAGGTTGTAAGGACCCTAGAAAAGTCATGTTTTAATCAAAATCTCATTTCATAATGGTAGAATAATCACTATTCAATACTGTATGTTTGAATCTGTAATTAGATCGTATCCCTGGAGATGTATCCTAATTAAGAGTGGTTGTTAAACTGGATAATGGGAGATGTCTCCACCCAATTGGGTGGGTCTTGATTAGTTTCTGAAGTCCTATAAAACATTCAGAGAAAGAGAGTGATTCAGAGAGTAGAGCAGAATGACAGCTATGAGAAGCAGAGTCCACCAGCCAATGACCTTTGGAGATGAAAAAGAAAAATGCCTCCTGGGAAGCTTCATGAAACAGGAAGCCAGGAGAAGAAGCTAGCAGATGACGCTGTGTTTGCTATGTGCCCATCCACTTGAGAAAGAAACTGTGAACTCATCGGCCTCCTTGAACCAAGGTATCTTTCCCTGGATGCCTTTGACCGGACATTTCTATAGACTTGCTTTAAGTGGTACATTTTCTCAGCCTTAGAACTGTAAACTTGTAACTTATTAAACTCCTCTTTTTCAAAGTCATTCCATTTCTGATATATTGCATTCCAGCAGCTAGCAAACTAGAACAGTGAATATCTGTCTTTCAGGGTATTGGATTTTCGAATTGTCTAAATTCCTGTACAAACTAAGAACTTGCTTTGTTTATCATACCAAAACCAATACCAAGATGAATTTAAAGAATATTCTGGCTGCTGTAATTGATACATGCATAAACAAAATTCGTATGTCAGCAGAGTTTCTTGAAGTCTCCTAATTTACTTTTGTTATATCATTTCTTCCTTTCTTCTTGAGTTCACTGTTTTCTGAAAGATGCAGTTCAGCACACCATCTAACAAATTTCAGGGCACAAAATATGAATGTAAAACAGATATGTTAATTGATCTAACCTTCCTATATTTTATTTTATTCCATTAAAATTCCAGCAAATCTCAGTTGAAGTAACATAATCTGACCAATGAATTTAATTTTTTTATAATTGTACATAGTCTTAATCCTCCAAGATATTATTTATTAAGTTTGAAATTTGAACAAAGGATCCAATCAGCTAAATGAATGATTCTGTTTAAGTAAGAGACTCATGCTATTTATTATTTTAATTGAATTTTCAGCAAATAATTATCATATACTATGTGTCAAATATTTGCTAAGCCACTGAAGTTGAATTGGTAATAAGATAAATCTCATTCTTTTAGAAATTTTGTAATCAGAAAGAAAATTAAGCAAGACAAGTAATACTTTGAGATAATTCCCATAATATGGTAACTAGAATGTATTATGTGACTAGATAAATTAATCTTGTAGGATTCCTGGAAAGTTTTTAATATCCATACATGAGACTATGTATTGTAAAAGAGTTTCTTTTTAATAAGTTCTGAGAATAGATTTATTTTCCGATCTAGGAGGTGGTAGCAAGAATAGAGCATTTCTTAGCTTCCTTTTGTCTAAAGAGTCTCTCTGACATGTGGGTAAATTGGATAAAATCTATAAACCACCTTACATCATCTGATTGTCACCATAGATAATAGTAGTAGTTCTTAAAGAAACAGCAAAGTTGAATTCAACTTGGGAGATTGAATAAAGGTTTTTCTCCAATCCTCTTAAAATATACATTTAAGGATTTTATAAAGCAATATAAAAGTTTAAAGAGAATGGAAGAGTAGACAAAAGCAGACCTGCAAGTATCCATGTAGAAAATAGAAGCACAAGGAAAGCAAAACTGAATTTCTCAAGTGATGGAAGCCAACAAGAAACAAGAAGATAAAAACATTTCAGAATCCCTCTGTTAAAGTCTCAAGTACTGGGCACCAGGAATTTCTGAAGAGAGGTAGAGCAAGTTGGTATGAAAACCAGCTTATTAAAGCAGAAAGGATGGGAAGTGTGAGTAATGAAGAGTTGATTTTTCCTCCAGGAATTTAGCCATGCTATTCTACTTTTTCTAACCTTGAAAAAGATTGAACTAAAGACTTATTTCTTAAAGAACTAATCCTAGAGGCTCTGGAATTGGGAACAATTGGCCATTTGAGAGGGGAATTTACACAATTTTCTCGCTTAAAAGTTGAAGTCTATATAATGGATGGTGATACCTATTCCATCCCCTTTATGCTCTGAAAAACTGACAACATATTTATAAATCCAACGGGAAGAGTTTAGAATGTTAGCATTTGTAGAAAATGATAGACTCCAAAGAACAGATTTAGAGATGTGGACTTCTGAGTCCCATCATGAGGCATGATAACCTAAACAATCACCAAATAGTGAAACTCACACACATTAAAGCAGCACCCATTTTTTCCAATCACTTTTTTACTGCTTTGTTCTTATACAAGAACTGAAAACTAAAAATCACTATATATTTCATGTAAGCCGCTATCATGAATGACAGAATCTAAAATATAATAAATAAATAAACATCAGAAGAGAAGGAATAAAAAGCTTGTTATCAAAGAAAATTTCAGAGAAGTAACAAAAAATCCAACTGTATTGATTTGAAGCCATATGCACCCCAGAAAAACATGTTCTTAATCTAATTCATCCCTGTGGGTCTGAGCCTAGTATAAATGGGATTTTTTGATGAGACTGCTTCAGTTACTGTATGACCCACCTCATTCAGGATGGGTATTAATCTTATTTACTGGAGTCCTTTATAAAGTAAGTGAATACAGGGAAAAAAAACAAAACAAAACAAGAAAGCCACTGAAGGAAGAAGCTGAAATAAAAGGAACTCAGGAAGAGAAGACAGAGACCCAGAGATGTTGCCTAGTGCCTTGCCATGTCACAGAGGAGCCAATGATTGTCAGCAGCCAGGCTTTGGGAAGAAAGCATCAGCTTAATGAGACTGATTTAGATATTTTCCTGGGCTCTCATCATAAGTGAATACATTCTTCTTGTTAAGTGGAATCATTTCATGGTATTTGCTTGGAGCAGCCTAGGAAAATAAAATAAAAGCACAGTAATACATTTGATTAAATAATGCAATGCATTGATTAAATAAAAATTGAAGGCTATGAATAAAAATAATTCTCAGAAATCAAATTGTTCTAGGAAAAATTTTTTTAAATGTCGCTTTATTTTTAATGAATGAGAATTGAATGGTCCCTACTGAAATTCTGCTCCAATTAAGCAATTGATACAAAAGACTAGTACTGATATGAAAAAAAATACTGCCTTTACTATTCGTAATTCTGATATTGAAGATTGCAACTTGTATGTATTGGTAAATTACCTTTATAACGCTAAACTACAATTATTCACCTTATCATGGGCAGTTCTGTAGGCTTTCCTACCCAATGAAGGCTGAGTCTTGCATAAAAACATTTATTGAATGGAGGAACAAAGCACAGAAAATGCTCTGTTCTCTTAAGGAAGCTAACTGTCAAGATAAAAGGGGAAAGAAATTGGTGAGTTTATTCTTCCAAATCAGATTAAATGACTCTTGCTGCCCTGGTTGAGAAGGATGCAGTGGGTCAAAAAGAGTCCAGCAGGCAGAGGCTAGTGAATATCTCTGCATAAAGAAAAATCACCAACCACTCCTTTATGCATTCACCTGGGACCATAGGTGGGCAATATATCATTTGACTACAGATGGCTCTGGCATTCAACAGATGAATTAATACCAAGCCAAAGGTTTACTCCATGTTGCATTTCTCACTATATATTTTGTGCAGATACATTCAGCAGAATGCCATTTAAGAAGTTGTGCAAAAAATTTAAATGACTTTATAAAGGTGCTGCTAATAAAATAGAGATGCCACAAGTTTGAATATAATCCATGTCCTGTTATAAATTCATATGGAAACATGAAGTCCCAGATTAAATTCCCTGGCAAGTTAAAATCCAAAGCTGCCAAAATTCTAAAGATCACAATCTAATTATTGCCCTGATTATTTAAAAGAAACACGAAATTAAGAGTCCAAATTATTCTCCCCATCCATTCCTTCATTCTGTCTAAGCCTGAGTGTATGATTACCACAAATATAGAAGTGGTTCTTTCCCAACCTTAGTATTTAAATCATTATTTTATTTTGCTCATATTTTAAAATCCAAAGATACTTAGACAGAAAAGGTTAATACAGTACTAACCAAATTTAGAAAACAAGCCAATATACAGAACTTAAAAGTTATTTCCAACAGTAATTATATAGGCCAAAAATGTAGTACTTCATGTAGTTTATGAGTCCAAAGCATAGGCTCAGTTTTATCTGAGCAAAGCCAACTTCTGATTGTTAGCTTGCCAAGAAGTTCAGCAATCCATGTCAGATGACCAGATTCCATTTAACTGACAACTAATTGGGAGATATTCCCTAGCAAGAAGTCAAATTTAACACTGTAAATACTAAAATTGGGGTGGGCAATGTGGGTTGGTAGTGGATCTATTTGTCCCTAAGCATCAGGTCTTATTGAAGGAGATTTTTCTTATTCTCCATCTATCATGTTCAGAATCTCTTAATTTCCCTTCTCATTTGAGCCTTTATATGTAAGCCCATGTTATTGCTACATCGAATTTAGATCTGTCTAGTGACATAGCTTCCTGTATATAACTTGATTTGGCATTTTTAGTTCTGGGACAAAGTGGCTACTTCTTACTATAGAGTATAATATGGAATGCTTTCCCCCTTTATCTGACATTTATTTCAACTGTAAAATCATCTGCAGAAAATCCCTGAATTGAAGCTGCAGTTAATATTTCAAATGACCTAATGAGAATCAATTACTTTGCTGTGTATTCCTTGATGTATCTTCTTTATTGAGATACTTAACAAAGACGATATTCAGCTGTTCCAACAAAACATTTCCATCACTGTCTTCCTGAGCTGACTAACTCAATCATAGGAATATATGCTAATGAATATTTAATACAGGACTAGATTTTCTGTCCTATTTTCATTCTATTTTTCATTCATTTAACATGGGCCCTCTTGGGTTTTTTGCCTTATACTCAAAATTTCAGGTTGTAGAAATTCCAAAATTTCTTAAGGTTAGACTCCAAATTCTAGAAATTTGTCAGGTATATACTCTTGTGGCACAGGTTTCGCTGCTGTGCATGCTTATACATTAGTTGCGTCACTTTAAGTCTTATCATTAAATGAATTTTGAATATTTTTCAATATTTGGACATTGTATTAGTTAGGGTTCTCTAGAGAAACAGAATCAGCAGGGAACTCTCGCAAAAATACAATTTATATAAGTTTCTCATATGACCACGGGAATGCAGAGTCCAAAATCTGCAGGGCAGGCTGTGAAGCTGATGACTCTGATGGAGGGTCTGGATGAACTCCACAGCAGAGGTTCACCAGCCGAAGCAGGAATAGCGCCTCTCTCTTCTGAATCCTCCTTAAAAGGCTTCCCGTGATTAGATTAAGCATCACTCTTTGCAGAAGACACTCCCCTTTGACTGATTACAAATGGAGTCAGCTGTGGATGCAGCTGACATGATCATGATCTAATTCTATGAAATGTCCTCATTGCAACAGACAGGCCAGCATTTGCCCAACCAGACAAACAGGTACCACAACTTGGCCAAGTTGACACAATCCCTGACCATGGCAGACATGTAGATAAATTCAATGACTCTACCATAATTTATTGTTTGGAAAAGAAAATCTTTAAGCAGTCCAGCTATGAACCAAGAAACACCAAGAATTGCTGCAAACCATTAGAAGGTAGGAAGAGGCAAGATTGCAGAGGGAGCATGACCCTGTTGTCACCTGATTTCAGATTTTTAGCCTCCAGATCTGTGAGACAATAAATTTCCATTCTTTTAAACTGCCAAGTTTTCAGTACTTTATTAGGGCAGCTCTAGGAAACTAGGACAATGGTTGTGCTGGTTTGAAAGGATGTATGGACCCTAGAAAAGTTATGCTTTAATCAAAATCCCATTTAGTAAAGGCAGAATAATCCCTATTCAATACTGTATATAGTTAGATCATCTCCCTGGAGATGTAACCAAATCAAGAGTGGTTGTTAAACTGGATTAGGTGACGGCATGTCTCCACACATTTGGGTGGGTCTTGATTAGTTTCTGAAGTCTTATAAAAGAGGAAACATTTTGGAGAAAGAGAGATTCAGAGAGAGAGCAGAGAATGCTATAGTACCATGAAGAAGAGTCCACCAGCCAGCGACCCTTGGAGATGAAGAAGGAAAATGCCTTTCAGGGAGCCCTTCCCGATGAGAGAGGAACCCTAACCATGTTCATCATGTGCCTTTCCAGATGTGAGAGAAACTCTGTGTTTGCCACTTGAGAGAGAAACCCTGAACTTCATCAATTATCTTGAACCAAGGTGTCTCTCTCTGGATGCCTTAGATTGGACATTTCTATAGACTTGTTTAATTGGGACTTTTTTTTGGCCTTAGAATTGTAAACTAGTAACTCATTAAATCCCCCTTTTTAAAATTCATTCTGTTTCTGGTATATTGCATTCTGAAAGCTAGCAAACTAGAACAATGGTGTACTTAAAATTCAGTCCTGGGCCCTGTTATCTTTTTATTTTATACTTCAATATGAAAGTTCTAAAGCAGTCCTAAAGCTTCCATTCTCAATTTTGTGCTAATTATATACATTCCAATTATTGGATAATTATATATATTTTACATATACAGAATATTTATGGGGTGCATCTCTCCACATACCAATGCATAATAGCCATCAACAAAATCTCAATGCTCTCTAACTTAAAAGTTCTAAAACTGAACATATTTTTATTCTAATAATACCATTTTGCTTCTGTTGCCATAAAAATAATTTCTAAATTTCAGTCTTAACTACATCTTACACAGTGGATTGGTTGCTTTGCATGTACTATGTTGTTTAATCCATGCAACAACCTTATAAAAATTACCATTAATATCTCAGTTTTGCAGATTATGAAACTGTAACACAGAGAAATTAATAACTAGCACAAGGTTACACAACTAATAAAATTCTGAATTCAAGGGTGCAACAAGTGTTTCAGTGGTAGAATCCTTGTGTCCCATGTGGAAGACCTGGGTTTGATTCCCAGACCACACCTAAAAAAATAAATCCTGGAATCTGGACCTGAGAAGTAATTGAATACAGTAGTGTGCTTTTGTCACTGTATTGTTTTTTCCCTTTTCTACAAGAAGTGGAAAAGCATCACCATATGCCCAACCACTAGAGCCAGAAAATTAAGGCATCATTTTGCGTCATTTTTCAAAATCTAATGAGTCAGCAAGTTCGTTTTCTAGCTTCTACATAAGTCTTCAATCCTACCTTTTACCATTTCTATTTCTACTGCTTTCTGGTCTTCATCTCTTCTCGTCGCAATTACTGCAAATATTTAAATATTTGTTTCATTCAAGAATAACACCATCCCTAGATTTATATTTGCAAAATAAAAATGCAGGTCAGACACAAATAAGCTAGATTTTTACACAGCATACAAGGTGCCATATGATTGATTTGACTTCTGTTAACTTGTCTAATCTTGTTCATTTACATCACCTCCCTTATGCTTTGGCTTCACTCTGTGAATCTTTGTGTCAAGCTCTTGTGCTCCTTTACCTCTGTATAAGCTACTTATTCCCTTAATTAGACCCCTGTTTCCACATTTCTCTGCATCTGGCTGCTTATATATCATATCCTCAGAACAAACTTACTTTATACTTCCTCCTTTTGAATTTGAATTGGTGTCATTCCCTTATTATACATAATATTTAGAGAGTATCTGATTGTTAATATTTTGTTTTTTTCTTTTTATTGTTTGGTTGTCTCTTGACATATTTAGGAAAGGCTTTTTGTTTGTCCTCTTGTTCAACTCTAGAAATAACATGCTCAAATGTTGAAGACGTCACTTTTGAAGTCAGAATGTGCACACAAATCTTAATTATTACACTTATTACATGAATACTGACACTGGATACATCATTTTAATGTCTTTGTATTTTGGTTTCTGCATATGTACCATGAAGATACATACTTCACAGGGTAATTGTGAAGATTAGATTATTTAATATCAGTAAAGCACTTTAGAACAGTATATTGAACAATCTACACTTCCAAAAACTGTTGCCTTTTATTTTATTTATCTCCAGTGCAAAGTGTATTATATGTGGTTTACAGAAGAAGCTAATTAATCTATAAATTCTTGTTGATTAAATTTTCATACAAAACCATTTAAAGAAAATGACTTGTCTGTTTATCATAACATTTCCTGCAGGTCTAACAACATGAAATGGGTTGTTTGATTAGTTAGACTGCTGGCAAAATACTCAAGAGTTAAATAGATATAACAGCACAATTAGAATTACTCATTTGGCTCTGGGCAATAGAAACCAAAATGCCGAGATGTTGGCGCTCAATGGTAGGAAAATATCATTAGCAAGCAAAAGAAATTATCTGCACCCTAGGGAGATGTTTGTTGAACAAAGCATTTTGTAGTGAATTCTCAATTACCATTTTTTCCTCTTTCTTAAATTAATTTTTGTCTTGTCATATCTTTGCAAAATGAGAAGCCTCAAGTAAACCCAAACTCTTCTGAATATTTTTTAAAAATCATAAAATATATATTACATTCAAATTCAGTTTTCACTATATATATATATATATATAGATATTATAAAGTGAAAGCCTCTCTCTCTCTTTATATGTGTGTGTATATATATATATATATTCTTCTCCTTATAATCACACTAGTATCAATAAGATACTTGTCTTATTGGTCATCTATTACCTTAGTAATACTAATAAAACTTATATAGCTGCTGGCTAGCTTTGCAAAGAATTGATCAGAACTATGTAAGACTTCCTGGCACCCAGGCTCAGAATTGGAATTCAGTCATTCTTGTCAAATGATATTGGTCAAAGCAAGCCATAAGACCAATACAGACTTCAGAAGTGTGGAAAACTCCTCTTTTTTAGTGGAAGTTGCTGCAAAGTCACATTTCAAAAGTCATCAGTACTGAAAATATGAAAAATTATGGATACTTTTGCAATCAAGTATCTTACCAGGCAATATCAAACAAAAAAGCTTTAAAACTTTATATCATAGTCTTTATAATGCCTTAACATAGCGTTCCTGTAAACTGAAAGCAGAACTTCTATACTAACCTGTACAAATCTATATTAATGGAAATACACTTCTTTAAAAAATAAGGTTGTGTTGTCTCGTAACTTTTGGAGTTTCTCAGCTTAGAAATTATTTCAATTAATGGTTAACATGATCTAATTTTAAGTGGCCTGCTTTATTAAAAGTGATATGGAGAAATTCACAAAGATTTTTCCTCTAGTCAGTCTTTAACACAAAACTTTGTGATATTAACTGAGAAATTACCTGTATTTTCCTTTGGGGAGAGTGCCAACATGCTCAACCAGGCTAAACCCTTCTTGTGTGGAAAAGGAAGACACCAGAGAGAAAACAAGAAAGTAGGATACAGAAAGGAAAAACTGAATTCAATAGCAGTTCTTCTGTAGACTCTGCTTTCCTCTGAATCTTTCAATTTTGGGATAGTTCAGTAAGCTGTTCAGAGCATTTTGTCAATTCCCTGTTTTGGATATTTACTTCCAAGGGTGCAGGCCCTCAAAATTATGCCATCTGCATACTCCAACTGGATGTTGCTGAATTCAGGACTCCTCTTAGTCTGAAGAGCAGTTTGCTAAGTGATATACCTTTAACTTAGGATTTGGCAACAATAAATTTTTAAAAACTTACCACTCTATAGACCAAGCCCTTGATCTTGAGGCTTGTTCTTATGAAGCTTATGTATGTAATGGAGAAACTTAGCCTACCTATAAGTATGCCCAAGAGTTACTTCTGGAAGACCTTTTCTGTTGCTCAGATGTGGCCTCACTCTCTCTAAACCCAGCTCTTCAGGTGAAATCATTGCCTGCCCCCCTACATAGGACATAACATTCTGGGGTGAAAGTCTCCCCGGCGTTGTGGGAGATGATTCCCAGGGTTGAGTTTAGCCCTGACAGCTATGGGATCAACCATGCTATCCTGACCAAAAGGTTGAAAAAGAGTGTGACTAATAAAGTATCAGTGGCTGAGAGAGTTCAAATAGAGTTGAAAGGCTACTCTGGAGGTTGCTCTTATGAAAACTTCAATTAGACATTGCTACCTGTAATAACATGTCAAACCCCAACCAAAACCATTCCAGCCAAATCTAAAGAACACCTAGGGCAATATATAAGATTCTACAAAGGTTCCATGTGCTAGGGCAACTTTCCAGAAACTTACAACCTCCAGATGGGTTTGAAACTTGGATAAGTCCTGAATAAGTCCTGAACCTAGAGACCAGCCTTTCCAGAGCATCAGCTTGTTCCATCTCCTTACCCCTTATTATTGACAGACCCTTCCAACCTGAAAAAGTTGGAATGGGCATAACTCAAATACCCCTAATGAGTGGGAGAAAGATCAAAGGGGATAGTGGAGTTCTATAAAGAAGGTAGGGTACAAACGAGTATTATTTCTTTTAGTCTCCAGTATCTTAGAGCAGCTGGAGGTGAAGACCTAAAATTGTGGAATTGTGGCCCATGCCAAATTTGGAGGTCTGTTCTACAACTAATTGTTGTGTTGTGTTTGACATTTAGTGTTTTTTTGCATATATGTTGTTTTTCATAAAAAAGAAAAAAAAGTGGATTGTGATGATAAAAAAAATAGTTACTTCTTCTAGCCTCCAATGTTCTAGAGTAGCTAGAAGGAAAACTCTGATATGATAGTATGGTAGCCCATGACAAACTCTGGGATCTGTCTTGTAACTACTTGTTGAAGAATGCTTTGAAAACTATTGTTTTTTCTGTTTTTTTTTTTTTTTTTTGCTTTGTATATATGTTATATTATACAACAAAAAAGTAAAAAAAAAAAAAAAGAAAGCACTATAATGTGTATATCCTTCAAACAGTGAACATTTGAAGCCAGGAATCACACAAATGATACATCCATGTGTCAATGACACACAAAGTAAGTGCTCAATAAATGAATATATATATTACATGTGAAATAGGTTCCTTACAATTCAACTGAAAGTGCATTTCTATATGAATCATCTCCCTGACACAAGCAGATACAGAAGAATGTTAATTGGACTATTGTTATGACCTCTCTGAGATTTTCTCTGTATCTATCTATTCCAGTGTGGTCATTCTCTCTTTTATAAAGTGCACTCAGTTTATATCATCACACTTGTAAACATTTGCTGCAATTATTTGTTTAGGAATCTGTCTTTTTCTGTCTTTATCATTTCAACCATTAGTTCTCTGTGAGTGGGGAATTTTCATTTCTGCAGTAGTTAGGACATAGTACAGTTCTGGGTACATATTGAATGCTTCATAAAACTGGATGGATGGAAAATTTGGACAGTTAAGTCACTTTACTTTTACTGAAGCTGTTTTTCATGTACTCAAACCTGGGATAAATCCCAGATTTTGAATTCTGTAGGTCATGGTGGCTAAATTAGTAAGCCTGAAAGAGATCTACATTTTAGAATATTACTCAAGTATCTCTTATATCTTGGCCCAGATGTTAGGGACATAGAGGTCTGATACCTATAATAAGACATAAATACTCTCCATTGGATAATATTATTTCTATTCATTGAGCAGAGGTTAACAGTTCTAAAAAAACATGGGTCTTAGGTACCCTTGAATTCAAGCATCTCTGGCCATTCTGAATGAGAGAAGCATTTTACAATCTGACACCACAAATATTCACTTGTCAGGATTTGATGATAATTTTTCAATGTTATTATAAATCATTTTCTTCCTACTTTGAGAATTTCCCATTGAAATTCCTCATTTTGGTTGTCACCATCTCTTTTCCTTTTCCACAAAGTTTCTATGTTTTAAATTATTCTTCTTTTGAAATTACTATTAAATTTGAACTTCACTCTTTCAGATTAAAATCTAAGCATGTGATGCTTACTTCTGTGTCTTCTCTTTCAGTGTACTGGCTGATATTGTCAGCACATGCAATCCACTTTGTGCTTAATTTATAAAGTTTAGATGTTTGATGAGGGAACTAGAGGTTGAAAAGCATTGTGTACTTCATAGTTTCATGCAAAGTCCTCAGTTGTACTTCAAATGAAATGGAGGCTTGCTCTGGAGTTGTTGACAGCAAAGAAGTTACAAATCTATATTAGCACCTCTGAGTGTTAGGTTGACTACTGTATTTCCCTATAGAAGTCTTCAATTACTTAAATATTTAGATGAGAAGAGTTCTAAGCCAATAATTTTTACATAAATGTCTTACTTGGAACAATTAATTACAGAGACAGTGTGGAATCAGGGTCATGGTCAATAATGGAAAATTTTAACAGAAGTGCTCTGAACCTCAGGAAGAGATGGCTAAGAGCAGAATTAGATTTTGAAAGCTACATAAAGGAGGGAAAAAAACAACAAAATAGCACACACAGGCAAATGTGTATATATAGGCACACACAAATAAAACTAGTCCTTCTCTGGTAAAAGAGATAAAAAAATTTATTTAACATCAGAAGAGAAATGTAGAAAGACATTTTGTGACATTAAAAATAAAGCAATTTACTCAGAATCATTGAACAGTTTCTATTGAAGTTATAAAGGTTTTCTCCCTAGCTATTAAATTTGATAAAATCTTGAAAAGTTCTTTGGGGACTCATTATTGGAGAGGCAGGAGGAAGTGCACACAGTTTCTAAACACATACCAAACGGCTGCAGAATGATGAAAATTTAAAACTCTTTCAAAAAAGTATTTCCAGCAAATGCGTTATTTGAAACAAAATGAATCAGTGTGAAGTTACTATACAAGTAACTGTTATCTAATAACCCCCTGTCAAAAATTCTGATTGAAATTTTCATGTTGAAAAATAAAAAATATGGAAATTTTGATGATGCATTTTTTAACCTTAAGAATATTACAGTCTATCTAACAAGAAAAATTTCTTCACCTAAGAATATTTGATAACAGAGATTTAAGTACTTTAAGAGCACATATCAGTTATAGTTAAAGTTTTAAAAAATTGGAATATTTGAACTATTTTGAAATATTATAATGTCAGGTCTAATTAGTAAAGAAACTGAAACTCAGGAGAACGCAAATTTATATTTTTAAATAAACAATAGATTCTTTCTAAACGCCATTAAAAGAGTTATGCCAGAGAGTTTATCACCTAAAAATGTATTAAAGATAAAATATTCAGATCATTGAAATTCATTGGGAGAAGATAAGCGATTAATTGTCAGGACTGAGGTGATTCTGACAACACAAACAAATGTAAAGTCTCTAAGTCATGGGCACTTGGGTTTTCTGAAGTTATAATTCTAAGTAGTGTCACTTAAACTTTTAAAACTTAAGAAAAATAAAATACACTGATATTAAAATATAGGAATCTAACAGATAGTGATATTTTCAAATATAGTATATTAGCAAGTATAATTATAAAATTATTTTAGATACCTATTCTTATGTTACAGTAGGGTCAATCAAGCCTGGCTAGTTCACCATCAATCCCATTTCTTCTTTTTGGTTCCACAGGTTCTCTTACAGTGATGTTGGGGATTTATTTGTTCTAATCTGTTAGATATATACAACTAAATCTAGCCCTGATCACTAAAATTTCCCTACACATCAAGGCTTCTCTCTGCCTATCCAATCTATATGGGCTTAAAGGAAGGACTGGATCATGGCACAGACACACAACTGAAGAAGCAGATATTTTCAAGTTACAATTTTGAGGCAACCTCTGGAGGAGAAACATACGAAAGGATCTACCTGTGACGAGGAAGAAGTAGATGAGAGGTTTTATTCCACTGAAAACTGAAGCTATTTTTTTTCAGCAACAGAGAAGTGTTATTCTCACTATTTAGCAATCATGATTATATGACATGTATTCTGGCACAGTCAATATATGTGACTAATCTCTGAGACAAACATCATATGGCCTCCATATCTTTTCTCTGTAACAGTAGCCATTAGGTTATTTTCATATTTCTCTTTCTTAACGTTAATTTAATGTTTTCTGAGAGCATGTTTTAAATGATGAATGATTTTCTGTAGTTGTAGTTACATAATCAGTTCTTAATCACAATTTCATCATTATGGTAAAAATAAAAGGTTTTTCCCCCACACACACACTTCCTTTTTTTCTCTTTTTGTTTTACATGGGCAGGCACCAGGAAATGAACCCATATCTCCAGCATGGCATGGCAGGGAAGAACTCTGCCACTGAGCCACTGCTGCTCATCCCACTTTAAAAAAGATGATTAGAAACCATCAGTCATAATCTCCTGGAAGTAGGAGAGTCATCAGTAGTACCCTATCATACATCTATTTCATTGTCAAATTTCTATAACTTAAAGTTAGAGCTGAAAATTCATTAGAAAACTCACATTGCTCTCCCAAATAATAATTATTTGAACTTCATAAAGACTTTATTAGGCAACTCTGCTCCAAGAGGTATTATAGATATTGAGGTACACATGCCACAGTGGACTTAACTATGTAAGAAGATATTAAATATAAAACTTTAACTCCTATTCAATCAAAACATATCTCCTAGCAATAATTGGATGTACTGATTAGTCATGGGAGGTATTATCCATATAAATAACTCATTTTTGGTTAATCTCTGTAAATAGTGCAATGTTATTTGAAACAGGAAGATAATTGCCCTTACAGGACAATCAGAGCATGTCTATTTTATTATTTTAGCTTATAAAATATTTTATTATCTTCTTAACTTCTCTGTCCTAATATAATATAAAAAAGTGATTTTACCTTGCCAATACGATTACTAAAATGAATATTTTATAGTACATTGCCTCTGCTTTCATATGTCATAAACTATATACACACATATGAGCATATATGTATATATATACTCACATTCTATAAACATACACACACTATATAAACTAAGAATTTTAATCAAATTATCTCATTTTTTCTTCATGATAAAGATATAATAAGTATATTACACGGTGTTTCACAAATAAAAAAAAAACTGAGGCAGAAGAAGTTAAAGATATGACACAGCTTCCTGTCAGAGCTCAACATTTCTGAGACTAGAAGTCTTTACTGCTCTGCTAATATTTTATTTATCTTAAGATGAATACGGTGCATCTACTTACAGAATCAGGAAACCTAAATCCTACAGGATTTCCACTAATTTTATGACATCAGACAACATATGTTTTTTCTAAGAGAGTTGAAATAATCATATGACAGAAGGAGTATTTATTGATATATTTATTTATATATGCTTATAAATTGATTTTCTATTTAAATAATATATTCCTGAATTTTCAAGGTAGCATGTAGCCTCCCAAAAGGGAATATAGAGAAGTAGCTCTTATATCTATTTGTGTAGAAAAGATGAAGCTCCATAAAACTGTTCTGTTTTCAGCACCTTGAAACCAAATTGGGGTTAAGGGGTCAAATAAACACCTACAGCAAATAATGGTATATTCAATATGTGATAGACTCTTTTCTATGTAATAAATAAATTTAGATGAACAATCTTAACAAAACCCCGTAAGGACAAAAAAATAGTACCACATTTTACAAATAAGAAAACAGGTTAAGTGATTTGCCCAGTCACACACCGAATAAGCGGGTGAGGTAGGGTTGGAAGCTGGAAAACGTATCTCCAGAATCCACACTCTTAACTATTTACGCTGTTCTGGATCTTAAAGAAGGCTAGTTTAATTTTTCCTAGCCTTACATTGGCAACTGATTATTGGGGAGCATGAGTGGACTCAGTATAAAGGTATAAAGAACAACCTTATTATTGAAAAAGCTGTTAGTGGAGAAATTGTTTTTGATGTGCACCTGAGACAGACTCTCATTACACATAATGGTGGGAATCTCACAAAACAGAAACTTATTCATCCTGTCACAGGGAGCACTGGATTACCTCGGGCCTGTCCACGTGAGGAAATGCCAGGTAAATTTTACAGCATGGGAAGCAGCCTAGAATGTACACTTGCCAAGGCAACCCATACCCAAAACTAAAAAGAAAAAGGTACTGAAATATTTATGCTTAGTTTCTGTTCCCAAATTTGCCAAATGGGAAGTGAAAGACCTAGGTTGTAACTCTCCTAGAAACTAGAGGTCACAGAAAAGAGTGATTCCCAATGAAATCTTTATGAAACACAGATAAGAACAACTGTGGAATGAATCACTGCACAGTGCCATGGGAATACCAGAAACTTTCAGCAAAGGACGGCTTTATTACTTACACAGCACAAAGGGTGCAAATGAGCAGGGAAAGAGATTCCAACATGGCCAGTCTCAGGCGGTGTCCACACTTCTCAAGTCAGGGTCAGTGGATGACACCTCTGCATGCCCCACTTCTCCTCAGAGGAGAGACGTCCTGTGCTGTTTGCGTGTGAAGTCTTTCTCCACCCCAAGGGGAGAGGGCCCTGCTACTGAGAATTCCTGCCCTTGATAACTAGCGGGGGCTTCTCCTTCCTCATATCTAGGTTTAAATTCTGGTCTGAATTTTCATAAGACCTAACATCTCTCCGAGGTTGTGGAATGGAAACAGACTGAAATATCTTCTGCCGCACAGTATTAAAAGGAGGTAGGGGAAAGACGAGGGTCGGGAGATGGCTGTTGCATATGTGTGTGTCTGATTTCCCCAGCAGGGACAGAGGTGGAAAATAGTTGACCAAGAGAAAAGTAAAAGTACCTGCTAATTTTTTGATAGTACTTAAAAAAAAGAAAAAAAAAAGAAATCATTCGAGATTTACAAAAGCATTAAATAATAATGTGAAGAATTACGAAATACCCTTCATTCAACTTCCCTTAAAGTTAACATCACAACTAATTATAGTAAAATTGCCACAACTAAGGAATGAAGATGTTTGCTATTAACTAAAATACAAAGCGCATTTGGATTTCACCAGTTTTCCCACTAATGTCCTTCTACTGCCGCAGGATCCAATCCGGGACCTCATTTTACATTTAGTTGTGATAGATCCTTAATCTTCTTCAATCTGTGACAATTCCTCAGTCATTCCTTACTTTTCACAATCTTGACACTGTACATTCAGATCCCAAGCATTAAGCTGAGCGCACTCTGCAAATATCACATTCTGTGAAGATTAAGCTAGATAGTATGTTTAATTCATCCGATGTACAGGGCATACTAACTTGTATCATAGAAGTGCACAATTAATGGTGAATATCATCAATATAATGACTTAAAATTTAGGTTACAAATGCAAATTTTAAATATGTTGTTATTTGGTTTTCTTTCTATCATTTTTCTTCTCATCCATCTTATGGCTCATTCTGTCTTTTTGAAAAATAATCCTGATGCTTTTTTGTCCTTACAGCTTCATCTTTATCACTGAGGCCCTTACTTATTTTCAAGGGTATACATTTTCTATACATTTCAAGGGTTTTCACTTTCTCTTTTTGTGAAATTAAGAAACATCTTTTTTATTACTTATACTGTTTTGTAGTTACCATGTTTGCTTTTATTCACATATGAACAAGATGAACTTTCTGAGAATTTGGAAGGAATTGAAATTCCTGTGATGCTAATTCTATCTTTTGCAATGACACTCATAATTTCTTCCCAGAATGTCCTATGTCCAAGAGAGGAAAAGGCGGATTTTAAAATTAATTTCATTTACAAACATTCCATATCCAACAAACATACACTACCCCTTTCTCCTTTCCGATCCCTGTTAACATGTAACCTACTTTGTTTCTGCAGATTTGTTATTTCAAGGTATCTTTTATAACTGACATGCTATAATATTTATCCTTATGTGTATTGCTTATTTTGCTGAGCATAATGTATTCAAGAAGTTTCAAGCATGTCTCAGAACTTCTTTCTTATGACCAAATATGATCATGGTATACACACACACACACACACACACACACACACACACATATATCACACACACATATATATCACATTTTGTTGGTGAAAGGAAAAAAAAGCACTTTTAGTGTGATGATTTTCTGACACTTTGAAGTTATTATGCTTGAGTTTTGCTTTTTTTTTTTTTTACAGCGGCTGGCATTAATTACCCTGACTAATGAACTCAGAATATCTTTTGACCTCAAATGCATATTTTCTTGGCATATTAACACAGTTTGGGAAATCCCATTTTCTGGCTATTGCACTATTGTACTACTTCTCCCAAGAAATGGCAAAATTCCCTGTCCTTGTTATCTAGAGTTCTTATAGGAGGAGAAAGAAAAATGTGGAGTAAATGGAAAAGATAGAGGATGAACAAAGGTGAGAAGAACGGGGATAAAAAAGATAAGTAGAAGAAAATGAAATATCTATTTCCCACATGCAATGACACCATAATTAATCTGGTCTCTGTTCTCACACACAGCTGCTCCATGTGGCAGCATCATATCCCATTATATAATGCATTTTGGAAAACTTAGTTTCTCTGTAGTTCACTCTGCTGTTTACTGTTTAGATGTTTTGTTTCTGTATGTACAGAGAAACGTAAAATGATCTTGTTGAACTGGAGAAGAAAGTCATGATTTTGACCAGCTAAAGAACAGCACCTTTTGGATGAGGAAAGACTTTCTATTCATGTGGCTTCTATTAGGCATGTATCATTGAACAGGAGACCTATGGTAGAAAAAGTGTGGCGCACCATCCTAGCCTTTTCCAAGTAATTTCTGTTTCATGATTTGGACTCAGAAAAAAGAATCAGTAGATGCTCTAATAAGTGTCTGTCAATTCAACTCTGTGCCAGAGATGGCTAATGGCTCACCAAGGATTTGTGAATTGTTTTCACAGTGTAGAGTTGTTTATGTGAAAAATCTGTCCACCCAAAAATTACATTTCCCCACCCATCTTATTTTATGCAAGTTTATGTAACCGAGTTCTGGCAAATGAAATGTGATCCAAAATTGTATATTTTATTTCTAGCCCTGGTTTCTAAATAGCTATTAGTGATTTCTTATTCTCTCTTTTTTCTCCATTTGTCTGCTTGACTGACGATACTTTAAAAACCATATTTTGAAGAGGGCGAAACCTCCATCTGCCCAATTTCTTGAATGATCTTAGAGAATAATGCTTCTCCACTCTCCTCAGTTCCTATCACCAACCATACTTTTTTTTTACATGAAAGAAAGATAATCTTCAATTTCATTAAACCACTAGTTTACTTTTTACAACATTGCACATTTCCTGAACTAAGTGAAACACCATTTTTCTCTTTATTTGCATTGATTATCCTCGTAGTCATGCATTAAATGCTCTATAAATTGTAGTATTTCCTGGTTTTATATATTTTATAATGTCTTCATTTTCTTGGTTGGTTTAGTGAACAATTGGAAGGGACAGATTTGAAGAGACCCATCCAGAAATCAAGTTGATTCTTGAAGCCCCACTAGAATACATCTAAATTATGATAATTATCTTTTACACAGGAAGTAATTAAATCTTACTAGAGATACTTAAAATATGTAGCCGCAAAAGCATTGAACAATTACAACAAAAAAGATGACTAAGTGGTCATATGGTGCAGAAAATTTTTAATCTCAAGAGCAAAGAAAAAAACATCAACCAGCACTGAAGAAAACAAACTGTAAAGACTACTTACAAAATTAGATTAATCTTAAATCACTCCTCCGGAATAATAGTCAGCACATGGAATTAATCATTGACTAAAATATTTTATAGAAAAAAATATTTGTGGCTTAAAACTATTGAGATTATTTTCATGTCAAGAAAAGACAATAGAATAATATACTTAAATATTGAAGGTTTCACATTTCCTTCCTGAAAATCTGCTTAAAGTTTTATGCTAGAAAAATGAGAGATGTCCCAAAATCAAGAACTCAAGAATACAAAAATTATATTATTTTTTAACATTTCATCAACTAAGAAGAAAGAATCATGATGAAATGATTGTGAGTAAAGTTGCAAAATTTTGTGGCAAATGAAAGTATTCTCAAAAATACTTATTTGATGTAACTACATTGCTATATTAGCATGGTGCATCTATGACTTCTGATGGAACTATGCTTTATTTATTTAAGTGTGCTTATGTCATATATCTCCTATCATAAAGTGTGTATATGTATGCATGATATTTATTTAGGTCATATGTGGCTAACTAAATATTTTGACATGAAGTACAGTAAAAAGTAAGTCTTGGAATCTGGAATTATTTACTTTCCCCCATCTTCCCTTTTTCTTTCTTACCCCTTCACCTACAGAAAGAGAGAGAAAGACAGAAAACCAGGGGAGAGAGAAGTATAGTTTTAACCAATAATGAAATATTCAAAATATTTTTCTTAAAATATACACAAAACCAGCATAACATGATGTTCAGAATTATTTATAAGAGAAATTTTCTGGCTTCCAGTATTACCAACATTTTCAGCCTAAGTAAAACATTGAATTGCTTACATAACACCAAAGACCAATTTCCTAGTTCTGTGGTTACAGTCCTGGGAAGATGAACCACTGGAGACTGACGAAGCCAATCTCAATGATTTACATTCTGCTCATTCACGTGATACTTTTTGACTCAACCTAACCTCTTTCAACCTTGCACATAAAAGTTTTGAAAGAATTTCAGAGTAGATGTGTAGTTGCTTGGCTTGAGAGCAACATAACATCCATATTTGATAGTAGAACACACGCTTTTGAGGAAGATATCAATATCATGAAATTCTCCTACATTAATATGGGAGACAAGAAATTAGAATGAGGGTGATTGGGGCCAGTATCATCTTTATCTCACTACACTCCCAGCTTAGTTAATGAGGTTTATTTATTCTTCTTTAGCGTATGGTTCAAGGGTGCTTATTTCAGGTGAACTTAGAAATTTAGGTAAAAGCATTATATGTAATGCAATTAAATCAGTCTACTAATCAAACCACCCTGTAATAATATAAAATTTTGAAATCTGCTTTTTAGAGAGATTTTAATTTAAGTTATCTTTGACTATATATTAAGAACAAAGAATTAAAATTTTACAAGGCACTTCACAGACAGTTTCTATGTGGTCAATGCATATATACCAGACAAAACATAAAGATATAAAGAACTCAGATAATGTAACTGATAAAGTTATCAATTTATAAAGGAAAAATGTACATATTTCAAATGTAAAACATTCTTTCAAGCATTATTGCAAAATTCATACAAAAATACAAACACAAAAGCAAGAAATACAAGCAACAACAAAAATTGACAACAGTGCACTATCCCATAATAAAATCTTAGAAATAACCAAATGTAAAAACTGCCAGGTCCACATATTAATAAAAATATAGATTAGCAATTTAAGGTAGACAGTTTGGGCATAGCATTAAAAATAAAAAAAAAGTATCTTGTTTGTAGGCATCTAGAGAACTATTGCATATTTTACTGTATATGTGCATATATATAAATGCATACATGTATACATATGTACAGGATTGGTTGGTAATATACCAGAATATTTACAGTATTTCTTCCTCAGCCCCTCTAAGTGAGTCATTACAACTTTATCAATCTCTCTGAAAACCAGCAATGAATGAGAAAAAGAAATGGCTTTTTCTATGTCTTTAATTACAACATTTCTACAACCTATATGAAGTTCTCCAATCACATTGACAAATGCAGGTAATTAGCCTACATATTTTCCCTTATTCAAAACTTATTTACAGTTCAAAAGAAAATGGAAAAGTATTTTCTTACATCAAAATAAAAACTAAATAAAAAAACAATGACCAGTTAGAATGATTGAATGTAATCACAATGTATTCTGTCTCTCCACATGGAGACATAAAGTGTGTTTCATCAAGAACAAATGTTCAGACTTGACTATTATTTTTCAAATTTCCTAAAATATGTTTCTTTTACTATTCTTGGATTCAAGGGCACAGAAACAGATTAAATAAATAGATATTCTTTCTAAACTTTACTAGTTTATTCTCCAAATTGAAAAACATGCTTATTTTAATCAATCCAAATACAATTATTAAAAAGCCAATACCCGCCAACTACCGAATTACACCTTCTTACATAATCAATGATAGCAATATTATATACATTCTATTAACCTTTTCTATTTAGAAACTTATAAACATATATAAATTTTTCTGCTGTGATTTTACTGTTGTGTTGTTGTTTATTCCAAAGTATAACTTGACATTTTGACTGAATATAGAGATAATTAACTATGAATTAAAGTTCATAATATAAATATTTCCTAATTAGTCAACTAATCCTCTATGGGATGTACATTGATGTGATTGCCATTGCTTCAATTTATAAAGAGCTCTGTAATAAATATCCATATATTCTTATTACTGATATACATTTCTATGGGATAATTCTCCAGGTGAAATTTTCAAGTCAAAGAAATAAATGTCCATACATATCCTTAATATATAAAAAGCTAGAGAAAGAGTGTTAGGAAGTGATGGTGAAAATTTGGCAGATTCAAATCTGATAGAACATTTTAATCCATAGAAGGCATTTGCTTTATTCTAAGTGTAATGGGAAGTCTCTGGGTGGTTAAGACAATGGAGAAACATAATGAGAATTATCTCTTTAAAAGATTATCATGGTTGCTGGAAGGAGAATGGTAAAAACTAATAATATCTTCATTATGGGAGCTGTTCTTTTTGACACTGAAGCTTATTCATTTTTCGATCACCTATTGCAATACATCTATTACATTGATGATAATATTCCTCTACCTTTATTTGTTTATCTGACTGGTTTTCCTTACTAAATTTTTGAGGCTCTTGAGTCATGCAGTAGGGCATGGCTAGCATGGTGTAGTACGTCATAATCTTCTGCATGATAATGTTAGTCTCAGGACACCTGGAATATAATCCAACAGAAAAATGGTATCAGATAGTTATGGGGATAATTGAACCTTAATGTTGATCAAGAGTAGGATATGTACATTTGTAATAGCCACAAATGTTGCTAGATTGTTTTACCAAAAGTAAAGCTATGCATCCCCTTCCCCAAATCTCTTCTTCTTCCATTAAGTGTTTAACCCAAGATTATTAGATTTAACTTTGCTCTCATTCATTCATGTCTCACACCGACAGGTATGATCAATGTATTCACTTCTCTCTATCCTTATTTATGCCAATGTAGTCCAAGCCGTCATCTTCTTTCCCCTGGACTACTGTAATATCTGAGGCAGTTCTTGCCCCCTACAAAATATTCTGCTCTTTGACAGGTCACTTTCCTTGCCCACAATGCTCCAACCTCACTGGCTTTTACATTTACTGCAAACAGTTTCTATTGTCTATCACTTGACTTTTAAGTTAAAGTTGTCTTTTAAAATAAAGCTTTATTTTATTTCAATTAGCCAAATCCATCAATTCCTTTAAAACTTTTGAATATTTTTTTTACTCTGGTTGGGCATTCCACATTCCAAGATTAAGAAAACATTTTTAATGTTTTAACCCTAAAACATTAACTTAACATTTTGACCCTTTTTGGTTTACTATTTTTTCAAACAGTTTTGTTGTGGGATAATTTATATACCATAAAATTCACACACTTTTTTTTTTTTTTTTTTGACATGCGCAGGCTCCAGTAATCAAATCCGGGTCTCCAGCTTGGCAGGCGAGAATTTTTGCCTCTGAGCCACCACTGCATGGCACAAAAATTCACACCAATTTTGAATTAAATAATTTGTCTTGTTGTTGATTTGTAAAGTTGCTTCTTAAATTCTGAATAGAAGTCCTTCATCAGGCACATGATTTGCAAATATTTTCCCTGATTCTGTGCAATTCTGTTCAATTCTTTTCTCGTGCCTTTTATTGTACAACATTTTTAATTTTGATAAAGTACAATTTATAACTTTTTTCTCTATTGAGCTTGCTTTGATGAAAAATCTAAGAATTCTTTGAGAAACATTAGGTTTTATATATTTTGTGTTTCTTCTAGAAGTTTTGTAGTTTCAGCTCTTAGAGTTTCCACAATCCATTTAGATAAAATGTGGGGCATGGTGTGAGGTAAGGGTATAAACACAACTTTTCTTGTAAATATCCAGTTATACTGACATTACTTGATAAAAGACTATACTTTCTCTATTGATTTTTCTTGATGCCTATGTCAAAAATCAAGTGACTGTACATCTAGGGTTTATTTCTGGGCTGCAGTTCTATTTCATTGATGTATATGTTCACATTTTTGCCAGTACCATATTGTCTTAATTAATGTAGCTTTAGAGTAAATTCTAAAATAAGGAAGTGTATGTCTTCCACCTTTATTTTTCTTTATCAAAATAGGTTTGTCTATTCTATAATCTTTTGATTAGGTTGTTTCAACTGGAATGTGACCCACCCAATTCAAGATGTATCTTAATCTTTTACTGGAGGCCTTTAAGGGAGCTTAGAGAAGCAGAGAAAAAACTGAGAGAAATGCCAGAGGAACAGAGATGGGTAGCCACTGGGATCAGAAGCTGAATGGAAGAGAACTCAGGAACGAAGAATCAGCAGTTGCTGGCCATGTTCTTTCCCCTGTGACAGAGGAACCCGAATGCCAATAGCCTTAATTCAGAGAAGATATATTCCATTTGATGCCTTAATTTGGATATTTTCTTGGCCTTAGGACAGTACATCTATAAATAATAAATCCCCATTGTAAAAACCAACTCATTTCTGTTCCATTGCATTCTGGCAGCTTTAGCAAACTGAAACAGTATGTTATAGGACCAAACATATTTCCAGTCAGACAGACATGTTTTATCATTATTACCCAGGGAATATTGATCAATTTATATACAGACTAAGCCATTTTCAACTCAACAATCACCTCATTTATTCACGATAATGTATACCTTATAATTTGAAAATGCAAAACTGACCTTAGAAATACTCAATGCATGAATGTCAGTTATATCAAAAAGCTTCTCTTCTCTCCTGCCTAGTCAATGGAAACTAGGGTTATTTTACTGTATGTAGTGACTTTGTCTTGTCACCATTATGGCTTTGTCTTGTCCCCTTCCTATGTAAATATTTGCCTCTATGTTGAGTTCAACAGAGCTGATTTGTTCATCAAAATTCATTTCCACCCCAATTTCTAAGGTTCTGTCAATTTATATGAGACACACACACACACACACACACACACACATATACAGATAGATACACAAAAGTTTATTTATAAAATTTGTATATGTAGGCCTATTTAAAATATTTATTTTATATATTTGTACATATAATTTTATTTAATATATTCATATACTTTATTATGTAATATATAATTCATCATTCCTAATATAACTGACATTCATACTTGAGTATTTCTAAGGTTAGTTTATTAATTTATTTTTTCTTCAATTTTATTGAGATATATTCACATATCATACAAACTATCCAATATATACAATCACTGGCTCACAGTATCATCACCTACTTGTGCAAACATTCCTATGGTTGAGTTTAGATCATTTTTATTACTCCATAACAGAAATAAGAATAAAAAATAAAGTCCAAACCCTTCCAAACCCTATCCCCCCTCTAGTGTTGACCCATAGTATGGGGGTAGTAAATTTGTTATTGTTGAGGAAAAACTATTAAAACAGTACTCTTAATTACAGTCCACAGTTTGCAATAGCTATGTTTTTTCCCACATATACCTTTATTATGTTTTCTTACATTTGTAGTGATTCATGCAAAAACTTATTTATAGAGTCAGGGCAGGGCAGGATGGAGGCATGGGTAGGTATAGGATTTAGAACTGCCTGGAGCACAGTTTGGGGGACGTCTGTGATCAGACACAGACGGTGCACCAGTCTGGTATGGGTAAAAGGGACAAGATCACAGTGTAGAACTGTGAATCTCCCAAATTGTAGAGGCTGGCACCCCTCATCCAGTGGCATGGCAGGATGTTTTGGGATCACTTCCCCGTGGGAAAAATGAGCAGTCTCAAATACGAACAAGGGAAGGTAGCTCAACCAAGGTCCAATCGAAGACTTAATTAACAAATTTGAGCTGCAGAATACAAGCTCTAAAAATAAATAAACCTAGCAAAAAAAAAAAAAAAAAAAGAACATGGAGTTGACAGGAAATTTAAAAAAGAGGATTTTGGATTCAGCTGAGCTCAGAATACTGGAAAATTGTTTGCCCCAAGAAAAGAGGTATATATAGTGGGGTACCATCTCCGACTCTTGATTAAAAAACCAGGGGCCTGGAACCTGTTCTGAAATGGATTAAAAAAAAATTTCCTTTCTTTCATTTTTTCCTTCCTTCCTTCCTTCCTTCCTTCTTTCTTTCCTTCTCTCTTTCTTTTTCCTTTTATTCCTCTTTCCTCCTTTCTTTCTTTCTTTCTTCTTTCTTTTTCTTCTTTCTTTCTTTCTTTCTTTCTTTCTTTCTTCTTTCTTTCTTTCTTTCTTTCTTCTTTCTTTCTTTCTTTCTTTCTTCTTTTTTTTCTCCCTTTTTAATATCCTATTATAGAAAGCTGAAGACATTTTTAGTTGTTAGCGCTGCACTGGCAAGGGTGAAGTTAAGGTATGTCTGAGAGACAGAGCAACCATTAGGTGAATAAATTAACTCAATTAAGGGTGTATCATCTCCAAAGAAGGCGGGGGGGAGGGCAGTGCCAAGCACAAGCACAGGCTTTCATTCAGAGAATTCAGACTCCACAGCTGGAAAGCAGAAATAGTTTAAGCCTATTTCTGCCTCAGCTTCTTTCTCAACCATGCCCCCGGCAGGGACAGGGTCTGCTGAGAATTAAAGGCACAGCACCCCTTTGTGCCAGTGGATAGCTACAGGTTGAAAGGGCTACCTGCTGGGCAGGATAGGAAAAGTACAGAATCAAGAGGCTTCATAGGAAAGATTGGCACCTGCTGGGTCTCATCACAAGGGAATGTTATAATAATTTCACTCTCTTTCTGAGTCCTGGGCCTGTCATGTCTGAGAAAAGCTGATCAGGGTTGATCTTATCTGTCAGGCCAAGAACCAGAAAAGTAAGAAATAAAAATTCTGATCAGTTAAACAAAAGCTATGCTAGAGGTCTATAATAAGTTGAAATGAATATCAAAGAACAGATAAAAAGCAGAGCGAAATAAGAGGAAACCCTAGGTAGCAGAGAGAAGATGACCTCCAGAATAAACAAATCTAGGAAATCAGATGCCTAGACATGAGCAGAAATGTACAATCCATACTAGGAAGCATGAAGATATAGCCCAGTCAAAGGAAGAAACTAACACTTCAAATGAGATACAAAAGATGAAACAACTAATTAAAGATGTTCATACAACTCTTATAAATCAAATAAAAAATTTGAAGGAATGTGGCAATAGAGCTGAGTGATAGAAAGAAGACACTGGCTAACCATAAATAAGAACTTGAAAGCTTACAAAAAACATTCCAGAACATATGAGAATGGAAGGCAGAATAGAAGAGGTGAAAAAAAAAAAAAAAAAAAAAACGCAATGGACACATACAACAGTGTATTTGAAGAGGCAGAAGAAAGGAGTACTGGACATCTGATATCCTACACACAAAAGAACAAATAAAGAAAAAAAGAAAAAGCAGGGTCTCAGGGAATTGGATGACAACATGAAAGGCATGAATATACATGTTATGGGTTCCCAGTAGAAGAGAAGGGAAAGGAAGAAAAAGGAATAATGGAGGATATAATCACTGACATTTTCCCAACTATTATGAAAGACATAGAATTACAGATCTAAGAAGCACAGTATACCCCAAACAGAATAGGTACAAATAGACATACCAATCAGATTTTCAAGTGTCAAAGACAAAGAGAGAACTCTGAAAGCATCAGGAGAAAAGTGATCCATCACCTACTAGGAAGACTTGATAAGACTATGCACAAATTACTCAGCAGAAACCAGGGAGGCATGAAGGCAGTGGCATGATATACTTAAGATATTGAAAGAGAAAACTGTCAGCCAAGAATTCAGTATCTGGCAAAACTTTCCTTCAAAAGTGAGGGTGTGCTAGTTTGAAACATTAGCATGTGCTAGAAAAGTCATTTTTTTTTAAATCCTGATCCAATTTTCTGGGAGCAGCCATGTTCTGCTAATCCTGATTCAATATTGTAGGGTGGAAACTTTTCGTTAGATTTTTTCCATGGAGATCTATACACTCAATTCTAGTGTAACATTTGATAAGATTACTTCCATGGAGGTGTGGTATACTTAATTGTGGGTATGGTCTTTTAGTTAGATGAAAGTGTGACTCCACCTATTCAAGGTGGGTGTTAATTAGTTTACTGGAGTTCTTTAAAAGGGGAGGGTGTTTTGGAGAAAACACATTTGCTTCAGAGTTGACAGAGGTGCAGACATTTGGAGATGTTTGGAGTGCCAGCAGAGAGAGCAGATACCTAGACAGGGATATTTTGATATAGCAGAGCCCAGCAGATGTCACCATGTGCAAGGACCCAGAGAAGCTAAACGAAAGTTAACAGATGCTGAGAAAGGAAACCACAGGCATCAGAAGCTGGAAGCAATAGAATGTGAACAAGGAATAGCAGGTGCCAGCCACACGCCTTCCCATATGACAGATATTGGCCTAATTGAGTCAAGTTTGTTTCTCTGGAAGATTTAACCTGGGCATTTTTATGGCCTTAGAACTGTATTCTTGTAAAGTAATAAATGTCCTTTTTGAAAGTCATTCCATTTCTGGTATATTGCATTCCAGTAGCATTTAGCAAACTAATACAGAGGGAGAATTTAAAATATTTTAAGACAGACACTGAGACAGTTTGTAAGCAAGAAACTTGCTCTGCAAGAAATACTAAAGGGAGTGCTACAGGCAGATAGGAAAACACAGGAGAAAATGGCTTAGAGAGGAGTGAAGAAATGAAGATTATCAGTAGGGTTTAAAGAGAGAGAAAAATAAGATTTGAAATATAAAATCCAAAAATCAAAATAGTTGAAGAAATAACTGACTTTATACTAATAACATAAATGCTAATAGATTAAACTCTCCAATCAGAAGAATTTGCAAGTGAAATGTTGGAGAAAGGTATTTCATGCCAACAACAAGAAAAGAAAAGGAGTTCCTATACTAATATCAGACAAATTCGATTCTAAATGTAAAACAACTAAAAGAGACAAAGAAGGGAACTATGAATAAATAAAAGGGACAATTCATTGGGAAGACATAACAATCATAGATTTTCATGCACCAAACCAGAATAACCCAAATTACACAAAACAAACACTGACAACAGTGACTGGAGAAGTAGACATCTCTACAAAAATATTGGGGAATTCCATACACCACTCTTATCACTCTTATCAATGGATGGAATATCAAGACAGAGAATCCATGAGGAAGCAGAGATTTTGAACAGTATGATGAATGCATTAGACTTACTAGACATCTACAGAACATTTCACACCACAGTAGAAGGATTCACATTTTTATCAAGTTCTCATAGATCATTCTCCAAGATAGACCACATGTTAGATTAAAAACGAAATCTCAATACATTTTAAAAGATTGAAATTCTGCAAAACACTTTCTCAGATCATAATAGAATGAAGTTAGAAGGCTGAATAATTCACAAATAGTTGGAAGCTAAACAACACACTCCTAAACAGCCAGTAGGTCAAGGAAGAAATAAAGGGATAAATCAGTAAGTATTTTTAGGCAAATGAAAATTAGAACACAACATATCAAAACATGGAATGCACAAAGGCAATGCTGAGAGCAAAATTTATTGCCTTAAATGCCTATATTAAAAAAAAAGAAGAAAGGGCAGGTCACAGTGGCTCAGCAGACAGAGTTCTTGCCTGCCAAGCCAGAGACCTGGGTTTGATTCCCAGTTCCTGCCTGTTCTAGTTTGTTAGCTGCTGGAATGCAATATACCAGAAATGGAATGGCTTTTAAGAAGGGGAATTTAATAAGTTGCTATTTACAGTTCTAAGGCTCAGAAAATGTCCCAATTAAAACAAGTCTATAGAAATGTCCAATCAAGGCATCCAGAGAAAGATACCTTGGTTCAAGAAGGCCAATGAAGTTCAGGGTTTCTCTCTCAAGTGAGAAGGCACATGGCGAACAGGGTCAGGGTTTCTCTCTCATCTGGAAAGGCATGTGGCGAACACGGCATCATCTGCTAGCTTTCTCTCCTGGCTTCCCTTCACGAAGCTCCCCAGGAGGTATTTTCCTTCTTCATTTCCTGAGGTTGCTGGCTGGTGTATTTTGCTTCTCGTGGCTATGTCATTCTTCTCTGCTCACTCTGAATCACTCTCATTCTCCAAAATGTTCCCTCTTTTATAGGGCTTCAGAAACTAATCAAGACCCACCCATATGGATGGAGACATGTCATCACCTAATCCAGTTTAACAGCCATGCTTGATTAAATCACATCTCCAGGGAGATGATCTAGTTACAGTTTCAAACATACAACATTGGATAGGGATTAGAAGAAATGGCTGCCTTTACAAAATAGGATTAGGATTAAAACATGGCTTTTTTAGAATACATATATCATTTCAAACCAGCACACTGCCCATGCAAAATGAAACAAAACAAAAAGAAGAAGAAAGAACAAAAATTGAGGAATAATTGGCTTACATGGAGGAAATAGAGAAAAGGTGGTAAAATAACCCAAAATGAACAGAAGGAAAGAAATAACAAGGATTGCAGCAGAAATAAATGAAATTGAGAACACAAAAGCAATAAAGAGAATCAACAAACCAGCAGCTGGTTCTTTGAGAAAGTAAATATAATTGATAGAGCCTCATCCAGTCTGATAAAAAAGAGAGAGGATACAATAAATAAAATCAGAAATGGGAGGGGATATAGAACTTCCAACCCTGAAGAAATAGAAGAGAAAATTATAGGCTATTATGGGCAACAATATGCTAAAAAATTGTACTACTTTGACAAAATGAACAAGTTCCTAGAAAAGCATGAACAACGAACACTGACTTGAGAAGAAATAGAAGACCTCAGCAAATCAATCACCAATAAAGAGATTGTATCAGTCTTCAAAACCTCCCCCAAAGAAAAGTTTATGACCAGAAAGTGTCAAATGTGAATTCTACCAAGTCTTCAAGAAGGAATCACTACCATCCTGTTGAAACTCTTCAAACAAATTGAAGAGAAGGGAAAGCTACGTAACTCATTCAAAGAAGCCAATATCACCCTGATACCAAAGCAAGACAGAGATACTACAAGAAAAGAAAATTACAAATTTAGCTCTTTAATGGATATAGATGCAAAGGTCCTCAATAAAGCACTTGCAAATCGAATCCAGCAACACAATAAAATAATTATACACCTTGACACAATGGGTTTTACTCCAGGTATGCAAAGGTGGTTTAACACAAGAAAATCAAATAATTTGATACACCACATCAATAAATCAAAGTGGAAAAAACACTTGGTCTTCTTGATTGAGACAGAAAAGACATTTGACAAAATTCTAAGCTTTTTCTTGATGTAAACACTTCAAAAGGTAGGAATAGGAGGAATTTTTCTCAACATAATAAATATTTGAGAAACTCACAGCTAACCTCATACTGAATCGGGAAAGACTGAAAGCTTTCCCTCTAAGATGAGGAGCAAGAGAAGAATGCCCACTGCCACCACTGCTATTCAGCATTGTGCTTAGAGCAATTAAGCAAGAAAAGAAATAAAAGGCATCCAAGTAGGAAAGTAAAAGTAAAACTTATACTGTTTGCAAATGACACGATCCTATATGCAGAAAATCTCCCCACAAAAAAAAAAATTACAGTAAAGCTAAGGGAGCTAATGGATGAGTACAGCAATGGAACAAGATACAAGATCAACACACAAAAATCACTAATGTCTCTGTATGCTTGTGAGAAGCAATTTTAGGAATCAATCAAGGCAAAAATTACATTTACAACAGTACCCAAAAGAATAAAATATTTTGGAATAAATTTAATACAAAGACATAAAAGACCTACACACAAAAAAATACAAAATATTGCTAAAATAAATCAAGGACTATTTAAATAAATGGAAGGACATATCTTGTTAATGGACATTTGTTCACAGATGTTTATAGCAGCATTATTCATCTTAACTTATCTTGTTAAGACTAAATATAGTTAAGATGCCATTTATAGAATCAGTGCAACACCAATTAAAATCCCAACAACTTAATTTGCAGATATAAAAATATCAATAATATAATATATTTGGAAAACATTTCTAAAATATCTACTTTGCAGATGTAAAAATATCCAAAATATATTTGGAAATTATTTCTAAAAATACTTCAAGAAAAATGAGGTGGGAGGTCTCACACTACCTGACTTTGAAAACTTATTACAAAGCTACAGTGGTCAAAACAGCACAGTACTGTCATAAAGATAAATATACTCTTCAATGGAATCTAATTGAGTGCTCAGAAATAGACCCTATCATATATGGACAACTGGTATTTGATAAGGTGTTCAAGTCAATTCAACTGGGACAGGGCAATCTCTTCAAATGGTACTTGGAGAACTGGATATTCATATCCAAGAGAATGAAAGAGGACTCTGTCTCATACCTTATACAAAAATGAACTCAAAGTGATCAAAGACCTAAACATTAGGGATAAAGCTATAAAATTTTAGAAGAAAATATTGGGAAATATCATAAATATTTTGTGGCAGGAGGTGGTTTCCTAGACCTTACTGAAAGCACAAGGAATGAGAGAAGAAATAGATAAATGGGTTCTCCTCAAAATTAAATGTTTGCAAATGAAAAGAATGTTTCAGGAAAATAAAAAGGCAGACTACTCAATGGGAGACGATATTTGGAAATCACATATCATATAAGGGTGTAGTATTCAGAATATATAAACAGATCATGCAACTTAACTTCTAAAGGACAAACAACCCAATTAAAAAATAGGCATAAGACATGAAAGACACTTTTCTTAAGAAGAAACTCAAATGGCTCAAAAACATATGAAAAGATACTCAATTTAATGAGCTATTATGGAAATTCAAATTAAAACCACAATGAGATAACATCTCACACTTACTAGAAAGGCCATTATCAAAAATGCAGAAACTGACAGTGCTGGAGAGGATGTGGAGAAAGTACACTTACTCACTGTTTGTGGGAATGTATAATGATGCAACTTCTCTGGAAGGCAATTTAGTGGTTCCTCAGGAAGCTAAGCATAGAATTACCATATGTTCCAGCAATCCCATTACTGGATATATACTCAGAGGAACTGAAGTTAAGGACATAAATGGACATTTGTTCACAGATGTTTATAGCAGCGTTATTCATGATTGCTATGAAATGGAAACAGTCTAAATTTCCATCCACTGATGAGTGGATAATCAAATTGTAGTATATACATACAATGAAATATCATGCTACTACAAAATGGAATAAAATCATGAAACATGCAAAAATCTGGATGAACCTCGAGGACAATATGTTGAGCAAAAGTAGCTTTAGCAAAAGAACAAATTATAAACAAAAGAACAATGACTGTATGGTCTCCCTAATATAAAATAACAAAAATAAGCAAACTCTGAGAGTTAAAATTAAGAACACAGGTTATTAGGAGATAGAAAGAGCACAGAGATAGGGAATTTGAAGCTGAAGGAGTACAGAATATTCAACAAGACTGACTGAAAAGATCCAGAGATAGTTGCACAATGCTATCTGATGGTAGCATAATATTGTAAGTATAATGAACAAAGCTGAGTGTTAGGAACATGCATGGCTCCAAAAGGAAAGAAAGAAGATAAAAACTGGGACAGTATAATTTAGCAAAACCTAGAGTGGACAATTTGGTAATTAAATGTACAAAAATAAGATAGTTTTTGCACAAAGAGCAAATGGAAGTCAACATTGCAAAGTGTTGAAAACGGCAATATACTAAAGCCAAATGTCAATAAGAGGGGGATGTATAGGAAGGATAAGGAATTGGTGATGTTGTTTCTCCTTTTTATATTTTTATTCTTTGTTTTCTATGTTTATTCTTTTTTTGCAGGAGAAATGGAAATGTTCTCATAGAGATTTTGGTAGTAAATGCACAACTATGTGATGATACAGGGAGCCATTGATGTTCACTTATGATGGACTGTATAATGTGTGATGAAAATGGACTAAAGATGAACTGAAAGGGCGGTGCAATGGTGGCTCAGTGGCAGAATTCTCACCTGCCATGCCAGAGACCCGAGTTCGATTCCCAGTGTCTGCCATGAAAATAAATAAATAAATAAATAAATAAATAAATAAATAAATAAATAAATAAATAAATAAATAAAAATTTTAAAATGAAAATGAACTGAAAGATACAGGTGCTGGAGAAGATGTATAGTGAGAGATACCTATTCACTATTGGTAGGTGTGGTAGTTAGGTTCAGGTGTCAACTTGGCTAGGTGAAAGTGCCTAGTTCTGTGACTGTGGACATGAGCCAGTGACATGTGAACTTCATCTGTTGCTGATTACATCTTTAGTTGACTAGGAGCATATGCCTGCTGCAATGAATGATGTTTGATTTAATTGGTTGGTGCTTAAATGAGAGAGCTCAATGTAACACAGTCAAAGCAGCTCAGCATACCTCATCCCAGCACTCGCAGCTCAGTCCAGGTCTTTGGAGATGCAGAAAGGAATCACCCCGGGGAAAGTTGTTGGAACACAGAGGCCTGGAGAGAAGGTCAGGCCTTCCCAGTGCCTTCCCAGGTAAGAAAGAAACTCAGTTGAAAGTTAGCTGCCTTTCCTCTGATGAAATATACATTAGCTAAATAAATCCCCCTTTACTGAAAGCCAATCCATCTCTGGTGTGTTGCATTCTGGTAGCTAATAAACTAGAACAGTAGGGAAGCAAAATGGTGCAGCTTCTGTGCAGCCTATAGCTAAGTACAGGGTTGCCATATGATCCTGCAACCTGCATATTTGGTATATATTTGAAAGAACTGAAAAAAGGAATAAGAATGGAAATTTGCATACTGGTGTTTATGCCACCATTATTCATGATCTGAAATAGATGGAGGTGGTCTAAGAGTACACTAATGAATAAACAGAAAGGTGAAAAGAAGTATATATATATAAAGGAGATTTGAGCAGCTGCAAGAAGAAATGAAGTTGTGAGGCAGGCACCTAGGTGAATGAACGTTGAGGACATTATGTTGAATGAAATAAGCCAGAAACAAAAGGATATATGCTGTATGGTCTCACTAATATAAACTAGCTCTAATGATCAAAAGCTCATTATGATGAGCAATAATGAGTAAAAAATAGTTATTGCTAAATTTTGAAAGGCTGAACTCTTTGTGTATTACCTGCTAGTTTCCTTAACTTGGGGTATCTGTGACACCTCAGACTTGGAGGTAGAGTTCTACAGTTCTGACAGACAGATAGTACAGTATCTCATTTAACCTATATGGTAGTTGATTTACACATATTTACATAGAACCTAGAAAGGAAATGAGATCTTGTTATTCTGTATAGTTTAATGTTATAACTCAATATGGGACTACGAAATGCAATTGGTTAATGTACTTGGAGAGACTGCTATCTCTGTGTTTTGGGCTTATTTGCATAGGAATAATCTGGACATTCTAAGTTTCTGAAAAAATGAAATTCATAAGTAAAACCTTTATAGCGTTTTATATAGAGCCCAGGGTATTCTTAAGCATTTTCAGGAATGCTGTTTGGGCTTTTGTATACCATGGTAATTTGCAATATCTTGTTGAAACTTGCATAAAAGTAACCTACAGAATGACCTCTCAACTGTTTGAAATCTCTTACCCACTGAAATCTTATTTTGTTTCATTTCTTTTCCCCTTTTTGGTCAAGAAGGCACTGTCAATACCATGGTGCTAGGGCCAAGCTCCTTCCCAGGAGTCATGTCCCATTTGCCAGGGAGACACACACCCATGGAAGTCATGTCTACTTAGGGAGAAGGTAGTGAGATTGTCTGCAGAGTTTGATTTAGAGAGATAGAGGCTACCTTTGAGTAACAAAAGTGCTTCTCTGGGGTGACTCATAGACATAATTACAGGTAGGTTTGGTGTTCTGGTTTGCTAGCTGCCGGAATGCAATATACCAGAAACAGAATGGCTTATCTTAAAGAGGGAATTTAGTAAGTTGTTCATTTCCAGTTCTAAACCTGCAAACATATCCGAATTAAAGCAAGACAATAGTAATGTCCAATCAAAGGCATCCAGGGAAAAATACCTTAGTTCCAGAAGGCCAATGGATTTCAGGGTTTTGCTCTTCCCTGGAAAGTCACATGGCAAACATGTCAACATGTGTTAGCTTCTCTCCGGGCTTCTTCTTTCATGGAGCTCCCCCAGGGATGTTTTCCTTCTTGATCTCTAAGGGTCTCTGGCTGCATGGGCTCCCACGGTTCTTGTGGCTTTCCTCTCATGCTCTGTTGCTCTCTCCAAAATGCTTACTCTTTTAAAGGATTCCAGTAAGCTAGTCAAGACCCACCTCTAATTAGTGGAGTCATATCTCACTCTAATCAAATGTTAACACCCACAGTCGGGCAAGTCACATATCCATGGAGATAATCTAATCAGAAGGTTCCAAACTATGTTATTGCATAGGGATTGAAATTAATGTTTGCACCCACAAGATTGGAACAGGCTTTTCTAGAGTAAATAGTCCTTTCACACCATCACTCTTAGCTTCACCTTTACAGAAATAATTTTCATAAGAGCAAGCTTCAAGATCAAGGGCTTGTTTTGGTGAAATAGGAGTCCAAAATGCTTAAGAGAATTATCAGTAATTCCTTAGGTAGGGAAGTTTAATAGTTCTACATGTTTTTTCCAGTCCCTGAAGGTATTTTGCCAATAATTTTTATTTTCTGCCCCAAATAGTCTGGAATGTATCAGGGTATTACATCAAGCTGTACAGAATAACAAGATTTCATTCTCCAGTCTAGGCTCCTTGTATTTAAGATGTTTGAAAAAACTATTCTGACAGGTTATATCAGCTATCATGCTACAGAAAATTTAAACTTTGGACAAAATAAATATCTCTTCCTTTGGTCTCACCCAGAAGTTGATGATGTAAAATACAGACAATATCATCCTTTACCCTGTATTCTGCTTTACCTTAGTTATAATCAGATCAATTTCATTGATGGCTCTAATTGAAGTCTGAACTCTGTTTGAGCTCCTTTAAAAGTTCCTGTGTGGATTAATGCTGACTTTTTGAGAAACAGAACTTCAATTCTGAGTCCCAGGTGTTATACAGGTACCCAAAATTCCAGGGAAATACCGGGTTATACATATAGAGCACAACATCTCAGAATTTAGAAATAATAACTAATACTCAATAATAAATGTGACTGGTGAAGGGGCTTACAATTTAGGCCCTAACTTTTCTTATAAGCATTTTCTAAATGAAACAATGGTATATTTTTCCTTTTGTTTCTGGCTTATTTAACCATATTCCATTATATGTATACACTATAGTTTGCCCTTCTCCTTAACAGTCAATGAATCTTTCACCACCCCCATCTGATGATAGTCATGAATAAAGATGCTATATACTATAAGGGTAAAAATGTATATTTCTATATATAGATATATAATCATGTCCCTACTTTCAATTCTTCTAAATATATTCCTAGTAATGAAATACATAATCATATAGCAACCTTATATTTAGCCTCCAATGGATCTGCCACACTGCCCTGCAGAGGGACAACACATTTCTACTTCCCTACCAACATTGTTTTCCAGCCCTTGTATCATTTTGTTTGTTTCTATTTTTGAATATGCAGATTTTACTGATATAAATATTCACATGTCATATAGAGTATCCAAAGTCTACAATGTCTTACGTTATTCTCATTTAATTGTGCAGCCATCATTACTCTCAATTTAGACAATGTCCATTGTTTCAAAGAGAAAAATAACAGATAGATACTCACATACTCAAAAAGAAAACCCAAAATACCCCATAACCCTTATCCCCTCCAATTAATTACTCCTAATATTGGCCTGGTACTAGTAAGGTAATACTGTTAAATAGTCCATAGCGTGATGTATTAGTTTGTTAAGCTACCAGTAGGCAATATACCAGAAATGGAATGGCTCTTTAAAGGGGAATTTTGTAAGTTAGAAGTTTACAGTTCTAAGACTGAAAGAATATCCAAATTAAAGCACCAAAAAGAGATTACCATCCTTCAAGAAAGGCTGATGCTGTCCAGAACACTTCTGTCAGCTGGGAAAGCACACGGTTGGTATTTGGTGTTCCCTTACTCCTGAACTCCCTTGCTTTTAGTCTCTGGTCCTGTGGGATTACTCACTTTGCTTCTCTGGGGCTGCCTTTTATCTGTTAGCTTCCCTTGGCTCTCTCCAGGTTTCTGGCCTGCTTAGCATCTAATGGAAAAACACGCAAAAATGCCCACTGCGCTCCAAGCATCTCCAAACATTTGTGTCTCTGTTCTCTGAAGCAAAATCTTTCCTCTCAACTTGACATCCAAGAGTGAAATTCTTCCTGGCAGAGTGGGAGATGATTCCCAGGGATGAGTCTGGCCCTGGCACCAGGGATCAACAATGCCATCCTGACCAAAAGGGAAAAGAAGTATAACTAATGAAGTATCGGTGGCTGAAAAAGTTCAAATAGAGTCGAGGGTCTACTCTGGAGGTCACTCTTACACAAGCTTTAGTTAGACACTGCTACCTAGCATAACTTCCCAACCCCCAACCAAAACCATTCCAGCCAATCCTAAAGAACACAGTTATAGTTTTCTAGCTGCCAGAATGCAAAATTGCCAGAAACTCAATGGCTTTTTAAAAGGGGAATTTAATAAGTTGCAAGTTAACAGTTTTTAGTTCATGAAAATGTCCCAATTAAAGCAAGTCTATAGAAATGTCCATTCTAAGGCATCCAGGGAAAGATATCTTAATTCGAGAAGGCCAGTGAAGTTCAGCATTTCTCTCACAAGTGGAAAGGCCTGTAGTGAACACTGTCAGGATTTCTCTCTCATCTGGAAAGACACATGGTGAACATGGCATCATCTGTTAGCTTTCTTTCCTGGCTTCTTGTTTTATGAGGTTCCTTGGGAGGTATTTTCCTTCTTCATCTCCAAAGATCACTGGCTGGTGGACCTGCTTCTGATGCTATGTCATTCTGCTCTCTCAGAATCTCTCTCATTCTCCAAAGTGTTTCCGCTTTTATAGGATTCCAATAAACTAATCAAGACCTACCCGAATGGATGGAGATATGTCTCCACCTAATCCAGTTTAGTGACACTCTTGATTGAGTCACACCTCCAGAGAGATGATCTAATTAAAGTTTCCAACATACAGTACTGAACAGGAATTAGAAGAAATGGCTGGCTTTACAAAATGGGATTAGGATTAAGACATGGCTCTTCTAGGCTACATACATTATTTGAAACTGGCACAAACACCTAGGGCAATATATAGGATTCTACAAAATTTCCATGCATGAGGATAACTTACCAGAAATCTGCAACCCTAGACCAGACAAATCCTGAAAGTTAGAGGGCCCAGCCTCTCCAGAACATCAGCTAGTTCTATCTCTCTACCCCATACTACTGACACCCCTTCCAACATGAAAATGTTAGAATGGCATAGCCCAAATACCCCTAAAGAGTGTGATAGAAAGATCAAAGGTGATGGTGGAGCTATACAAAGAAGGCAAGGTTTAACAAGCAAATTTGATTGTTGAATTATTAAATTGAAATTTCTTTTAGTCTGCAATATCTTAGAGCATGTAGAAGTAAAACCCTAAAATTGTAGAATTGTAACCTATACCACAATCTGAAATCTATTCTACAACTAATTGTTGTGCCGTGCTTTGAAGTTTATTGTTTTGCTTTTTTGTAAATACGTCATTTTTCACAAAAAAGAAAAAAAGTCAATTGTGATGATTAAAAAAAATATTTATTCCTTCTAGCCTCCTATGTTCTGGAGCAGCTAGAAGGAAAAATCTGAGATGATGGCATAGTAGCTCATGACAAACTCTGGGATCTGTCCTGTAACTACTTGTTGAAGAGTACATTGAAAACTATTGCTTTTTTCTTTCTTTGCATTGTATGTATGTTATATTATACAGTAAAAAAAAGTTAAAAAAAGTTCTAAAGGACTCTAGCAAACTAACCAGGACCCATCTAGAATGGGTGAAGTCACATCTTCATCTAATCAAAAGTTGACACCCACAATTGGGCATATCCTATATCTGTGGAGATACTCTAACCAAAAGTTTCCACCCTACAGTACTGAATCAGGATTAAAAAAAATGGCTGCCCCCACAAAACAGAATCAGGATTAAAACATGTCTTTTCTGGGATACATAATTGTTTCAAACCAGCACACATGAATAGGCGATTTTACCCACATACCACTCTTATTAACTCTTTGTGCAAGTGTTATAGATTTGTAATAGTTCATGCATGAACTCACTTATATTTGCAGGTTTAATCAGTGAGATGCACGCCTTTCAAGAACGCTTTTCAATCAAATTCACATTCAATGCAGCACTATTCCTTATAATCCCCATAAGGAACTACCATTACTTCTATCCATTCTAAACATTTAAGTTCAACCTCACTAACAATTCTGCACATATCAGGTAACCACTCCCCCTTCTCTTACTTCTGCCTATCACTAGGTCCCTTATATTCTACATTTTAAAACTCTGAGTTTACCTTTTCTAAGTGGTTCATATTAGTGAAGTCATACAATATCTTTCATTTTATTTCTGACTTTGTCACTCAGCATCATGTCCCCAAGTTTCATCCATGTTGTCACATACTTTAAGACCTCATTCGTTACTACTGCTGCATAATATTCCATTGTACATATATATTATATTTTGTTTATCCACTCATGGAAACCTGTCTGTTCATTTTTTTTGCAATTGTGAATGATGCTGCTATGGACATCAGTGTGCAAAAAGTCCGTATCTGTCAATGATTTCATATCTTCTGGTATATACCAAGTAGCAGAATTGCTGGGTAATAGGGTAACTCAATATTTAGTTTTCTGAGAAATTGTGAAATGGTCTTCCATTGTAGGTGGAATTTTACATTCCAACCAACAATGAATATATTTTCCAGTTTCTCCATATAGTTTCCAAAATTTGTAGTTTTGTGTTTGATTTATAGTGGCCATTCTCATAGGTGTACGAAAACATCTTATTGGGGTTTTGATTTGGATTTCCCTAATAACTAATGAAGATGAACTTCTTCTCATGTGTTTTTAAACCATTTGAGTTTTTTCATTTTGGAAAAATGTCTATTCATACTTTTTGTCCATTTTATAATTGGGTTGCTTGTACTTGTGTTGTTGAATTGTACGATTTCTTTATATATGCTATATATCAAACACTTATCAGATATATTATTTCCAAATATTCTCTACCACAGGCTGCTTCTTAACTTTTTTAACAAAGTCCTTTGAAGTACAGAGCTGTTGAATCTTGAAGAGTTTCCATTTATCTATTTTGTTTCTTTCCTGTGCATTGATGTTAAGGCATAAGAAGTTACTTCTTATCACTAGAATTTGCAGATGTTTCCCTATATTTTCTTTCAGGATTTTTATGGCACTGGTTCTTAAATTTAGGTCTTTGATACATTTTAAGCTATTTTTTTTTTTTTTGGATATGGTGTGAAATAGGGGTGATCTTAATTTCTTTGGATATGGATATCCAGTTCTCCCAGCCCCATTTATTGGAGAGATTATTCCATTCCAGTACATGGATTTGGGGGCCTTGTCAATTGGCCATAGAGCTGAAGGTCTATTTCTAAACTCTCAATATGATTCCATTTGTCAACATGTCTTCTTTTTGCCAGTATCATCCTGTTTTGACCACTGTGGCTTTAAAGTCAGAAAGTGTAAGTCATCTCTCTTCATTCTTCTTTTTGGATATTCAAAGCCCTTTTCTCTCCCAAATAAATTTGATAGCTTGCTTTCCCAAGTCTGGAAAGCAGGTTGCTGGAATTTTGGTTGGTATTTCATAGAATTTGTAGATCGGTTTGAATAGAATTGACATCTTAATGACATTTAGCCTTCCTATCCATGAACACAGATTGACTTTCCACCCATTTAGGTCTTTGATTTCTTTTAGTTATGCTATGTAGTTTTCAGTACACTGGTCTTTTACATCCTTGATTAAATTTATTACTAGATAATTGATCTTTTTAGTTGCTATTGTGAATGGAACTGTTTTCTTAATTTTGTCCTTGGTTAGGTCATTGCTAGTGCATAGAAACACTACTGATTTTTGCACATTAATCTTCTTTCTCCACATATTGCTGAATTTATTTATTAGCTCAGGTAACTTTATAGTAGATGTTGTGGTATTTTCCAAATATAAGATCATGTTATCTGCAAATAATGAGAGTTTTACTTCTTACTTTCTGATTTGGATGCCCTGTATTTCCTTTTCTTGCCCAATTGTTCTAGCTAGAACTTCTAGTACAATGTTTAATAACAGTAGTGACAGTGGGCATCCTTGTCTCATTCTTGATCTTAGAGGGAAGGTTTTCTGTCTCTTGCCATTGAATATGATACTGTCTATGAGTTTTTTCATATATGCCCTTTTTCATATTGAGGAAGTTTCCTTCTATTCTTATCTTTTGAAATGCTTTTATCAAAAACAGGATGCTGAATTTGTTCAAATGCTTTTTCAGCATCAATGGAGATGACTGTGGTTTTTTCTTTTGTATTTGCTAATGTGTTGTATTATATTGATTGATTTTCTTGTATTGAACCAACCTTGCATACCTGGATAAACCCCACTAAGATTTAAAATTATTTTAAATTGCCATTGGATTTGATTTACAAGTATTTTGTTGAGAATTTTTGTATCTATATTCATTAGGGAGATTGACTGGAAGGTGTCTTTTCTTGTAGTACTTTTATCAGACTTTGTTTTTAGAGTGATTTTACCTTCATAGAATGAGTTGGGTAGTGTCCTTTTTCTTTAATTTTTTGAAGAGTTTGGGAAGGAAAGGTGTAAGTTCTTTTTGGAATGTTTGCTAAAATTCCCCTTTGAGGCCATCTGGTCTTGTGCTTTTCTTTGTAATAAGATTCTCGATGACTGATTAAATCTCCTTACTTATGATTGGTTTGTTGAGGTCTTCTATTTCTCCTCTTAGGTTGTTCATGTGTTTCTAGGAAATTCTCCATTTCATCTAAGTTGATGTACAGTTCATACTATGCTCTTGATTATTTTTATTTCTTCATTATTCATGGTAATGGCACCCCTTTCATTTATGATTTTGTTTATATGCATCTTATCTCTTTAGGGCTTTGTCAGTCTAGCTAAGGGTTTGTCAATCTTGTTGATCTTCTCAAAGACCCAATTTTTGGTTTTATTTATTCTCTTTATTGTTTTTCCCCTCTAATTCATTTAATTCTTCTTTAATATTTGTTATTTCTATTTTTCTATTTGCTTTAGGGTTACTCTGATGTGCTTGTTCTACTTTCTCCAGTTGGTCATTTAGGGATTGGTTTTAGCTATTTGTTCCTTTTTGTTGTTCTTCTTCCTTTTTAATGTATGCATTGAGAGATATAAATTCCTTTCTCAGCACCCACTTCACTGCATTCCATAGATTTTGATATGATTTACTCTTGTTTTCATTCATCTCTAGATGTTAATTGATTGCTCTTGCTATTTATTATTTGACCCACTACTTGTTTAAGAGTGTGTGCTTAATTTCCATGTATTTGTGAAAGTTCCAGTTATTTTGTTGCTATTGATTTCTAGTTTCATTACCTTCTGGTCAGAGAAAGTCCTTCCAATAATTTCAATATTTTTAAATTTATTAAGAACATTTTTTACCACAGCTCATGATCTATCCCAGAAAATGTTCCATGATCCTTAGAGAAGTAGGTATCTTGGTGTTTGGGGATGCAATGCCCTCTCTATATATCTGTTACATCAAATATATTTACTACATTGTTTAGGTCCTCTATTTCCTTATTGATCCTCTGCCTTGTTCTATCTATAGAAGACAATGGTGTCTCAAAGTCTTCATCTATTGTTGTAGAAACATATATAGCTCCCTTCAGTTTTGCCAATGTTTGCCTTTGGATCTCCTTGATTGGGTGTTTAAACACTTATGGCTCTTATGTCTCCTTGGTGAATTGCCCCTTTTATTAATATATAATGCCTGATATTGTCTGATATTAGTATAGCTACCCTCACTTTTTTTGTGTGGATGTCTTTTTTCCATCCTTTCACTTTCAACCTATTTATATCCTTGAGTCTAAGATGAAACTCTTGTAAACCACATATGCATCTTTAAATTCAGAAGTTTAATCTGTTAACATTCAAAGTTATTAATGAAAAGGCAGTTCTTGATTCAGCCATCTTATCCTTTGGATTTTATTTGTCAGGTCTATTTCTTTTCCTCTTATTCTTTTTATCTTTTAGTAACTATGTTAGTTTACAAGACGTCAGAGTGCAATATACCAGAACTGGAATGGCTTTTAAAAAGAGGAATTTAATAACCTACAAGTTTACAGTTCTAATCTTATAAAAATGTCCAAACCAAGGTACCCAGGTAGAGATATCTTAATTCAAGGGAAGTTCATGGGTAAGGAACACCATTGTCAGCTGGGGAGTCACATGGTTGGTACCTGCTGATCCTTTCCTCCTGGGATCCATTGTTTTCAGGTTCTGGCATGCTTAACATCTATTGGGAATGTCTACTGGGCTCCAAGCATCTCCAAACATCTGTGTCTCTGTTCTCTGTGTGAGAGCTCCACTCTGAAGTTTCTCTTGGTTCTTTCTCTGTTGGCTCTGAGGCTTTTGTCATTTCTTGTCCTCCTCAAATGTTTTGTATTTAAAAGATTCCAGGAAACTAATCAAGATCCACTTGGAATGAGTGGAGTCACATCTCCATCTAATCAAAAGGTCACACTCACAATTGGGCACACCACATCTTCATGGACATAATCTAATCAAATGTTTCCAACCTACAGTGATGAATTAAGATTAAAAGAAAGAGATGACTTCACAAGATTGGATCCAGATTAAAATATGGCTTTTCTGGGGTACATAATACTTTCAAACTAACAAAGTAACCCTTCCTAATACTTTTCACTTCTATGCCATCCTCCAGACCTCTCTCTTCTGTATTTATTTTTTAGAGCAAATAGAACTCCCTTTAGTACTTCTTAGCAGGGCATGTCTCTTGCTAACAAATTCTGTAAGCATTTGTTTATCTGGGAAAATTTTAAACTCTACTTCACTTTTAAAGGACAGCTTTGCTGGATAAAGATTTCTTGGCTGGTAGTCTTTCTCTTTTCAGAATCTTAAATATGCTGTACCATAGCCTTCTCACCTCACTTTCATATTGCCCATTGCATAGTCAGTACTTAGTCTCTTGTGCTTTCAAGACTTTCTTCTTCTCTTCAGCATCTGATAGTCTGATTAGTATGCATCTTGGAGTGGGTCCTCTTTGGAGTTCATTAGGTTTGTTTGATTTGCAGATTAATGTCTTTTGTAAGGTGTGTCAGTTTGCAAGTTGCTGAAATGCAATATACCCAAATTAGAACAGTATTTAAACAGTGACTTTAATAAGTTGCAAATTTACAGTTAGAAGCATATAAAAATGTCCAAACTAAAGCATTGATGGAAAGGTATCTTAATTCAAGAAAAACTTGTGGGCCTGGAAAACCTCTATCAGCAGAGAGAAGTTTTATGACTGACAGCTGCTGATCCCTTGCTTGTGGGCTCCATTGTTTTCAGCCTCTGTTCCCATGGGGGTTCCTCAGTTTGCTTCTCAGGGGCTCGCTTTCATCCCTGGGCTTTTCTTGACTCTCTTCATGTTCTGACTTGCCTAACAACTCATGTTGACATCTACTGGGCTCCAAGCATCTCCAAACATCTGTATCTCTGTCCTCTGAAGTAACTGTTCTACAAGCATCTACATCTGCTCCCTCTGTCAGCAACACCAGCTCTCGCCAAAATGTTTCCTCTCTTAAAGGACTCCAGTAAACTAATCAAGGCCCACCTGTAAATGGTGGAGTCACATCTCCATGGAATCAGAAAGTTACATACACAATTGGGTATGTCACATCTCTGTGGAGATAATCTTATCAACAGTTTCCTACCTACACTACAGAGTCAAGATTAGGAGAAAAGACTGCTGCCACAGATTGGATCAAGATTAAAATATGTCTTTTCTGGGTACATAATACATTCAAACCAGCACATAAGGTTTGGGAAGTTTTCCCAGTTATCTCCTCAAGTAATCTCTTAACTTTTTACTCTTCTCTATCTGGAACACCAATGATTCTTATATTTGTGCACTTCTTGTTGTCAATCATTTCTCTATGATCCAATTCAAATTTTTCCATCTTTTTCACTGTGTGTTCTTTTGTGCAATCAAATTCATTTACTCTGTCTTCTTGTTTACTTATTCTTTCTCCACCTCTTAAAATCTTCTGTTGCATGTCTCCAGTATATTTTTAGTTTAATATACCATACCTTTCATTTCTGTAAGATTTGCTACTTTGCTGTTTACTCTTTCAAATTCTTTATGCAATTCTAGTGTGTTCTTGATTTCCTGTAAGTCTATAGCCTACCCATTGAAGTTATTTCAGAGATTTGTATGCACAACTTTGATTAGTTGTTCTAAATTCTGTGTCTCCTTCAGCTTTTTAATTTGGTCATATGGTTTGCCCATTTCATCTTACATCTTCATGTGCTTTGTGGTTTTCTGTTGTTCTAGAAATTTGACTATCTTGATAAGATTATTTTGAAAATTGATTTTCCTCACTCACCTAAGATTTTGTAGTTGCATGGGTTTGCACTTAAGGATTCCTTTGACAGTTGGTTTGTCAGTAATTCCCAGCCAAACCAAGGCTAAGGCCTCCCAAGGGAGATGCAAGTTAATTTTGAAATTTGCTGAAGACTGAGCAGAAAAACAGTTTTTCAGAATGCATATTCCCTGTGTCCCCAGCAGACAGCACTCTTGGGACACCTCTTCCCCTCAAGCCCATCTCTTCCCATTTGCAGACCACTGAGCAGGATCCAAAACAGTTGACAGTCCAGTAAATTCAGTAGGTCTCCATGCATCCTGGAAGACACCAGCATTGTGGATGGGGTTGGGTACTGTGCACATCAGTAGAATCCACTTGTGGCAAGATAGGTCTGGTGATTTCCAGGCTCCTAAGGATAATGAAATCAAGCTATGCACCTGGGAGCTTCACCTTTCCCAGTCCACAGCCACTCTGAAGTTGTCCTTTTCATAAACTCACTATATCCAGGATGGCATGCACCGCAGGCCCCTTTCGTGGGGAAAGAACCTCTGACCCAGAAGTGAGAGACACTCCTTTGTCCCTGCCTCTCCACCCATGCATGCTGTGAGTGCCCTGGGCCTTCATGGAGAAAGGATATAGGCTTAAAGACCCAGATTGTCTCTCACACCAGTCAGTTATCAAATTTATTATGCTCTGCATCCTCTCTCCTCTCAAGGGGAGAGTCCCAAGTCTCCCTCAAAACTGACACCCACAGAAGCCTGCCTCAGGGTTTGGTGATAGGCACTGGACTATGTGTGTGGATAAAACAAGTCTTCTGGTTCCTGGGTTCCCACACAGGAACTGCCAGCTGAGAAACAGAGATGACCCCAAGCTGACCGCGGCGGTGGGAGTGTGGGAACACACACTCCTCCAGCACCTACTCTGGCCTGTGCAGAGCAGCCTACTCCAGGTGTGGTCAAAATTGAATAAACTTACCCCAACCTCTGAGTTGCGTTTTCTCTGCTATTCATCCAGGACTTCCCCATGTAATGTATAATTTCCTCTTTAGACACTTATACCCTTGAAATGCTACCCCAGTCATTTTTTGCCTTTTTCTAGTTATCCCACGGTGGAGGACTTAGCTCCTATGTCCTATTCCACCATCTCCCTGGAACTCCCCCTAGTCTATATTTTTTAATGCAGAGGTTGACTGTTGATAAATTAGTGAAAGTAGTTGAAGTAAAAGAACAATAGACTCTGAGTTCCTAGGACTTTGTTCATTAAACTCACGAATACACCCTCTAAATTTAATTTTTTTTTCATCTGGGTAGAAAATCAAAGAGAAATTTAGCACATCATTGATAAGTAAATAAAATAAGTGACAATTCTTAATATTTCCAATTTTTCAACATTGTAACAGCAAAAAGCAAAATGGAAATTCCCTTAGTTGTATTTGTAAAATTTTAAGTCTTTGCAATTGCTAGGGATATTAACTTTTAATAGATAAAATCATCTCCACTGTTCAGTTAAAAAATATCAATAGAATTATGCATTTTTTCCCACATTTCATTCAAATGTTTATTTGAAGGAATTTGGAGGCTCCCGTCTTACTGAGAAAACAGTACCCTTCTGGATACAATTTAATCAATTCAGTCTGGAGCCTGAAATAACAGTTCACCATTTTCTACTATAATACTTTTGAGACTTTGTGCTGGTTTGAAAGAATGTGTGTCCCCTAAAAAGCCATGTTGTAATCAAAATCTCATTTCATAAAGGCAGAATAATCCCTATTCAATACTGTATGTTTGAAACTGTAATCAGATCATCTCCCTGGAAATGTGATTTAATCAAGAGTGGTTGTTAAACTGGATTAGGTGACGACATGTCTCCACCCATTTGGGTGGGTCTTGATAAGTTTCTGGAGTCCTATAAAAGAGGAAACATTTTGGAAAATGGGAGACTGAGAGATGTCTGTACCCTAGAAAAGCCATGTTCTAATCGTAATCCCATTTTGTAAAGGCAGTCATTTCTTTTAATCCCTATTCAGTAGTGTATGTTTGAAATTGTAATTAGATCACCTCCCTGAAGATGTGATTTAATCAAGAGTGGTTGTTAAGATGGATTAGGTGGAGGTGTGTCTCCACCCATTCGTGTGGGTCTTGATTAGTTTACTAGAATCCTATAAAAGAGGAAATATTTTGGAGAATGAAAGAGATTTGGAGAAAGCAGAGAATGCTGCAGCACCATGAAGCAGAGTCCACAAGCCAGCAACTTTTGGAGATGAAGAAGGAAAACACCTCCCAGGGAGCTTTATGAAACAGGAAGCCAGGAGAGAGAGCTAGCAGATGACGCTGTGTTTGCCATGTGCCCTACCAGCTGAGAGAGAAGCCCTGACTGTGTTTGCCATGTGCCTTCTTACTTGAGACACCCTGAACTTTATCGGCCTTCTTGAACCAAGGTATTTTTCCCCGGATGGATGCCTTTGATTGGACACTTCTATAGACTTGTTGCAATGGGGACATTTTCTCGGCCTTAGAACTGTAAACTAGCAACTTATTAAATTCCCCTTTTTAAAAGTCATTCCATTTTTGGTATATTGCATTCTGGCAGCTAGCAAACTAGAACTGACTTCATCAGCAAAAGAGAATCAAAAGTCCTGTGTTCCCAAAAATTCAAACTTGGTGGAGCTCATGCATCTATGCTCCTTCCCTTGTGCTAAGGAATTAATTATAAGTGTCCAAGCCAAATCCATAAGTCATGATGTGGTGAGAACTCTGGTTTCCTTTGATATCTTCCTTATGCAAATGCAAATCTCAATGGCATTTGATATCACCTAAACTGTTCTTGTGAATGATTATTACATTTGAGCTTTGAAGACTTAGAAACAATTTGTATTCTCTGATGGGCCTTTGCCTTTAAATGTCCTTCCCCTTTTGAACCAAGTGGAAAGTCAATGTTGAACCTTTGGTTCAGTCACTTTTATATTTATATTATAATCAAATACTTCAAAGTTCTTCACTAATGCATTTCAAAATGACCAGTACAGACACACACACACACACACATATATATATATACACACACATGAACGCACAAACTAAATACATTTATGCAGATGTATACACATATACCAATTTTAGGAGTTCATTTTCCTCTTCTTTTTTTGCTACCTTGCTTTGTCCCTGTATTGTCCTTTAGTTATAATGACTCATTCATTCTTCCTATTTATTTTATCTTCAGGTTTCTAAGAGTAGCGTTCTGCATAAGGATTAGGCATTCTCAGTAAATAAATATATGAAAAACAGTATAAGTTAGTTGGAGACACTATACCTTATATGAAGAATGAAGTAAAACAAACATGTTTAACTCAGCTTTTTATTAGACTTGTGGCCATAACTTCTAAAATCTTTCCCTTTTAAGTATTATAGCTTGTTTATTAAATGATGAGAGATTTTTATTCGAACCCAAGTAATATAACATTTGCTCAATTAGGAGGATTAAAGCTACCATGTGTTGAAGACCATTTCTATGTGTTAGTCACAATATCCCTCCAAAAATCACCTGGTAAGAAATATTTCTATAATAAAAGTAATCTCTCTCTTTCTTTAAAGAATTAGTAAAGATGCATTTCTCCATCATTTATTCTACTGAACTAACCTCTATCGCTAAACTTAAACTTATAAATCAGAAAATAATTCTATGCTCTATATAAGCTCAAACACATTTAAGGCAAAGATATAGATAGAAATATAAAGTGTTAAACAATCTAATATGCCATGTCCCTAAAAACATAAAGGAAGAAAGCAATGTTTAGGTCATACCTTCCTTACATTGCACTCTTTTTCTTTAAACTGTGCCAATCTGTACTAGGTCATCAAGGTTAAAGTAAAATACTTTAAATCATAACTCCTTTGAGTTATCTGTATTTTAAACAGAGAAACCTGAGATATGAAATCATTGATAATACGTAAAAGAGTGAAACAATAATTAAAAAATCACTGAGAGATCATATCTATTGCTAATATTTCCTGGGTACCAGGCTAGGTATTTTATTTTTACATTCTTTTATTTAAACAATAGCTGAGAAACTGTCTAATCACTGTTCTACAGCTACAAAACATGAAGATCTTATATGTTAGAATTTTCTGTAGGTTTTATATGGAATCAATAGCAAATCTGGGGCTTGAATCCATGTTTGTATTATTACTATGCTTATTAATTGATATTTTAGGATATGATTCCTGACCTTTGAAATATATTATGATTTTTCTTCCCAACTACAATAATACAAAATTGAAGCACAAAATATAGATGCTTAATCTGTTGATTGTATTATTAAGAAGTGGTTACATTAATAAATATTCAAATGCAATAGAGTAAACCATGTACTGAAGATGAGGAAGGAAGAAGACAAAAATTTAGGAAAGAGGAATAAACTAATAGAGAAAATGAATTAAAATGGAGAAAAAGCAGTAGAGTGGGAGAAGCAAACTGTTTTCACATGCAATATGTATAAATTCCTAAATATTATATGATGGACCAACTTGCCATTCTTGTCATACTTTATATGCAGAAAAATTTGGAAAGTTATCAAAGCTTTATTGATCCTATAAGTGGTTTATATTTCAAAATCAAATTTTTAGTTGAGTTTCAAGTAAGCAGGAGTAGTGACCCAGTCCTCAAAATGTTGAGGATTTTTATAGGATTACTTTGTTTTATTCTCTATTTACTAGAAAATTAATAATGTTGCATAAACCAAGATTATGAGACCATTAATGTATAAATTATAACTTTTAAAAATAATAACTTTGAAAAATTCATATATTGTTTTTAACATATTATAGAAAAGAATCTGTCATGTTGTGAAAAATGCAAGTGAAGTTTATTATATTAGGAAGGTGTGTCAGTTTGAAAGCATTGTTTCAAAAAAGCCAAGTCCTTTAATCCTGATTCAATATTGTAGAGTGGAAATACTTTTTATTAGATTATCTCCACATATATGTAACACTCCGAGTAGTGGGTGGGACCTTTTGATGAGATTTTCTTCAGGAAGATGTGGCATACCCAATTGTGGGTATGGATTTTTGTTTAGATAGAGAAGTAACTCTGCCCTTTCAGGGTGAGTCTTGATTATGTTTCTGGAATCCTTTAAAAGAAGAAACATTTTGTAGAAAGTTCAGAGTCAATGCTGATGCTTGGAGAACAGTTGCTTCAGAGCCAAGAGAGATGCCTTTAGATGCTTGGAGTGCTAAGGAAGAGAGCAGATGCCTTGACAGGGATCTGCTGGCATTAGAAGCTGGAAGCAATGGAACCTAGAACAAGGGACCAGAAGCTAGACATGTGCCTTCTCTGATGACAGAGGTGGTCCTAGTGGCATCAGCCTTTCTTGAGTGAAGTTGAGCTTTTGATGATGCCTTAATTTGGACACTTTTCACAGCCTTAAATTTTAACTTATAACTTACACTCTCTTTTTAAATGTCATTCCATTTCTGGTATAGTGCCTTCTGGCAGCTTACCAAACTAGTACAGAAGGCAATAAGAATGATTGTTTGAAAAACAGAATTAAATGATGAACATTCAGAATTCTTTTTCTTTTCCAGAAAAAAGAGATTAAGTGCACATCAGCAATTATTTACTAAGCAATGATTACCTCCATCTCTATAAAAACGAATTCTTCTCTAAGGTGCTTAAAATAGTAAGTACTAAATTATCATCAATACATTCTAAATATTTTCTTAATTGGATGCTGCCTAGAAAATTGTCAGGTCTTTTTTTCCCTTTTATTATTACTGATAGATTTTAAAATGCATTAAGATGGAAGAAGGGACAAGCCAGGTCACACAGCCACAGTGAGTCATTCAACCTCTTCCCCCTTTTCTAACCAGATTTATCTTGTTCACATTTTATATGAGAATGATGGATTGCATGGAAAATATAACGCCTTAATAAAAATGCACACACAAAGAGTCCTAAAAAGCCCTTATGATTGCTTGATTCATCTACAAATAAAATCATTGAGCACCTATATACTTCTTGGTACCTCACCAAAGAATTTTAATTACATGCATCTTAGAAATAAGGGCTTTTGATCAGGCCTCATTCATTCCCACTAGAAAATTTTAAGCGTCTTCCATGCTTTTGAAGGATTTTGAAGAATGTTCATTCTTAGTGTCTACTTACTCTAGTCACATTTGAAGAGCCAAGTTATTAATGAATTTACCCATATTTTGTAGTAATCAATATTAAAATTAAACCAAATGGCCTGATGCGTATGAAATAAGTATTTTAATAAGAAATATGGATATCTTAGAACAGGGATGAAATTAGGCATAGTCTTAGAAGGATAACTAAGGAAAAATTTTAGGCAAGAGAATAAAGCAAAAATCAAGTGATAATTTCTACCTTAAACTGCAACTTTCTAATTTGTGACAGTGAATAAATCATGTAATCATTCATAATCTTTGCTTTTATTTTATAATTTGTGGTGTGTAATAACTATTCAGTTTAATTCACAGCTTATTTTGCTTAATACACAGAACTTTTACTTAGGAGTCTTGGTAAAATCATACATTTATTCATTACATAAATATTGCACAACATCACGGAGAAATAAAGATTAATAAGACCCAAACTCTGCCCTTAAGAAAAGTTGGTTAAAGGTAATTAACAATAAAAGGCAATTACTATACTGTATGTTTAGTGGAGCAACAGAGATCATACAGCTATTTGAGAGAATGTGAGAGGAAAAATTAATCCTTATTCCAATTTTACAGCTAAGTGTTGATGTCTCTCAAATATAGAACTTAAATACTGATCACACTTTGTTTTGTTTTGTTTTTCACCTGAACTCCAGACCTGAATATCCAATATCTTACTGTTCCTCTCTTTTGGATTTCCCACAGGCATGTTAAATGAACAGGTCTATAATTGAAATAATCTATCCTCCCAACAATTACAACTAAGAACTTCACTAATTTCCTTATCTCAGTAAATAATATTAACGTTCAATAAGGTACTTCTTGTCAAGTTTTCCAGCTTCCTACAAAGGCGATCTCTTTTACTTTCTAAGTTGCAGCAACGCTGGACCTGCTTTAACCCTCTACTAGACCCTCAAATTTCTCTTTCCCTTTCTGTCTCCTCCTAGGACAAGGCTATCATTTCCTTTGATGTGGCAAACAGTAGTAGTGTCATAATTTGAAAGGGCTTAACAAAGACAAAGTAGAAATTGTCAATGAATAAGAAGGTTGAAAGTATTTTGAAGGAAAGGAAGATCTGGGTTTTGAAAGATTAGTATAATTTAGCTGTATAGAGGTAAAAGGATATAACATTGTTTTTAGCATAATACCATGGAAGCTTGAGATCAGGAATAATAGCAGTAATACACTTCATTCCCTCCTAGTCATCACATTTAATCAGTCAAAGGTGATAGAGCCTATTTCCTTGATGTTTTTATATATGTCCTCTTGCTTCACTTCCAGATCATCTTTCATAGTTCAGACCTTTATCACATCTTGCCTTACCAAAAGAAAAGGTTGTATAGTGTCTTTCTGCTTCCAAACATGAATAGAATATTGAAAACATTTCTTTCATTGCCATTAAAATATTCTTTCTAAAGTACAAACTTAACTTTAATCTTTGCTTTTAATTTTTAATGGTTCCCCATTGGTTTTAAGATAAAATGCTCAATCTAACTACTTATGCCTCCTTGATGTCTCCCAATGTTAAATTTCACAAGATTTTATTATTAATTATTTTTAACTTCCTTTTATCATGTATTATCATATCCTCATTCCTCCTTTTACTTTTTATTTTATTGTCATGGACTTTCCTTTTGTCTTTTTAAAAAGCAGTTTTATTGAGATATTTTATATAATCCATACAAAGAATACAATCAATGGCTCGTAGTACAAACACTGAATTGTACATGCATGATGATGATTATAGAACACTTTCATTACCGCACAAAGAAAAATCCAATGACCCTTAGCAGTCACCTCTCTATCCCTCTATCCTTCCCCAGCCCTCAAAACTCAACTAGGACTACATTGGCAGATACCAAATGTCAACAGTTCTGATTGTCACCTACCCATGCACATGATCCCCACTTGTTATTGTTGCATTGCCAAGAATATTCTGCCCAGAAAGTCACCTTTACTTTTCTGGACACAAGGAATTGATTTCTAAGCCTAGTATACTCTGACAGTATAATATAAGGAGAATCCAATTCTAGGTATAGGTATGAATTTGATAATACCATCACATTTTCAATTCCACATATCTTTTATTTGACAGAAGATCATTAAGTAAAATGGGAAATTTTATGTAGTATATATGTTACCACAATAAAAAAACAAAACAAAACAGTCCTGACCTGTTTAGTTTTTGATGAAAAGTTAAAAGTAGCTGGTTGTCTAATGGGGGAGATGAATTTCCAGGTCTTCTTTTTTTTTTTTAATTTTTTTATTAATCAAAAAAAAGAAAATAAATTAACACAACATTTAGAAATCATTCCATTCTACAAATGCACTCAGTAATTCTTAGTATCATCACATAGATGTATGATCATCTTTCTTAGTACATTTGCATCGATTTAGGAAAAGAACTAGCAAAACAGCAGAAAAAGATATAGAATGTTAATATAGAGAAGAGAATTAAAATAATAATACTAATAATATATATATATATATATATAAAGGAAAAAGAAAAAAACAAAAACAAAAGATGCAAACACACAAACAAACAAACAAAAAACCATATTTCAGGTGCAGCTTCATTCAGTGTTCCAACCTAGTTACATTACACTTAGGTATTATTGTGCTGTCCATTTTTGAGTTTTTGTATCTAGTCCTGTTGCACAGTCTGTATCCCTTCAGCTCCAATTACCCATTATCTTACCCTGTTTCTAACTCCTGCTGGTCTCTGTTACCAATGATATATTCCAAGCTGATTCTCGAATGTCGGTTCACATCAGTGGGACCTTACAGTATTTGTCCTTTAGTTTTGGGCGAGACTCACTCAGCATAATGTTCTCTAGGTCCATCCATGTTATTACATGCTTCATAAGTTTAGTCTGTCTTAAAGCTGCATAATATTCCATCGTAGGTATACGCCACAGTTTGTTTAGCCACTCGTCTGTTGATGAACATTTTGGCTGTTTCCATCTCTTTGCAATTGTAGATAATGCTGCTTTAAACACTGGTGTGCAAATGTCCGTCTGTGTCTTTGCCCTTAAGTCCCTTGAGTAGATACCTAGCAGTGGTATTGCTGGGTCGTAATCCATTCTGCCATTCTATGTCTTTTGATTGGGAAATTCAGTCCATTAACTTTTAGTATTATTACTGTTTGGATAATATTTTCCTCTACCATTTTGGCTTTTGTATTATATATATCATATCTGACTTTCCTTCTTTCTACACTTTACTCCATACCTCTCTCTTCTGTCTTTTTGTATCTGACTCTAGTGCTCCCTTTAGTATTTCTTGCAGAGCTGGTCTCTTGGTCACAAATTCTCTCAGTGACTTTTTGTCTATAAATGTTTTAATTTCTCCTTCATTTTTGAAGGACAATTTTGCTGGATATAGGAGTCTTGGTTGGCAGTTTTTCTCTTTTAGTAATTTAAATATATCATCCCACTGTCTTCTAGCTTCCATGGTTTCTGCTGAGAAATCTACACATAGTCTTATTGGGTTTCCCTTGTATGTGACAGATTGTTTTTCTCTTGCTGCTTTCAAGATCCTCTCTTTCTCTTTGACCTCTGACATTCTAACTAGTAAGTGTCTTGGAGAACGCCTATTTGGGTCTATTCTCTTTGGGGTGCACTGCACTTCTTGGATCTGCAAATTTAGGTCTTTCATAAGAGTTGGGAAATTTTCAGTGATAATTTCTTCCATTAGTTTTTCTCCTCCTTTTCCCTTCTCTTCTCCTTCTGGGACACCCACAACACGTATATTTGTGCGCTTCATATTGTCATTCAGTTCCCTGATCCCCTGCTCAAGTTTTTCCATTCTTTTCCCTATAGTTTCTGTTTCTTTTTGGAATTCAGATGTTCCATCCTCCAGCTCACTAATTGTAGCTTCTGTCTCTTTAGATCTACCATTGTAGGTATCCATTGTTTTTTCCATTTTTTCTTCTTTGTCCTTCACTCCCATAAGTTCTGTGATTTGTTTTTTCAGATTTTCTATTTCTTCTTTTTGTTCAGCCCATGTCTTCTTCATGTCCTCCCTCAATTTATTGATTTGGTTTTTGAAGAGTTTTTCCATTTCTGTTCGTATATTCAGCATTAGTTGTCTCAGCTCCTGTATCTCATTTGAACTATTGGTTTGTTCCTTTGACTGGGCCATATCTTCAATTTTCCGAGCGTCATCCATTATTTTCTGCTGGTGTCTGGGCATTTGATCAGATTTCCCTGGGTGTGGGACCCAGCTGGTTGAAAGCTTTTTCTGTGAAATCTCTGGGCTCTGTTTTTCTTTTCCTGCCCAGTAGGTGGCGCTCGTGGCGCTCGTCTGTCTGCACGGCAGTCGGCCCGGGAAACCGCGCGTGGAGGCGGGGGTCGCTGGCCACGCGGCTTGGGAGAGTGCCGGTCTTAATTGCCCAGCTGGCCCGAAGCGCCAAGCGTGACGGGAGGGCCCCTCTATCCAACGTTCCCAGTCAGACCGGGGAGCCACGTGCGTGGAGGGGACCCCAGGCGCCAGCCACCCCGGCCGGGAAAACGCGCGCCCCTCGGGTATCTCACCGCAGCAGATTCTCCCTGCCCGTTCAGCTGTTCCAGAATGGGGTATGCTGTCTTTTTGGTCTCTGTCGTGACTCCGGGAGCTGTTTCGTATTGTTTCTGTTTCTTTAGTTGCTTTTCTGGAGGAGGAACTAAGACCCGCGCGTCTTCCTAAGCCGCCATCTTCTCCGGAAGTCCTCCAGGTCTTCTTAAGCCAAAGATTCTTTTAGGAATTAGCTATATGTATCTCTGTGATATCAATTACGATTTCAAATTTTTCCAGTAAAGACATGGCCTGTTGTTTTGGGTTTTGCTGTGAAAATAAGGTTTTAGATTCCCCCCAACAAAAGTGCAAGTATTTCCAAAGACAGAATTTGTCCTGTATGTATTGGCATAAGGTGATCTGCCCAGGAGAACACTCACAGATACTTGTGATTTTCATTTGCTGAGGCATCTATCACCACTCTCATTCCACAATTCTGTGATTTCTATGTAATTGTATCCTCTGCCATACAGTGAATCCTTTGAGGGTCATTGCAGAATCCTGTAGGCTAACTGTATACCTGCCGTACCTGGGTGGTGACTATGAGCATTGGTTAAAAGAATGAAAATATCAGGCCAAAAAGAAAATCTATCTATGTATCTACCTCTCTATATAGCTATCATCTTTCTAAAAAAAAGAGTAAAGAAAATACCTCTGATTCCATACTGATATAAATCAATGATTGAATAAATAAATACATGGGGAGAGAAGGAAAATGTCCTGTACAGAAGAATTTCAAATAATGTATGTAGATACTTCCCCACTAAGAAGGTGGAACATAATTCAACTCTCCATAAGTATGAACTATTCCTGATGACTTCCTTCCAAAGAGTACAGTTGAGGAGAGAAGAGTAACTTTGCAGCAGAAAAGCTTGACAAATTCCACTTTAACCTACTGATAAAGGTGAGTAGAAAATAAATGGTAAATCATATTGATAGTATGATAATATATGTTCTTGGTATGGTGTGTTGACAATGGTACTTTATTTCTGTACTCTATCTTCAAGAACACATAATGCCAGTCTAAATCATGAGAAAGCATTACACAAATTTGAATTGGGCTATTCTATAAACTATCTGACGAATATTCCTGAAAGCAGTCAAGAGCATAAAAATAAGGAAAGCCTGATAAACTGTCCTTACTAAGAAGAGCTTAAGGAAACATGGATCATTAATGTAATGTAGTATCCTGGATGGGATGCTGGACAGAAAAAGTGAAAATAGGGTAAAAAAAAAATAAATTTTAATAAAGTATGAACTGTAGTTAATAACAGTGCATCAGAATTCAATAGTTAATTGTGACAAAATAATCATACAACTAGTGAGATGTTAAAAATAAAGTAAACTTTGCATTGGTTATATGGGAACTCTCTATACTATCTTTGACATTTTTCTGTTAAAAGAAAACTATTCTAAAATAAAAACTTGCTTTGAAGGAATCACTGAAACATAAGTGAGAACTGAAGGGAAAGGAAAACAAGGACAGGAAATAAGTTGGCACACATTTGTGTCCAGTACAAATAATTCATATTATGAAATCAAACATACCTGCTAGAATTGTGGAACAATATTTACTCTATTAGGTCTAGCAATAAAAAATATGTGACCAATTACAAGATTGCATGCCCAAAAGGAAAACAAAACAAAAAAGAAACACAACAAATTTTTTCTGGTAAGGAATAAAAATCCCTGCTATTAATAACTTAAGAAACACAGAGAAGAAATAAAATAATGCAATAAACACCATAGTCATCCATATCTATAGAGTAAGTAAATGAATGCATATTTTTTGTTTTATCATTTGGCTCTTTTTAAATAAATCCCAATTAAGAGTTTTTTTTTTAATTTAAAGGTTGAAATATCTTCATTTTATTTTCTGATTATAAATATAAAACAATGCTATCATATAAACAGCAGATGATACAAAGCATTATAAAAGAAGAAGTGAAACTCCTACCTTCCCCAGAAGAACAAAAACACACACAAACCCCATAAAATCTGATACTTAAGAGATGGCAAATTTATGTATGAACCATCAGAAAAGTTTATTTTTTAAGTAAAGTTAATGTATTTAAAATTACATTTTAAGTTAAAATATAATCTATTGACAATTTAAGATGTAGTATGTTTTACCTTTAATCAATAGTCCTTCATTCCATATTCATGCATAGACACTTTCCTCATGCTTAAACATTCTAAAAATTTTGTTTCCATCTTATAATCTTCTAATATTTGACTGCGCTTTAATTTATTTAAATTATCTTCTCAAAATGCCTAGTTGTTGCACTAGTTTTTTGCCAATAAGAAAATATGCATTAGTATGCACTTTGTATTTTGTGAATATTTCTCTAGAAGAGAAAAAGATCCCAGAATATAATTTTTGAATTGAAGACCAAGCAATTTTGTACCTACCTGCAAATTTCTCTCTCAAAAGTGCCTGTTTTCCCAGTCTTAACTAGCATGATATCATGATACAGTCAGTGTTTATTCAATGCTATTAATTATTTCTAATAAAAATTTTGAAAAGTGATACATCAGTGTTGTATGTATTTTCTCTTATCCAGGTAAACACTTAAGAATAATGACATTTGCTGAAATCTTCACTAACCATATTAAAAGCAAAAGTTTCCTTGGATGGAAATTAAAAATAAGAAGGAGATATTAATTCTTTAGATAGACAAAAATGAAACTAATATAATGTTTTATTATTATTCAAAATTAATTAAAATACCTGGAGAATTAGGCTGTGGTGGTATAGCTTTAAAATTGTGCATCACTATAATTTTATTGTTCTTGTTATAGGAGATCTAAAGGGCCTGAAAGCTCTTATGGATTGTAAACACAAATTACAGGCTCTGGCTAAGGGTATAAGTAGTAAAATCTGTAACAGTTGATCCATTTATTCTGCCCACTCAGGTGGAAATCAATTTTTTGTAAGTGAACATGGCTCTGAATTTATATAGGAGACTGAAGCATGCAATGAGCAGACGGAGTGATTTTGCTGCTAAGACCTATTTTGGGATGAGATTATCTGTCAGGCAAGTTTGTAAGTACAGTTGATATATTATTTAATTCACATGGACTTCATTTCTGTTCTCTCTAATTATAGTTTTTGAAAACGATTTTCAGAAAAAATGGAAAGATTCTCAGTCAAGAAAATATATTTTGATCTATGGATTAACTGTATATGATAATCCAAATATATGCCATATGAAATGTGTGAAGTATTTTCAGAAACTATGAAGTGGCATAAAAATTAAGTTAAATGGCAACATGCATCAAAAAGCCATCAAGAACTCACATATTAAATAAAATATTAACACATAGGTAAAAAAAAACATAATCAGTTCTTAATTCAGAGAGAAAAAAACAGCAGTAGAATCATTTTTACAAGCTCCATCTGATTTATTTCCAAATGGCTTTTGCATGTCCAATCTGCTTTCTTAAAAATAAAAAAATCAGGACAGATACTAAATTATGATATTTACTTACTAAATAATATTTACTTACTAATATATGTTATATAATGGAGTGGATTTTATCTTGAGTTTATAAATTCACAATAGAAATTCTTCCCTTAAATTTACCTTAATTCAGTTCTTATTGCATTCTTTTTCTCTAACAGTTATGTTTTATTCTAGCTTTGACAATCATCTTTAAATTTTTTACTGAATAAAATATGAGAAAAAATCATTTTGTTCTCTAGTTTAAACTATTCTTTGAGCTCAGTACAATCATGCTATTTCCTTACTTCATTTGAATTAATATTCATATCTTTCTCTCTGAGAAACAATATTTCAACGATGATGTGTTTTGCAATCTGCTTTTGCTAATAATGCCTCAATCACCTTAAATTAAACTTGTGTGTCTCAGTACCACAAGAAAATATGGTGAAAAAATTCTTAGCAGAGTGGAAATTCATTTTATGGCTAAACACTAAGAGCCCGAAACTGTAATGAGTGCTTGCCACATGTTAAATCATACATAGCTTTTCCATAGGACTCAAACAATGTTACCTCAATCCTTCTTTCACTTGAAGCAGGTAGGTTGGAAATCTTTTTCACTAATATAATTATACATCAAAAAGGGGCCAATCCCTTTCCAACAGTTTATTTTTGTAAATTTCAACCGTTGGAGGGACTGGAGGTCTCCTTCAAGATTAATATTTTTGTCAATTTCAAAGAACATGCAATTTTGCTATTACATATGGTTTCTATAGAACAAAAACTGACCCAAATGAGAAGGAAAATGATGTATTTTGCTATCATCAATGTTGCTCATATCAGGATAATAGAAATCAGTGTATTTATGGAGAGAAAGTGTCCAGTCCTTCCTGGAGAATATGGCTATGAATGAACAATTTCATGATTCTCTCACCACGATTATGATACGTTGGGAGCAGGTCTTCAAATCTGTTTGATGCATGAAATATTCAAAGTAACAGATAAATAAAGAGTGTTAATAAATCAGTTAAAATATCTGTTTATTACTTTAAGTTATCTTAAGAAAACATAAGGATATACTTTCACTTGAAGCAATATAAAAATAATCTATTAATTTGTTTTGTTCTTTACATAAGCAAGGGAGATCTTTACTAAAGAAAGATCATATGTATAGAAAAAATATGAAAGTCATATGTTGCCTTTTCCACAACAGCAAATCACAGTATCGTATTTACAGTTCTAAAATACAGAATTTTATTGGTCTAAAAAGTTGCTCTATTTAAAAATTGTTCTTTCCTTTTTATAACCTCCATTCTTTTTCTTCATTGTATTTTAACATTTACTATTGCTTTTTATTAGAGAGCTAGGGGCTCTAAATTTTTTGAGGTTATATTAAAAAGATATTTCAGTTCCAAAGTTTTACTGCATTTTATAAAAATCTTAACTGCATATTTTCATTTAATACTCAATCCCAATATCATAATAAGGTCAAATTAAATGGGGGTTTTTCTAGTTTTATTAACAGCAGCATAATTACAGAATGGATAAAATTTTCAGAGTTCATCCAACCGTTGTTCAGGATCACTTCTTGTTGATTGAACAGGGTTTTGAGCAGTTTGTTTGTTCCTCTAATTATTAAAGGCTAGCATCACTTATTTCATTAGATATCTATAATGCTTTCAATTTTAATGATGATAGTTTCATCTTTTATAAACCTTGCTGTAGCAGATCAAACTTTCCAAAATAAAACTGCAGCAATTTCTTCAAAATAATAAGTAGAAGAAACAACCACCTGCTTGGAAAACCTGTAATCAAATAAGAGGTTATCAGTCAATAATTTGCATAATATTTAAAAGCAGAAATTTAGAACTACTTGTATATGTGAGTCCTGAATTCAATAACTCATGCATAGTATGTTTAATTTTATTAATTTTGGGCATTTAAGATATGCTATATAGAACTCAAATGCTACCCTAGTACAAAATGTAACCTCAAAATCTCTATTTGGGTAGTTCACAATTTCCATACATGCATGGGTCGCTATATATTTTCATTTTTTCAGTCCTTATTGGGAATTACACAAATTTTTGTAAAGAAGTGGTGTGCAGTACATTTTTCCTGCAGTTGGATATTTTGCAAATAAAATTATATGAATAATCCAAAATTACAATACTACATAGAAAATGATATTGCTCTTTTTTAAGTGAAAAAATCCCTAACAAATGCATTTTCCACTTTAGTGACTCCTAATGTACTTCCATGGATTTGCAGAGCTCTGTAGATTGCAGAGATCATTTAAATAGAATCATATATGGTATAGCGTATATAAAAGCATTTCAGCTAATTATAAACATTTAAACTCTGTATCTTTTGCATAATTTTTCTGTAAACATACAGCTTCTCTAATAAAATAATTGTTTAAAATGTAATCATTAAGTGATTAGTAAAAGAAATTCATTTCTGGACAAATATAAATTCTACTGAAATTAAATAATTCTCATATATGCTGTTTGGCTTTATTACTTTCCTATACATTCAGACACTGCATTTAAAATAAAACTCATGTAAAATTTTATATCTTTAATGTAAATATTTGGCAGTCAATTTTAAACCTCTTTTTATTTTGCTTACCACATAGTTTATTTTCCGTATGACTATAAAAGTAATTCGTGTTCTGATATTGTCAGAAAAGTAAGATACTATAGGCAAAAATATAACTTCTGTGACCATGGAATGAGTTTTGTTTTATGACACTTTTTATCTAATATGGCTGTAGCTAATGAAGTATTCAAAAAATTATAGGTTTTGGAAAGACCTTGAGAATGCAAGTAATCCATTTCTTTTCCTGAACTTTTTAAGACACTTTATTATTCTATTTTATTCTGAGAGCTCCAGGGAAGATAATTTCATCATTTCTTTCAGTGATAATACATTTTGGGTCTTTTATGGCAATTCGTATAAAGTATAAAGGAAGAGTTCAGAATGGCTTACAAGAAAAGGTGCTCTTCAAACAAATAAGAGACATTAAGGGAAGCTTAAGACTTTTAAGGGAAACACCTAGAAAGCAGAACAATAGTGAATGAAAGAAAGAATTAAAACAAGCAAATTCAAAAGTTCTAAACTCAGTGAAGAGCACGCCATTGTAACATGGAAACTTCTTCAGAGATCTGTATTACTGCAACTTGAATTCTTAGATATTCAATAGATATTCTTTTGTATCTTGTAGTGGTTTGAAGTTGTATGCTCCCCCAGAAAAAAAAAAAATGTGTTCTTAACCCTAATCCATTCCTGTGGTTGTAAATCTATTGTAAGCAGGAAGTTTGATGAGGTTGCTGCAGTTAGGATGTGTCCTCCCTCATTGAAGATGGGTTTTAATTTTAATCTTATATATTTTTATTATTTGGGTCCTTTATAAAAAAATGAAATTCAGATGAAGAAAGAAAGCTAGGAGAACATGAAGCTGAAATCAACAAAACCCAAAAGACCAAAAGAAAAGGGAGAGAACAGCAGACACCACCATGTGTTGTGCAGGTAACAGAGGAACCAAGGCTGTCCTGCAGCCTGTCTTTGGGAAGAAAGCATCACCTTGATGCCTTGATTTGGACATTTTCCTGGACCCAAGACCATGACAGAATACATTTTAATTGTTTAGCTAACCTATTGTATAATATTTGCTTAAGCAGCCTAAGAAACTAAAACATATCTCATAAAATTAAATATAAAGCTTACATAATAAACAGGTAGGAAATGGAAAAGAAAAAAACAGTTAATGAACTCTGTTGCCAAAAAGAAAAAATGAAATGACAGAATTTGACAATAGAAAAATTGCACATTCAACATATTTAAAAAACACTAGATAGAATCAAGGAAAGAAAGCATATTTAGTCTAATTTAAATATTAATAAGACAACTGTTATTGTTCATTTAAGGTGTATACCTTACTAATGATAATTAGTAAGTGTATACATTACTAATGATACTAAAGGTGTATACCTTACTAGCTGTCAGTATTATTTCTAATACTAAAGTTCTATACTGTACTAGTTATCAATACTATTTCTAATACTAAAGATCTATACCTTATTAATTTCTATTACTATTATTTGTCAAATTAATTCAGAATGTGAAAACTATGTTACCTCCCATGTAGTCTGTGAAATGCTTTCTTCTGCCAACTCAAGTTTGGTCATAAAAACGATAATAATAAAAAGACTTTACTTAATTGTCATGTTACTAATAAAAAGACGTTACTTAATTATCTTGTTACTTTATTAGAAATTCTAGGGCTTAATATATAGCTATAAATGTTAATGACTGGCTGTTACAGACATCAGATATATTTGTGCTATCATTAGAAAGCCAAATGCCAAATGGGTTTCTAGGAATTTTTTTAGTAACCATTTGCAATTGAAATAGAAATTCTATATTTTTACATATTGGGATAAAAGGATGAATATGCTATTCTGAAACCTCATAATTTATTTTCATTGAAAGGGTCAGGTTAAGAATTATTTTAAATTCCTCATTAAGAGGTATTTATCCCTCTTTTACATTTTTACCATATGCCGCATAACAATAATCACATTCTCACAAAGGGCAAATTAGTGTAGACCTAGGTAGAATACTACCAAGATGTAATGTGAATAACAATATTTAATCATTACTTACTTGTCTGTTTTGTCTCTATGACGATCAAAGCTATACAGGCACAAATTGGAGCTTTCTTCTTGTGTATTTTTGTTCAGGCACATATTAAAAACATGTTCATGAATTTCAAGTTATCCAAGTCTTTCCAAATCTTTATTACATTCCTGTTAAGTACAAGTAGTAGGTCAATTTCTCCATCCAGCAACCACTGATATTCTACAAGATTCCATACATTGTGGGGAACGCACCATAGAGAAGATAGAATGCATGAAAATTGCACAGAAAAAACAGAAAAACAGAAAAAAGGAGAAAATGAGAGATGTAAGGCTGGAAAGCAAGCAAGCATTAGAGTTTCCACATAATGCATAGGATCCATGCCATGCTAAAGTAAAAGAAAAATGTCCTTAAGGTTTCAAGCAATGATGTAAAGTAATATCAGTCCAATGTTAAAATTGACTTATTTTGCTTTATAGAGAAAAATTTATTGAATAAAAGTGGATCTTATCAGTCAGGTTAAGAATGATAATGGAAACTTGAATTCAGGGTTTGGCATTTTTCAGAAGGAGAGAAATGTACAATTTGAGATATTTAGAAGGTAGAGTGTTAGAATTGTTCAAACTCAGTGATTGATTAAATGTGGGTGGAGGAAGGTAAGCAAAATTACCTGGTTTGAATAAGTCAGCAGATAATGGTGCCTGTTAATGAAGTAGAGGAAACAATTTAAGAGAAATTAGTGTGATATGGTAAAAAAAAAAAAAAAAATTGCCTATTTGAGACCTGTGGAAGATTGAGTTACATGTCCCAGAAAAATCATCTTCCTAATTCCTGTGGTTGTGAAACCATTGCAAGGAGGATCTCTTGAAGATGTTATTTTTAATTAATGTGTGGCCCAACAAAAACATCCAAAAACCAGCTGGACCTTAATTTCAATTATCGGAAGCTTTATAAGGAGAAAACCACAGGGAGAAGCCAGAAACAGAAAGTTTGCTGCAACCAGGAAGAGAAAGGAAAACTAAGGAACCCCAAGGATTGCCTGCAGCCAGCACCAGAATGACTTACAGAGAATGGTCATCACTAAGCGCCATGTCCATTCTGTATTCTAGTTGCACCCATCTCTTTGGATTGGATGCAGAAATAACATTTTTGGCTGTTGAGAGCTCTTGAATGCATCATTATTCCCTGAGAAATGAAAAACATTGGCTCTGAATTCAGCTTTTTAAAATTTATCCCAAATAATACCAAATTCTGATTAGGTTTCATTTTTTCCCTCCAATTGCTTAAAGTTAAGCTTAAAGAATAAAGTATGCTCAGCTATTGGCTTTCTACATAACTTCTAGGTTTGCTACTAAAAGTGCTGTTTGCCCTCATACCTTCTTCTTGGCCTTTCCTAATCCTTTGCCTCTATTCTTCATGCAGCTTTTCCTCACCTATCGTATGAAGAAATTGTGACATACATTTTCATGTAATTTATTTTTGGAATTCTGTCACCTTATGTAGTGAGTTCTTCCAAAATATATTTTTTTCCAATAAAAAATACATTGAACTTTAAAACAGGGAGTGCATTTTAACCCTAAGTGCTTCCCCCAAATCACAATTTTACAAAATTTTGCTTTCCACAGTTTATACTTATCTTTATTTTTCCTGAACAGGCTTCAAAAACCTAAGAGTCACATGCACTTGTATATGCAGCCACACTGCGTTACTTTATTACAAGGTTCGGTATTGGTTATACATTATCTTTTAACTCCTTTCTTGAAAAACAAGCAAAATAAAATGGATCGAAGTTTTAAGGGCCAGTCTGCATTGGGATGAAATTTTGGTTCTGACTTGCAAAATGTATTGCTCTCACTTAGCCTTTATTTATTTGTCTATTAAGGACTATAACTTAATATGTATATTATAAAGGCTAATTGAGATAAATTCTATAAGGAATTTTCACCGTTAGAAAACAAGCACTCAGGAAAATATTCCAGTTATCATCTTGATTCTTATCATCACATTCATCATCATCATCTGTTCTCCCCAAAGGCATTGTCTCAGATAGCCTGGTTCAGATAGGCTATCTCCCTTCTATTGTTGCTGACTACGATTGTATAATGTACCTTCCATGTAAACAAATGCAGAAAATAAAATGAATTACTTTATTGTGGTCAGCATTTTGGTTATCTTCTCATTGCATTATCTTTTTTTTCTGAAAAATCATATCTTTGGTTTAATGACACAAGGTGGGGGTCTTTTTGTCTTGACCTTCTGATACCCTTGATGGTAGCATTTTTGAGTCAAGTGCATAATGTAAAATAGGGGTAAATTACCATAATGCAATGTAGAGGATGTACCCTAAGGGACTCAGAGGAGAGAAGCTGGTACACAGATAAAATCTATAGGAGTTTAAAAACTAAAAAGAGAAGTCATTTCTAAGATAAGAGAATAGAAGAAGTCTAAATGAAAGAAGTCTGATTTAGTTTGATCTAAAAGGAGTCTTGGAAATGTGAAAAGAGGGAATAGAGAATTTCACTTTGACAAAATTATATTTTTAGAGTCATGAAATCTGAAAAGAGCCCAATTTCATAGAATATATAGAGGCTCAATTTGATGGGAGCTTGGGAGTCAAAAAGTGGGCTTGTGAAAAACAGGCTGGGCCAGTTCCATTAAAACCTTAAGCTCCAGGACTCATTATTTACAATTTTTAAATAAGAAACGCAATGTAGGTATATTTTGAGTAAATAGCTAGGATAAGTAAGATTAATCTGGAGTAATAAATAAGATAGATTGTGGACAATAGCCAGGGGAAATGTTGAGGGAATGGAGAAAAGTGTAGAGACAAGGAAATCAGTGTCTTACAAACCTTCCTGCCCTAATAAGTTGACTTTACTGTGCCTATTTGAAACTAGGTAAATCTACCATTGCTAGCCATGGGTTTCCAAATATGCACTAGTGAAAATGCATGAGAACAAATCTTGGGAAAAAGTAAATTCAGAAAGTTAGGTAAACTTGAATTTTAAAAATGCATCTTTTGAAATGTAAATCCATAAGGTCTGTAAATGTTTTTCACTGTAGCGTCTCCAAATTCCTAGAATAATGTAACTATTGCTCAGAAATATTGCTTAAATGAATGTTTAGAGATAATAGGTTAAAATCTGGTTATGCAATAATGGGGGCATAGAATGGGAAACACAAAACCGTAATGAGAAAGTTCAAGTGAAAGGTTCAAATGAAAATGAAGTCATCCAAGCCAAACAAAGGTCCTAATTCAACTGTACTTATAAGATATATACAAACCTTGGCATGAGTGGGGAGAAAACCAGGAGAGACAATCAACCATTCTATGATCCATCAATCTTGAGAGTCATGTAGTAGCTCTTCAATTTCTGTGTGGAAGTGAACATGTGTTGCCAGGAATGTCTGGGCATATTTAGGATTCGGAGTTAAAAACCAATTCAAGGCAAATGCACAACTGGGAACCAATTTTGGGCCTGTTAATTTTTGAGGCAACCTAGAATAACTTATTGATTAGACATGCATTGCATTAGTAGTGAATGGGAGTACTCTTCCTAATTAACCAATAAGAATCACAAAGTATCGATTAGCATTGATATTTGGGTAGAACAGATTTGAACCCACATTAAGCCATAAGGTCAGCAAGCTGCTGTTAGAGGAAGAGATGATTTGTTTAAAGCCCAGAGCAAATTTATAAAAAAATAAAATAAAATAACAAATCTGGCAGTGCAACGGTGACTCAGTGGCAGAATTCTCGCCTGCCATGCCAGAGACCTGGGTTCGATTCCTGGAGCCTGCCCGTGTGGAAAAAAAAAAAAAATCCAGTGACTCTCAAGGTGAAGTAAATCTGAGAGTATAGTTTTTTTTTATTTTATTTTGTTTGTTGTTTTGGATTTTATTTTAGTTCCTGTGTGTGAAATAAAGTAAATTTAGCTCTTCAGAAATAAATCTCAATGATTTTTTAACAATTAGAAAACTTTGGTATTTGAAGGTACTCAAAGATTCATGTGTATATATTTCTATACTGGATAGTATAATTCAGATTTTCTCAGGGCCGAAAACATACTCAGTACTTTTCAGCATTTGGTAATGATGACAATGTTAACATTATTCAAGCGTTTAAGATGTTTTAAACAGTCAAATTTCAAATGTCTAAAATATAAAAAAGAGCTCTCTATAAACACTTATGAAAGAAATAAATTCTTAGGTGTTAACATAAGTTTGGTAGTAGATATCAGACCCCTAAAATAATGCACTTGAGTTATCTTCGGAAGATCCAGTAACAGCCCACGCACACATGGACACATACACACACACATACACTTTGAATAAGTAGGGCATATACAGGCAGAAAAAACACTTACTAGTTTTTCAAATTTCTCCATGGACAATCTTCCCCCAAATTTGCAGCATATTTTGTCAATATAGTTCTATATATCCTCAAAAGTATATTTACTGTTCCCTCATAATTTAATTTTATATATTTTCTAATGGCTTTTTATACAGCAAATGAGGACTTTGGCTCCTGCTGTGAAGAATATTGGTTACAGCTCTTCCCCTAATTTCTGCCTTATTAGCAGAGTTTTTCTTTTCCTAAAATGTCTAAAAAAGTCTAAGAAGTCAACTCCTCAGCTTCCCTTGCTTCTAAGATAGATACATATAACCTGGATCCATGGGAGCTGGGGAGGAGTATATTGAACATATCTCTGCAAACGATGTTCTTCTCTGAGATGATAAAAAGAAAGCAATTGACTGAGCTAGTGCACTGATCCTAAAACCTCTAGTTTGACACATTATATAATGAAAAGTCACGTGATCTCCTTGGGACAGATCCCTTTCTCTTTCTATTCTCCCAATGCTGTTATGACGCCTTTTAAAAAATAATTTTGTTTTCAATATTTTAATTTTTATGACTATATACATCTAATTTATAGCTGTGCATTGAACATCCCAATGTTCAGTGAGAAATTGCATTTCTTCTCTAATACATCCTTTTGTTCTCCTGCTCATTTATCACCCACTCAACATTTTCATTTATCTCTCTGAGGAGAATAATAATATTTTCTTTCAACTATTAGCCTCTGAGTTCTTATTTTCCCTGATTGATTATTTTGGAATCTGTGTTTCATATTAGTGTATTTCCCCAAATATCTGGTGTGTTTTCTTTCCTATTTTTTTGAAGGAGTTATTTTTGCATTCCACAATTTATAACAGGAAATTTCAAGCTCAAAAACAAGTAAAGGGAATAAGGTAGTGAACACTATTATTTTTGTCAAACTTTCTTCGTACAACCTTTCATATGTAAAATATATGTGTGTATGCATATATATGTGTTTCATTTGATATGTATATATATGTTTGCTAGAGATTTTAAAACAAATCTTACACTTCTTGTCATTTCACTCACTGATAGTTCAGTATGCATAAACATTAACTTAAAGATAATCTGATTTCACATTACTATCATGTCATTAACAGCTCAACAATGTATTTTGCATCTTAATGTACCTAATATCCAGCCCAAATTTAAGTTTACTTTATGGTTTTACACATTATTTTCAATTGGTTTGTTTAAAATAGAATGTAAAATCAACATATTGCATTTCTGTTCGCCTATTTCCAAAGAGGGAGTCATAATTTGGCATGCCTATATCATAAGTTAAAAATTAATAAGTGTAAATGTGTCACTGTTTTTCTGTTCTAGCAGTTTGCTGATTGCAGCTCTTATGTAACCCTCTATATGCTTGTTGAATAAACTGAGACATTTCAGTTAATCCACTTCATCATTCTGTGCATGAGTCTTTTTAACATCATATACAAAGAAAGAAGATTTAGCATCTGCTTAAACAATTGACAGAGAGTGCACCATCTTCAAAAGCAGTCAATCCTATTATTTGATATTTTGAATAATGAGACTCTTTTGTTTTCACATTAAAGTGAAATACTTCAAGTAGTGTTCATTGTACTTCAACATCCCTGTTAATGTTGTGTAACGTGTATATTACTGATTCTATCTAAAATATTACAAACACCTTTCCCTTTTTTATTTTTATTGTAAATATTCTTATTCATTTTATGACATAACATCCTCCCCACAGCTGTCCTAGTTATCAATCATGAAAAATACTCATTAAAATATCTGCCCAATAGGCATCAGTTTAGTCTAATCTGTATAGAAAATAGAAGACCCATTATATAATGCTTTATGTACATTAATTAATAGGATGTAGTATGCATAATATTTTGTACTTCTGGAAGACCCTTTACACCACTGACTTATTATGGACTTGTCTAATACGTCTATTTTTCCCTCACATATCTACTTAGTTATAATTACTAAGTAGATAATCAGAATTTTATTATAATCAGTTCCTCTTAGTGATTTTTTTCAAGAATCTATCCCCAGTATCAATCTCAAAGCTTACTCATCTTATCGATGGTAGCAAAAACTACAAAAAAACTGACTTTATGATATTAGGGTGTAGGTTCCAATCATGTAAAGACAAACCAATTACCCTATACAATGTCCCATTTAAGACAAATGCTAGTCCATTAAAGCTGCAGGACTGTATAGAAGGCAAAAAGTGGAGAATAGTTTGAAAGCAGCGTGCCCCTCTACCTATCTTAGTAAATGGATTGACAAATCCATTCCCCATTAGTCAGGTTCTCCCCACTCATTGGTTTTACAATGTCTACGAGAAAAATCAAGGCTTTTCCTGTTTAGGTGGTTGTGAGGAGAGTATATGTGAGTTAATTCCATTCTTCTTTTATCAGTTTTATAGCCAAAAAGAAATGATCTATTTTACAAGATCAATGAAGATTAGGTAAAAAAAAATATTTAATTACACACTGTTTTAGTTTGTAAGCTGCCAGAATGCAATATACAAGAAACAGAATGGCATTTAAAAAGGGAATTTATTCTGTTGCAGGTTTACAGTTCTAAGGCCATGAAAGTTTTCAAAGAAAGACCTCCAGAGAAAGATACCTTAACTCCAAAGAAAAGGCCAATGAAGTTCAGGGTTTCTCTCTCAGTTGGGAGGGCACATGGCAACATCTGCTAGCTTTTTCTCACTTCAAAAGATTTCCTTGGGGTGTTTTCCTTATGCATTGCCAAGGGTTTCTGCTGTGTGAGCTCTATTGGTTCTCCAGCTTTTTCCAAAATGGTTCCCTCTTAAAGGGCTCCAGTAAACAACCCCACCTTGAATGGATGGATACTCATCTCATGGAAACCACTTAAGCAAAAATTACCATGCAAAACTGGGTAGGTCACATCTCCACGCAAACAATAAAAAAGTTCACACCCAGAAAAATTGAATGAGGATTAAAGAACATGGCTTTTCTGAGATATAAAATAGCTTTAAACCGGCATACACACTAAGTGAATTCAACTAAACAAACATTAATCTCAACTGTTATATCTTCTAGAGCTCTCCTATCTTTCTTTTTGTTAGTTGCTGTCTTCCATGACCTCAGCTTTTAGTTCTTGCATTTATTGTTGCATTTACTGCATTGTACCATCATTTTTCTGTGCATACGTTTTTACTTTTCACTAGATGTTTCCTTCCTCTAGAGTATCAACCATGTCACTACCTAGTACATAAGAGGCAATCAATACGTAAACAGTTGTGAGACGATGAAAAAATAAAATCATTTAACAAAGAAAGAAGTAATTTATTATGAAAATTTTCCAAAACTAACAACTGGTACCAGATAATGAAAAAGAATACAAGTATATGCTACAAATATTTGTTGTAACCTACGACATTGACTCATTGATATCAGTTCTTCATCACAAAACAAACTCAAAATAAAAGCAGATTTTGAAGTCTTACTGAAATTTTAATTTGTCTATTATTTGTAAGGTGCAAAAGCAGTCTCTGTGGTCTGGGTACACGGCTGTGTTTCCTAGTGTTTTGTACTTGTCCCTGAAGGATTCTCAGTAGCAAAAGCAATTATTACAAAACTGACAGTACTTAAAAAGGTAATAACAAAAAGTTATAGAGACCTTTCTCATTATTTGACAGTAGCAACAGATTGGCTCTCTTGTTTTGTTTTTAAGTAGATCTATTCCTTTATCATTACTTCAGTTAAAGACTTTAAGCCATAAAGATCTCATTGTGTCTACATATCTGGTGACTTTAGGTTGATTTGTGAATGGATAAAATTAATAAAATAAAGCCTGTTGCCTTTTTTCTGTTTCATTAACTGAAGATGCCCCTAGTCTTGAAGCAGCTTCTGAGTTTAGAATTATACTGTTATCCAATACTGTTGATTCAATTTGAATAATTAGATGCTTATCTCTTGCTGACACACTTTTCTAAAGACTCTTTCACATGGTACAGACTTTACCAAGAGTAGTGTCAAACCACAGTGGGTGTCTTTTCATTTTTTTTTTTTTTATCATTATAAGTTTGATGTGTTTTTTCACTGTCTTGAATCATACCTTGAAAAGAAAAAAACAGCCAGTGACTTAGTAGTTTCAGGTAGCATGATTCCTTGAGACTTTGATTTGTCAAGTCTTACTCAGGAGCATCTATGACCCAGGACACTACCCACTAGTGCTTTGAGTTAAATGAGGCATGTGCTTAACTCTGCATGGAGAGCAATTGAAGACAAAAAAGGCATTTTGTTTATTTTTATAGCTTTCCAGATATTTACAGTGATATCAATAATTGTTTCCCTTACTGATAGTAGAGAAAGAATATGTTTTGCAATATAATTAGATGTTCTATAGTGCAAGAAGGAAATACCTTTCTGAAAGGGGATTGATTCAGGTATAACATTCACTTACAATTCAGTATATAATTTACTACACAAATTGTTTTTAAATATGATCAGTAATAAAAATTGTCTGCAGATGATAGTGTTTAATACATAGTATATTTTGTGTAGTGATTTCAGGCCTTTGGTTTCCTTAAAATCAGCAGCTATTTAGCCTAATTATTAGCATTATTTTGCATTGCCAACCCTGCAGCTTGAACTTACCTTGTTATCCAAATAAATATTTAGTTTTTATTGAAAAATTTAATTGAAGCCAAATAATTCATGTGCTTTAAACATTAAGGGAGGCTGGGACTTGATGCTAAGCTGACAAATATGGTATATATCATAGCCTTAGAAATAAAGAAATATAATATTATCTACGTCTATTGCTTGTCATATGCCAACACATTTACCTAGGTTTTGCAATGCTAAGTTAAATTTAATGAGAAAAAAACATAAAGAAGCAAATGATAAAGGCAAGTTAAAACATTTGGCAGCATTTAAACAACAGACCACAGGCTGCATGTACATTTGCCTATGTAAGGAGGAAAGAAGATCATATTGGAAAAAAAATTCTGATGTTAATAGCTATCTCTACAACACTGCATGCATCTATTTCGCAAGAAGCAAATGAATCCACACTGTTCTGAGGGCAGTAGTGTTTTAATAAGGAACTGATTCCCTCTTGTGCTAGTTTGAACTCCCAGAGTTCAAATTCTGTTGTGTAACCCCAAGAGAAGCCATGCTCTTTAATCCTAATTCAGCATTTTTGGGTGGGATATTTTTATTGTTTCCGTGGATATGTGACCCATCCAGTTGTGGGTGGTATGTTTTGATTAGGCTATTTCCCTGAAGAAGTGTGTCCAATCATTCAAGTTGGTGTTGCTTACTAAAGTCCTTTAAGAGGGAACCATTTTGGAAAAAGCTTTAGAATCTACACAGTCAGATGCCTTTGGAGATGAGAAGAAATATGACCCCAGGGAAGACTTAGCAAATGAGGAGAGAAGGCTACCAGATGTCACCTGGTGCCTTCCAAACTGAGAGAGGTGTTCAGAAGCCAAAGACCCCAGTAGACACCAGGAACATGCCTTTCCAGCTGACAGAGGTGTTTAGGATGGCTTCAGCCTTTCTTGAGTGAAGATAAATTGTTGTTGGTGCCTTGATTTGAGCATTTTCATGGCCTTTGAACAGTAAACTTGCAACTTATTAAATTCTCTTTTTAAAAGCCATTCTGTTTCTGGTATATTGCATTCTGACAACTTCAACAAACTAAAACACCTGTTTTGCTTTACTTTAACATCAAAATTTAATTGCTACAACTGTAAGTGGACTATTGGCACATCAGAATTTCCTGAAACCTCAGAGTTAAGGTCCTATTGTTTATTCTAATTATTTTTCTCTCTAGATATATCAAAATCCACTATTGAAGTGTAGACAAAATGTGGCTTACAGACCATTCAATGTATGTCTTAAACCAAGGATTGTTACAAATGAATTTTATGATTTAATAATTACTATATATGCTCTAATTTCATAAATGAATGCATATATTGCTATCATACTTCTCCACCCAGACTAAAAAGGAACTTGCAAATTTCTTTCATGGTACATAATATATAATTTCAGAAAAGTGTGACACATATACACTGAAATCATAAAAATAATTTTTTCCAGTAAACAAGACAGGTCATTTATTGCCCTTGAAAATAAACTTCCTTAGCCATCATTTTCTAGTTATTGCTTTTCCCAATATCACATCAATGTTTAGAATTTAATTGTTTCTGAAAGTGGTCTACAGAATTAGAAATATCTTCTGTTCTTTAACCATTTTACCCATATTAGAAATTCAAAATTTCAAATATATGTATAAATTCACATATATATTTATATATAAATTTAATAATGATGTGATTGTGCAGCTTGAAATAAGAGGAAGCTAATATATTAAAGTGTAAGTTATCTGTGGAAAAGCTTATAGATACTCCCTTACATAACAAAAATATCTTTCATAATTTTTTCCAAGTGATTATATTATATAATGTAGATGTAAAATTAAGTAAAATACAAAATATAAAGGGTAGTTATAGTATTGCATATATGTCTCATTATGGTGACAAATATTATATCCTAAACTTACTAAATATGTAATATAATAGTTACATAAATGTAGATGTACATCACTGTGATTATATTTATGATGTTTTAACTATTTCTATTATTAAATATTATTCCAAAGTTAGAGTTAAGTGAGTAACTTATACCAACCCTATTAATATCAAATATATAGTAGCATGTATTAAGACAATATTCTTCTTTAGAAATGAACAACAAAGACTATAAAAGGATGGGCAATGGTGGCTCAGCAGGCAGAGTTCTTGCCTGCCATGCTGGAGGCCTGGGTTCAATTCCCAATGCCTGCCCATGCGAAAAAAAAAGGAACAGATAAAGACTATGAATGTATGTGAAGTGTTTTAATTTTAATATTGATGCATTTCATTGGTAAAGTTTTGATGAGGAAAATAAGCAAAACTTAGCCTTTAAATGTTGTTAGGGAGTATCAAAATTTGATAAAAAATAGTACAAAATCAGTCATAATAAACATTGCTTGAATAAAGAGAAAATCCAGGTGATGAAGATTTAATGTAAGTTTGATGGGTTAGATTTTAGTAATTAATTTCTAATAAACTTATACCACATAAATGCTACCAGGGTTTTTAGGACTGTTAATTGATGTGCTCACCAGAGAGTTTAACTGGTTTAATAATTCATGTAAGTAATCTTTGGAAGATATATATTTATGTACAATTTTTATAGATAACACTGATTGATATTAATATCAACTGATATTGATATTATGGTTGGTATTTCTCTACAATTCAAGAAAATTAACTTATATTTGTAATCTGTCAGAAAATATATTCTAGACCTTACTGTAATAAGAAAAAACTGTTAAATAAATAAGACATGGCCTTGTCCTTGTTTTCAGATCTTGCTTCATCAATTATTCTCTTTTCTGCCTATAACTTTAACCTGTAGCCTAAAAATATGACCAATTTTCACTATGAAGCATTCACCCTTGTCTCTGCCTCCTCTCCAGGAATTTTTATGACTTTCTTTCATCATTAATAACCAGGTTTTTGTAAGTATAGTCTATAACATATCTTTTTTTTTTATCTCACACATTGAGGATAGGATGTAATAACTTTTGATCCTGATAGATTATATTCACTAAAGTTGGATATGTGTATATTCAGTTGCCCAGTAATTATTTTTATATATGTATTAGTTCTCATTCTCTTTTATATATTTTTATAACAATTTTATTTTTATGCTTTGGATTGCCAGCTCACTTTTGGGAAGAACTTCTTATTTTTAGGGTTTACTATTATTATTCATAATGGTAACATACTACATTGCTTGGCACACCAAAAGAACTGAATTAAATGCAGTTTGTTTTAATCTGGCCTATAATACTGTGTAAATAACCATGAAAAGACAAGAGTCAATCATTTGTAATCAGCTGTATGGTTTGATTTTATGAAGATTTTGAGATAAGAGAGACATCTCTCAAACTCAGGGTTAGAATTCTTTTGGCAAGTTTTAACATTAGTGGACTGCTATTTAATCACTGTTCATGTATAAAGTTGCAGTAGATACTGTGCTTTCTCTTCAGCTTCCATTACTCCATAAACCCAACTTTGCCTAAATTGATCCTACCCTCAACTCCAGAATTGGTCTGTTATTGGACTTAGCCAATCAGAAATATTTTATTATTATCACTGCATTGTAATTATTCAAATGAAATAAGGTTGTTAAATAAGAGTGAAGGGGGTGAAAATGTAATTTAATGGTAGAATTCACAGCAGTCATGTAGGAGATCCAGGTTCGATTTCCAGCCCATGCCCTTCTCCCCAAAAAACACAAAAAACAAGCAAGGAAACAAACAAAATAAACAAAACAAATGGTGCTTCAATAAAGGGATACTTATATGGAAAAAGAATGAAATATGACCCCCGCCATACAATATATATATAAAAAAAAAAGGGAAGCCCAGGGCTTTTCATGGTAGAAAATCAGCTGTCTCTCTTTTCAAATGTTGTGAGCTAATAACGTGAAGCCTATACTGATAACCTGAGAGAAGCCTACCTAAGAACTAGAAGCAAAGAGCAAGATGAGTCAAGAGAATTGCTTATGAACTGAGTGAGAGTCTTGATAAAACCCATATTATTAGTACTTTTACATTATTAATGCTTTTACTTATTAGTACTTCCTCTGGGATGTTTGCCCCAATTAACTATGATATTCTCCTATTGACAACTATTGGGTCAGGACTGTGCGTGTACTTAGGATGGTCCAATAGAAGACTACACTGACAGCATGATAATGGATAAGTACATGGATCTAGGACTGTTGTAGAAGTGTTGCTATAAAGTAATGTAGGAAAAATGAAGAAAGAGGAACTCAGAAAATTGCAGAAAAGCAGTTCTGAGTTCCTACTAAATTTGACTGAAGTTTAGCCAATCTGTTTACTTTTCATTTACTTAATTTCAAAACTTCCTGTTATATATTTATTCCATTTCAGACTTTTAAAAATAAACATTAGCCCTTGACAGTGAAGTCTGACCCACATTATATCATATATCAAGTCTTAGACAATATGTGAGAGAATGTCCACACTACCCAGACAACTTACTATTATGATTCCCAATTTTTAGATGAGAATATTCAGTTTTTGAGTAGTTATATAAGCTTCCCACAGTCAGACAACGAATACCTGGTAATTCCCGTATCCAGAATTTGAACCAAATCTTTTTTCATTCTAAGATCTATTGCTAGTGTCAGGGAAAATTCTTATAAAAATCTCACAAATCTGCACAACCTCTCATATGACACCAAAGTGGTCCTAGAATTTCTGGATTCTGTAACATATTTTTCTTATTAACATTACTTGACAAACGAGCATAGACGCAAAATTCTTCAATAAAATATCAGCAAATCAAATCCAACAACACATTAAAAGAATTATACACCATGACTAAGTGAGGGTTATACCAGGAATGCAAGGATGGTTCAACACAAGAAAATCAATTAATGCAACACAGCACATTAACAAATCACAAGGGAAAAATCACATGATGATTTCAATTGATGCTGAAAAAGCATTCAACAAAATTCAGCATTATTTTCTTATTAAAACACTCCAAAGGATAGGAATAAAATGTAACCACTGATAAAGGGAATATGAGAAATTGAAATGATAGCCAACCTCATACTCAATGGAGAGAGACTGAAAGTTTTTCCCTTAAGATCAGATACAAGACAAGGATGCCCATTGTCAGCAGTATTATTCAACATTGTGTTAGAAGTTCTAGCTAGAGCAATTAGGCAGGATGAAGAAATAAAAGACATCCAAACTGGAAAGGAAGAATTAAAAATCTCATTATTTGCAGATGATATGATGCTATACTTAAAAGATCCTGAGAAATCTGCATCCAAGATACTTGAGCTAATAAATTCAGCAAGGCAAAAGATATAAAATTGCTATACAAAAATCAGTACCATTTCTATACACAAGTAATGAGTTAGCTGAGGAGTCAGTTAAGGAAAATAGCAGCTAAAAGAATCAAATACTTAGGAATGAACTTAACTAGGGATGTAAAGGACTTGTACACAGAAAACTACATAACATTGCTAAAAGAAATCAAAGGAGATCAAAACAGGTGGAAAGACATTCACAGCTAATGGATAAGAAGACTAAATATAGTTAAGATGTCAATTCTCCCAAAATTGATCTACAGATTCAACGTAGTACCAATCAAAATTCCAACAACCTACTTTGAAGATTTGGAAAAGTTAATTACCAAATTCACCTGGAAGAAAAAGAGACCCCGGATAGCTAAAAGCATCCTAAGAAAGAAGAATGAAGTGAGAGGATTAAAACTCCCTGACTTCAAAACCTATTATAAAGCCACAGTGGTCAAAACAGCATGACACAAAGACCAGCACAAGACAGAAGCACTGACCAATGGAATCAAATCAAGAGTGCAGAAATAGACCATCAAATCTATAGTCAACTAATTTATGACAAGGTGCCCAAATCCTCTGAACTGGGACGAAATAGTCCTTTCAGTAATTGGTCATGGAAGAACTGGATATCAATAGCCAAGAGAATGAAAGAAGACCCCTATCTTACACCCTACACAAAAAATAACTCAAAGTGGATTGAATACCTAAATATAAGAACTAGCACCATAAAACTTCTAGAAGAAAATATAGGGACACATCCTCAAGACTCATTAATAGGAAGTAACTTCCTAAACTTTATACTCAAAGCACAAGCAACAAAAGAAAAAAAAAAAGATAAATGGGAACTCCCCAAAATCAAATGCTCCTGCACCTCAAAAGACTTTATCAAAAAGTTGAAGAGGCAGCCAACTCAATGGGAGAAAATACTTGGAAATCATGTATCAGATAAAGGTGTGATTTCCTATATATATACAAAGAAATCATAAGAACAGCAAAAGAACAAACAATCCAATTATAAAATGGGCTAAGGATATGAATGGGCATGAGGGCTGTGCTGCTACAAAAAGGAACATTGTCATGAGACATGCAATGATGTGAATGAATACGTGGGATATTTGGTGAGACAATATCACCCAGAAACAAAAACAATTGTATGATCACCTTTAAAAACTGCTTATAAGAATACAAGGGCACAGACTTCCGGAGAAGATGGTGGGTCTTGGTTCCTCCTCCAGAACAGCTACTAGGGAGGTGGAAATGATACAGGACAGCTCCCAGAGCCATGACAGAGACCAAGAGGACAGCGTACCCCATTCTGGAACGGCTGACTGGCTGGGAGAACCCGCTCGGGTGAGATCGCCGAGGGGCGCAGGCTTCCCCGGGCTGGGGCAACAGGCGGCCGGAGACCCTCCCTCCCTCCTTCCCGGGCCAGCTGGGAGAATTGGACAGCGGTCCACACAGGCCCCGGCGGCTGGCACCCCTCCCCCATGCGCGGCCCCCCGGACCAGCTGGGAGAATTGGATCGGTTATCCGCAAGCTACGGAGAATGGCGACCGGGGTCCCTTCCAAACACGTGGCTTCCCGGTCCGGCTGGGAATGGTGGATAGGCACTCCCCCAAGCCGCGGTGGCTGGTGCCCTCCCCGCCACGCTTGACACCCCGGGCCGGCTGGGAAATTTGGACAGGCGCTTCCCCAAGCCTTGGAGGTCAGCGCCCCCCCCCACCACGCTTGGTGCCCTGGGCCGGCTGGGAAATTTGGACGGGCACTCCCCCAAGCTGCGGAGGCCAGCGACCCTCCCCACGTGCGGATCCACGGGCAGGCTGGGAGAATCGGATTGGCACTCCCCCAAGCCGCTTTGGCTGGCGACCCCCCCCTACAGCGAGAGTTTTCCAAAGTTAAAGGAGTCACAGCATCTTTTACTGGTGGGACCTGCAGACAAATGAGCACCATGAGCGCCACCTACTGGGAAGGATAAGAAAAACAGAGCCCAGAGATTTCACAGAAAAATCTTTCAACCTGCTGGGTCTCACACCCAGGGAAATCTGATTAAATGCCCAGACACCAGCAGAAGATAATGGATCACACTCAGAAAATTGAAGATATGGCCCAGTCAAAGGAACAAACCAATAGTTCAAATGAGATACAGGAGCTGAGACAACTAATGCGGAATATACGAACAGAAATGGAAAACCTCTTCAAAAACCAAATCAATAAATTGAGGGAGGACACGAAGAAGACATGGGCTGAACAAAAAGAAGAAATAGAAAAACTGAAAAAACAAATCACAGAACTTATGGGAGTGAAGGATAAAGTAGAAAAGATGGAAAAAACAATGGATACCTACAATGGTAGATTTAAAGAGACAGAAGCTAGAATTAGTGAATTGGAGGATGGAACATCTGAATTCCAAAAAGAAACAGAAACTATAGGGAAAAGAATGGAAAAATTTGAACAGGGGATCAGGGAATTGAATGACAATATGAAGCGCACAAATATACATGATGTGGGTGTCCGAGAAGGAGAAAAGAAGGGAAAAGGAGGAGAAAAACTAATGGAAGAAATTATCACTGAAAATTTCCCAACTCTTATGAAAGATCTAAAATTACAGATCCAAGAAGTGCAGCGCACCCCAAAGAGAATACACCCAAATAGGCGTTCTCCAAGACACTTACTAGTTAGAATGTCAGAGGTCAAAGAGAAAGAGAGGATCTTGAAAGCAGCAAGAGAAAAACAATCCACCACATACAAGGGAAACACAATAAGACTATGTGTAGATTTCTCAGCAGAAACCATGGAAGGTAGAAGACAGTGGGATGATATATTTAAATTACTAAAAGAGAAAAACTGCCAACCAAGGCTTCTATATCCAGAAAAATTGTCCTTCAAAAATGAGGGAGAAATTAAAACATTCTCAGACAAAAAGTCACTGAGAGAATTTGTGACCAAGAGACCAGCTCTGCAAGAAATACTAAAGGGAGCACTAGAGTTAGATATGAAAAGACAGAAGAGAGAGGTATGGAGAAGAGTGTAGAAAGAAGGAAAATCAGATATGATATATATAATACAAAAGGCAAAATGGTAGAGGAAAATATTATCCAAACAGTAATAACACTAAATGTTAATGGACTGAATTCCCCAATCAAAAGACATAGACTGGCAGAATGGATTAAAAAACAGGATCCTTCTATATATCTGTCTACAGGAAACACATCTTAGACCCAAAAATAAACATAGGTTGAAAGTGAAAGGTTGGGAAAAGATATTTCATGCAAACAATAACCAGAAAAGAGCAGGAGTAGCTATACTAATATCCAACAAATTAGACTTCAAATGTAAAACAGTTAAAAGAGACAAAGAAAGACACTATCTACTAATAAAAGGAACAATTAAACAAGAAGACATGACAATCATAAACATTTATGCACCGAACCGGAAAGCCCCTAAATACGTGAGGAATACACTGCAAACACTGAAAAGGGAAATAGACACATATACCATAATAGTTGGAGACTTCAATTCACCACTCTCATCAATGGAAAGAACATCTAGACAGAGGATCAATAAAGAAATAGAGAATCAGAATATTACTATAAATGAGCTAGACTTAACAGACATTTATAGGACATTACATCCCACAATAGCAGGATACACCTTTTTATCAAGTGCTCATGGATCATTCTCAAAGATAGACCATATGCTGGGTCACAAAACAAGTCTTAATAAGTTTAAGAAGATTGAAATCATACACAACACTTTCTCGGATCATAAAGGAATGAAGTTGGAAATCAATAATAGGCAGAGTGCCAGAAAATTCACAAATACGTGGAGGCTCAACAACACACTCTTAAACAACGAGTGGGTCAAAGAAGAAATTGCAAAATAAATTAGTAAATACCTCAAGGCGAATGAAAATGAAAACACAACATATCAAAACCTATGGGACGCAGCAAAGGCAGTGCTAAGAGGGAAAATTATTGCCCTAAATGCCTATATCAGAAAAGAAGAAAAGACAAAAATTCAGGAATTAAATGTCCACTTGGAAGAACTGGGCAAAGAACAGCAAACTAACCCCAAAGCAAGCAAAAGGAAAGAAATAACAAAGATTAGAGCACAAATAAATGAAATTGAAAACATGAAAACAATAGAGAAAATCAATAAGACCAGAAGTTGGTTCTATGAGAAAATCAATAAGATTGATGGGCCCTTAGCAAGACTGACAAAAAGAAGAAGAGAGAGGATGCAAATAAATAAGATCAGAAATGGAAGAGGAGACATAACCACTGACCTCACAGAAATAAAGGAGGTAATAACAGGAGACTATGAACAATCTTACGCTTATAAATACAACAATTTAGATGAGATGGACGGGTTCCTGGGAAGACATGAACAACCAACTTTGACTCAAGAAGAAAAATAGATGACCTCAACAATCCAATCACAAGTAAAGAAATTGAATCAGTTATTCAAAAGCTTCCTAAAAAGAAAAGTCCAGGACCAGACGGCTTCACATGTGAATTCTATCAAACATTCCAGAAAGAATTAGTACCAACTCTCCTCAAACTCTTCAAAAAAATTGAAGTGGAGGGAAAGCTACATAATTCATTCTATGAAGCCAACATCACCCTCATACCAAAACCAGGCAAAGATATTACAAAACAAGAAAACTACAGACCAATCTCTCTAATGAATATAGATGCAAAAATCCTCAACAAAATTCTAGCAAATCGAATCCAACAACACATTAAAAGAATTATACATCATGACCAAGTAGGATTCATCCCAGGTATGCAAGGATGGTTCAACATAAGAAAATCAATTAATGTAATACACCATATCAACAAATCAAAGCAGAAAAATCACATGATCATCTCAATTGATGCAGAGAAGGCATTTGACAAGATTCAACATCCTTTCCTGTTGAAAACACTTCAAAGGATAGGAATACAAGGGAACTTCCTTTAAATGATAGAGGGAATATATGAAAAACCCACAGCTAATATCATTCTCAATGGGGAAAAATTGAAAACTTTCCCCCTAAGATCAGGAACAAGACAAGGATGTCCACTATCACCACTATTATTCAACATCGTGTTGGAAGTTCTAGCCAGAGCAATTAGACAAGGAAAAGAAATGCAAAGCATCAAAATTGGGAAGGAAGAAGTAAAACTATCACTGTTTGCAGACGATATGATACTATACATCGAAAACCCAGAAAAATCCACAACAAAACTACTAGAGCTAATAAATGAGTACAGCAAAGTAGCAGGTTACAAGATCAACATTCAAAAATCTGTAGCATTTCTATACACTAGTAATGAACAAGCTGAGGGGGAAATCAAGAAACGAATCCCATTTACAATTGCAACTACAAGAATAAAATACTTAGGAATAAATTTAACTAAAGAGACAAAAGACCTATACAAAGAAAACTACAAAAAACTGTTAAAAGAAATCACAGAAGACCTAAATAGATGGAAGGGCATACCGTGTTCATGGATTGGAAGACTAAATATAATTAAGATGTCAATCCTACCTAAATTGATCTACAGATTCAATGCAATACCAATCAAAATCCCAACAACTTATTTTTCAGAAATAGAAAAACCAATAAGCAAATTTATCTGGAAGGGCAGGGTGCTCCGAATTGCTAAAAGTATCTTGAGGAAAAAAAACGAAGCTGGAGGTCTCACGCTGCCGGACTTTAAGGCATATTATGAAGCCATAGTGGTCAAAACAGCATGGTACTGGCATAAAGATAGATATATCGACCAATGGAATCGAATAGAGTGCTCAGATATAGACCCTCTCATCTATGGACATTTGATCTTTGATAAGGCAGTCAAGCCAACTCACCTTGGACAGAACAGTGTCTTTAATAAATGGTGCCTAGAGAACTAGATATCCATATGCAAAAGAATGAAAGAAGACCCGTATCTCACACCCTATACAAAAGTTAACTCAAAATGGATCAAAGATCCAAACATTAGGTCTAAGACCATAAAACAGTTAGAGGAAAATGTAGGGAGATATCTTATGAAACTTACAATTGGAGGTGGTTTTATGGACCTTAAACCTAAAGCAAGAGCACTGAAGAAAGAAAGAAATGGGAGCTCCTCAAAATGAAACACTTTTTTGCATCAAAGAACTTCATCAAGAAAGTAGAAAGACAGCCTACACAATGGGAGACAATATTTGGAAATGACATATCAGATAAAGGTCTAGTATTCAGAATTTATAAAGAGATTATCCAACCCAACAACAAAAAGACAGCCAACCCAATTACAAAATGGGAAAAAGACTTGAACAGACACCTACCAGAAGAGGAAATACAAATGGCCAAAAGGCACATGAAGAGATGCTCAATGTCCCTGGCTATTAGAGAAATGCAAATCAAAACCACAATGAGATATCATCTCACACCCACCAGAATGGCCATTATCAACAAAACAGAAAATGACAAGTGCTGGAGAGGATGTGGTGAAAGGGGCACACTTATCCACTGTTGGTGGGAATGTCAAATGGTGCAACCACCATGGAAGGCAGTTTGGCGGTTCCTCAAAAAGCTGAATATAGAATTGCCATACGACCCAGCAATACCAGTGCTAGGTATCTACTCAAAGGACTTAAGGGCAAAGACACAAACGGACATTTGCACACCAATGTTTATAGTAGCGTTATTTACAATTGCAAAGAGATGGAAACAGCCAAAATGTCCATCAACAGAGGAGTGGCTAAACAAACTGTGGTATATACATACGATGGAATATTATGGAGCTTTAAGACAGAATAAACTTATGAAGCATGTAATAACATGGATGGACCTAGAGAACATTATGCTGAGTGAGACTAGCCAAAAACTAAAAGGCAAATACTGTATGGTCTCACTGATGTGAACTGACATTCGAGAACAAACTTGAAATATGTCATTGGTAACAGAGACCAGCAGGATTTAGAAACAGGGTAAGATAATGGGTAATTGGAGCTGAAGGGATACAGACTGTGCAACAGGACTAGATACAAAAACTCAAAAATGGACAGCACAATAATACCTAATTTGTAAAGTAATCATGTTAAAACACTGAATGAAGCTGCATCTGAGCTATAGGTTTTTTTTGTTTGTCTGTTTGTTTGTTTGTCTTTTTTTTCCTTTTTCCTTTGCTTTTTTTAACTATTATTATTATTTTTATTTTTTCTCTATATTATCATTCTATATCTTTTTCTGTTGTTTTGCTAGTTCTTTTCCTAAATCGATGCAAATGTACTAAGAAATGATGATCATGCATCTATGTGATGACGTTAAGAATTACTGATTGCATATGTAGAATGGAATGATTTCTAAATGTTGTGTTAATTTCTTTTTTTTTCTTTAATTAATTAAAAAAAAAAGAATACAGGGGCACAGATTGTAAGCTTTTAGATCAGACACATTAAGTCCAGAGTGGTGATTATTATTTCTGGATTGTGAAAGGCTGTTTTATATATATAACTAGATACTTAGAAATAAAAACAAAGCTGAACAGGTTGGGGTTAAAGTAATTCAGGGAGGGCGGGCCATGGTGGCTCAGCAGATAAGAGTGCTTGCCTGCCATGCCCGAGAACCCGGGTTCGATTCCCGGTGCCTGCTCATGTAAAAAAAAAAAAAAGTAATTCAGAACATAGGGGTAAGGAAGACAGTGTCTATATTTTAGAACCACACATACTCTTTGAGACCAATGAAAGCAAGGTTTATTTGACCTGGAACTGAAATTTTCTGTGGTGCATAATGTAATTCAACCTATCTGTATAGCTCATTTGAACAACTGAAACATAGAGAACCCAGAATGAGAAAGAAGTCCTTTAGTCCTGTATACATTATTGTAATGCCTGGAACCATCCTAGAGTATATTAACCAGATAATCAAAAAGTGTTAGCAAAGTCCCCTGAGGGAGGGGAGAAAGACTATGGAACTATCAAACCTTACCATCAGGAAATCCTCTGATATTGTGTCAAACTTTAGGGACACCCAAATCAATAGGCCATGCCTTCAATTCATGAGGTTTACACTTGTGAAGCTTATGTAGGTAGCGGAGAAGCTTAGCTGACCTATAGGCATGCTTAAGAGTTACTTCTGGAGGACCTCTGTTGTTGCTTAGATGCAGCCCCAGTCTCTCTAAGCCCAACACTGCAAGTGAAATCATTGCCTTCCTTCCTATGTGGAACATGACATCCAGGTATGAAAGTCTCCCTGGTGATGTGGGAGAGGACTCCCAGGGATGAATCCAGCCTAGAACTGTGAGATCAACAATTCCATCCTGACCAAATGGAGGAAAAGAAGTGTAATTAAGTATCAGTGGCAGAGAGAGTTCAAATAGAGTCAAGAGGCTACTCTGGAGGTTGCTCTTATGCAAGCTTCAGGTGGAACTTGTTACCTATCATAGCCTGCCAACCCCCAACCAGGAACATTCTAGCCAATCCTAAAGAACACCTAGGGCAATATATAAGATTCCACAAGGGTTCCAGGCACTACAGTAACTTTCCAGAAATCTACAACCTCCAGATGGGTCCCTGGTCCAGATAAGTCTTGAAACCTAGCCCAGCCTCTCCAGAACATCAGATGGTTCCATCTTCCTACCCCGTATTAGTGACAGACCCTTCCAATATCAAAAATTTAGAATTGCCAAAGCCCAAACAACTCCAGTGAGAGGTATGGAGAGATTAAAGGTGATGGTGGAATTATACACAGAAGATAAGACTTACCAAATGAATATGAATGCTAAATCATTAAATTGATATCTCTTTAGTCTCCAGTATTTTAGAAGAGCTAGAAGTAAAAACCTAAAATTGTGAAATTATAACCCATGTCAAAGTCTGAAATATGTTCTACAACTAATTTTGATGCTGTGTTTGGAAATTTATAGCTGTTTTGTATATATGCTATTGTTCACAAAAAAAAAGAAAGAAAAAAAGTCAATTGTGAAGATAAAAAAGTATTTAAGCCCGCTAGCTTCCTATATTCTGGAGTAGCTAGAGGGAAAAATATGAGAGGATTGTATGGTAACCCATGACAAACGCTGGGATCTATCCTGTAACCACTTTTTGAAGAATTCTCTGAAAACTACTGCTTTTTTATTTCCTTGCTTTGTGTATATGTTATACTATACAATAAAAGATATTTTTTAAATCAAGTTAAAAGCTATTATTCAATGTTTTGTAAAACAATAAAGCTGAAATTTAGAACTTTTTAAAGTTCAAAAATTAGTTCAAAAATCCATCCAAAAAGAGATGGATCAGTAAGTTAAAATTAGGCTGTCTTATTTAAACATGTGACATATTATTCTTATCATTTAACAATTTAATATTATTCAAATAGTTGATTCAGAGTTCATAGCAAAGAGTTAAGAATAGAAGTGCCATCTTGTATGTTGAACCTGGGCCACATCAGTGGATATAAACATAATCTAAATGTAAACTTTGGTTTACATCTGTGGTATGCAGAATAATACCCCCCTCTCCCCACAAAGATATCTTCATCCTAGTATCCTGAACCTGTGAATATGTTGACTTACATGACAAAGGGACCTTGGCAGATGTGACAGTGTTAAGGATCTTGAGGAGATGATGCTATCCTGGATCTACTGTGTGGTTCCAATGTAATCACAATGGTCCTTTCAAGGGAAATAGGAGAAGCAGAACTAGAGTCAGAGAAGGCAATGTGATAACAGAATCAGAGGGGGGATGGGAGTGGGTCCATGAGGCTAAGAATGCGGACAGCCTATAAAAGATGGAAAAAGCAGGCAAACAGATTTTCCTTTACAGCCTTCAGAAGAATCAAGCTTCAGCAATGCCTTAATTTTAGTCTAGTAATACCTATTTCAAATTTCTTAACTAAAGTACTGTACCATACTAAATCTGTGTTATTTTAATCCACCTTGTTTGTTGTGGTTATTTAAAACAACAATAAGCAATCAATACAATATGACAATCATTATTTAATTCAGTATTTCATTTATATAAGAAATATAAATTTTATTGTGTATGATGTGATTTGATATTAATAAGGATCAGTCTCTCTCCCATAATATTTTGATAATTTCACAATTTAACTAACATGAACTTATCTGTTGTGATAAATTCTGATGAATACATTAAAATTTTTGCTGTCATAAGGCTTGCAAAACCAAGCAAAAATGCTCAAACAGAATTAATTCTGCTATTGTCTTTTTCTTCTTTTTCATGACACTACTATCCTCTATCTTCCAAATATATCATATCTCCTTATCTTCCAGAACTCTCATATATCTTACATATAAAAAATCATTAATTACCATGAATTTCAAAATATTGTGACTACGAATCGCTATTTACTAACAGCAGTCCTGATTTATGCCCATTTACCCACATTCCGTTCTAGTTTGGCATTTTCCCTGCAAAAACTGCCGTACATTAAATGATCAACTGGTTCCTGAATATTTAGATTGCCTTTTAAATAATAAGAGATATTCGGTATGCATGTGTTTGTGTCAAATATATTCATTCTAAATATATTTGTGAGAGGTACAGGTACATCTAAAGCAATCTTCTTTACTAAACAAAATTAAGAGTAAAAATTAGAAGAGATGAGGGGTAAGGAAATTTTCACAAACTATTTCTGGAATTGTAAACTGGAGAGTGATTTCTATACATTTAGGAAATATAGAAATACAAAGTTCCCTATAAAACAAAAATTTTGCCTCTGAGTATACAATTCAGAAAAATTTCTAAATGCTAATAGGATACACATGAGGATATTTGTCGCAGTATTGTTTTAATAACAAAAATGTCGTAATGAACTTACTAAGAGTATTAATCTTTATAAACAATGTACATCACATAAAATTAATAAATAATACCTATAAACATGAACAAATAGGCATCTCAAATATATATGGTTTGATGACAGATATAAATGACAGGATGGGATGATGATACAAAATACCATCAAATAACATAAGAGCATATATACACATACAACATGTTTTGTTCCTGGTTATGCTGTATGGAAACATAAAAGTGAAAATTTGATCAAACAGAAAAGAAATAGTGCCTAGAATTAGAGATAGATTATGAGAGGGACAAAACATATAACATTAAAATTACAATAAAATATGAATCACCAAGGGGCCAATATTGTTTTTTGCCTCAAATAAGGAATTCCATTTATTGAGGTCTTAAAATGCAATCATTTAATTAATCACAGTTTTATGTAACATTGGAGACAAATGAATTGAACTAACGATATTGCATTGATCGGATAAAAGAACTAGATGCAAGAATCAAAACCGCAGAAATAATATGCAAAGATGCTGTCTACTTGAAAATTATAAAAGTAAGGTTTGTGTGTTTATATTCCACATAACAGTCTTATATGTATAATACAAAACAATGACTTTTTAAATCTTGCATAGTTATTTATCTATTTCTACATCCATCTTCTAAATATTTGTCTATATGAAAGAAATTGGCTTATCGTCTAAGGTCCTATCCTGATTCATGAAAGAGAGTAGAGTGAGCAAATGATATAAGAAGTAGAACGTTAGCTTGGTGTAAAAATAAATTTTTACATCAGACAAGGGAGATGAAACTGACCCACAGGTGTGAAATACCAATCATTTTACGCAAAAGTTGCTACTAAACTCAGAACTAAGCAAATTGCTGATCAGGTGACATGATATAATTCTTCAAATGCTTTACATTTCATGGGTACCATCTCCAGAAAACATATGAATATAGTGGAGACAAATTTGGATTCCTATACTTAGGCATTGATCAAACTCCAGAGTTTATTGCACGTAATTCAGCAACATTTTTCTGTCCAAAGTTTTGTAAATCCAAAGAAGATACAAATGATTTTGCTGGGGCCATCAAAAATTAAAGACACTATACACAAAAAATAAATAAACAAAAATAGATGTTTCCAACTACCCACCAGAAAAAGATTCTAACATCAAAAACTTTCAAGTAGAACTACATAGTAATTTCTTGATTAATGTGCCATGTAATGAAAGAGATGCTTGAGCATGACTTTTTTCAATCTATGTAATAGGAACAGTACTCTTTTACATGCTCTGCAAAGTATTACCAGGGTAAAAGAGCTTCAGAGGAAAAAATATTGTCTATGAGAGTATTAGATTGCCATTTCTGCCCTCTATATGAGTTTGTGTATCAGTATATTGTAAATACTTTGAGTCCTAAAATATATGTTATTGGAATTTACAAAAGTAAATTACATAAGCTTTATTTGTTTATGTCTTCAAGTATTAAAGCAGAAAAACAAAACATACAGAATAAAATCTTTCAATTGCAGGTTTGTTTCTTTGTTTTTATCTTATGTGGGGAAATAATTAAGGGTTTGTGTTTTTTTTTATTTTTATTTTATTTATTTTTTGCATGGGCAGGCACTGGAAATGGAACCTGGGTTCCAACATGGAAGGCAAGAACTCTGCCTGCTGAGCCACCATGGCCCACCCAGAAATAATTAAGTTTTAAATTTCTGAAGGTATAAAAAGAAAAGGATTATCTTAATTTGTGAGGTTTGCTATGACAAACACCATACACTGGTTGGCATAAACAACAAGAATTCATTGTCTACTCAGCTTTGGAGACTAGAATCCGATATTAAGGTATCACCAGTATCTTCCTCCAAAGTCTGTATCATTCTAGTGCTAGATTTCTGGCAAACCTCTATCCAATGGCGATCCATCTCTTCTTGTCTCCTCACTACTGACTGACTAACTGGCTAAATCCAAATTTTTTGTGCCTATAAGGAATCCAATAATGCATATTAGGATCCAACCTCATTGACTTTGGCCTCACCCAGATAAGATCTTCAAGATCTGTTCACAAAGGAGTCTACACCTACGAGACTGAGGATTAGGACATGAACTGTCTCTATGTAACACACAATTCAATTATTGACAGTACCCACCCTGGATCCTAAAGAGGCATGCTCTTTTTACATGTAAAATACATTCACCATATCCAAATATTCCCAAAGCCTTAAGCCATTTCAGTAACAACTCTAATTCCAAAATCTAATAAAAATCTGTTATGGGTGTGGTCTCTCCTGGGGAAAACTCTCTCTCCCTCTATAAACCTGTGGAATCTAGGAAAAAAAGTTATCTCTATCCAAAATAAATGGTATAACAGACATAAAATAGACATCCCCATTCTCTAAGGGAGGAACTACAGTGAAACAAAGAGTCACAGGCTCCAAGAAAGTTCAAACCACAGGAGGGCAAACTTCAATATATTTCAAATTTTAACAGACTTCTGATGATCTATGCTTTGACCTTTAGCCTGCTGGTGTGGGACCATACCCTTTGCAAGCATTGTCCAGGGACCAGGCTCTCCTTGAATGCTGGAGTATAGATCCCACCTTCTCTAAGTACCAAGCTGGTAACCATGATCTCAGCAAACACTTGGCTATAGGTGTCACCCTCATCAAGCACCAGAGTTGTGGCCATAGTTCCCCAAAAAACTGGAGCAGAAAGCTCAGAACACTGGGGCACTTACCCTTCTCTCTTGGCTCAAACAAATCACTTCTTTTTAGACCTTTGTTTCCATGGATCTGCATTTGAAGTCATTTTTTCCTTTATTTTTTTTTTCCATCTCTATGCTTTTCAGTTAAGGCTTACAGTGCTTTTGCTCATACAAAATTCTCAAAAACTTTGTTAGATTTGTATGAAATTCAATAGAGTCAAAGACAGGAGACATTCTGCCTGGATGATTGTATTTCTATTCCTGACTGACTCTGAGATGTTTGATTTGATCCACAAGTCATCCACCTGACTCCTTAGCCACACCCTATTTAACAAAGAGTTACTTATGAGAGCCCTGTTCTTTGGGAACTCAGCTTTTGGAGTGCAGGAAAGGTTCTGATAGAGATGCTTCTAGCTCCAGTCTCAGAGCATGTTATTTGGATAGACTCAGAGTTTTCCAAATCATCAATTGCTGATTCTCTACTGCTTAACAATTTGGTCATCAATTTATCTCTTTCCTCTCATATTTTACTATAAGCAGCAAATAGAATTCAGGATGTGCCTTTCGTATTTTGCTTGAAAATTTCCTCAGCTAAATATCCAAGTTAATTACATCGACGTTCTTCTTTCCATTTGACATCAGAACACAGTGTCAGCAAGTTCTCTACTATTTTCTTCTAAGGATCACTTTTCATCTGGTTTCCTACTATATGTTCATTTATTTCTAAGGGCTCACCAGAAACACTCTTAATGTCTATATTTCTACCAACAGTTTCTCTAAGCAAATCCAAGCTTTTACTTTCAGTCTTCTCAAAATTCTTCCAGCCTCTACCCATTTATCAATACTGCCTCCACAATTTTAGGTATTTGTAATAGTCACACCCCATTCTTGGTACAAAAAGCAAAAAACTGTCTTAGTGTGCCAGGGGTGTTAGGACAAACAACACAAACTGGTCACCACAAACAACAGGAATTTATTGTTTCATTTTGGAATTAGATATTCAACATCAAAAGGCATACTTTTTCCCAGAGTCTATAGCATTCTGGTCCCTACTTTCTGGCAATCCTCTATTACATGGCAATCTGTCTCTTTCTTTCTCCTCATCTAGTTCTTTCTGACCTTCTAAGTCCAAATTGCATTTTGATTACAGTCCACCTTGACTCAATGTGACCTAATCTAGGAGGGTCTTTAAAGATGAGTCCATACTTATAGGAACTAGGGGTTAGGATTTGAACCTATGTTTATGAGGACCATGATTCTAACCCTGACGGGGATTTCACTGACAAGCAATAGAATTCCGTCTGAAATACCTAAACATATTTTAGCAATCACAATAATTTTTTGCAATAGATGTTTTTCCAGAAAACTAAAAAAACTCCTTTTCACACATAGATAATTTTCAAACACCTTTCTGAGGGTCTTTGTGACAGATAAGCAAAGCAATATTTTTGAAATTCAAGAATGAAGAAATTAAGCTCATGTTGTCAAATGTCTTAACCAAAGTGAAGCACCAATAATTGACAAAGTTATCACGCAACCAGGTTTTCTGATATCTAATCCAAAGTATTCCTGCAGCTTCTGCTGTTACCTTTAACCACAAGAAACAACCATGAGAAGTACGTAAGGAAGTAATAATATTATTAGGATTAATTTTAAATGTAAAGTTTTCTTTTGTTAATGCCTTTATAAGAGAAAAATATTAAGCTCTTGTCATATATCAATTAAAAGCTTGAACAGTTTATAAGTAAAAGCAATTTCCATGGATGCCTGGAGAAAATAATAATTTTGAATCAAAATAACAAATCAAATGTCACGGTCTACTTTCTGGTAGTTTAACACTGAGATGGTCACTCACCTCTGGCAGATGTAGGAAGCAGGTTTTCACTTTTGATGACACTGATACCCACACACAAACTGCATGACACCTACCTACAGTATCTTCTGGGACAATAAAACTAAGAAACCTTAAACTAAGAGCAAATCCAATGCTCCAATCCTTTGTATTTTGTTATTAAGAAGCATGTAAGAATAATTAAGAGTATAAAAATAGAACACAGGGCATACATATAATTTAAACAAGTATCATTGGATTAATGCGTTCACTTAAGGAGGACAGTTTAGTTTCCTAGTTCTTAAAATGAATGCCATTCAATGGTTCAGCTTCATATAAAGAAATGTATAGTCTTGCAGTTTCAGAGGCTAGTAGGCTTATTTCTTCCTGGGGTAGGTATCTTTTGGCTGGCTGGCAATCATTGGAACCATCTGGTTTTTCCTTCACATGGCAATATCTATGGTGCTATCTTCAGTTGTCTCTTCCAGATTCTTTTGATTTCCAATTGCACCCCATAGCTTCTGTTTCTTTGTCATATTCCCTTTGTTTATAAGGACTTCAGTTATATTGGAATATACTCCACTATCATTCAGTATGGGCACATCTTGACTAAGAACATCTTCAAAGTTAATATTTATAAATGGATCAGGGGTTGGGACATAAACCTGTCTTTCATGAGAGACACGATTCCATCCCCAAAGTGGTGAAGACCCACAGATATAATGCATAAATGGAGTATATAAACATTTTGGGCACAACATTATGTTGTTCACTACTGAGTATATATTTCTCTTTCAATTTAACTGTGCAGTGTTTAATGAAATGAACAGCAATGAAATTAATAGTAATTTGATTGTATTTCAAATCCAGTCAGCTACTTCACCCTCAAGCCAGTTCTTTACTAATGTAATTGTGCTCAGAGTCTTATTCCCAACATATACTAAAAAGTAAAGTGGACGTTTTTTATTAATCTTTAGTGAATACAAGTCTTCCTATATCTCTTTATTAATTATTCCAGAAATAAAAACTTTAAAAAAAGAAGACAACACAACAAATGTGGGAAAGGCCTGGCATTTTTTGACAGAAGACTTCAAACAAAATTTAATGGTGAATGGCCCCATAAACAAGACTACTTTACAGATGTAAAGTGTGACACCATCTTTAATACATAGACTGGCATGGAGAATGCCAGTGTATTTTAATTCATGTGATTTTCAGTATTGACAATTGACGTTGCCATTTTACAATATGATTATGTATACTATCTATATAACAATCATTTATCAACGCTAGTAAAATGCGTATATTAGTCAGCGTTCTCCAGAGAAACAGGAACAACTGGATATCTCGATATATCCATATTGATAACCTACGTCTAGCCATCCTGATTTCAGAAATGTGAAAATCAAAGAAACATGATGTCTTAATTTTTCATCTGCTATAACAAATACCATGAAATGGACTGGCTTAAACAAATACCATGCAATGGATTGGATATTTATTGGCTCATGTGTTTGAGACTAGGAGAAGTATAAAATGGAAACATCAGCAAGATGATGCCTTCTTCCTAAAGATTGGGGCATTTCTGGGCTGGCTGTGGGCAGTCCTAGTTCCTTGGCATTTCTGTCCATGGTAATGCCTTCACTTTTCTCTTCCAGATTCTGCTGACTTCCAGCTTCTTCCAATTTCTTTCTTTGTGTCTGAATTTCATTCCACTTTTAAGGATCACAGTAATACAGATTAAATCTAATTGATTCAACTGGACCGCACTTTAACTGAAGTAACAACTACAAGAGGTGCTATTTACGATGGTCCATACCCAACAGAATATGGATCAGACCAGGAACATGCTGAAGCTGGAGTACACATTTCAATCCACCACACATGGTAATTGGTAAAGAAGTGCCTCTTTCACTGAGAGATTAAATGTTATTGCAGATTTAGGAAACTCAGAAGCAAAACCTCTATGAAATCTCCAAGAAGTATTTGTTGATCTATTTCTATTTTATTGATCCATACCCCGCACATCTTAGATTTTTTTCTCCAATAAAATGCCCATGAGGAAACAATTAAACTGTAGGAGTATGAGGAAAGCAAACACAATTGTATAGAAGAAGGAACAGTGAAGTACTCAAGGTTTTAAAAGGAAACCTATTCTGCTTTTTTGAAATGCTGTATCATTATCATAGCTAAAGGCAGAACCCTTGCAACTCCACCCTTTTTCAACTAGACTTCTGAGTTTTTTTTTTTTTTTTCTGTTATAGGTCTTGTTATATGCAGATGTAAGAAGCCCAGAATTGAATCAGTATTATTGCAATTCCCATCCAAGTCAACACCCTCCATTCTTTTCGGATTGTTATGGAGTTCTATGGGGTACTATGTACACCAGGAAAACATGTTCTTAAACTTAAAACTCAACTCATGCTTGTAGATGTGAACCCATCTACATTTGAAGACATTTAGGACATTTAGGACATTTTGATGAGGTTACTTCAGTTAAGGTATGGCCTAATTCAATCAATTAATTCTTGCTCCCATTATTATTGGAGCCCTTTATAAATGGGTTGAATTTATACAGTAGGAGAAAAAGCCATTGAAAGCAAGATGCTGAAAGTCAATGGAACTGGGAAGAGAAGGAAGAGGCAACCAAATGCATTGCCACATGACAAAGAAGCCAAACCAAGGATCACAGGCAGTCAGGCCCAGAAAACAGCTTTTGAGAAGAAATCATTGCCTTGATGATGCCTTGATTTGGATTTCTTTCCTAGCCTCAAAACCATGAGCTAATAAATTCCCATTGCTTAAGCTAACTCATTGCATGTATTTGCTTGAGCAACCAAGGAAATTAAACGAGATGATCATATTACTTTCCAAAACATATGTGCCTACATATTTACATAGATTCATAGTGTCTCAGACAGTTTCTTTATGAGAGTTTAAACCTAGTTTGAACCATAAGAAGAATTGATTAAAGGATAGTGGGTAATTTATAGAATGTTTAAGGGGTGCAAATTACTGGTTGTGTTGACTATGTGGCCTTACAGGGCTGCCTGAAGGTGTTTTCTATGAACATCAAACATGAAGGTCTACATGCAATGTTTCTGTCACTACCACTCTTAGATCATCACATCACTCCACTATGAAAGTAATAGATTACAAACAACACTGGCTTCAACTTTCTCTCTGATGATTTGAAATATCTAGACTACATGCCTGCAACTTAGAGGCAAAAGAAGCTGAAACAGATAATTATGCCTTCTATCTTGGGGAGAGAGAAAATACATTTATGTTGTTTTATTTAAATCTAGGAAGGACATTAAAAAATAACATTGGTTGCTATAAATGTCCGCTACACATGCTTATATCTTTAAACATGCATAAATAGCTATGCCCTGGTTCCAAAGACCAACATCTTAGTTGTTGTTTTAGTTGCTAAAGCTGCCAGAATGCAATATGCCAGAAATGGATTGGCTTTTATAAAGGGGATTTATTTATTTACAAATTTACATTTCCTCAGAAAAAGGCAGCTGGCTTTCCTCTGGGTTCCTCTGTCACATGGGAAGGCATATGATGATGCCTATTGGTCTTATTTCCCAGATTCTGGGTTCAAATGGCTTTCCCTACAGCATTTCCAAATATTGGTTTATGTTGGCTCTGAGCACTGAGCTGAGCTGTGCTGAGTTGTGTTGACTGTAGAGTTAATCAGCCATAGATGAATTTCACATGCTGATGATTTAAGTCTACAGCAATAGAAAAACTGGGCACATCACCTAGGCAAGTTGACACTTGAACCTAACTAAAACAGTTGTTGTTTCTATATAGTTCATATTTCTGCTTTATCAAAATTACCTCTTTTTGATCTGAATTCTGAATGTACTTCTGTGGATGTGTCTGATGTTCCAATCCTTCAACCTTTATTAGGCAGGTCTTGCAAATAACTGCACCATGGTATGGCAGCTGATACCCTGATCTGTAGGTGTTCCCCAAAATAGTGAATTTTCAGAGAAATTTGATAAGAAAATACTTGAGGAAAATGTATTCAAAGAGTACTGGGAAAATGATCCCAACTATGTTTCATTTTATAGGATTATAGAATGTGGAATGTTATCCTAGAAATATTCTAACTCTAAAAGGGGACATAAGAAACAATACAATACTGATGTAATGAACAAAAAAACATCTAAAATGTCCATGAATAACTTGGCCAAATATTTTTCTATAGAGTCTACTGAGTTATCTCGTAGATAATACAATTTTATCATCTGAGTCATTCATTTTGACATGCAACTTCAGCATCAACAAATTCTCACCAATGCAGGCAGGCTATTCACCCAAATATGTCCAAAGGTCCATTGCAGAACATTCTTTATCAAGTAGATAATAGGTTATGAAGCTCTCTAACAGTATTACATCTCATGATATTGCTAACTTCAATTCTTTCCTTAGCAGTTCTATCATAGAGACATGAGCTAAAAGAGGAAAAACAATATAGCCTCTGTTTTTATGTTATATTTTCTAATTCATAATGGGCATATATTTTAAATAGCTAGAACAGGAGTTTATTCAGTTCTTGCCAACAACTGCCTTCAGCTGCGTTATTATTGATTTAAAAATATTACTCACCATAATCTGTTGCTTATAAATTTAATTATAGAAGGGACCATTAGTCATAAGATTTAAAGTTTCATATTTTGGTGAGTGTTTGAATGTGCACAGTTTATAGCAGTCTGGTTTGACAATCAAAGGTTCATTCAGCTGCATTGCACCCTGAGGAATGCAAGGCTTTGTTTATGGATGTATCTACCTGAGAACACAAAGTAACTAAAGCTTTCAAACAACTCCTTGTTTTTCTTTACTGACTTATGGCATTAAAAGCACCCAATACATTTAAGACATTCTGGCCCTTCATATAACCTGTAGCAGTTCTCTGAATTCAAAATCTTAGTGAGCATTCTAAAACAGAATACAGCAGCCATAAGCTTTACTGACTTTCAATGAATAATCATCTATTAATGTTCATGCCTTTCCCACGACAATTATCAGGGCTGTAAAAAAATTTAAATGTGAGAAACTGAGAGCAGGGATGGCAGAAAATATTAATTTTATTATGATAGCAAGCATTGATGAAATTTCTGCTCCAGCCACAAGCATCTATTTTAAAAGAGAATAGGGTATCTATACTAACACTCATTTATACTCTCAACACATGCATACACTCACAAAATAATACTCACATAAGATAAAAACTACATGTGAAACAATGTACACAGTACAAATCTCCATTTAAATGAAGTAAACCAGTTATAATAAAGCCCAATTAAGTCAACATATTACAAGGAGACAGCGGCTGGAAAAACCTATGGCATGCTTTGTGGGTGTTCATCCTGTCTATGAAGTAGGGATTGATAGCAATCAATTGATAATTAACATAATATGACCTTGTATGTGTGTGTATTATGTAATAATTCTACATAGTCATGCCAAACTTCTGCTCATTTACCACAGATAATAGTGTGCTAATGACATTAAAAAAAAACACATTGTTTGTCATTCAACTAGGGTACTATTAGGTATTTTATGAATTTTTAGTACTAACTTTGCTAACTTAATGCTTATATTTGACATTTCTCTCCATTACTCTTTGTAATGTAGAACAAACTTTCCATCAGGAACTATTTCTCTGCATATTTACCAAGTGACTTTCATTGGCAATTTATTGGCAAGTCTGAAAGCATAGTCATAATAGTACTACAGAAAGATGGCTATTGGTAACATATTTTATACAAAAAAATAATCAATCAAGAAGAAAGTTTAGATTGTGAAACAGTAAAAAAATAAAAGAAAGGAAAGAAATATACAAATTATGAAGCAATAAGATGAATAAACAAATGCTATATCTTTTAATAGTAGCTAGAAAATCATGTTATTAAGAAAATCACTGATAAAAGTATATGAGATGTAACAGTATGTTCCAATGTGGGTAAAATTTCATTACTTAGCATATTGATCTAATAAAACATTTTGCATATTTCTTCATTCAATAACACTAAAAATATTGCAAATCATGTATAATTTTTAACTTGAATATAATGCACTTTCAGAAGAAAAAGGGATGCTGATATACCCCTAATAATTTGACTATTCCAATTTGTTTCTATTTGGTTACCTTGAAGGTAAGTTCGATTTTATTTATTCTGATATACTTGTACAATTTTGATGCATTCTGCCTTATCAGTCATGTTGCTGAAAGTAGTTATTTTCTTATTACATTTGCATTTGGAAACCACTTGTCATAAAAACTCAAAGATAAGTATTTCACATTAGTAATGATGGTAAAACTAGATTATCATGCCATGAGTTAGCAAACTCTCAGGGATTTGGTGCATTAAATCAAACAAAAAGGAAGTTCAGGTACAATGAAAATGGCCTCTGGCTGTCTTATTTGATTGTTTTGTTTTTTTCCTGTCACTAAATGACTACCATTCCTTCAGCATTCTCTATTTCATTACTCAAATCCTGGTTTTCTAGTGTCCCCTCAATATCTGGATAACAGAGAAGATTGTTTTGGAAAAACAAGCACTGCCCTTGGTTTAAATATGCTATTGAACGGTGGCTCATAGGGTATTTTGAAGAAGCATAAGCTGTAATAAATCATGGCATCTACCAATGACAGTTTCAAATGAACACATTTATTGGGCCAGACAAGTACATCACTAAGAGTGTTATTTACTTCAGGTGCTGACATATAGTGCCAGATGTTGGATTTAGAACCTGACTCATGACTGCGGCTAAAAACTGCAATGGCATTTTAAAAGCATCTGTTTTGAACACTGATCCGAGTAAAATGCAAACCACAAACTTAATGTAAGCAATACAGAATGAGAGTTTAAAGTGATTACCTTGGGAAGTTTGGGAAGCATGAAGGAGAAGTAAATTCAGAACTGAACATGTCTTTGAAAGAGAGCTATTATTGGGTCTTTTTTTAAGACATGCTCACACGCAAGTATGTGAAATGTCTGGATAACTTCTAATGTGATAGTAAAAGGCTAATATTTTTTGAATGTGTAATATTAGATTTTAATAGATCCTCTGATAAATATCACCCTTGGACCTAGCAAGAGGAACTTATGAATTAGGACAATAACCATAAGTTTTGCAAGCTGCAAATGAATAATTTAGAATATGAAGAAATTTGTATTATTATAAGTTGTATACAAGCATTTCTGTAAATAGCATGTGTGGATCATGAAACGAAATCTTTATATTGACAATTAGATAGACATAGAATATTAAATAATTGCTAATAATTTTAATTGTATATATTTAATATGAATTAATGAACAGAATTAATTAAACATTATTTAAATAAATTTGATTTTAGTGATATGCATTAATTGAATATTTCTTTAATTAATCATTTAAACATTAGTTTGAACATTAATTAAAATTGCTATTCTGCATTTAATTTAAATTTGTAATTAAATATTTTATAAAATATTTTATAAGAATAATAATGTTATTAAATGCTTTGATCCTTTATATTTATTATAGTTTATACTTTTATAAAATGCATTCAAATTGTGCATAAGGAATAAATTCCCATTTCATTTGAAATTGTTGAAATCATTACTTTCAGTAGAACGGAAATTATATGAACATATTGATTAATATAGCCTAATATTTCTTTGTTGAATTGAAAGCAATAAACATAAACTTATTGGAATAAACATATAAATTATGAGTTATCTTTGTTTCATTTTCTCATTCTTTTGACCATTGGTAGCCCATTAACATCCAACCTGATAGTTACAATAAAATTAAGTCAGTCATCTTTTTATTATGCTTCTAGTGGTTTAAAAAGCATTTATTTACCATAGTTTAAATTGGTTTTCAATATGAAAGAATATTTTTTCAAGATAAAATAGAATATATGATACTCCAACATTTTATTAAGATGGTTTACACATGGAAGCAGAGGATTACTAGTCTCTCAAAGTCTTGGTAAAATCTCATTGAATCTTACTGGCCCTGAGACAAATTAACACAGCTGCTAGGGAACACTGTAAGGAATTACTGGAACAGTCAACACAGCAAAATGCACACTTAAGAGGCAGAGCAAAACTAAATCCCTTTGTTATTAACATGAGTCCTCTTGTATAAATTGAGTCTAAAACTAATTCTTTCCTGGGCATCTTAGATTTATCAGTCAAGACATACTGCTGTTGTTTTTGTTTGTTTTTAATAAGTCTATATTAGGTTTTTCTAAGAGTCTCAACTAATAAAACCTCACAGGTGAGAACTGGTTAGGAGGGGATTTTACAATACCTCTTCAACTGTGGTGGTTTGAAGCTGTATGCACCTAAGCAAAATATGTTCTTAAACCAAATTTTTTCCTGTGGGGTGAACCCATTGTAGGTAGAACCTTTTATGAGCTACATTAATTAAGGTGTGGCCTACCTCAATTAGGATGGGCCTTAATCCTAATACTAGAGTTCTTTATAAATGGCATTAATTCAGACATGGAAGGGAAAGCCACGGAAGCAAGAAGCTGAATTAACGTTTCCCAGCAGAGAAGGGAGAAACCAGCACACACTGCGATGCATCTTGCCATGTGAAAGAGAAGCCAAGAACTGCAGATTGCTTGTCTTTGGAAAGAAGATAATGCCTTGATTTGGCCATTTTCCCAGCCTCAAAACCATGAGTGAGTAAGTTCCCATTGTTTAACCTGAACCATTTCATGGTGTTTGCTTTGAGCAGCCTAGGAAGCTAAAACACTCATTCACTTCTCACCACAGGAAAAATAGCAACTTACTTGAATGAGGAAATTAGAGTAAAGGCAGCTGCTGGTATTCAGCAGAATCAGCAACTTGGTAGGAAGGACTGGACTTTGAGAAGTAAGAATGTGAATTGTGGCTTGATGTGGTAGCCTGTGGTTTTAGCAGCAGCATATTTGCAATATAGTGAGAAAGCCCACTTTCAACCTGGGGCCCATACTTTATTTCGAATACTTCCTTACCAGCAATACTACTCAATAACCCTTCAGAAGTTTTTTACCAACCATTATTTTTTTTTTACTTTTTGCATGGGCAGACACTAGGAATTGAACCCAGGTCTCTGGTACAACAGGTGAGAATTCTACCACTGAGCTGCTGTTGCACTGTCCCCAACCAATTTACGATTAGTACTGTGACACAATAACATCATTCTCATGTTGTGGATTTAGTGGTAAGGAAGGCAGGTACATCAATGATTCTATGATGCTTAGTGAATAAGAAAAATAGAAATAATTTCAGAGGATGGTAAGTGTTAAAATATAATAAAACATCTTAGTTGAATGGAGAATAACTGCATGGAGCTTAAGAAAAAGCAGAGAAAAATCTCTTAATATTTGGATGAAGCTCTGTATGGTCAAAATAGAGCATCCATACAAAAATGAGAGATACCAATAATGTAGGCAGAGGAACTAGTACTAAAACTCAAAGGTAGACGTGACATCAACATACTTGAAGAAGGACAAAAAGCCTATTCAAAGCAGTAGCAAATCAACTGGAGAGTGAGAGAGAATGAGGTCAGTGAGATCAACAGAAAGCCAAGAGAAAAGAAAGGATGAGAGGCTTTCTGAACCAAAACTCCAATGGAAAGTTACTTATCAATGCATATATCAAAGAAAAAGCACTAGCTGGTAGTCAATGGGTAGGCAGATGAGGGGCCAATGATAATATATACATTGAGCTTACAAAAATGCTGTGGGAAGGGGGATGCTAAGTACACACGAAATGCATTTTGCTGCAAGCACTCCAGTCATGAAGTCTCTTTTCTGAGCAAAACGGTATAATTTAACACTTTTCCAAAGCTGCAGCTTGTCAAGAAACAGAAGCAGTACAGAAGATGCACTGACCAGATGACTGGTTACTTTGATTACTGAGATAGAACAGAGTACAGATATTAGACGGCAGTTCATAAGGTAATTCATAAAGGAGACAACCAACCTCCCACAAACAAAGGGAAGCAGTGCAGGAAACCTATCTTATCTTTTTTGAGTTTGCTTCATAAAGATTCAGCAGATAGGGGATTGTGAGGGTAGTTCAGTGGTATAATTCTCACCTGCCATGCGGGAGACCCTGGTTTGATTCCTGGCCCATGCACTTCCCAAACAAACAAAGAAACCAGCAAAAACAAACAAACAAAATTCAACAAATGGTGCTGCAATAACAGAATACACACATGACAAAAGAACGAAATGTGACCTCGCCATATAGCATACAAAAAATAAAGATTCAGCAGATTTATCAGTTTGCATATTTCTACCTGTTGAAGCATAATGTATAAATCTCAGTGGTTTTAACCCATTAGAGGTTTAGTTGTTTCTCATTTTTCTAAATGGGTAAATTCCTGATGGGCAGGCAGTGTTTCTCAAGTAATTCAGGGACCCAGGGTCCTCTCACCTGCAACTACAGGTAACTATCTTTACCATCTAGATTCTAAGACCACCGTGCTAATCTGCATCAAGTCTGGAGGGGAAAGAACAGTGAGGCTGTACTGTGGTAATTTTTGTGGGTAGGCCTTTACATGGCACCCATTGCCTCCAAGCACATCCTATGTCTATACATAACTGTGAGAGAGAATGTGAGATAGTTTGAAATATGTGCCCCAACAGAGACATGCTCTTAGTTTCAATCTGCATTTCTATGGCTGTGAACTCATTTATAAATAGGACCCTTTGTTGTATTAAAGTTAAGGTGTGGTCAAAATGAATGATTGCAGGATTTAATTCATATTACTGTAGACCTATAGAACAGAGCCAGAAGCTGGAAGTCAGCAGAAACCAGAAAGGCAGAAAAGGAAAGGATCACCTGTTATGGTGGCAGAGATTCATGGCAGTACCAGAGCAGTATAGAGTTTGGGGAGAAAGCCTGGCCAGGCTGACTCTTTGATGTTCTATGCATAGACTCCAAAACACTGAGCCAGTAAATTTCTGTTGTTACACAAACAATGTGTGGTATTTTTAATAGCAGAATGACAAACTAAGGCAGACTGGAAACATGGTATGGCTATGAGTTCATAGAGAAGTGTTAATGGTTAGGGATTGAACACATTGCAGCCCATGGCAATCTATTCTTCTGTTCATCAAACATTCTTGAGAAGATGCTGAAGGACTAAACATTTTCCATTGACAGTAGCAACTGTTCTTCTGTCTTCTATCATTAAACTCAAATTGAGCAATTAATATCTGCTAAAACAATGGTCCTAGTTTGCATTTTATGAACACTGTCCCATGTCTAATGCAACCTAAGCTCCACATAGCTGCCAAGAATTTGAATAGTGAGAAAGTCTCAAAATAAAAGTGAATCATATCTGACTTTCCCCAATCTAACCTACAAATTGTTTAGACTACTTACTTGTTACAGAACAGTTTTCTTGAGCTGTTCTCACATTGCCACATTTGAATAAATATTAATACATTTAAGTTGGCATTTCTCATTTTAATTCCTTCTTTTTTTCACTCATAAATCACACTCACAGACTTCCAAAGAAGAGTAATACCCAAAACACTGCAGCTTAAAGCCCTAGCAGGGCTTTGATTTCCATTGCATACCATGCAGTACAGTATGCCCTACAACATCCAGACTGACTCTGAATAGCATACCACTCACTGAAGAGCCCAGGTATCTTCCAGCTGACACCCAGAAGACAATGGGGAAACTTAAATAGGGAAACCACAAAAGACACACTCTATTAGGAAATGGAAGAACTGGAGAAAGTCAAGAGTTTCAGGGCCACGATAATAAAGAAACCATGCAGGACATATTTTTGTTGTTTTTGTTTTGTGATCATCCCCCTGTCAGTAGAGGAGGGTCCTTAATTTTGTTTCCACTGGTAGAGAAACTACCTATCTATTGTTCTCTCTGCTCACTGCTGACTATGTTCCCTGGAATAACCTGTTCTTAATTTTAGTCCATTCCTGTGAGTATGAGCCTATTTTAAATTGGAGCTTTTGGCAAGGTTACTTCATTTAATGTGTGGCCCAAGAATCAAGATGGGTATTAATCTTATTGCTGGAGTCCTTTATAAGAAGAATGAAAATTATACAGAGAGAAAGCCATGGGAGGAAGCTGGAAGTCAACTGAACCCAGACAAGCCCGGACAAGCGCCAGGGGTACTGCCATGTGATGGAAAAGCCAAAGACCATGGATACCCAGCAGCCAACCCCCAATACCAAAGCCTTCTTGGAAAAAGCATTACGTTGCTGATACCTTGATGTTGGACTTCTCCTAGCCTCAAAATCATGAGCTGAAAAATTTCTGTTTAAATCATCCTATCTCATGGTATTTGTTTTAGCAGCCAGGAAGCTAAAGCAATCTGCTTTGTTCATTTCCATCTGTGGCTGCACCTAATGTGGGTGTTTAGGAGCCTAAGGGTTCTTTTAATACCCAAAGAGCCAAAGGTATTTAGTTTTAGTTTGTGCAATTTTGGGCCATATACTTTTCTTGAATATTAGTCTTCTGATGTCTGCTTCTAATCAATTCCATGTGCTAGCAATATACTTGAAATTTGTCTTGGCTACAAGTAATTCATGTTCAACACCATTCTCTGCTGTCTCATTTTAATGGCAGCTCTCTTAAGACTACCTCTGTCATTAGTTTGGAACACACAAAATTAACTAATATAGTTATAGTCTTAATGGTCATTGTTTCTCAAATTCTTTCATCATTAAGCTTGCTTTTTACTAAAAGTGTTTTTATCTAAAAGCACTCTTTTTTCCAGGACTCCATTGTTAAAAATCTCTGGATCTTCTTTAGGCCTGCAAACTTGACAATTAATTCATAAACACACCTCTTCCATATAATGTCTTCCTAAAAATTGCCTAGTAAAAATCAACCCTATCAGTCTCTTTCAAACCATTTTCCTGAGAGGTAACATGTCCGATATCATATTTCCCTCTTTCTAATACTAACCAATGCCTCATTAAGTTTTATTGCAATAGGGCCATGGTTCTGAAACTAACTTCTAAATTAGTTATATGACTCTAACAACTGAAAAGGTAAGTCATGAAAAATATCAGTGGATTATTCATATAAAATACAGATGGGAATCTCTGATCAAAAACTCAGGGATCCAGGTCGTATTATTTTGTGGCCCTTCAATCTCCAATACATGACTTGTCAGACTTCCAAGTTTATCTGCATCACCCACCCACCCAAAAAAAAAAAAAACATGAGTTATAACAAATAAATGTATCTTTAAGGGATGCTGAGATATATAGTTCTGACTGTGATTCCCAAAAGAAGAGCAACTAGGTTTTGGTGAACACATGGCAGCTTCTACACATTGGAAAATGGGAAACTTGGGCATGCATATATTCAGAAACTAAGAAGTTTCTACAAGTTTTCCTAAGTACTCTCAAGCAGTAAGGCAACATGCAGTTATAGAGAATAGAGGCTAACCCAGAAAAATGACTTTTCTTAGCTGTATTTGGAGAAGTAAGAATTCAGTGAGATGAATAAGAAATGGATATTTAAGTTGATTGTAGTGCAAAATGTATATTGATTTTTTGTGGTTATTTTCAAATAAGTCTACATTTGTCTTTCTAAGGTTCTAAGTCAAAGAACCAAAATTGCTATTATTGTAGTGAAAACCTAGAGACTAGTTAGATTTTAGCTGGCTATTGTTTTCAAGTTTCTTTGTTCTATTTCCCCTTTCAAAATTCCTGAAAGTGATTTTTTCTTTCTGGGTAAGCAGCACAGATTCCAATTATCTTTAATGGCATGGGCAGAGTATAAAGATGGAAAATATAGCAATGTGCCCTCTGTAGAGGAATTTACACAAACAAAAGCCCCATGAGTTGCTAAAACATTAACATTTCCATTCAATATATTTCAATATGAAAGTGCATAAAGGTTTAGTCAGCAAAGCTCTGTAAAAGTGTACGTGATCAGGTTTAACAACAGAGAAAAGAGATTTAGAAAAAAAGAGTTACTGTGACTAAGAGATTTAAAATGGAGTCAGGAGACCATTCAGGAAGTTACACATATATTCCTTCAGCCAGATATCACAGACTGCCAATGTATACAAAATAAAAAGTAACAATTTTTCTGAAATGTTCTGGATGCCATAAACCAAACATTAGATAAAGAAATCAGTAAATAGACTAATCTGAAGGATATCTGGAATGCTTCAAACCTCTGTTAATCATAACTTTTTATAAAAATAAAATGTAATTTTCTTTTTATTTATGACCCATGTTTGAAAACCAAAGAGTGGACACAATTTGGTTTGCTACCAGAACTTGTGCTCCCCCAATTTTTCAATTCCAAAACCACAGATAAAGACTTTTATTGCCTTATAGCTCAGTTTGTTATTTCTTGGTTAACACAATAGAATCCAAAGCATTGGGAATAAGACCTGATAGTTTGGCATTGGAACTAAACATAGTAAAAAGCTTTAAAGTCTTGAGGGAAAATATTTTAGACACCATTCAAACCCACATTGTTTTCATATTACATATTCAGAAATTCAGTAATAGTCATTCTCAGAGAACACAGTATACAGGCAATCGATTCGCTCAATCTCCATTATTTTCACAAAAGATTATGACTGAATTTTGAGCAATTCAGAAAGACAAAATACCCTATGTCTAAGACAGTCTGAGGATGGCTTTTATGAGAAACAGAGAGAGCGATCAAGAGATAAATTAGAAACAACATAAAGCATAAATAAAGGATAACAGATTAAAAGAAGGACACATATTTCTCTTAGGAAAAGGATTGGTAGAGAAACTAACATGGCATTTTAGGAACTCCCTGATACTCTTTCTAGTTTATGTATACATCCCATTAGTCTTTGGGTACCTGTCATTCTTAATATAGGATACCACCCCTTATTTGCAAAATTAAATTAATAATTGTGTATTTTGTAGAAGAAATAGAAATAACCAATTATGTTTGTATTTAAAATGCTGGAGTTTAAAATAGGCAGACTGATTATCCAGCAGTCTTATTTACTGGATCCTCAACAAGGCTTTCTTATTTTTTTAATTGTGCTATTATTCCACTTCCACTTTTTCTAAGTCTGGTAGATTCAGTTGTCAACTTGGCCAGGTGAAGGCACCTAGTTCTGTTGCTGCGAACATGAGCCAATGGTACGTGAACCTCATCTGTTGCTGATTACACCTGCAGTTGGCTAGGAGGCGTGCCTGCTGCAATGAATGACATCTGACTTAATTGGCTGGTGCTTAAATGAGAGACTCAACCTAGCCTAGTCCAAGCAGCTCCGCATACCTCATCTCAGCACTGGCAGCTCAGCCCAGGCCTTTGGAGATGCAGAAAGAAATCACCCAGGGGAAGGTTGTTGGAACCTAGAGGCCTGGAGAGAAGGTCAGCAGAGACCATCCTGTGCCTTCCCACATAAGAAAGAACCTCAGTGGAAAGTTAGCTGCCTTTCCTCTAAAGAACTAACAAAATAAATCCCCTTTTATTAAAAGCTAATCCATCTCTGGTGTGTTGCATTCCGGCAGCTAGCAAGCTAAAACACTAAGTTACAGAGGTCACAGGAGCTTTCTTTTACTCTTTATTAGAAAAAAGAATAATTTATCTTATAACAGAGAAAATTGTAAATGAAATTTTTAAACCAACAAATGCATGCCACATCCTAGTAAGCCTGTGGTATATAAGACACAGTGAAATGCTGAGGCTACTTTAAACCAGTATATTTGAAATCCATGACAACAGTTGAGTATTTTAAATTATTTTGCCAAGGATCATGTCAATTAATTAATAGTATGTAACCTCAACTAAGAAAAATAAAATTATGGAAGGAAAATAGGGAAGTTAGAAATAATCACAAGTATTCTGTCTTGAAGTGAAAAGTCAGTTCTCATTAGATATTTTTAGTATTGTAGGGTCCGTTGACATTAATACTTCGTATTACAGCAAACCTCAGAAATAGACATGCTTTATTTTCTTAGTAACAGTAAAATATATCAATAGACATTTTAATAGATTTATCTCTTTCTCCAAGTGGCTCTATCTAAAAGCATTTAGGGGTCATATAAATGTAACAGTGATATGCCTTTTCCCAAAACACTCTTAGCCTCCTTATCTCTATAATCACTTCCTTTAAGCTTAAGTTTTCACTCTAAGACAAGATGATTAAGGGTAAAGTGATATTAAGTGCTTCTTGACAACTATTGTATCACTTTCACTGACCTTCAAATTACATATTATGTTTGTCTCGGACCAAGCTCTATAATTGCTCAACCTTGAGAACAGCAAGTTTCATCTGGCATTAGCTTGATCAGCAGTGAAATAAAAAGTTAAATGAGGTTACATTTTTGTATAACCCCTGAAGGGGCTTTTAAATCATATTAGGATCCATAAGATAGTTGATGGAAAGTCTGTGTCCCCACATAAATGACATGTCAAGTCACAACATTCCATTGAACAGGCTATATTAATTCTGCCTTATTTTTACTGTATATTGAACACATTTTATACTAAAAATTAAATAAATTAGAACCAAAAAAATAGTAACAAATGTTTGGAAAGCTCAAAGTTAGTATGTTTTATATACAAAATATAATCTGAATAATTTGACCATTTTCTATTAATAGCATTTGTTCAACTTTAATGATATTTTTCAGCCAAAATATAATTGACAATGTCCCAAGGTACAGATAGATTGGTAAAATGTCCAATGTTCCTTGAAATCTTAATAAAATTGCATTATCTCTGGGGCAAGTTCATTTAACTTCAGGAAATAATAGTCAAGGAATAAATAGCCTAATTTAAGGTACAATAAACACAACATACAGAAATGCAAATTTGGGGTTATTTTATTTCTTATAAGACATTGATAATATTAAAAACAACTAATAATGATGAATAATATAATGTTAGTATTAATGTTAACACGGTGTTTTACAAAATCATCATCTCTACTTACTGATTTGAACTGCTTATAAAGTGAAACATCTGTTAGGATTTTGATTCTTTGTTCTTCAACAAATTATTCTAGTATATTTACAATTTTAAGAAAAGAAAAATTTTGGACAAAGAATATGAAAGTAATCTAGAGAGATTGAAAAAATGCAACTCCATTTTTATTTCCTTGAAGTACATTTGCTGTTTTCAGAATTATATTTTCACAAACCTTCCTATTTTATTTCAAGAAAATATAATAAAATATTTCAGTACCCGATAACATATTTTTAGGACATAACTATCATAAATATCTAGAAAAGTATAAAGATACATCAAATAAAAACAGATGCATTTGTAATAATTTTAATTCTCAATATCTATCTTAACTCAATTTTGACACATGATTTTCTCCTCCTTCACCTATTTGAGAAGAAAATTCTTAAAAATGGTTTTCTGCATAATTTTGACAGCATTCTTTTTGTGCACTATAATAGTAAACATTGCTTTAGGAGAGGCATTCAACATTAATTAGTTTCATTACTGGGGGCAGAATGATTTCCTTAAGGAATCAATTTCCAAGAAAGGGAAATATGTTTGTACCTTGTAAGATATACACAAATATGAAATATTTAAGGCCCATTGATTGGGTGCAAGACTGCTTTAACCCACCTTGTTAAAGCATAGAATAATATATAAAGGAAATACTTCTTTATCTACAATTTAATAATTCTGTTCTTCCTAAAAAATCTCATTAAAATAATTTAAAGTCAATAGTCAATGTTCTCATTACACTCTCTTTGAAGTGTCTATTAGAAAAAATTAAAAGTTTTAAATACATTTTTTCAAACTGTATGTAAATCCAAATATAGAAAAGAACATGAACATCAGCATTAATATAAAAACATAGCTATAGATAGGTATAGACATAAATATAGACTTGTAAACAAAAAATTGCTCTTCTTTTTATCTTTTAGGTGAATAATTCATTTTTCTTTGTCTATTTTGATGGTCATTTCTCTATGTATGCAAGATAAAAATAAACTTTTGTTACTTTTCTCTTTTTTTGTTTTTGTTTTTGTCTTTTAGTATAAATTACTTTGGAAAACTTTTCGCTGTGGGTGAAAATAATGGACAACTCGGATTCTAAAATAGAGGTCTGAAAACTTTTTCTGTAAAAAGCCTGACAGTAAATATCTTAAGCTTTGTGGACTAAACAGACTCTGTACAGCTACTAAATACTGCCTTTGTGGCATGTAACAACTGTACACAATATATCAGTGGATTGGTCAGGGCTTTGTTTCAGTAAAACTTTATCTTAAAAATAGAGGTAGCTTAAACACTAGTAGTCTACCAAACCCTGTTCTAAAGAGCTCTAGATGTGACTGAGAAGAGTACTACTGTATGTCAATAGCTCTTTTAGAAATTAGTATGTAGCTCATTATCTCACATCAAAATTAGTCCCAAGTCTCTATTCTAACTTTCAATTTGCTATAGATTATTTTAAGTACTTTGCAACTACTCTGCTTTCCATGAAAACTGCAACAAGTCAGTTACATACGAAGTTATATTTTCTCTGATACTGTACATTGTTGATCAAGAGTTGGAGGAGGTAAGTTAACTGAAAGGTTTTAAGATATGAGGTATTTGAGAGAAAGGAAAGTAGACAAAATGATTTTAAGTGAGTGTGCGTTATTGGCTGAGCTCCTGGGCAGAGCTCACCGAACCCAAGAGGGAGTGAAGTGAGTCCACGCATGGGCTTTGGCCAGTGCATTTTATAAGGGCAGGGGTTAGGTGATGGCATGAAAGGGGCGGCACATTAAGCAAAGGATTATTATGCTAGTGGGTTGAGCAGCAGGTGGTCCATTGAGCAATGTGTGAGCCGATGTTTGCTGCATAAAGACCTTGGTTGTAACAATTCACCTCCCTTTCAGAAGTAACTTCATGAATTCAGCCATAGAGCCCTCCCTTGTTCCCCTGACCTAACATTAACAATTTTAGAAATGTGTATATTTGGCTTTGACTTCTAAATGTCAATTGTAACTGTTGTTGTAAAAAGACCAAATGGTAAAAAGATGCAGGAAAATTTATGAAGAACAACAAATCCCCTTAAGGAAATAAATCACTACTAATTTATGGAGAATAAGCTATTCGTGATTGTAAAAATGATGAAAATAAAAGAGCAGGAGAAAATTCTAAAACAATTAGGAACAGCATGACTAAAAAGAATTACGTTCAAAGGAAGGAAAGAAAGTAAGAGTTATCTCTTCACCAAAAACAGTGAAATTCAAGATATAATTAATGTCTTTAAAATCCTGAGACTAGCACAGATGGTTGACAACTGAGGAGTCTAAACCTATAAAATATGTTTCAAAATTTACCTTAGAGTACAAGCATCTTTAGAAAACAAATTCTGATAGAACCGCCATCCCTGAGTGAAGGAAGTATTAATGGAAGTTTTTCAGGTAAAGAAATGAAACCAAGGAAAAGTGAAATATGTGTAGCTTTGTGGGGTATAACTATAAGGGGAGAATTAAAATAGAAAATACAGTTGCATAATAATTGACAGATGGATAAAAACATTAGCATTTTCTAGGAATGGGAAATGGGAATGGGATATACATGAGGTTTTATTCACATTCTAAAAATTAGTGACTACAATGATAGTTAATGAATGTATAAATGACAACATAATTGATCAAAAACTAAAGAAAATTAAGGTGATGCAAGAGTCATTCAGTGGTAAAATTCTCACCTGTTATGCAGGAGACCCGGGTTCGATTCCTAGCCCATGCGCTTCCCCAAGACAAACAAACAGGCAAACAAAAGAAAGAAAAAACAAACAAACAAAAATTCAACATATGGTGCTGCAATAACAGGATACTCACATGGAAAAAGAATGAAATGTGAGTACAGTATACAAAAAAAACCTAAAGAAAATTACACATCACTCTTCAAAAGAAGGCAAAGAGTGAGAAAGAAAAAAAGAACATATAACAAGTGGGGTGACTGAAAAGAAACAAAAGGATTTATGTAAAATGATGCATATACTAGTAATCATCCTAAATATTTCCACTACTCCAATAAAATATGTTCTACAGGGAATTAAAAAAAACTGCATTCTGCTTAAAAGAGATATAACTCAATCATAAAGAAATAAAAGGCTGTTGTGGTAATAAACAATCCATAATATTTCAGCAACTTACAGCAATGAACTTTTATTTCCTTTGCCTGCTACATTAGGGATTTATTAAAGGAACTGATAAAATACAGCTGAAAAATGTCACCCAAATTTTTGAGCAACATGATAAACAAATTTTTAAGACTTACATATATATAATACTTCAAGAGTTCCAAGACATATATTTTTTGAACTTCATATAGAGCATGTACCAAAAAGTTGACAATATGATAAGCCATACAAAATAAGTGAAGCATCCTGAAATAGTTAAGATCATAAAGAGAAGTCCATCTAATCAAAATGAAATTATTTAGCATGATAAAATAAAACAGGCTAAAAATCAATTATCTGAGCACTATTCTTTAAAAGTTAAAAACAAAAAAATAATCAAAACCCAGAGAAAGCATATGTAAGAAAAAAATGGAGATAAAAGCAAAAATTAACTAAATGAAAAACAGAACAGTCTAACTACAACGAATGTCAAATCTTTGATAGAATAAGATTTTGTTAAACCTCCAGTAACTAAAATCAGCAAAAACAAAGATCTAACCCTTAAATATTCAATATTGGGGATGTAAACAAAAATATTACGTAAGTCATATGTAATAGTTAAAAAGATAAGGTCTCTTTATGAAAAATTTAATACCATTTAAGTCCAAAACTTATATTAAATACACAAATTCATGAAGAATGATAACCTATTTAGAATTCTGTTTAAAAAAAACACTGACTTATTTTAAGACAAGAGTGGAAAAGAAAAATCAAATAATCTAGTAACAATATTTAAAAATTCATGTGAAATTTGCATCCTTATGAATACAATTAAAAAAAAATCCCAGCCCAGACAGTTATACTTGTAAATTCTTAAAAACACTTCAGAAAAATAAATCTCAAACTTTTTCATGGAGAATAATTTATCTCTAAATATTATAATTTAATACATTTATAGGATAAGGAAGAAAATTTGCATTATTATTGTTGGAAGAGGCAATCCACCATGCTCTGTGAGCCCTCTACACTTTTTTGATGGGTGTGCAAGAACCTAGGCCATGAACACTTTTTCTTTAGGCCATTTCTCAGAGTTGAGAACCAGGAAGGATGAAATAATGTCTCCTACAGGGAAAATGAACATGCTTACTCTAAAAGTTATAGATTCCCCAAATTTAGAATTCTTTTGCTGTGACACAGTATAATAGTGTTGCAATTATAGATAAATGAACCAATAAGACACATTAGCACTAACCAACACATAGATGGATATGAATTATGACAAAAGATATCATTACTTCAAAAAGATTACAAAGGAAAATATTTCTACGACCCTTTGGTGCTGGAATATTTTTAACTGGGAAGAAAGATAACAAATCTGAAAGGGTATATTGCAGTATTGATGTGCATCAAAATTAGGAAATTCCACTTATGAAAAGAAAAAAAAATAGTGGACAGATTATACAGTCTGAAAGAACAGGTGCTATACATGGAACTAAAAAAAATTCTTACCAAATTTGCAAAAGGAACTCATAAATTAATAAAAATATATAGGCAATCCAATAAAAAATGGCAAATGTGTTCAACTGGCATCTCACAAATGAGTATGTCCAAACAGTCAATAAGTATAAGGAAAATTGTTCAACATCATTTGAAGAATAGAAATGCAAATTAATTCCACATTTAAAAAACATTGTATATACACCAGAATGTCTAAAGTTTTAAATTCTGACGATATCAAGAATATTGGGGAATGTAGGATAATGGGAATTCTCCAACACAGATAATAAGAGTGGGCATTCTTACAAACAATTTGGAAACCTATCACTGCTATATATAAACCTACACTAAGTTACAAATGAAGAATGGTCAAATTACTGTTATTTGTAATAACCCAAAACTGGAAGCACCCTCTTTGCTCATGAGAAGTGTAATGGCTAAATAATCAACACCAAAGATGGATCTTAGAAACATTTGGCATTTAAAAGATGCCTGATTCCTAACAGTACATAATATAGCACTCTATATTGCAAAACCAAGCACAAGTAATTTTTCTTGCATTGGGGAGGTAAAAAAAAAAAAAAAAAAAAGAGTGATTATGTGGGAAGAATAAGGGACTACTAGGGTGTTTAAATCTTCTATTTCTTTGCCTAGTGTTCTAGTTTGCTAGCTGCAGGAATGGTACCAGAAACAGAATGGCTTTTAAAAGGGGGAGTTTATGACATTGAAAGTTTACAGTTCTAACTGGGACATGAAAATGTCCCAATCAAAGCAAGTCTATAAAAATATCCAAATTAAGCTACCAACAAGAGATTACCTTCACTAAAGAAAGGCCTATTAAGTTCAGGATTTCTCTCTCAGCTGGAAAGGGATATGGTGAACAAGACATCTGCTAGCTTTCTTTCCAGGCTTCTTGTTTCATGAAGTTCCCCCAGGGGTAATTTCCTTCTTCATCTCCAAAGGTCTCCAGCTGCTTGGGTTCTGGTGGTCCTTATAGCTCTCTCACAGCTCTCTCCAAAAATGTCTCCTCTTTTAAAGATTCCAGTAGACTAATCAAGACCCACCTGGAATAGGTTCAGTCACCTCCCCTCTAATCAAAGGTTAAACCCCACAATTGAGTGAGTCACATATCTGTGGAAATAACAGAAAAGCTTCCAGCCAGCAATATTCAATGAAGATTAAAGGACATGGCTTTTCTGGGGTCCACAAATTGAAACCGTCACATCTGGATAGTAGTTACATGGGTATGCTGGGTATGTTTACTTTGCATTAATTCATTGAGAGGGAATCTTATTATATATGTCTATTCCATTTGAATATATTTATATAAAAGTTTTATTGGTTGAAATTATAATGACTAATAATTCAATCACATACCATTTCTTCACCCATTTAAAGTATACAAGTTAATGCTTTCTTAGGAAATCAATTGAAAATATTTTATCATATGACTGTTTTTCCTATTAAAATTACATTAGAGATTTCATGTCACAGTTATCTTGCATATTTGAATATTTTCCAAATTCCTGTGGCAGATTTGGTTTTTAAAATTGACTAAAGTTCAGGTTGATTACTTAACATTAGTAAATCTGTTCTAAGACACTAAATTTACTAGCTTATCCCTAATGTGATAGAGAAAATTGATTATAGTAATATATTATATATTATATATTATTTTGATAGCGGTTACCAGTTCTTAGGTTTGTTTACAATTCTCTGTAGATAAATCCACTGTATTAAGAAGAATACAAGTGGCAGAGGATCAACTGACATACAGGACTATGCATGTCATGAAATCACAATAAACATATAGCAAAGGGGAATCAGATGCAATATATTGAGCCTCTTAACCCAAATAAAATTTCCTACAGCACGCCCATCTGACATTGAAGCTGTTAATGGAGTGCCACATTCTTTGTCAATATTAGTTATATTTTCAAAAAAAATCTAGACCCTACAATAAACATTCAAACATCTATATATATGCATATATATATATAGTTTTTGTAATTCCTACGTTTTTGTCTTAGATCTAACTCTGGAAATACTACATGCATTTAACCAAAATTTAACCTGAAAACTGTCAAAAATTAAAGAACTAATTTAAGACCATTAAGTTGTATCAACTCTGAAATGAATCTGTAACTATTTTATGAATTCCTCATTAGTAAAGTTTTTGACTCTTTGCAACAATGGGTATTTTCTTGATCACAGATAATATAATTATTCCCCTGAAAATTTACTGTCCAAAATTAAAATAGTATATTGCGTTTTTAGTGTACATAGAAATTACAAGAATAGAAGGGAACCTTCTCAAGATGATAAAAGGCATTCATAGAAACCCCCAGCAAATATCATACTCAATGGTGAAAGACTGAAAGCCTTTCCCTTAAGATCTAGAACAAAACAAGGATGTCCACAATCACCACTATCATCCAACATTGTACTGAAGTTTTAACTAGAGCAATCAGGCAAGAAAAATAAATAAAAGGCCTCCAAATGGGAAAAGAAGAAATGAAAATCATTCCTATCTGCTGAGGACATGAAAGTATATGTAGAAAATCTCAAAGAATCCATAAGAAAGCAACTAGAAGTAAATGAAGTCAAAAACTTTCATGATATGCAATCAACATGCAGAAGTCAGTTGGATTTCTATACACCAGTAAGAAACAATCTGAAACAGAAACTAGGGAAACAATTTTATTTACAATAGCATCTAAACCAGTAAAGTACCTAGGAATAAATTTAACCAAGGATTTGAAAGACTAGTACACTGAAATCTGCAAAATATTACCGAAAGAAATCTAAGAAGATCTAAATAAATGCAAAGAACTGGCATTCATGGACTGGGAGACTTAATATTTTTAAGCTGTCACTACTGCCTAAAATAACTTACAAATTCTATGTGACTTCTATCAAAACTCCAGCATCTTTTTTGGCAGAAATAGAAAACCTGATTCTCAAATTCATATGAAATTGTAAGGATGCCTGAGTAGTCAACACCACTCTTGAAAAAGACAGACAAACTTTGAAGTCCAGAAGTCACACTTCTGGACTTCAAAAGTTACTACAAAGCTACATGAATTAAAACAATGTGGTACTGGCATAAGGGTAGACATACAGACTAATGGAACAGAACTGAGAATCCAGAAATAAAGCCACATATCTATGCCCAGCTGATTTTTAGCAAGGGTACTAAGTCCACTCAATATGGAAAGAATAGTCACTTTGACAAATGGTGTTGGTACAAATGGAAATGCCCATGCAAAAGAATGATCATGGATCCCTACCACTCACCACAGACAAAAGTTAATTCTAAATGAATCAATGACTTAAATAAAAGGGTTTATACTATAAAACCTTTACAAGAAAAGAAAGAGCAATATCTTCAGGACCTTGCAGCAGTAAACAAATTTTTTTTCAGTTTTATGCCAAAAGTGGAGCAGCGAAGAAGCAAAATAGATAAAATGGACTTCAAGATTTAAAACTTTTGTGCATCAAAGCATATGATCAAGAAAGTGAAGAGACAACCTACACGTGTGAGAAAATATTTTGAAACCATATATTTTATAAAAGTTTAAAATCCAGAATATATAAAGACCCCTTACAACTCAACCACAAAAAGTAAAGCAACCCAATTTAAAAAGGGACCACAGATTTCAATAGACATTTCTCCAAAGAAGATATATACATGGCCTATAAACATATAGAAAGATGCTCAACATCATTAGCCATTAGAGAAATACAAATTAAAATAATGAAATATGCTTTTATGCCCACTGAGTATGACAATTGTTAATAAAGAACAGTAAATACCAATTATTGATGAGGATGTGAAGAACTAGGACTCCTTATTCATTTTTGGTGGGAATGGAAAATATATAGAACTACCATCTGTCCCAGCAATTCCTCTTCTAAGAATATTTCAAAAATAATTGAAAGCAGAGATTCAGACAGATATTTGAATACCAATGTTCATCACAGAATTATTCGCAGTTGCCAAGAGGTGAAGTCACCCAAGTGTACATGAAAGCTGAATGCATACACAAAATGTGGTATACCCATAGAATGGCACATTATTCAACTATAAAAATAAGTGAAGTGTTAGTACATGCTACAATATGGTATTTCAGTTTCTGAAAGAAGACATTATGCTGCATGAACCCTGAAGACATCATGTTGAGTGAAAACAGCCAGACACAAAAGAACAAATACTGTATGACTTCTCATATATGAAATATTTAGAATTAGCAAATTCATAGAGAAAGAAATCATAAAAGTAGTTAACAGAGGTGTGGAGAGGTGGATGTAGAGTTATTTGGTTTGGAATGATGAAAATAGCTTTGAAATAGTGTTGGAATTTACACAGTATTGTCAAAGTCAAAGTACTTAGTCAAAGAATTAGCTTGAAATGGTTAAAATGATTGTTACATACATTTTACCCCAATTAAAATAATTCATTAGGTTTTAAAAGCACTGTGTCTTTTAATTAGGAAATAATTATCGATTAAATTTTTTTTTTTAATTTTACTACGTCATGGTTCTGTGAAGTTATTTTAAGCTTTTTTAGTTATAGTACAAATGAGATAAAGTGGGAGAGTGAATATTTTCCATATGCTATCCTTTCTAATTTTACTTCTAACATTGATTTGATAAGGTACTTTCCAACTCACTCTCTTTGATATTGAAGTTCATATATTTTAACATTTACTAACATCAAAATACGTTATTATCAACAAGGACTCTAAACAATTATCTAACCATTATTCTCCTAGAAACAATGCTGAATTATTTTATCCACGAATTCTGCCTGATTATTTAAGAACCACGTATTGATGAAACTAAAAAGGCAAGAAAACAAATTCATTAGCAATTGTTGTAAAGATTTTAAGACAATTTATATGCAATATTTCTATGGAATATTCTTAGTTTCCATGAAATACATACCTGAGATCATAATGATATACAAATGTTATATCCATGTTACTTTCCCTTATTTTATATACAAGAACCCTTCCACTGCAATAAGTTTAAATTATTTTCAGCAATCTAAAATACTTACTCAATAATTTTTACATAAATAAGTTTAATTTATGTAAGTATTACCCTGTGGTTTGGCAATTTATTTCTTTCTATATTTTATACAGTAAAATAATGCTACAATGAATATGTCTGCATAATAATTTGTTAACATTTTTAAGAATTTTATACATTTGGTTTCCCAGGAGAATAGCTACTAGATTAATTTGGATGAATAATTTAAAAGTCCTGGATAAGTGGCCAAATCGCTTTCCAGAAAATTACATCAATTTTCCCACAAGTAATATATGAGAATTTATAATATTTTATCAGTATTGTATATTTCTATTAAAAATATAAAACACATGCCCAAACCTTTATTTCTGCCTCAGTGGAATTGCATATAATTTGAAGTTCTGGTGTATATTTTATTTGTATTTACTTATAAATACTATCTGGGGTGTTTTGGGACGTTGAAAATCAGTTTTCAAAAATATAGAAAAGAAATCAGAAAACTAGAATAATCAGCAGATGCTGAAGTTTTCTGTTAAGAAAAAGCTTCATGCTTTAGCAGGTAGGTGAGTACAGGATATGGGACCCCAGGCTCTAAAGGGCAAGAATACCGAAATAAAACTGTTGGATAAAGCCAGAACACCATTTCACTTAAGAAAGAGTAAACTAGTATAATTTACTGAGTAGTAAACCACAAGATTAAAAACAAACAAACAAACAAAAAGTGTCTCTCTCAACTGAATTGATGCTTATTCTGTATAATAATGATAAAATCCCATGACAATTTATTAACTTTGGCCTGCTGTAAACTAGGATTGAAGTTCAAATTCAAATTACATTCTGCTTTAGCTTGTTAGAGCTGCCAGAATGCGATATACCATAAATGAGTTGGCTTTTACAATGGGATTTACTAGTCTATAAATATACAGTTCCAGGGCCATGAAAATGGCCCAATTAAGGCATCAACAGAATGATATCTTCTCTAAAGAAAGGCTGATGACATCCAAGATTCCTCTGTCACATGGGAAACAAATGTCTGGCACCTGCTGATCCTTCTCTCCAGGCATTCATTACTTTCGGGTTCTGATTCTTTCCATTTTCTTTGCATCCTTGCTTGCTTCTCCTGGGGATTTTCTCTCCAAGATCTCTGCGTATTTGCCTTGCTGAACTCGCTGGGCTTTTTCCTGTCTTTTATCCTCTCATAAGGAACTGGAGCAAAGGATGAGGATTTACCGTGAACTGGGTGAGTCACATCTCAATTGCAACAACCTAATCAAAAGTTTCCATTCACAATAGGCCTGCCTGCACAGGAATAGATTAACAGAACATAGCTGTTTCAAGAGTCCATAGAAGCTTCAAAACAGAATACCATCTTCTGGACCCCAAAAAGACATGTTTTTTTCCACATGCAAAAGATATTCATTTCATCACAGTATCACAGAAGCCTTAAATCATTTCAGAAACATTATCAAGTACAAAGCCTCATCAAGATCAGTCACAGGCAGGCGAGCCATGGTAGTTCAGTTCTTGCCTGCCATGCTGGAGACCTGAGTTCAATTCCCAGTACCTGCCCATGCAAAAAAATCAGTTACAGGGGTGGTCTGTTCTAAGACAAATTCTCCTCTAGTTATGAATGTACAAAACTCAGAGCAAGTTATCTGCTTCTGAAATACAAAGGAGAGATAGTTATAGAGTGAACATTATCATGTCCACAAGGAGAAATTGAAAGGAGCAGAGGGGTCAAATTTCTCAAATAGATACCAAAACCTGCAGAGAAAATGTAATTAGATTTCCAGGACTGGGGGCCATATGTAGAATGATGTTTTACCTCAGGTTTTGGGAGAGCAGCAGTTCAGCCCTTTCCAAGGGCTTCCTTGGGAGCCCTACTCTCTCCAAGCACTGAGATGAGGTCTCCAACATCTCCAAACATTAGGGAGGCCTCCATGTTCTCCTTTCTACCTTCTTCAAGCATTGAGGCTGAACTCTGGTTCTCTGCCATCTCCAGGGCATAGCCTCACCCCTTTCTAAACAGTGGGTTGTTTCCAGGCACCCCCAATCCCAGAGGAATGTGTTCTGCTCTCTCTAAGGCCCAGGGTGGCAGTATTCTTCCTGAACAATGAAGAGGAAGTCCCATCTTCTGCACACTCTGGGGTAAACTCACCCTGTTCAAGTTCAAGGATGGGTCCATTCTCCTGGTCCAAGATTTTTTGGTTCCAGACTTTCGCTTCCATCGTTCTGCATTTAAATACATTTTCCTTCAACCTGTCCCTTTCCAGTCTGATTTAATCAAGACTGGCAGTGTTTCTGCTTTTATAGAACCCACAAAACATGTAAGTTTCACATGTAGTACACAGGGGTCCCAACCATAATACAATAGGACATTCCACAAATTCTTTCTTTGACTCCATCGCCAAGCCTGTTTCACATCAAAATGACTGACTGGTCCTTCCATGTTTGTTTAAATCTCACATGGGCACTAGCCTCTGTGGTCTCACTTTCTGGAAACTCAGAATTTTCCAAACCCTCAATTTCTTGTTCATTTATACCCAATAATTCAGTTCTCAGCTTACATCTTTCCTCCCACACCTTGCTATAACCTTCAAGGAGAAACAAGACTGCATTTTACATATTTAGTTTGGAAATTTCCTCAGTTAAGCATCCCAGCTAGTCATTTTCAAATTCTTCCTTTGAAATCAGGACTTAGTTTTATCAAATTCTCTGCCACTTTAAAACAAAGGTTGCTTTTCTTCCAGTTTGCAATGACACATTTATCATTTCTGTCTAAGACCTCATCAGAAGAACCTGTAGCATCCATATTTCTACCAACAGTCTCTTCAAAGTAATCTAAGCCTTTCCTATGAAGCACTTCACGATTGTTCCAGAATCTTTGCCTTATCCATTTATGAAATCATTCCAGAATTTTTGGTATTTGCAAATCACAAGACTCCACTGTTCTGGTACCAGAATCTGTTTTCGTATGCTAAAGCTGCCAGAATGCAATATACCAGAAATGGGTTGGCCTTTATAATGAGGATTTATTAGTTTACAAGTTTATAGTTCTAAGGCCATGAAAATATCCCAATTATGGCATCAATATAACGATACCTTCTCTGAAGAATGGCTGAGAAGCATCTAAATTTCTCAGTCACTTAAGAAGGTACATGGCCAGTGTCTCTTGTTCCTTCTCAACCCTGGATTCTGTTGCATTCAGGTTCTGATTCTTTTAGTTTCTGTGGGTCCTTGCTTTCTTCCCCAGGGACTTTTCTGTCCAAGATGTCTGGGTGTTTCTATCTCTGAGCTCTCTAGTCTTTTTTCTGACCCTTATCCTATCATAAAGAACTTCAGTAAAGGATTAAGACCTGTCTTGAATTGAGTGGTCCACATTTCAACTGAAACAACCTAATAAAAAGCACCCCCCCCACACAATAGGTCTGTACCCACAGGAGTAGATTAAGAGAACATAGCCTTTTTGGGGGTGCATAACAGCTTTAAATCAGCACAACTTCATAGATGGGAAAACTCAAGCCTAGACATTTATGTTACTATAGCCCCAGAATGGTTCTCCTTGGGTAACAGGTAGGAAGAAAGGTAAAACCTCTTCAATAAACACACCCAAATACAGACCTGGAACTTTTTCACAAATGAAGCCATATGAAAATGAACTCCAAACTTTAAAATAATTTCAAAGAGCTTGAAGCAATAATCCACTATGACTAAGAATAAGAAAAAACATAAATAGTAGAACTCTACTCAAAAAGATTTTTATAACAAAGTTATCTTGTATATAGTTTTAAATACATATAAAAATGGATTAGAAGACACAAGTAGAATATTGGGAAAAGTAATTAGGGGATTGAAATTGAAAATGCAGTGTTAAAAATTATTCAGTAGATGGGTTCAGTAATAATTCCATGCATTTGTTGAACCATAAAATAGATTTGAGGAAATTAACCAGAGGCAGAGAAGTAGAGAATTTGAAACAAAGATTGAGAAACATGAAGGCTAGAAACAGATATTCTATAATATATCCAATAGGAACTCTCAAAGGAGAAAAATATAGATATTGCTTAAGAGAAAACATTTCAAAAGATGATTAACTAGAATACTCCAGAATTCATGAAAAGCATATATTCTCATATTAATGTGTACAGCAAGCCAAAGCGTGATTCACATCAGTCATGCCCCTCCCCACTAAAAAACACATTTAGACACTAAAGAAAAAGAAAAGTTCTTAAAAGCAATCATAAATAAAAATTTATTATAATAAAGAGGCAATAAATAAATTGAAAACTACATTCTCAATAGCAAAGAGCACAAGTCAGAAGATCATGTAATGGAAAGCATTTAGGGGAATAACAAGTTTGACATTAATATGATATGCATAAAGCTCAAATAAAAGTCAAATGAAAGCTGGCATAGGCCAGTAACAATCAGATACAATGGAAAGTCTGCAAAAAATATGAAATATGATAGGGATTATTATACAAGAAGAACTGTTTATCAGGAACATGTATTTAGCCTAAATAATTTTGAACCTAATATTAAGATCTCACAATGCATTTTTAAAATATAAATGTAAAGTACTAATTGACAGTGAAATAGAGAAATTGACAGAACCATTTTATTTCTTGTTCAGTTATCTATCAAAAAATAAATATTTAAGAATCAAAATCTATAAGTTTATATAATGCATGTAGAGAAAAATTTGTACCAAACAGTTAACTTTTAAAGTATACTGGAAAGTTAACAGAATTTGCAAGAAGGCTAGAAAATCAGACATGGGGGCCAGAAGATCAGTTGCAGTAATTCCATTGGGCAGTGAGTACTGGGCATGGAAAATGATCAGAAGGAGGTCTGTTATCTGTAGCAAGTTTTTAAAAGTTGGATATCCCCCTACAAAGCTCTACAAGTTATGCCAGGATTTGATTATGACTAGCATATAATTTTTCATATTTTTCTTCCAAATTAAAATATTACCTACAGACCTTGGATTTACAGTGCCTAAGTGCCATTCCTGTGATTTATCTAAATTTAGTTCTGGCTTCTATTTTTCTGAGGCAAGTTTCTATTGAAAGGCAACTTTTCCTGTATTTCTTGGTTTGTTCAGGGTTTCAGCATCCTAAGCAGCAATCACTGACATGAAATAAAGGTAATGTCTTTTTTATTTCAACAGAACCACTTGCTCTTCATTTTTCCATGTGTTACATGTAGACCTAAAGCTACTTCTATCCTTTACACCATCTGATATCATTGAAAGGGTAATGGAACTTTCTTTTCTCCTTTCCAAATGCTTACATTCTGGTGTAGATACCCCCTCCCCAATAAAGGGTTTGGTTTTTTCCAGAGTAAAAGATAAGTGCTCTCTCTCGTGTGCTCTCTCTCTCTCTCTTTCTCTCTCTCTCTCTCTTTCCAGATAGGAGGAAGAACAGATATTTCAACTTCTATGTAAGCTTCAAGCTTCAAGATTCATGTTCTGTGGCACAATCCTACTGTTTGTACATTTGACTTTTATTGAGTCACCCTTTGGGATATCGGGTGTTTGGAACCGGCACCATAAAGTTTCTCTGGATACTTGCTGTTGTGAGTTACAAAGATCTGATATCTAATTCAGAGGTCTTGTGTATACACACACATAAAGATACACAGACACACACATACCACACAACACACAGAGTGCAAGTTGCAGCTACATTTCAGACCCTTCACAATTGCTGATTGTACAGTTTCATTAAAAGAACATTTCCCAAATTATGGGAAAACTTTAAATGCATTATTCTTAAATAGATTTTAATATTAAAAATACATTAGATTATATGCACAGAGAAACACTTGCTAAAATTCAATGCCAATTTAGAGTAAAATTTCTTATCAAGCTCTGAATGAAAGACAACCTCTAAATGTAGATGCGTATACACCAAATCTTACAACAACCTAATTCTTAAATAAAAACAATAGAAAATTTCTTTTTAGCATAGGAACAAAATAAGGGTGCTCCAAATCATTGTTTTTATGTATTCAGCAATATACTGGTGGCCATATTCAAAAGAGATAAAAGTTGTGAATATTAGAAAGGAAGAACCTAAAGCATCATTATACATAGATAACGTTATTCTCTACAGAGATAATTCAAATTAGGCTTCAGATATAATTTCGTGATTCACAACAGAGTTTATTAATTTGACTGCATGTAAAATCAATATGCAAAAAACAGTTACATTTTTATATCCAGGAAACAATTAGAAAGTAAAAATTGAAAATAAGATCACTTATAATGACAAGCAAAAATATAATATATCCAGGGGTACTTCTAATTGAAATATGTGAAACTATTGTAGAAGAATTTATTTAAAATTATTTATAAGTATTTTCAAACATAATTGAAATTAATATACTCATGCAGATTATTATATTATTATTATTCCAAATACATGCATTCCTTATATATTTTTCCAAAATTAATTTGTAAAATTTAATTTTAATTAAAATTCAACACGATGGAACTTGCTAACTTGCCAAATTAATTCTAAAACTCATGTAGAAAAGCAAAGGTATAGTAATATTCAAGAATATTTTGAGTAAGAAAAATTAGTTGGGAGAATTTAGCTAAATTTTCAGTTATATAATAAAACTCTAATAATTAAAAAGTATAATATCAATGTAAGATAAACTTGCTAATCTATAAAATACAAAATATAATTTAGAGACAGAAGCATGAATATACAAATACTAGACATAGGTCAGATTAGTGGCAAAACAATAGACAAACTGGCTGAGACAACTGGCATCCATTTTGAAAAAAAAAAAAAAAGAACTCATTCTATTTGTATACATGTCAATTCCAGTTAGTTTAAGGCAAGAATATTTTCATAGCTCATGACAATTGGAAGAATTTGAGAGTATGATGAAGTGTGCTTGGTGTACAGAATTCCATGACAAGAGGTGTGGGCAAATGGGGCCACAGATGTGAATTCAGCTTCACACTTCTGCTCTGAAAAGGTTCTTCTAAAAGAACTTGATTGAGGGTTGTGTGCTTGTTCCCCTCATTTAATACTTGTGAAAACTGTTCTTTTTCATCACTGTTACTTTTATGTCCCCAAATAAAAGGATGTGTTTTCATCAGAACTTTAAAATGAAGAGCATATTCATAAACATTTTCAGGGAAGAGCAAAATTTAAAGTATTAAAATCTATGGCTTTCATCTTATAAAATTTGTAGGTAAATATTTCCACAGAGTATGAAAAGGACTACTTCCACAAGTGGAAAGGTAGAGACGATCCTATGAAGAAATGAGTAAATTGAGGATGAGAAATAAAATTGCTGAGCAAAACCAAAATTGGAATAAGTTCGGCCTGTTCACATTTTTGACTAAGCAATGTCAATATTATCAGCTGAGATAGTTTTGTTTAAATACTGTTGAAGAAAAAATTTCTGTAACCGCTTTATTTTTATCTTTGGAAATGCATTGAAGAGTGCTAAAAGGATTTAGATGTTAGTTTTCTGTTATGCTTTTATATCTAATCAGTAATCTAGTAGAAATTTAGAAGTAGAAAGCCTATCATTTGTTTGAATGAAAATGACCTCTTTCTACAAACATCAGCTTCTAAATTCTAGTTATTTAGAATTAATTAAAATATTAATTTCTACAACATGCTTATGTGTGTGTGTATGCACATGTGTGTGTGAGTGTGGCTGGGGAAAAATTCCCAGGGTTTGATGTGAAAAATTATTATTATTTTCTGAGATTAATATCTAGGGGCCTAATTCATTCAGTGAAAGATTCATTATCCATTCAGCAAAAATTTATAGCATACCTAATATCTCTAGAACTGTTTTGAGCACCGAGATAAGGCAGTGAAGAAAACAAATGAAAGTCTCATCCTTATAAAATATTAGGTAGAAGGTTTCTTGTCGGGAAGCAGAGATTTCCTCCTTGATGTTTGTTAGGACATAATAAAATTATTTAAACTATATAAATAATTAATATTTTATGTAAAAGTGAATAAGATGCGTAAAAAATTGATGTTAACTAACTTACCACTGTTTCAGTTAATTGGAAAGAATAACATTAAATACTATATTATTATTTGAATATAACTATCAGTGTATGATGTTTCTTATATAATATATATATTTAATGAAACTATTGCAATAAACTATGGAAAGATCTGCTTAGTAGTATGTGATTCAGATGGAGGCCGAACACCAAGAGACTTCTGGGGACCAATTAAGTCCACTGGTAAATACTGTGCATATTTTATGCTAGCTGTTAGGGAACGAAATGGAAGCTTGATTATCATTCCAACCGAGAACATTACATAATCGGTCCATTAACTGTACTTATTTTCAGGATGTTCATGTTCAATTTAAGGCATGCATTATTCTTACATACAGTTCTTTGTGGCTTCTGTCCTGGTATCATAATGGGCTTTCTCTTACAAATGATTAAATTGCTCATATTTTTTCAGTGAGCATTTAAGGTCACTAGAGTCCATTTGAGACATATACTAATTCAAATGTACCAGTGACTCACTTTTAAAAAGAAACAATTCATTCATTTATGATTATCAAACCTGGATCCCATGCACTCATATTTTAAATTTGACATATTAATTATTGAAGAGTAGATTTCATATCCATCAACACTTCCTTAATGTGCCCTTAGAAAGTGGTTGTATTAAATCCAATTTTGGTTAAGATTTTACGTGCATTTTTCCTGTCTTATAACATAAAAATGTTATATATTTAAGAAAGAACAGAGATGATAAATCCAACATGTTAGGAAGTAATCAAGAAAAGCACTGATTACTTTCTAATGGGTTTTGGCATTTCCGATGGGTGATATTGCTTTCATAGTCAGAAAAGGAAACTGAAGAAATAGATATTACAAGACAATAAACTTCAAAGTCAGTTTAATTGTAAAGGATAAAATCTTAACATTTATATGAAAAATCACCCCCTGTCTCAACCTAGATACCATCTATTTTGATTTATTTGTCTGCATTCTCTTCCCCCCTTGTTGAGATCTCTTAAAATTTGATATAAATGGAATAGAAAGTACATGCAACTTTTAAATTAAAGGCAGAGAACCTCTTTCTTGAAATTTATGGTGTTCATTTCAACTGTGAACCTACTAATCCAAGGCAAGTAATGTTCATTCTTAATATGGGATTTGATGGTAAAAATCCAGAGACAGGGTGGACCACGGTGGCTCAGCAAGCAGAGTTCTCGCCTGCCATGCCAGAGTCCCAGGTTCGATTTCCGGTGCCTGCCCATGCAAAAAAAAAAAAAAAAATCCAGAGACAAACCCTGAAAAAATTTGATGTATATAGAGAAAGGCATTTAGATGAAACTACCATAAATGAGATTTATACATTAGGGATTATTATTTGGAATCCACATTTCATTTTAACAATAAAATTAATAGAAACACATACCTATGTTCACAAGTAATTTTACTGTATTTCTTTTATATTACAAAAGATATTTCCTTTTTAAAAGAGGAGAAAAATGGTTCATACATTCTGAGGCAAATTTTAAGCCCCCTGTAGTTGCTCAGAATTATTCTCAAGGAAGTGAGTCCTAGGGAGAATGGTGTCAAAAATCTCACCAAGAGCTGTGCTAAGGAAAGTAAGTATGTGAGAAAAGGAATATGAATAGAGGGCTGGGGAGAATTCAAGCATTTTGCATTTCATAATCCCAGGTTGTTCACTCTGTCCCAGAGTGCAATCCTCATGTGGCCTTGTGTCCATCTGCTGTCTTCCTTCTGTGGACTCTGAGTATGTGAAACTCGTAAACTCATAGCCGCTGTCAATCTCATCTGTCTACTGTTGATGCCACGGATTTGGCCATCCCCATGAACATAAGCTGGAAAACCCTCCTTCATCAACTGGGTGGGTGAATGAGAGACAATTGAAAAGTGTGCCTTTGAATATAAGTTACTTAAAAGCTAGATCATCACCGTCTTGTGCATTGCATTCTTCTTGTACGCAGAGCTGTGCCTGGAATGCAACAAATCTATGTTGTACAAATGAAAATTATCCATCAGGATCAGAAAGCTAAGTTAGGATTTGAGCTAAGGTTTCCTAGTGCCAAAGCCTGCTTTTGGAGAATAAAAAAGACTTGGACAAATATTGAATTTTTATTTTCAAAATTTAATTTTGCTTATGCTTGCTTTTATATTTATAAAGAAAAACCAATTTATTTTTTCAATTGTTCTTTCATATAAATTCAAAATATCTAATAATTTAATTCCTTAATAATCATATCTATTCTCTACAATAAGCTGCAATGTTTAACAGAAGTGGTTGGTATCAAATATCAGCTACTAGCAGCATGACAGTCATAGACAGCTATTCTCAAGCTTTGACATGCATAAGAAATACTCATGAAACATGCTAAAAATTTACATGACTAAGCAACTTCTCCTTGTCTACTGAATTAGACCCTCAATTGGTTTAATTTTTTGAACAGTTTGTTTCTTCTTAAAATGGGAAAATACTTGGCACATGACATTAAATAAAATGATATAGGCAAGTCAATAATACAGTATGTGATGCAAATAGCTTGGAAGTCTTAGCTACAATCAAATTTTGCATTATAAGTCTTCTGTTTATCATATATCACTCATTTGATGTCTAAAGTCTAGAAAGTGATTCAAGCATAACCAATTAATAGTAAAATATGAATTCAGGGTTAGCTATTAATTAGAATTTTAAAAAAAGTATCAGGACACATGAGTCCTGTTTGAATAATAAATTATATTTCACTTTTGAACTTGATGGATATATATCTTTTTTTTTTTTTTGCATGGGCAGGCACTGGGAATGGATATGTATCTTGATGGGTGATTGTAAATTGTTTGTAAAGAACATTGTGACTCAAAATGAAAATGAGTTTCAACCCTTTCTTAGGTTTATTGTTATCTAAATGTGATTCATCATGTATCTTTATTCCATAAAGTTTTAAAATAGTAAATACACAGGGAAATGTTTGTTCAAAAATGTATTAATTATATTCCATCCATCATCTCATTTTCATATTCCAAATATTGATGATAAATGTACATATGTGGGCATGTGTGTGTGTGTGTGTTTGTATAGTTTTTTCTTCTTGTCTGTCTATTGAATGAATAATGAGCACACATAATGGCTAGTACTAGACTTCTAGATGTTATTTCCAAACAAAAGAAACCAAGACTTCTAGTGACAGCTGATTTTTGCTCTTGTTCATAGAATTACTCAGTAAGCGTAGGCCTTTTTGTTTTGCTAGAAGAAGGAAGTGCTCAAAATACCAATCTGGACCAAAGATAATGACACATGAACTAGCTTAAAGTACCAAAGAACTAATGCGCCCTCAATCTGGGAAAATTGGAGCATTAATATTTGCTTTTAAAACACACAGCCAATTTAAAGTTCTATTTTTTAAAAAAGTTCATTACAATTCTGGAAAAGCCTCATTTCTCCTATAATCTAACAGTTATAATTTTCATAAAACTGAGAACTTGAAAAAATATTTCAAGTAAACATTGTTAACTTTGTTGCTTTCTTATTAAATATATTTTATAGCATCTACTTTATTTTATCTCTTTTCTATAACTCTATCTTTTGGTAAATGAAAATGAAAATTAAAAAAACATGTTATAGCAGAAAAGTAACAGTATTAAATATATTTAAATATACATAATCCTTATTCTGACTTTCATTTTTTTTCTATATCTTTCAAATGCTAGAGATAAAGAAATACAAATAGGTCCCTTCCAACATGGTATTACATACGATGATGCTATAATATTTATGTATCCCCTTGAGAAGTTACCTTCTCATAGTCTGACAATTCAAATGGTTATTCCTATAAGCAAATACTAAGTTTTTAAAGAACGTATAATATCAAAATTTTTTTTTGTTAATTCTTAATCAATTATCATTTATTTCCAGAGTTTTTGTCGGTTATACCAATAAAATGAAAAATGCTTTATTTGAAAATTTTTGGTAACTTGAATGCTCTAGCAAGATAATTTTTAAAGGTCAGAAAATTCTTTATATGCAAGATGATTGCCACATTAAATGTCTAAGCATATTTTATGCTGTAATTTAAAGCATATTTTGTATTAACTTTGAAAATGGACTCAAACAGACATCTCTGATTATGGTTGCTACATTTAAACCAATATTTCATTTAAATATTAAAGATTCCCAATATTCTGGAAGATCATTTTTGAAAATCCTGTAATGTGCAACAATTATTATTTTTTTCATTGAGATTTTCTTGGGATCTGCCATTGGAAAATAGTGTAAAAGGAAAAAAGAAAAGAAGAAGAAAACAGTTGTCAAAAGTTAAGGATTGTTTGGATGGTACTTGTGAGGTAAATCCCTCCTTTTTGTCTTCTCTAGAAAATTGCAGTAATGAAATTTGGTAGTTCAAAGGCATTAATGCAAAAGGAGAAGAGGAAAAACACAAGACTTGAACCCATAAGTTCGGTTAAATACTAAGATAAATGTGAGCCATCACTTAGGAAGATAAACTATAGAATACTCAAAGTGAGAAGATAATAAGGAGCATAAAAACAGATTATAAAGAAAAAAGTTTTCATCAGGTTACTGACCGTCTGATACAGCCTATATTGTATAGGCTGTATTGTATAATTGAATTATTTCATGCCATAATTTCTTTGAGCCATTTCATTATAATTTTTCATTTAATTATATTTTAATTTTGATATGAAATATAAATGCTTTGTTGATATTAAAATGTGTTTTAGTGATAAAAATCTCTTTCTGCACTTTCATTCAATTTGTGTATTATTCTCAGGATTACAAAATCAGTCAAATAATAAACTGAGTCTGGTTTTCATATAGAATCACTATTGTATTTTTTAGATGGATGCTATGTTAGGAAATAAATGGAAAAACCTCATTAGGATAGAATTGCGATTCAACATACCATTATGTATTTAAATGTATACTGAAATAGTATATAATATCTTGTGAGTAAAGTTTTTTCAGATAGTTCAGTGGAGATTCTTTTAAATTAAATCTGAAGTGTTCTCTTGTTCTAAAATATTGATGACCTGCACCAGAATATGCAATGAAAGAGAAGTCACAATTTGTGTTCTCAGTGGTCTCCAATAAAAGGAAATAATATCAGTAAGCCATGTTAACAGAGACATTCAAATTTACATAATCCTCCTTGCACATTTGATTACTTTCTATGTGTTTTTTTCATTAGTATCTGAATCATTACATAGGTCCAAAGTGCAGGATTTAATGAATTTACAGTTGTTAAAATGACAAATTATTGAACATCAGTGGTTACATAAACTGTCATGTGGAACTTCTAAAGAGGCTAATTTATTGTGTAAAGGAACATTAGTTTTGTTTTGTTTTAAGAGAAGAGTAAGACATATTGCAGGAAGTGATCTTAGAAAAGCAGTCAAGAATTTTTCATGGTTCCTTTACATACTATATTAAGAAAATTTGAGTTTATCCTGGAAATTGCAGAGACAATTCAAAGGAGTGAAATTAACTAAGGGATGGAATGAAATGTGTGTTACAAAAATCATTCTTTTAATTGGAAATACATTAGCGTCAGGCAAGGTATTAGGATTCCAGGTAAGGGAGGTTGAACACCTGATTGAAAATAGTACCTGTAAGAATAGGTGTTCTGAAGGCAATGTGGGCATGTATGTGACATTCAGAGGATAATCTTTAATAGATTCTGCTTTTTTACATTACGAACATGAATTTGTGAATTGTCACTGGATTTATTTTAATGGAAGATCTGATATATTACCTAGAAATATGCAAAATGAGCAAAGAATTAGAGTAATTGAAAACATCTGTCACAATAAGCCTGGAGGAAAAATAGAAATGGATAAAGAGACAATGAAAAGGCAATTTGAGAGCTGGCAGAATGATTTTATAAATTCTAAGTAAATTCAAAGTTTCAAGGAGAGCCAGAGTGATCCATGTGGTAAAATGGGAGTTTCAAAGAAGGAATGTGCTGAATATGGGTGTTGGAGCCCATTAGGAATTGTAACAAGGTCTTTCTTTTGTTTTCTCCTTTCTCTCTTTCTTTCTTTTCCTTCCTTCCTTCCTTCCTTCTTCCCTTCTTTTCTTTTTCATTTTGTTAACTTTCCATACATTTTTCTCAGGCTAAATCTTTACTCTTAGTTGATCACATGTTCTGTTTGCTTTTTTGTTTGGTTTTGTATATATATTCATTAATGGTCTTTCCTATCCACGTCATATCTATTTCCCTCTTCTTTTTTATTGGATTGAAATATGGAATTAAAGCCAAAGTTTCCATTTTTTGTAGTAATTCCATCACACTTTTGATTCGAGGCAATTAAAAATGTTTTGTTTAATATTTGATGTTTTTTGTATGAAGGAAAACTCTTGTACATTTTCTTACATACTTCTTGTTGCTCCTTATTGTCAAAAGTCTCCATAGATTGTGGGCAGAGAATGTATCTGCCCAAGACATGAAGCATATTTAAAAAGATGATTAAATAATACAAAAAAAATTGTTAGTTAGAAAACAATAATTTGAGGAAATTAAATGTAAATTCACTTCATAGTATTAGCCATAACAAAAAATTAACTGATGGAATGAATAAAAGAGAATGCGAATGATAAGAGTTTAAATAGTAAACATCATTCTGAACATATATTCTTACTTTTGGCTTTAGTGAAACAGTTGGGAAATGGATACTCTTTCACTTAATGTTTTCTGCGATAACTTTCTGAAGTTAACCAGAAACAATACCAAAGTCACAATTGAAAATTTATAGCTTGCATGGGAAGAAAACTTCTGCAAGAAATTCAAGTAGGTATGATTATTGAGAATAAATGTCAAAAGACCAAACTGTAATCAGTCTCTTTTAAAAATACACCATCATGGTTTAATTTAAATCATAATTGAAGTTATCACGGAAGTGCTATAAAGAAGACAGTTACTGTTTTCTCATTTCTCACAGCTTGTGTCCAAGGCAGGTCCCTGGCTTTTTGCTCTGCAGTTTCTCATCACACTGAATTCTTCTGTGAGCAGCTGATCCCTCAAGGCATGATTCATTACATCTGTCTCAGCTCCTGTGACGTTCTCACTGTGGTTCTGTTTGCATTTAACATTGCTGACACACTTATTTGGCCTTTTAGTCCTGAACTGAAATGAAGGTTTAATAGAAATATAGACAACACATAATGTGCAAAACTGAGTTTAAGTAAGCATGATTAATCTTCCCAATAAAGCTTACTTTTTTATTGCATAAATTCTCGACAGATATCCAATACTTAGTGTGTGTTAGCCAATATATCAGCTTAGAAAATAAGGATAAGATGCAAACATTATTTGACCTCTGTCAAATATCAAAGGATATCATTCTAGCATGTGGAAGGGCAGGGAGGGGGGAGGTTGGAAGCAAGTAAAAAGGACATTATATTATGATATGGAAAATCATAAGACCCTGGGTACTTTGCAATGTATTGACCAAAAAAACTGCCAGTAAAAGCCAACAATGCATATGTACCTCCTCATTGCTCCAGTAATGCTGCAATACTATCACTGACACCTAAATCTGTCCATTAGCATGTTGACTCCATGAGGATAAGTTTGGTTTGTTTGGTTTCTTCACGTTTCGACGCCAGGTCCCAGAAAATTACTAGGTCTTTAATAGGCTCTCAATAAATATTTGTTGGATTAATGAATGAATCACTTCCAAGGATTTGAAATGGCAGCCCTTAATTTGAAATATCTGGTCTTCTCATTGGTGCTGTAACTGAAATATCTGTGGGAATTTCATGTAAGGCCAACTTCTTCTACATGATAGATAATATTTTTGCAATAATGTACCTTGATCAGAAACAATGCTATATGGAATTCTGTGAAAAAATGTACAGCATAAAGAAAGTTGTGATGAAAAATTACTACCAGACATGTGGCCAGTGATGCATCATCCCCACTCTATTGATTTCTGCTAGTGGAAAATTAGGCATTTATTAAAGTTGGTGGCCATTAGTTGCCTCTCACATTGCTTTCCTTTGTTATTGTTCCCATTGATCAAATACTAAACTGGATGGGAAAGAGACTGTTTAAATCCACATGACAAGTCATCTTATGCATTTTACTATTAAGAGACTTACCTACAATGAATTTTTTATGAACATTCATATAAGATAAAACATTCATATGCTCCAGGATTGTGCTGAGAGATCCATCCCCGCTTGTCTTCCCAAAACCTTCTAGTCATGAAATCTGAGGTTTTGCTTTTTAAAAGTACATGATTATAAATTCAATCTATTAGCTATTGCCACAATGTGTAGGACAAAGAAAACAAGGCTATCTTTTTTCCAAATAAAGTACACCTACAAGCATGATGCTTAAATTCTGTCCCTTGAGATGATGTATTTTCTTCGTTCTGGCAGAAATTGATAATTCCTAAATTAAGAGCTATTCTCTCCTTTTTTATGAATCACAAATATACAACTTTAACTAGATTAATTTCTCCCCAGGTTGTGGACTCTAATCCAGGCATTTCACAGTGTGGGGGTCTCTTATTTCCTATAGTTAAATTCTCTTTTTTGCTCATAACCAAAGTGGATGGCCTGCTTCCTTGCTGTATCACCTGAGTAGAAATTACAGTTTTTTTTCAGTGGGATCATTCTTTCCCAGGATGGAGCATTATGCAGAGTTGTTTCTGCTTATCTATGCAAGGTGTCTGTGGCTTCATGTCTCGTCCTCTGGGAATTAAAAATCCCAGGAACCAAGGCAAATGATCTAGGACAGTTACCTTTTTATAGAAGGTAGTAGTTTAATTTCCATCATTTTGCTTGGGTGTCCTTTATATTTCCAGTTCCTAGAGTTTTTTTTTTTTTAATTCAGGAATGTGCTTATCATTTTTAAATAAACTTTTCCATTGTTATGATTTTGGAATATGGTTTGGTATATAATTTTTGCCTTCTTACATCAAATCTCTCTAACTTTCTCAATGTAAGAGCCATATTTGTGTCCCAATCTTGATTCTTGTCATTTTTTCTTCTCTTTTCATTTATTGACGGCTTTCAAAAAAATCAACCTTATACAGACTCCCATAAGAAGGCAATGATTATTAAAAAGGCAACATTCTATAAGGAATGACACTTGTTTAACCCTCTCTCATACCTAAAACCCTGACTTCCAAAGGTAGTCAAAACTTTTATGAAAATGCTTAGAGGTATGTCTTGACCAATTTTCATGAATATCATGAGATAATATTTTGTAAAGATTCACTTATATTACATAACTATATGGTATGTTTGTGTATGCTTTTGTGTGGATATAATTTCTCTAGACAAGTCGTTTATCATTTTAATTCATACACATGCACACAAACATGCTTTCTCTCTACAACAGATTACAAGATTATATAGCTATCATATCAACAGATTGCCTATGTTTTAATGAAATACAAATTATGCACGTTTATATATACATTTTATATATATACAATTAGCATATGTATATAATAATTTTCTCATCTGTGAAAAAAGGAGATTATATACTTATCTAAGCCATAGAATTAATATGATGATTGAATGAGATTTAACATTTCAAGTACTTGATGTCTTGCTTGACATTAACGTACATAAAATATGATAGATCATTATCAGTATTAAAACACTGGTCTCTATTATATTGTTAAATATAGGAATTAGAATGAAAAAAATATATATTTAAATTACAACCAATCCATTGGGTAAGTAAGATTTTCAAACAATATCTAATAACTTGGGAAATATTAAAAATGAAATATTAACCATAAGAAAAGACAAAACAGTGCATAGCAATATGAAATTTCACACATACACACTTGTACATTCACACACAATACACTCATACATACACATCTAAAAATATTAACTTTATTTTGTTGGGAAATTGGATATGGAGGATATTTGCATTTAAAATATTCTATAAAATATTTGTATGGCTATAATAATGAAAACATTTATTAGAGAGAATATTTCTGTGTGTATTTTCAATGGTCTTCACCAAGACAAAACACTGCAGTAAGCTGACTCATACCCTGTACAAAGACATATTCAAGTCCTAACCCCTGGTCCTGTGAGAGTGAATTCATATGTAAACAGGATCTTTGAGGATCCCATTTAGATGAGATCAAATTAAATCCGGGCTTTGATCTTAATTCAATATGGATGAAGTCTTTATGAAAAAAATAGTTGGACACAGAAGTAGAAACTACGGTAGAAGCCAGAGAAGGATAGAGAGATCGCCATGTGAAGGAGCAAACCAAGAAATGTCAGCATGGCCAGCATCAGAATACTCTGAAAGAAAGAATGGCCTAGCGATACCTTGATTTTAGATTTCTAGACTCCAAAACTGTGTTTAAGCCAAACGAGTATACAGTATTTGCCATAGAAACCTGGGAAAATTTGGATAGTTTCAAAATTTTGCAAGTCAATAGGTAAAATACTTTGAGTTGTATAGGATGAAAGCCACAGATTCTAGATGTAAGATATGCTTTAGTTTCTTAGACTGCTGAAAAGAGATACCATAAAATTGGTTGGCTTTTAACAATGGGGATTTATTAGCTTAGTGTTTCAGGGCTGAGAAGATGTCCAAACCAAGGTCACATCAAATCAATGCTTTCTTTCCAAAACTGGCTGCCAGTTATCCTTGATTGCTCTGCCATATGGCAAGATACATGGCGGCACCTGTTGGTCTCATCTTTCTTTTCTGTTTCATTGCTTTCAGCTTCTTGCTTCCATGGCATATTTCTTTCTCTCTCTGTATTCAACCCATTTATAGAGGACTCCAGTAAGAGGATTAAGACCCATTGTGAATGAGATGGGTCACACTTTGACTAAAATAGCTTTATCAAAAGATTGCATTTACAATAGGTCCATACCACAGGAATGGCTTAATTTTAATAGCATGCTTTTCTGGGGTAAATACAGTTTCAAACCACCACAGGGCAAGATGCCTTATTGATAAGATGTGTGCTTGTTCTCTTTGAAGAGGAGAATGAAATGCTTTATGTCATTTGGGAGTTTTTTTAAATGAACATATGAGAAAAAGTCTCAATATATATGTAGAGAGAGATGTTGGGCAGATGAAGCATTGAACTTTGATTGACGTATTTTCTTTTTCAGTTTTGCCTGCTCAGTATCAAAATACTCTCCTTATTTGATGGTTATGTTCTAAATGGAGGAAATCTTTGCCTACCACTAATGAAGCAGAACTCAGAGGTTCAGGTTTATATTGTTTCTGGTTTTCTACACCTTAGGAAAGAGATTACAAACACGTACAAATTTATCCAAAAATAATGTTGAATAGTGTATCACATCATTAGAAAGAAAATATGTTTTTCTGTTCGCTCATATATTTTAATAGTCCAACATAGATGATGATGCTAATATGTCATGTGATGCATGCCCACATGTTCCATATATATTGCATATATAATATATACCACAAAGTATATAAAATTATGTAACTGTTATAAATATATGCAACATATATAGCTATTTTTACAACAAAACCTATAAGGCAAATTTTTCTCTCTAATAAATAATCCAACAAATATTTATTGCATTATAAATACATATGCTCTCATATACTCAAACATTACTATTATATTGATAGTTTGTTTTAATAAGAATCTTTGCCTTTCTCATATGCAAAATATCCCATAAAGAATGATCACTAGTCAAGGAAGAAAAAAAGCAAAAGATAATTGGTTCTATTCTTTTTAGTTTCCTACATCAATGACCTCTTCTTAGGTGTGTAACAAGAAAATCTGAACTAGAGCTTCGTTCCATACTATCCACTGACCAAAATATTGGTCATATTTTTTATTATTTTACTTTATTTTCCGTCTTCTGGATACCTTGTTTAATGTGATTTGTCCTTAGGGCCATCTGGCTTATATTCTTTGCTTCTAATATCCTAAATTATTTTCATACTCTTCCTCTAAAATAGTTTTAATGTATCTCCAACTGTTCAATATTTTAAAATTGTTTTTCTTATTTTATTATATATTTCTAATGCTGTACTTGCATTTCCTTTAATATTTTATGTTTATCAAGTCATTTTGATACAATAAGCAAAGAATATAGACTCCTAGAGTTTAGTGACATGGATTCTTAATATTTTAAACAAATAATATTGGATCTTTTACCCCCCTCTATATAGTGCTTCAATTATTTTGATGATTGATTACTCTATAGTTCCGAAATTAAATGTCTGTAATATAAAATTATCATTTTATCTTCTTACACCTGCTCATTTATATGTTTGTCTAAAATACTTTGTATCCATTTATATTTTTGCCAGTATTTTCTTTGGGATATTACATTGCATAAATCTGCAGTGCCCAAACAGTGTGCCAAGCCAAAGTCATAGAGTTGTCATAAGATGTCTTGAATTTCCAAGGAAACAGCAAAACTTTGCTGTCTCAAATACTGCCCACGCTTCATTTGTTCACATCAAGGTAGTTCACAGTTTCAACACTATATCAAATTATATTTCTTTAGATGTCATATCTTCGTGAAGATGATTTCTCAGCAGCAGGGCACATATTCCATTAGAACATAATTACGGTTGTAAGAAATGAAATTTAAAAATTATTTTTTCTTTCCATTTACATGAATCATTTTTCAAAGGGTTACTAAGTTGTTGTAACATAAATGGCTAAGTTGTTTGGAATAAAAGATTTTACAAACAACTTTAATAATTTCTTTTGCCCTAGGAGTACTGTGAAAAAATAATAGATACCAGGACACTGCGAATCAAGGTTATTTGGTGAAAACTGGTATACATTATTAGTGAATGGGTTGATGTCAAGTGCATCCTTTGGTATGTATAAAACCCAATATTTTCAGGTTTCAAAATCAAATACTCATCTTCACTTGCAAGAAGGAGATTCAAAGAGAAAATATTTGTTCTTATCTATGACATTGACTATTATAGAGATTTACGTCTATTCTGGCTATATTATTTCTGGTCTTTTTTATTAATTTACTTACAAGCACTCTCTATCTCACAAAGCAAGAACATCACCTTCTTCTGTTTCCTCATCCTTTCTTTCCTGCAAATTTCCTGTTTCCGGATATCTAAGTGACATCATACAATATGTGTCCGTATATGCCTTGCTAATTTCGATCAGCATAATGTTTACAAGATTCATCCATGTTACAGCATGTCTCAGAGCTTCCTCCCTTCTCATGGTTGAATAATATTCCAGTGTGTGTATATACCACATTTTACTTACCTATTCATTGTTAATGGAGACTCGGAATGGTTGTACCTTTTGGTTGTTGTACATGGATCTATTTAAAACCCTGTTGTAACTTTCTTTGGCTATATACTTAGAAGTGGCAATACTGAGTCATATAGTAATTCTCGATATATTTAACTTTTGAAGGGACCACTTGTGATGGCTTGGATCTGTGTACCCAGGAAAAGCATGTTCTTAAACATAGTCCATTCTTGTGGCTGAGAACCATTATAAACAGGGCCTTGTGATGAGGCTACTTTAAAGTATGATCCCTCTGAATGAGGATGGGTCTTAATCCAAATACTGGGATCCTTTATAAGCAGAGTGAAATTCACACACAGAGAAGGAAGGCCTCAGAGTGAGCTGCTTCAGGGTGAAAGCCAACACAAAACAGAAGAGAAAGGACCAGTAGCACCATATGCATTGTCATGTGGTGGAAAAAACAAACACCAAGCATTGCCAGAATCCATCCCCAGAATGCCACAGTCTTCTGGAAGAAAGTATAACCTTGTTGGTGCCTTGATTTTGGGGTTGTCAAGTTTAAGTACTGTGAGTCAATAAATTCCAATAAATTCCCATTGTTTAAGTGAACGCTCTGCATGGTATTTGCTTCAGCAACCAGAAAAATGAAATACTGTCATATTTCATTCCACCAGGATTGCAATGTTTTGCATTTCCCCCTACAGTGCATTAGAATTCTAATTTCTTTGTATCCTCTCTGACAGTTACTACTTTCCTTTATTTTTTCTTATTAATAACCATGCTTATGGGTGGTATCTCATTTCCCTAAAGCCCAGCAATGTTAATAATCTTGTCATGTACTTATGGACCATTTGTATATCCTCTTGAAAAATGTCTGATGAGGTATTTTGATATTTTTAGAATTGGGTTGTTCATCTTTTTGTTACTGTTGCATGTTTAAAGTTCTTCATATATTCTGGACATTAAGTCCTTATCAGATTTGTGGTTTGCAACTAATTTTTTTTCCATCATGAAGGTTATTATTATTTTTTTACTTCCCTGGCAATATCCTTTTATGAACTTAAAAAAGAATTAATGAAGTTGAATTTATCCATTGTTTCTTATGTTGCTTATGCTTTTGGTGTCATATATAAAAATTCATTGCTAAATCCTAGGTCATGAAGATCTTCCCCTATATAATGTTCTAAGGGTATTATAGTTTTAGCTTTTAAAATTTAGGTCCTTGATTCATTTACAGTTAGTTTTTCTATATGGTTGTGATGTAAGGGCGACACATCATTCTTCTCATGTGGCTATCCAGTTTTCCAAACATTTGTTGAGAGACTTTTTTTCTCATTGTATGTACTTTAAAATCTTGTTAAAAATCAATTGAGCATAAGCGTGTGGTTCTATTTCTAGATTTTCAATTCTACCCTATTGATTCATTTGACTGTCTTTATTCCAGCACTATATTGTTTTGATCATTGTAACTTTCTAGTGCATTTTAAAATTAGGAATTGTGAGTCCTCTAATTTTGTCTTCCCTTAAAAAATGTTTTGCTTTTCAGAGCCTTTTGCAACTCCATATGAATTTGAAGATCAGCTTTTCCATTTCTGAAGAAAGATTGCTGGAATTTTGATAGGGAAATTAGTCTAATATTTTTATCTTATGAAGACTTTATCAGGCATTGGTATTAAGGTAAGGCTAGTATCATAGAATGAATTAGGGACATTCCTTTCTCTTGAATACTTTGAAGAGTTTCAGAATTGATGTTGATTTTGCTTTAAGTATGTGGCAGAAAACATCAGTTAATACTTTTGGTCCTAGATTTTTCTTTGGTGGAAGTTTCTTGATTACCAATTCAGTTTATGCACTTGTTATAGGTCTATTGTGAATTCATATTTATTTTTGAGCAAGATTAGAAAATTTGTGCTTTCCTAGGAGTTTTTCCACTCCATCTAGATTAACATATTTAATGGTGTACAGTTGTTCATAGTTTCCTCTTATACTTCTTTAAAAATTTTCTGTAAAATCCATAGTGCTGTCACCATTTTCATTTCTAATTTTAGATTTCTGCTCTTTTTTCTTTGTCTGAAAGTACAAAATGATTTAGACAGAACTTTGTTAGGAATTTTCTTAATATTTGTGTTTTTTTCCCAAAGAATCCAACTTTTACTATTGTTGATTTTCTCCTTTATTTTTCAATTCTCTAGTCATTGATCTCTGTTCTAAACTTAATTATTTACTCTGTTCTGCTAATTTTGCTCCTTTTTTTCTAGTTCTTCAAGATGTGAAGTTAGGCTAATGATATGAAAACTTTCTTCTATTTTGATATGTACTTTCAGAGTTATAAATTTCTCTGTGGGCATGTTTCTCTGTATTTCATAAGTTTTGGCATGAGGGGTTTACATTTTCATTAATTCCCAAGTATTTTCTAATTTCTCTTGTGATTTCTTCTTCATGTTTAAGAAGGCACTAATTCCCACATATTTGAAAATTTCCACTTTTCCCTTGACTGTTGATGGTTAGCGTCATTCTAATGTGGAAAGTGATTTTGCTTTTTATCATTTCAATGTATTAATTTATTGAGGCTTTTCTTATAGGCTAACATATGACATATCTTGGAGAATGATCCATGAGCACTTGAAAAAATGTATATCTTTCTGTTGTTGGTTGAAGTGTTCTATGTATATGGGTGCTAAATCTAGTTGAATTATGGTGTTTTTCAAGTGCTTTGTTTCTTTGTTGATCTTCCTTTTAAATCTTCTATCCAGTATTTTAAGTGTTGTATTGAAATCTCTAAATGTTATTCTAGATTTGTGTATTTTTTTCTTCAATTGTGCCAATGTTTCCTTCATATATTTTTAAACTGTTGCTAGTGAATATCTGATTAAAATTGCCATATTTTCTTGTTGAATTGAAATTGTACTCTTGTTTTATGCTTATAATAGTTCTTGACCTCAAATATATTTTTTTCTGATTTTAGTATAGCATTCCAGCTTTCTTATGTCTCTTTAGGAATTGTATCATGTCACCCAAAAAAGGCATGCACAGATCACAACCCCTAGTATTGATGGGGGTGGGGGATATTTGTAATGTATTAATTAAGGAGTGCCCAAACTGAATGATGGCTTTCCTTAATATTATATGGGTGAAACCTGTATAAGCAAAGTAGCTTGGACATGGAGAGAGAAATCCACAGGAGAAACAAATATCTGGAATTCAGTGTCATAAATGAGCTGGACGTTTCTGTCTCCTTGTTTGTTTTACTACTTTTTTTGAGAACTGCATATTCTGAGTATTTTGAGTATTGTGGTAACTCCTGAAATCTAGTTCTGCCACTCTTCATTGTATTATACCAAGTAAAAGGAAAGAGAAAAAAAAAAAGAAAACATTTAAAAAGAAAGATTAAATACAAGAGAGAGAAAAGGAAACACACCAACAATAATAAAAAAAGAAAAGGAAAAGAAAGAAAAATGTACATTGCCTCTCCAAATCTCTCAGTACATACAAAGAGGAAGGCATAAGTTGCCTCTATTGAGGCCAAAACAATATGAGCATATCATTTGACACCTAAGGGGTCTGTTAAACCAAGAAACATACACAAAAGAAAGGAAAAATGTGTACTCACTCTTTAAATCACAACGGATGCTTATGGAAGGCTGGAAGCTGCTACTCTCCAGAGGGCTGTAACCAAATTTAGCATCCCTACTACTCCCTCTGGAATCTGCCAATCCATCTTTAACTTCCAATCTCAACTTCTGGAGATGAAGTTTCCTGTGCAACCCTGCTCACAAGAGGCCACTCCCAGAATCAGTTCTTCAGTTCTGAAGCTGCCATCATTAGCAAAGCTGTAATTCAAGCTAAGAAATGGGACTGGTTTGTGCTCAATTTCATTTATTAAAGCTGAAATCTAGGCAGCATTTTGCCTCTTCTGACACTTCTGTGTTTGTTCTAAACATCTAGTCTTGTTCCAAGTTTACCATTTAGTTCATTCTAATCTCTTTTTCCAGCTCATTCATTTTTCTGGTGGAGGGAGCTATCTGTAAAACTTCCTACTCCACCATTTTGCATTTCACTATAGTTCAGGTCTTTAAAATATTCTTCATCAAACCACTCTTCCATGTTATTACTGTATGCTGGTTTGAAAAGATGTAAGAACCCTAAAAAAGCCATGTTTTAATCCTAATCTGTTTCTTCTAATCCTTATTCAGTATTGTATGTTTGAAACTGTAATTAAATCATCTCCCTGGAGATGTGATTTGATCAAGAGTGGTTGTTAAACTGGATTAGGTAGAGGCATGTCTCCATCCATTTGGGTGGGTCTTGATTAGTTTCTGGAGTCCTATAAAAGAGGAAACATTTTGGAGAATAAAAGAAGATTTGGAGCGAGCAGAATGACATAGTCACGAGAAACAGAGTCCATCAGGCAGGACCTTTGGAAATGAAGAAGGAAAACACCTCCCAGGGAGCTTCATGAAGGGAAGCCAGGAGAGAAAGCTAGCAGATGATGCTGTGTTCACCACATGTCTTCCAGATGAGAGAGAAACCCAGTCTGTGTTCATCATGTGCCCTTCCAGCCAAGAGAAAAACCCTAACTCTGTTTGCCGTGTGTCTTCTCACTAGAGAGAGAGAGAGACACTAAACTTCATCGGCCTTCTTGAACCAAGGTATTTTTCCCTGGATGCCTTAGATTGAACATTTCTATAAACTTGCTTTAATTGGGACATTTTCTAGGACTTAGAATTGTAAACTAGCAACTTACTACATTCCCCTTTTTAAAAGCTGTTCTGTTTCTGGTATATTGCATTTCTTCAGCTAGCAAACTAGAACATACTGTGAGAGATTTCTAAGTTCCTATATTATGTATCACATCCTAGTAGTACAAATATCCAGAATTTGAGCTGGTGGTTGCTTCTCTATATGTTGGTTGTGATCATGTGGCATGGTTTACACTAATGGATGTGAATTGAAGTTAAGTGTACAACTTCCAAGTCATCCTCAACTCAAAGACATGCCACTTGACCTGGATTTCCTCTTTTTCACTCATACGGCATGTTGGAATGCTCTTCAGTTCATAGATGTGAATGAAACACTTGAGGATAACAAAGCCACAAGATGAAATGTATCCAGGTTCTGAAATGAGCCTGTGAAGTGGAGCTTTACCATCAGTTTAGACTGATAAGTATTATATACAGTATACTCTATTTTGAAACTTTATTAGGCAGCCTAAGTTTTGTCCTGATACACTTAAAATTTAAATTATCTTTCTTGACGTGTGATCACAATCGTTCACAATGTTAGAGTACAGATTCAACATTTCCTTTTGGGGAAGATTGCTCATATTTTCCATTTAGTTTTTATTAATTAAGACCTATTACTCTGCTAACATTTGATCATAGTAGAACATAAGGGTTTACTTAAAGAAAAATAAAAATTATCTTTTAAATAGCTTCCATGGACAAAGTCAGTTTGATAAGTTTTCTTAACAATTTGTGAATAACTTATACTTTGTAATATCCGTTAATGTCTTTAATATAACCAAGAAAAGAAAAGTTAACTGTAGTCAAGTATCTTGAGACTTGACTGAATTTGAGTACATACTCACCTGTCCACAAACAAAACAGATTTAATTCCAAAAGTTTTTTAGCAAAAATAGATAAGAGATGAATTAAGATAAAATGGTGTATAAGGTTTCTATTACAGATGCATAATTGATATTATACATCAATCAGTAAGCCTCCACTTTTAACATCTCTACTTTGATCACAGTTTTTCCTATTGGTACTTGTTTTTTCAAATCAAAATTTTCTTTTTTACCAGAATTACAATGTATCCTATTTTTCACAATAGTTTAACTTTGGTCCTTGCTCAAATATTCTAATGCAGTTATCATAGCCTACCACATTCCTTAGAAAACATTCCTCAGTTATATGCAAATCTGAAATTTTACTGTGGTGTCCTCTGTGATCATTTAAAAATATGATCACAAATTCTTCAACACTCCTTTCTCAAAAAGTGCAACCTAATACACTTCTGTTACATTGTTGACTGTATATAGTAACTAACTACTATAGAACAGAGTATGGCAGAAATGTTGTGTGACATCCAGGAGTAGGTATAAAATGCCTTTAGGCTTTTGCAGTTTATTCCATAAAGTAACACACTCTGGATGAAACCAGCTGTTGTCAGAAAATTACTAAAGCAGGCCTATGGAGATGTCTACACATCAAGCAATGAATCCTTTTTCTGAAAGCCATGTGAATCAGCTGTCTTGGAAGCAGAACCTATGGTCCCAAGTTAGTTTTGCAATGACCTCAGACCTGGCTAACATTCTTAACTACAACTTCATGAAATTTCCTCAGTGACAGCACCCAGTTTAGCTGTTCTTAAATTCTTAACCCACAAAAATTGCCAGATTTTCTGTTTAAAACAGTAAGTGTTGGGGTAATTTGTTATACAGCAACAGATAACTAATACATCTCCTTCAATATCATTTTAAAATACAATAATCAATATTGTATTAAAACAGATATCATATATAGTGTCAGGACTATACTGGAAATGAGGTAAGCAAAATCATTTTTCCCTTTTATGAACCATTTAGAGAGCTATAATTCATTCAATTTGGGAACTGGTTTCTATCCAAAGAAATGTAAGTCTACTTTATATTTACAGATATAATTATTTGTTTAAAAGTAAGCCAGTTACCTATTCAATAAGTACAATGTCCATTTCCATTACTCCTCTGTCAGTATTCCAAAATACAAAATTAACTCCATTCAATTGTATTTAATAATGGTAATAAGAATAGCATTTGCCTTTTTTGGAAAACAAACACACAATTCTAGTAAATTTTAAAAATTTTTTAACTGAAATTTCTCACTTTGTTATCTAACCTTATTTCATTTGGTTTTATGTTATGCTGAGAGTTGCATCAATACAGTCATTTTTTGTCTCTAAACTCTTGACACCAAGATATACTGACCTATTTCTACGTTGGGTGCTACAGTTTCGTTTTTGTCACTGCTTTAAAATAAATTCTTTTATTTTATACTTCAGTTGCAATTTGAAGTTCCACAGAGGATAATGCAATTATGTTTTCATGATTGTATTATTTGGAAACTGAGTCTCATAACAACAACAGCTTCAAGATAGTTATTAAAAAATGAATGCAGGAAGAAAGGATATGGTATTTTAGCCATATGTCTGAACACAAAATTCAATTACAGTAAATCAATCAAATAATCTTTGAAAAGTGGCATAAAGGACTGATAGCAAAATATATTGCATTGACAAAGCAGTAAGCAAAAGCAAGGTATCGTTCACTTTTAGAGTCAGTTTTTCAATATGAAACACACCTTTTTTTTCAAAATCCCACATAAATAATATAAACTTGAAAATGATGAACATAGAATTGTTTAAAATATCCAGAGAGGAATTCTGAGATCCACTGAAAGCATGATGTTGTTATTTACTATGTGAGCTAAAAAAAAAAAAAAAAAAAGAAGTGTTTCTTGTTCTTTGATGTAGCACAACATTTATTTTCTGGATATTGTTTGTTAATGCATTTATGTGAGTGTACATACACAAAAACTAGTTAGAATTAAGAGTAAAACTCAAAGCATTTAAGCCAGGAACATGTTTGTAATCTATATTTCTAGACTCTTTTCTGTTTTATATGAAAATAATATTTTAGTCTTTAACTTTCTCCCCCAAAAATCATAGAAAAGAAAATTTCTTTAAGTCACTATCCTAAAAGATATATCTATAAACTACTTGTTACCTATTCAGCTAAGAAGTATTTCTTGGCCATCTCTATGTGAACAGCATTACACTTCAAATGAAGTTTTAAATGCTGTCATTTTTTTGTAGAAATTTATGTTTCTTAGATTAAATAGTTATGATCAATTTGTCAAACCAAGATAAAATTTTTAAAAAGTCATTTTGACTAAATTTTTAATTAATAAATTAATCAGTCAAAATTCCAATAAATGGATAGAGGAGAAAGAAAATTTTAAATGATCCAATTGCTGAATAAATGGCATAGAAATAGAAACAGGTAGCAGAGTAAAGAATCTGAGAAGGAAAATAAAAGTTTCACTGTAAAGTTGAGAGTTTTATAAGCTGGATTTACAAGTCATACAGGGAATTTGTGAATTTTGTAGGGAAAGAAAGGTATCTGTATGTATTAGGTGGAAGTGAAGTGATGAAATTGGCTCTTTATGAGTTCAGTCTCTGTCATTTGGCTGGGGATTGAAACTGGAGTAAAAAATATCATCAAAATAGCAAGAACAGCAATGTTAAAATGAGGGAATGATAGCTTTGTTTACTGAAAAGATGATTTTGATAGAATGTGTTTATACTGCTTGCTCTGCTTCAGGAAAACTTGACTAAGCTAAGCTCAGATAGTTTGATATTTTCAAAAACATATCCATATGGAGGACAGACTGTATACTTCTAGCATGAAATTAATTTCAGGTTGAATTAGGTAAACAGAGTTCAATGAGAGTATATGTATACTTTTTATAAACCCTACACAGTAAAATAATATTCTAAATATTCATATTCATAATTGAGACAACCCGTATTTTAATGCTCATATATCTCATTTTGCAAAAATATTGCTTTGTATTTATTTACCAATATGGTAAATATATCACCATTTGTCAATCATATTCTACAAAAATTTTTAATGCGTTCTCTTTTTTCTTTTTATTGCCTATATTTTCCCAAGATTTATGGAAACAGTGGCTATAATTGGTCATCATCAAAAATATGTATAGGGCGGGCCGCGGTGGCTCAGCGGGCAAAGTGCTTGCCTGCTATGCCGGAGGACCTCGGTTCGATTCCCGGCCCCAGCCCATGTAACAAAAACGGAGAAACAGAATACAATAAAAACAAGAAAATGTTTAAAAAATGTTTCCCTTTCTTCCTTCCTTCCTTCCTTCTATCCTTCCTTCCTTCTCTCTGTCTTTCCTTTAAAAAAAAAAAAAAAAAATATGTATAATTAAAAATTGGCTTCTCAAATTTTCCCACAAGAAAATTCCTACCTATGTACGTATACTGAAGTTAATCTCTTTTTTCTAACATTCAGGACTTAATACATTTGTTCGACTAAAGTGCTCTTCATCGTGTCTTAAGTCCCCATGTTACTGCCTGGCATCTCAGACCACTACACCACAAACCCTGACTGAAAGAGAGAGGACGGTTTGGAAGAAACCTCTTAGATTCAGCTCTCATAATGCTTGATAAGGCCAGTGGATAGGGCTCAAATCAAAGTCAACTGGCCCTGTACTAATACCTGAAGAATGTAGTTATTATTGGGGAGCTTTGCTATACAAACACAGTGAAGGATTTCAGGGGACGATAACCAGGTTCATTGGTCAATTATGTTCCCTGCAGTCAGAGAACTGAGTGATGCATTCTCATAACTGATACAGACATATAAAATAACTAATACTCTAAGAATAAAAGAGGAACACATAGAAAAAATAGAGATGACATATGTCTACAGATCATTTGTGATAAAAATAAAATGATCAGGCCAGAGATGCATAATATATCTAAAATTAAGAATTTACTGGATCAACTTAACAGTAGGCTGGACTTAGCAAGTGATATGATTAATGAAGTCAAGGATAGGCCCATAGAAAATATCTAATCTAAAGCATAAAGGAAAAAAATAATTGGTGAAAAAAATAGGAATAAAGAATAAAGCATTATGGAACTTGGTTGAAAGGTCTAATGTCCTAAAGAAGAGGTGTAAGAGCTTAACACAAAAATATTTGAAGATATGATGAGTAAGAATTATTCAAATCTTATTTAAAATTCAGACATTCAAGAAGATCCTAAAACACTAAGCAGGAAAATTTAAAAAAAAAAAAAAAACATAGTTACGAGTATTACAAGAAAATAAAATTATAAACCAATAACTTTCACAAACATAAACAAAAAGTCTTAAAATATATTTGCTAATTAAATCCAGCAATATATAAAAAGATGATAAATATATCATGACCAAAAAAACAGGGTTAAAGACAAGGAAATCTACAATCACATTTTCTATTCAACATTATATTGGAGATGCTAGCTAGTTGAATAAAACAGTTGTATTAACCCTGCTTTTTAGTAGTTGTACATTGATGTTTTAACGTCTATAGTCATCCTCAGGTGGCCAAGTACCCCATATAAATCCATTAATCCTAGATAATTCTTAGCCCACTGGTGGAGGTGCCACTTTCAAATATATCCACAATGACAAGCCCCTGCCCCTCCCCCCTTTTCATGCTTCCCACAGAAACCACAATAAAAGATCCTTTTTCAGCTCCTCTCTCTTTCTCTACCTGGTGACCAACCTGGTCTTTTCCTTATGTGACCCTACATGATGTGCTGTTCTCTCTGCAGGGAAGTGGGAGTAAAATAGAGTTTACTAACTTTTCTGGTCTCTCTCTCCACCTGCATCTGGCTTTACTATCCCTCATAGCAAGGTAATATGAATAAAACCACAGATAAAATAAATGAAAGGCATAAAAAAAGGAAAGTATAAATTAATTTCATTCACAGGTAATGTAACTATGAAAGTTGACTATCCAAAGGAGTATGCAAAGAATCTTTTAAAATTAATATGGAAATTTATCAAGATTAATATACAAAATTTCATTCTATTTCTAAATATTAGCAAGAAGCCATTAGAAAATAAGTTGAGCTATATACTTTATAATAGTATCAAGAACCTCAAGTAATTGTGAATAAACACAATAGAAGGTATTCAAGATATCTACATTGAAATTTCCAAGACATACAGAGCTAAATTTTAAAAAATCTATGTGAATAGAATAAGACTCGATATTGTTATTGTTAAGATATACTTGCTACCCCAAATTATGTATGGATGAATGTCATCAATAAAAAAATTCCAATATTTTTATAATGGAAATTGTCAAGGAATTCTGTAATTTATGTGAAATTAGAAATAGCCTAGAATAACAAAATAGTCTTGAAAAAAAAAATAATACTTACCAAGCAGGTAAAATAAATGATAATAGCTCGTATTATTGTAAGGACAAACATAGGCAAATTTTACAAACTTGCAGTTCCAGAAAATACATCAAGATATATTCAATCATGTGATATAAGATGAAGATACGAAGGATGGTAGGTTTTTTTTCATTGTCATGTGAAAGCAAAGACATACCTATTTTGATGAAAATAAATCTTAAAGCTTGACACCTATGATATATCATAATACAAAAATTAATTTAATCTGTATCACAGAACCAAATGTAAAGAATAAAACTTTAAACATTCTTGAGGAAAACTTATAAGAATATCTTCATCTCCTTTTAATGGGCAAAGATTTCTTGAACAGAACAGAACAAGTATAAAAAATGGCATGCAAAATATTTCTCATGAATAGCAACCTCTATTCATCAAAACATAGAAATAAAAACATGAAAAAACAACCCAGGATTCATGGGTGGTTCAGTGATAAAACGCTCCCTTCCATGTGGAGACCAGGGTTTGATTCCTGGACCATGCACTCCCCACCCCGCCCCCCAAAAAGGGCAGATAATGTAGACTGGCAGATAATGTTTTGAATGCTATTTTTGAAAAAAAAAACACTTATGCTAGAATATAAAGAATTTGTGTATTTTTTTATAATCATCTATATGTTGAATATCATAAATATCAACAATAAAGAGTCGAAAGCATAAGTTTTTAAATTGGCAAAACCTTTGAACATGTATCTTAAATTAAAAAATATATGAAATAGCAAGGGTAAGTTCGTTAAGATCTCCTCAACATCATCATCAATAAAAAATGTAAATCAGGATCACAGTGAAAAACCACTCTACAGCCACATAATAGAATTTTTTAAAAAGTGTCAGTGAGAATGTGCATTGTGGGAACGTTCATGTATTTCTGAAAGGTATGAAAATGGGAAATAAGTTAAATAAAAGATGTTTGATGATTACTAATAACATTAAATATATGCCTGTGTGTAACTTATCAATCACACTCCTTGATGTATACATATATATATATCCAATAAAAGAGTATTATATCCACCAAAAGATTTGTACAATAATTTTCATAGTAGAACTATTCATAATAGCTTTAAAGTGTGAGAAAAGTTCATCAAAAGGAGATTAGATTAATAAATCATGGTATGTTCATTTAATACCACACTACCCAGATTAAAAATAGTGATCATAAAATAGCAAAAAAGTACTGAAATGTTCAAAAATGTGAATGGATCACATAAACATTAGGATGAAAGCAAAAAACCAGATGTCAAGTTATACATACTGTATGATGCCTATTAAATGAAATTAAAAACTGACAAAATTAATCTATGAAGATATAAATCATGATAGTGCTTACTTTGGGGACATTAATTACATATAAGCAAGACTCATGAGGAATCATTCTGGTACTGTTAATGTTTTATACCTTGATCTTGTTTGAACAATGTAAAAAGTATTCATTGCTAAATACAGTTTTCTATACCAAAACCAAGCACAATTAGTTGCTATGTATCTATGGCTAGTACTCATGTTGTAGAATAACTTCCCCTCTTCTGCACAATTATTTAAATATTTGAAGGTCATTAGCAGCACTTCTGAGGTCTTATGAAAACATTTTGATGAAATTTTGAATGAAATAGATATACTTTCTAGATCACTTTGGAAACTTTTATATTATTCAATATTGAATTTCACAAAGCACAAACATTGTATAAAATTCTGCTTTTTTTGATATTTCCCTTTAATGTTTTTCCAATTTATTCCATAAACATAAATTTTTAGGTATGCTCCTGCATGTTTGCATAGTTTATTTTGTTTGTTTGCTAGTTTGCAGAACTCCATTTATTTTATTTGCTATCTAGTAATGTTGTTAATCTCATTCATCAGTTCTAATAGTTTGGTTTATCCTTGCATCTACCAACTATTATTGTGGTAAATCAATACATTCACCTGAACAAAGACATGTTCTTAATATTAATCCTCACCCTGCTGATGTGAAACCATTTGCAAATAGGATCTTCTGAAGATATATGTTTAAAGTGTGGTCAATTGAATTATTGTGGACTTAATCCATTCTACTGGAAGCCTTATGATAAGAAAAAAAAAATTAGAAATCAGAGAACCACAAAAAGACCCAGAAGCCAGAAGTCAGCAGAAGCCAAAGGAGAAGACCAGAGAGAGAGAGAGAGAGGAGAAAGAGAGGAGAAAAAGAGATCACCATGTGATGGGAGGCAGTGACACCAGCCAAGGAACCCAAGGATTGCAACAAACTAGAGTCAGAATGCTACAGAAATCAAAGACAAAGCATGGACTTGCCAATACCTGAATTTTGGAATTCTGGTCTCCAGAACAATAAACTAATAAGTGCTTGCTATTTAAGCCAACCCATTGTGTGGTATTTTTGTAGACATTTTAGGAAATTAAGATAACTACTTATTCCGTTCTTAAACTATGTCTTTCTTGCTCTCTCCATGTCTCTGTCTTTTGTTTTAACACGATGACTAAGATGTAGTAAAACCTACCCACATTTGAACTAGGCAAATGATTTTGTTTCAATTGCTCCCGTTTCTTAAATGTTTTCATTATATTCCTGCATATTTTTTCTGTTATTCTTTAAAGAAAAAAGTTGTCAATTTTTTCTAGATCAAGAGTCAACAAACTTTTGCTCTAAGGAGGCAGATGGGAAATATTTAGAGTTTGTGGACTTTGTGATCTCTATCACAACTCCTAACTCTGTCATTTTAGCACAAAATTAGCCATAAATAACATATAAAGAAATGACCAGAGCTGTGTTTTAATAAAACTGTACTTACAAAACCAGGTGTTTAGCTGGATTTGGCCCCAGGTCACAGTTTACCAAGTCCTGCTCTACATTTTCAAGTATATTTTTAACTCTCTTTCAACTTTGTGATGTTTATCTTGTTACATCTAATCATGTTTGTTTATTTTCTTTACTTTTTTTGAGGTCAAACTTGAAAGAAATTGTATACTTCATTCATCTTATAAACTACTAGCATTTGGTTTGATGATTTTCCTGACTTTTCAATTTATCAACTTTTTGATTTTTAAATTGTTATTTTTATAGGATTTTTATGTATTGATTTAGAATTTAAGATCCTAATATATACAATTTAAAGTCAGATAAAATTCTCCTATATCTCCAGTTTTGGTTTCTTGGATTCTAAAACAAATACCACATAGTGGTTTGACTTTAATGAAAATGGGATTTACTAGCTGACTATTTTGAGGCAAGGAGAATCCAAAATCAACCCTTTGCTTCCTCCCCAAGGACTGTTGGAAGCTGCTTATGATACTTGGATCCTTACCTTTTCTGTTATGGCAGTGCACTTGATGACATCCCTTCCTTTCTTTTCCAGGTTCCATTCCAGCTTCTCCTTTGCATCACTTTTTTTCATAAAGCCTTCAGTAATACGATTTAGGCCCAACCGGATTCAACTGAGCAACTCCTCACAGAAAAAATAGCCACTTCAAAAGAGTGTTCATACCCATAGGAATTGATTAAGATTAAAGATTTGTTTTTCTGGAGTATATAATTCAACCTATCACATCTTCCTAATTAATCCCTGAAATATTTATTTTTTCATCATTCAACAGCATTTATTTCAGAAAAACTAGACTCTGCATTTCCATAAGACAAAGAGATTGGTTTCTGTATTTCATAGTATGTCTTTTTTTTGTTTGTTTTAGACTTCCATAGTTTTGACATTTAACGGAGGCCTTCTTAGCCCTAGAAGTTTCACTGTGGGCTGTGTTAAGCCCTTTGGGTTGTCTTTATACTTATTTAAGAAGGTGATTGAAATGTACTATCATCTGGGGTCAGGTCTTCTTCAATTAGGTAGGAACATCTGGTCTCCCTCAAGGTCTATGTTAAATGGTTTATTATTAATTTTATGTTAATGATTTGGAACCCTTTAATTGTATGAAGCCAGCAGGTTTATTATTTTTGCCAATGACCTGCATTACATGAAAAAGTCACTATAAAATAAAAGAGTTTTTTGCCTTGTTTTGTTCTGTTTTTTGGTAACAAAACATTGGTACTATAAATCTAGGTCAGAGCTGGCTATCAAGGTTTTAAAAATAGATTGAAGGATTGTTGATTCAATCCAAAATTAGAAAATTTTCTTGATAAAATCTCAAGTGAATTTTATAATTGAAATCAACAATGACAAGGTAGGTATTGCATCAAAATAAATATTAAGCTTAATTTAAGAAATGGAATATTGAACAATTCACATTTAGGACAATGAACAAGTAGATTTTTCCTTAAATATTTAATAAAGGATATGTACTGCACCGATGTTGAATATTTGAAGCCAATGTTTCAATGATAGCTACTATTGGTGCGGAACATGCCTTACCCTCTAAGAAATTATAGCAAGATAATCACTAAGCCAAACAATAAAATCCAGTTTAGAATACTCATTCTTGAATAAACACTACTTTAGGATTATTTTTTGTCTGTCAACAAAACTTGCTTAGAAGCTTTCAAAATAACCTTGAGAGCATACCCTGGAAGTCAGTTTTTATGCACATAATCTATATATGTAATGCTGCCTTCTGTTATTGGATCCAAGATCCAGTTTTGTATAGTAATCTCTTCAACTCTGCCTCCCATGTATCAGTCACACATTCAAAATGTTAATTTGCTTGAGTTCACTCTTGTGAATTTTCTTAAAAAAATGATCTACTAGTTATAATTTATTTTTTGCCAAATATCAAAGACTCCTTAGGAAAAAAGACCATAGATAATTTCATATACTTTGTGCCACAACTGGTACAGCTTAAAGTTTTCAGGTCATCTTTCCTGTTTGTCCTTTGACTCTTCTCTAGTTTGTGTATAGACAATAAACTCCGATGATTCAATGTAATTTGATGGCTGCTGAGGCAAAATTAAATATCTTTTGTATAGTATTTGTATTTCCTTGAATTCTGAATCTTGAGGTATGATTACTTTTGCTATTGAATTTTTTCATTATATAATTTCTCACATTTTTCAGCAATTTGCATTTTGTGTTAAATACAACCAATATAGAAGGAAATAAAGAAAAGCAATAATGTATATTCTTCTCAAATAAAAGTGTCAAACACCAAAGATGTTGCCAACCCTTACTCATTTTCAACCTTAAATTAAATCCAGAACCTAGCAGATTATGGCTTAAATTCCTTGCTCTCAAAATCTCAGTAGATATTCTAGCCCATTTCATATTTATAGGCAACCATCTGGTACACAATTTTCTTAACACCTAACCTCAGCATTTAGATTCAAATGCTTTTATTTCAAAATAACTATGACAAAAATTATATCATCACACAAGCAGTGCCATATGTTTTAGTTTGCCAGGGTTGCTATGACAAATCCCACACAATGGGTTAGCTTAAACAGCAAGCATTTATTGTCTCACCATTTTGAAAGCTAAAAGTCAAAATCCAAATATTGTCAAGGGCATGCTTTCTCCTGGAGTCTGTATTTTTTGTTACCATCAGCCCCTTGATTCATGTTGATCTCTTTTCTCCTCTCTGGCTACTGCTGATCTCTGACTTCATAACTGTGCCTGAATTGCTTCTCTTCACATGGCCCCCAGTTATACAAATTAAGGCACAGCCTGATTCAGTTTGGCCACACCTTAACTAATAACATCTTCAAAGATCCTATTTTACAAATGAGTTCACCGTACAGATTAAAATCCGAACACGTCCTCTGTGGGGCATATTAGTCAATCCTGAACACCATATAACTCTAAATTTTCAGAACTATGCTCCAAAGTGTTGGGGTTAAAATAGTAGATATGCTATGTTCCATATTTCTTTCTTATGGCTAAAATATGTGTGATGGTTAAGTTCATGTGTCAGCTTGGTTAGGCTATAGTATCAAGTTGTTCGGTCAAGGAAGCTCTGACCTGGTTGTTGCCATGAGAGTATAGTATTTCATAGATGAATTTGCATGCATAGTCCCTTGACCACGTCTATGACTGATTGCATCTACAATCAATAAAGGAGATTGCCCTCAGCAGTGGGAGAGTCTCCTTATCCAATCAGTTGAAGATCTTAAAGCAAGAATTGAGGATTTCAAAAGTCATAAAGAATCATTTCTATCTCTTTTTCATTCCAGACAGCTTCTCCTAGGGAATTCAACATCACCTTTATTGGAGCTTCCAACCTGTGTCCTGCCTTATGGAATTCTGACTTGCCAATACCCACAGTCACATGAATCAATTCCTACAATAAATCTCTTAATGTTTACATGTATAACCTGTCAGTTCTGTTTCTCTGGAGAGTCCTGATTAATGCAATAAATTAAGAATTGAATTAAATATCATTTTATAGAAAACCTCAAGGTCATTAAAGCTAGGTTTAGGAGAATTTCCATATTTTATTCTTAGAAGGGTAATAAGGAATATATTTACTGCAGAGATATTTTCTGAAAAGGCATGTATAAAGCATATGCTTATTGGTTAAAGCATTATTGGAGAGTATAATTTCAGCAAACCCTGAGTGAAGAAAGAAGAAAGAGAGTCAGGGAATGAGAGAAAGCAAATACTAGAAGATGCATTACAAAGCTGACTACAGTTTTTAATAACTCAGCTGGTGCCTGTCTTGGGAATTTCTGCAGACAGTTCATATGAAACACCACCTCTTGAAATGTTCATTTTGGATAGTAATGAATCATGAGAAATTTGCTTACTACTCATCCCCTTCTCATGCCTCTAAATGGACAAATTCTGTCACATAATCCTTATCACCCATGTGATTCTGACTTGTGGTACCTGACCCTTCAAAGGCCACTTTTGAAAAATCCAGAATCTCAACTAATTAAATCTATTTAATTTACAGACCTGGAGACTTCTTGAGAGTCATCAGTTCATGAATATATTAGTTACATAATCTTGTGTAGCAAATTACTCCAGAATTTAGTAGATTTAAGCAACAAATTTTATTATCTCATAGTTTCTAGGGCAGGCTCTGGATGCAGCTCAGCTGGGTGTCTCTGGCTCAGGACCTCTTACAAGCTTGTAGTCCAGCTATTGGCTCATGCTGCATTATCCCAAATTGTAGAGGAAGCATTTCCAGGTTCACTCACATGGCAGGTCATATGTCCTTGTTGGTTATTGTCCAGAGATCAGTTCCTGGTCATGTGGGCTTCTTCTTAGAGAAGCTCACAGCATGACAGCTGGCTTTCCACAGCCTTTCTTTAACCTCATCTTGGAGTTTCTATGTATTAGAAGTGAATTACTAGGTCTAGCCTACATTCAAGGAGAGGGAATTCTATAAAAGTATGATGCTAGGTGGTGGGGATCATGTGGGTCATTGAAAAGGCTGCCTATCACAGTTAAGCTCCCATGTCTCTCACAAGGATAGGGACAGTAGGGGCAGGAATCTCCTGGGTTTTATGACAGTAAAAATATCATTAGTCTTCACTAGGACTGTTCAAGCCAAGAAACCAAGTAGGAAGCCAAGGTCTGGATTGGTAGTTAGGGCTTAGTAGATTGAAGGCAGACCATGATCCAGAACTCAGTATGATATTTTTATTGCCAATTAAAACATGAAGTCATTGAAGTTCAGGCTGATTAATAAAAATGCATGAAGTAACACGTAGAATTTTATTTCAAATTTATTCAAATCTAAAATCCATACATGCCTTACCTTCATTAAATAATTTAGAAAGTGAAATATGTATACATTCAAAGTGGTTAAGTCTTAGTGTTGTATTTATCATGAATAAAATAGGTCTTAAAGGCTCTTCCTTATGAAATTCATAGATTCTCAACTTTGAAGGCATGCTTTCTTTTCTCTAGTTTGGGAAGTTATTTCTGTTTCGTCAATCATTAAAATTTGCTTTTGGTGACTATGGTTTCTTGAGTATTGAAGAAGCCCAATAAAAAGCATCCTTAACCCCATCCAAGTAGAGACCCAATTAAGAAATAAAGTTAAAGTGTGATGAGATACCCATTGAAATATCACTTGTATTACTGAAAATGATGTTATAAGAGAATGTATTTGGAATTTATGGTCTCCTGTGTTTCTAAATTTTGGTAAAATTTGGCAGTCTTGATGATCTACTTTATTAACAGTATTGAAAGACAAAGATTCATAAAACTAAGCCTACTTACACCTGAAATAAATTCAAGATAAATATTCTGCAGGGAGGACAGTCCTCAATCAGAAGAGTAAGGAACACAAAAATGCAAGTTTTTCCTCATCCACAAGTCAACAGATGGGTCACTTCCAATGGATGCCATACTGGATAGTTGTCAGGAAATCTATCAATAGCCATAAACAATACTACCACAGAAAAGGAATCAGAGGAGGAACATACATTCATTTAATGAGGGTAAATGAATGTATTTAAATGTTGCTTTAAACGTGGCTTGCAATTAGGAATATTGATAAAATACGATAGAATAGCTATTGATTTTAAGAAATCTAGAATATCTTGTAAATTAAAAAAATCATTAGTGCTTAAGGTAAACTTCTGGAAAAATCTTAATGGGAAGGACAAGTTTATATTACATTATTGCTATTATTCTGTGCATTTCCCATTGAGCTTCTTTGAATTGTTGGCATCTATATATTATTTGAACTAACAGAATTGAAAATAATTATTTATTCTTACTAGTGAAACATGAAAAATTAGAATTATTTGATTTACCAATTCTTTATGAGGCTAGATAATTACATTTACATACTGTATGGAAATAGGAATTCTGAAAGAATTATTAGATTGCTTTCCATTAAATGTAATCATTTACATGCAGTCAAATCTATCACTTTCTTGTTAGATATAAGCCCTTTAACCTTAATTTTTTAAATATTAAATCATTTTACCAGCAAAATCCTTTTTCTGCATTAATATAACCACCTGGTGGCACTGTTGCTTAAACTTGAGGAAAAAAATCTAAATTTAGCAATTGCTTTAGAAAGAGCATTATTTTTATAAAATAAAAAAAGTTATAAATAATTTCTGTTATTATTGTTTCATTTGAATATTTCAAGCTGGATGGCTATTCCTAGAAAAATACATTGAAAATTATTTGCAAAAAATTAAAATATAAAAGAAACCTCATGTTATGTAATGCTATGAGTACCCAATTTAAGGGCTTCCAAGTGGAGGGACCAAATATTGTAAGGAGAATTCAAGATGCTTCTAAAGATAAAGTGCATACCTAGGATTTGTAAATATAAGGGAAAAAAATAAACCAAGTGGGATTTTAAAATTAAAAACAAGCAAACAAAAAATAACACAAACCCATACGGTCTCATTTTCATTGGTGGTTATTTAACATAATTCCGTTTCAGGTAATTTAACAAAAATATCATTACTCTTTAAGGAAGAGAGAACCTGAATCTCAAACATAATCTTACATATAATTCATTTGTCCTTAAGATCCAATTGTGAATTCACTCATAACTTGATCATATGCCTGCTATGCCTTTGAAGGATTATAATAAACTACAACACTTAATCTTTTAACCTCATAATTTGTGGAATCTCAAAAATCTAGAATTCTGTGCAGTATGCATTTGTAAACTTCAGTAAATTTCCAAGAAAATATCTCTTTGTGAAAAGAGAAAAGAATAGGCTATTAGTTTACTGAAACAGCTTGGAATTCATTTGAGAGACAAAGAGAATAATTATCTTAAAATTCCAAGAGAACAATTTCTTCACAAACATAGTTTGAAAGTAACTGAGTTCTTAGCCAGAGACAAAATATTTCCATCTTGTGCTAATACTAACTACAATGTCTTGGTTTTTTTATTGCCAGAGTTTTTTTAATTGTTTAATTTTTATTGATATATATTATATATTCACGTACATGTGCATTTATCATTGCAATCAACTTTTTGTGAAAAATAGTATATATACAAAAAAGCAATAAATTTCAAAGCACACCACAACAATTAATTGTAGAACAGGGTCAACAATTTGGTATGGGTGACAGTTCCACAATTTTAGGTTTTTACTTCTACCTGCTCTAAGATACTGGAGACTAAAAGAAACAAATGATTCAGCAATCATACTCATTTGTTAAACCTGACCTTCCCTGTGTAACTCCACCATCATCTTTGATCTTTCTTCCACACTTTAGGGGTATTTGGGCTAGATTCATTCTATTTTTTCTTGCTGCAGTGGGCTGTCAATTATTTGGGATAGGGGAATGGAACTTGTTAACGTTCTGGAGAGGCTGGTCCTTCTGCATTTCAGGACTTATCTGCTCCAGGGACCCATCTGGAGGCTGTAACTTTCTAGAAAGTTATGCTAGTGCATGAAACTTTTGTAGACTCTTATATAATGACCTAAGTGTTCTTTAGGATTGGCAGAAATGGTTTTATTGGGGTTTGGCAAGTTAGAATAGGTAGCAATGTCTAACTGAAGCTTGTGTAAAAGTGACCTCCAGAATAGTCTCTCAACTGTATTTGAACACTCTCAGCCACTGATACCTTATTGTTACACATCTTTTCCCCTTTTTGGTAAGGATGACTTTGTTGATCCCACAGTGCTAGGGCCAGACTCATCCCTGGGAGTCATCACCCACACCACCAGGGAGACTTTCATCCCTGGATGTCTTGTCCCATATGCAGGGGAAGAGGGCACTGATTTCACTTTTAGATTTGAGCTTAGAGAGAGAGAGGATCACATATGAGCAATAAAAGAGGTCCTCCAAAAATAACTCCTAGGCATACCTACAAGTAGGCTAAACTTTGCTGCATGCATAAACTTCATAAGCACAAGCTCAAGATCTAGGGTTTGGACTATTGACTTGGATGTCCCTAATGTTTGACACTGTATCAGGGGTTTCCCTGGTGGTAAAGTTTAATAGTTCCATATTTTTTTTCCCCATCCCTCAAGGGCTTTGCCAATACTTTTTGACTATCTGTTTAATGTACTCTGGGATTTATGCAGGCATTACACTAAGCTAAACATGATTAAAGGTCCTCATTCTTATTCTGATTCCTCGTGTTTGGCTTGTGTGAATGATCTATCCAGACAGATTGAGTTAGATTGTGTACTACAGAAAATTTAGGTTCTAAAAAATATATACCTTTCTTTCTTTGGTCTCAAGGAGTAGATGAGATTCTCAAATATAGACAATGCTTTCCTTCCCTCTCTATTCTAATAAGCTTCATTCTTATCTCTAAATACCAGGTTATACATATATAAAACAGCCTTTCATAATCCAGAAACAATAATCATCTCTCTGGATTAAATGCGACTGTTATAAAAGCTTACACTCTAGACCCTGTTTTCTTATAAGTATTTTCTAAGTGAGACCCTACAGCGTTTGCTCTTTTGTTTCTGACTTATTTTTCCTCACAAATGTCTCACAAGTTCATTTGCAATGTTGCATGTCTCAAAATTTCATTTCTTTTTGTAGCAGCACAATATTCAATCACATTTATGCACTATCATTTGCAAATCTACTTCTCAGTCAGTGCATCCTTCAACCAGCGCCATTCATTGGTCATCATGTATAAAGTCCTAAGTCAGCAGTCCATCAACCCTCTCAATTTTAGATAATTGCATTATTACCAAGGTAAAGATAAGCAATAAACACACCCTCACCAAATAGAAAATACAATGCTCCCCTTAACTCTTGTCCCTCCCCCATTATTTACCTGTGGTGTTGCTATTGGTACTGATGATGTTTTCCTGTTAAATATAGCTATTGCTAGAGCTTTAAAAACTCTTTCTAACTAAACTTCCAGGTTTTAACTATTTGTACAAAATAGATTTGAAGCAGACATTCCTTTAAACTTCTTACATATGTTTCTTATTCAAATGATTACAATGCAGATACTTTTAAAGATTAATATTTGAAACAAATAATCAATGACTTCTTTTATGTTTATGGAAAAGATACAGTTCATTAATTCATATGTTATATATATATATATAAATACGTTTCTGTACATGGTCATTTAGTTTGATTCATACATTTTTTAACATGATAAAGAAAAAATCTTTGTTAAAATTCTGTGTGATTAAAAATTAAATCAATATTGGGAAAAATTTTAACAATTGAGCATAAAAGACTTTATCTACTAAAAATCTTAAATCAGCTCATATAGTCTATGATAGACAGCTAAAATCACAATGAAATATTTAGGTTCTATTTGCTTGACTTTGAGTCCCAAAGAAACTCAGGAAAAACATATAAAAGAAAGAGAAGCTTATGTCATGAGAATTTATCCTGCAGAATCGTTCATAGTTTTATATTAATGTAGTCTCAACATGTCCAAGGGAAAATGGAGTCATTGTAAAACTTCTAAGCCTCTCTACTCATACACACGCATGCACATACAGAGTTCAGAATAAAGAACAATGAATGACTCTGAATATAGTCTATTCCTTCTTATAATTCATAAAAAGATAGAAATGCAGTTGTTTTTTAATTTAAGAGTAATTGTAGATTTATTTTATACTTTTGTTTATGAGATAATTACTTGAGCTATAAATTTTAGATGATTGTTCCACAATGAAAATCACTGTACAATTGTGCTTGCTTTATTGATAGGAAAAAATAACTGAACTGTTTTCTAGAGAATTCAATTACAGACACAGACATTATCAAAAACTGAAACTAAAACTAAAAATTAGAACGATGTACATTTGGCTTTGGCTAAGTTGTCTGTCATCTCTATTTCCAGACACATGGTTGAACTAATTATTTGCTAATGTAGACAAACTACTATCAATCATAAGTTACTGAATATATTCATTGAATTTCTATATGCAATGCCAAAAATAATGGAGAAGTGAAAATAATGACAAATTAAAATCATTCCATTCCTAATAACAGTTTAGAAAGCTTTGGTCATGGGAAATTCAGAATTAAAGCCTGATATAGTATAGAAAAGTTGCAAATTGAATATGCTTGGTACATGGTGAAACAGAATCCTGTCATCAGAAAATATCCCTCCGGTTATTCATCTAGGCACACTCTTGTCCTTCTAGGGGCAGATCTATAGGTTGAGGGAGAACATGCTTTCATGTTCTCTACCTTACAGTTACCAGCTCCAAAAAACTCATTTACAAACGATAAGTAAGTTATAATTATAATAGGAGTCCCACCATAATAATCAGTGAAGTCTCTCTTTGTATAGAATAAGAAGGAGGAGGAGGAAAAGGGGAAGAGAAGGAGGAAGAAGAGGAAGAGGAGTAAGAGGACGAAAAAGAGAACCTGAAACTTAGTCAAAAGTCTGTTTGGTAATGACAATCAGGTGATAATCAGGTCAAAGATAGCGCAACAACTCATATATCATGACTTTAATCCAAGATAGTTTTATACATTCATCTTACACTAAAAAGAGCTTTCCCAGTGGTTCCATGCTTTGCAAAGTCTGTTAAACAAGGCCTTCTTTCATCTGAATAATATAGAAGATGGGCATTGAAAACATCTTTGGACTCTTGTTTTTTCAACTTGAAATTGTGCACCGACACCTTCTTCTTATAGTGCATGAAAATTCAACATTTAAAACATTCTTGATAATTGTGGGTGGAGCCGATCCATTTTTCTTCTGATTTTGTTAATCACTGATCTCTTGTGTTGCTTAGTTTAACATATGGAAATGGTGTTTCATATTTTTATCACCTCAAGAGTTATGTCCATGCATTGGCTACACTGTGTATAGTGTGTGATACTGCATGAGATGCACAAACTCAATTTCATAAGAAAAAAAATTGGGAGTATAATATATTTAACCACTATTCTTCTTCACCAATGATCTAGTTTATAATCAAATTTATATTTTGTCAAAATTAAAGGCAGTGGTAAGTGAAAGTTTAATATATTTATAATCTATTGATTATGATTTATTGGTTATACTTTAGATCTAGAGATTATCGGCTAATTTAAACAACTGTAACAGACTCTGATTATTGTCCCTGTTTCTTATTTCTCCATACATCAAAATTAATATGGAGGAAGCACAGAATCAACCATAACTCTATCCTGCTCCTTGAATATCAATAAGCTATTATATTAACCAAAAACTTTTCTACTTACTTTGCACTTATCCTGCCTGTCTCATATAAAATTCTTCCTGGAATTATCCTCCATGTAGATAATTACAGTCTGATTCTATTTTCTACCTCCAAGCTTTTCTCTTTCAATTCTTCCATGCTGGAATACCCCCTATTTCTTTTCTGTCTATTGAAGTCATTGACTGTAGGAGACAATAACTGGCTTTGAATCTTATGCCATTTCAGAAAGAAATGCTTTTGACTAGATCTGATGATAATATAATGCTTGTAATGGATGAAATTCCTCTGCCAACTCCATTCTAAATTCAGATTTTCTATTTTTTACAAAGATGCATAAGTTTCTTAAATTATTTACTATTCAAATGTCCTTGAAAAAATTTACAAAAGTAAGGAACAAAATGAGGCAGTCTTACTAGGAGAAAAATCATAATCACATAGGCAGGATACATTGAGACTTTCACTCACATTACACACATATGCAGTGAACTTTCCCAGCATACTTTCATCTTATTGTAGTTTTTCAACATTTAACTTTTCAAAGCATTTAAGTTTATAAAACGATGCTTATATACATTATTATATACAATATATAACATTATTCAGGTGCTAGGAAACAGGAATATACAAGACAAAATATTTCCCCTAATGTAGTTTTATTTATAGGAGAGAAAAGGATGTGAATATTAGGATATACATTCTTGTAGATATTTTTGGAATACTGTAAAGATCATTATGTTTAATAATGCTATTGATTTATTCTTTTCAGATTTTAAATATATTAAGTTTGAGTAAAGGAAATAGCATAACTCATACAGCTATTAAATTTTAATCCTAAATCAAGCACACAGTATTCAGGCCCTAAATTCATGAAAGCTTTAATTTTTTCTAGATACTTTAACTTAATGTTCAGGCAGGGAAATGCTGTGGTTTTATGGATTTCAACCCCTGAAGCAATACAAACTCAGGAGTTTTCCCTGTTGAAGAGAACTGCAGCTGTGACTTTATTAAATTAAACATAGTTCATGGCAATTAGCCATGGAAGTTTCCTTTAGGCCATTCTTCTGATCAGAGAGAAACATGACACAAATGGTTGGAATTCCACCAGCGGAACTGCCATTTCCCTGTAAAGTTTCTTCTCCTCAGGGTCCTTCTGTTAGTTCTCATAGTTCTCAGGGCTGTGTTCTTCAGATATTTTTCAAAACCAATACTTGCTCCTTTTTCGGTTTCATACTGACAAAACATCCATTAACTGAACTTTGTAATTTTCATTGTTTTTGTTATTAATTTTAATGTTTCCCACTGTTTAGTTTGCAATCATCAATCCACAGAAGCATAAATGAAGATCAGAAGCATAAGGTGCAATATTTATTATGCTCTTTCTTATTTCGTACTTGTTGAAAAACATTTTTCTTTCTTTCTTTTGTATGTTAATCTTAACTTCAAAAAAATAAAAATTAGATTTTGATAAAGCCAGCTCATTGGTTTTTCAATTGCTACCCTCACAACAGGACTTCTGTCCCTGAATCTGCATTGAACTTTTTTCTTTTCTAGTCTCTGCATTTCTGCTTGTGTCTTTCTTTGCCATGAATTTTCTTGTGCATATATTTACATGGCTGTCATTCAACATTCCATTTTCTGTTCAAAAAGGACTTCTTTGGAGAAGTATTCCAAGCTACTAGTACATTTCTTTGCTCACCATAAGTAACCCTCTCTTTTTACCTGTTTTTAATTTTTATGGCACTTATAACTGTGGAAAGCCATATCTCATTTGCCATAATCATCTGTCTTCTACTAAACATTGGCTCATTGAGAACAAAGCCTTATCTGCCATGTTCCCCAGGAGAGAAGCTAGCACAGAGTAGATACTATGTACACATTTATTAAATATGTATAGGAAAAATGTTTTAGGGGTGATATGTGAAGTTATTATCAATAACTTCCATGTTTTTCATCTCTTTACTTTTTTGATAATACAAAAATTAGCTGTAAATTGATACTCTCATGTTTCTGTCTTTTCTGTTAAAAACCTACTGTTTTAAGATTCATTTGTTATAGGAAGCTTATAAAACCAAGAATGTTAGGAGTTTGGGAAAGTATAAGAGAAAAGCATAGACACTCGTATATCCTGAAACAGAGAAAACCAGCACTCTTCTGTATAGAAAGGCTGTGTGCTTGAAGGTGTAAGGAAGATTGGGGATGTTCACCTTATCAGCCATCAAAGAATCATCTCTTATGCTCATGACAAATGACGTCCCAGGATGCTTTTACCCAATATCAAATAAGTCTTCCTTTTTCATATTGCGCAGGTGTCTGTTTTGTGTTTTTGGTGTCTTTTATATTTTTTGGATTTTTTTTAAATAAACTTTTATTTTAGAACTGTTTTAATTTACAGAAAGATGGTACATATAGTACAGACAATTCCCAAATACCTCATACCTAGCTGTTTCAAATTAAGTTGGATTTGAAATTTGGAACCTGGCAGAGGTCAGGTGTGAAACAGTGGGAGACTGAGGCCAAAACACATGAAAAAAGATGTTTGTCTTTTCTCAGACAGAGAGAAGGGTGACATATAAGGTCGATGAGAAGTAGGAGTGACTTAGGTGTTTCAACCAACGGGTGGGGAGTACACAAACAAAGCCAGAGGGAGCTGGGATTTGTGTCTTTAGATTTACTGCAGGAGTCAGAGATTGATTACTTTAAAGCAAATGCATGAAAAAGAAAGGGACTGAGGATTTGAAGCTAGTGGGGCATGTTAGTTTATCATTTTGGACCAGGTGAGTCCATCTTTGGGTGAGATGAGTGGTATAGATGGTGGCCGCAGATGGAATTGTGGGCTCTAGGGGAGTTTATGACCCAGGGATGGAAAGTTGCTTATTAACTTGGCCAAAGTTCAGTGTTGAGCCAAGTGGCTTAGCCAAAATAACATTGTGGCTGAGGTAGCACACAACGAATTTTGACAATTGTAACATACACTCCCATTATTAACATCTTGCATTAAGTATGGTACATTTGTTACCATAGTGAAACAATTCTGATACATTATTATTAACTAAAACCCATAATGTGTTTATATTTCTTTAGTGTTTGCATATGTCCTTCTACTGTCAGGGATCCTGCCCAGGATGCCACTTAACATTTAGTCATAATGTCTCCTTAGCGCTTCTTCATTATAAGAGTGTCTCAGAGTCTTGTTTTTGATGACTTAGTCTGTTTTGAGGACTACTTGTTAGGTTTTTTATGAAATGTCTTCAAATGGAATTTGCTCAGTATTTTTCTCATTAGACTGGACTAACGGATTTTTGAGAGGAAGATCACATAAAGTGCCATTTTATCATATCTTGTCAACATTTTATGATATTAACTTGATGACTTATTACTATTGATATTCTTGATGACCTCATTGAGTACTGTCTGTCATATTTCTCCACCGTAACTTTTTCCATATTACACTCTTTGAAAGGAAGTTACCATATTCCCTCTTTCGTCGCCTTCTGGTATTCCATTATGCATGTGTTACCACTTTTTATATTGTCCAAAAGATGTTGGATATTCTGCTATATATTTTCCATTCCTTTTTTGTTTGTATCTCAGTTTGGGAGCATCTGTTCACCTGTCTTCAAGCTTGCTGATGCTTTGTTTGGCTATGCACAGTGTAATGATGAATTCATCAGTTCGATGTGTATTAGCCAGGGTTCTCTCGGGGAACAGAACCAACAGGGGATTTTTGTAAATAAGAGATTTTCTAGTGTCTCATGCAGCTGTGGCATTTCACAAGTCCAAATTCCATAAGATAAGCCACGAGCTGGCAACAGTTATGAAGGTGTTCAATGAATTTCCACAGGAAAGGATGGCTGACAGAAGCAGAGACAAAAGTTTTCTTTTCTGACTGCTAAAATCATTACCTCTTCCTTAAAAATCTTCAGTGGATTGGATCCTGTCATTGCAGACGATACTCCCCTCAGTTGACCATAGAGGTAATCAACCACAGATGCAATCAACAGACTGATGATTAAATAAAGCAATGTATTGGTTTATCAACCAGTTGCAAAATGTCCTTCCAGTTGTTAGACCAGTGCTTGCCTGACCAGACAACTGTGCACCATCTCCTCACGAACTTGGCACATGAATGCAACCATAGAAGCCTGTTTCATTTCATTACAAAGATTTTGATTTCTAGCGTTTCAGTTTAATTTTTGAGAGTTTCCATCTCTTTCCTTATATTACTACATTAATTATGTGAAATATTTCATTTTAGTTTTTTAGAGTTTCAATCTCTTTCCTTCTATTGCTGTAATGATTGTATGAAACAAAGCAAAAATAGTAAAAGCATTCATATAAAAGATTCACAGACATTTGAAATAGAATTGAAGACATTAGATCTTTATAAAAGAACAAAATCTTCCAAGCTCTGTATCTATAGGGTATAAGAAATCTTTTGTGTAAAAGTTTATCTTGATGTCCTTTTTCAACTCAAAGAGCCTGTTTAATATAAAGTACTAAATTATCATGTAAATTAATCTTCTGACGAAGACTATACTTTCTCAACAACCTTTACCATATTAATCATAGGTATTTAAAATTTTTGTCTGATAATTGCAAAATCCGTGTCATATCTGAATCATTTCTAATGCTTGCTTTATCTCTTGAGACTGATTTTTCCATTTTTATTGAATAACTTGCAATTTTTTTTATGAAAATGGATATGATATAACACATAATAGTAGGTGAGTAAATGGGGCTTTAGTCTGAGGTTTTATGTTTATATGAGTAGTACTTGAACTACACTTAATATTTGCTGTAGCTGTATGTGACAGAGCCTTTAGATTTCTCTAAAATCCTTACTTTTGGCTCTCCTGTTGTACATTTGTATCTTCTAAATGCTACTCCTCAGACAGAGTCTGTCTTCTAGCTCTTTCATTGGCATCTACAGTTATACTGGAGCTCTGCTGGTGTGGTGATAAATTGTGTTTTAGGGGAAACAAGCTATATTTTTTCATTAAGTCTTAGCATTTTGGTGGGTTTTTGTCCCTGGGATGTGACCATCACAAGTGTAAGTTTTACCCACCCCCCCACACACACCCCAAGATAGACATCTAAAGTGGAGTAAATACCCTTCTGGAGGTTGGAACCAGCCTTGGTTAAATCTTCTCCCCTGGAGTGTAGGCTTTTGTTTTGGGCAACACTTAGGGGCAATTTCACAATGATTAGTCTTCCTTTCCCTCTGCCAGAGCCATGAGGGAATCTTTTCCAGTTCTTACAGTAAAAATCTGATAGGATCCCTGATAGTAAAACCCATGAAAATGTGGGAACCCAGTGAGTTTGAGGCTCAGCGAGTTTCTCAATGTCATCTTAGTCCAATCTAAGCTTCCAGCAATTCAGCAAAATTAACATTTCACTATTTCTACTAGTTTTGGGCTCTAACGAGTTCTGATCCAACTTAGTAGAACTTTTGTGTGATCTCTGTTCTTAACTATTTTTCCAGATTTGGGGGAGATGGCTTTTCCTGAGACTTAAGTTTGCTAATGGGATCGAGAAAAGTAATTGATATTCAGTTTTTTCAAGTCTATTTTATTTTTAAGGACAAGAGTGACAGTTTCCAAGTTCTTCACATGTTGGATATGAAACCAAAATTCTACAGTTCTCTTTTGCTATTTCCTTACTGTTTCTCATCATTCTTGGGATTAATAGTACTGAATAATTAGATAGTGGTATCCGTAGGTTCTGAAAAAAATCAAATGTTATTTTGTTGATTAACATGAATTCAGTATAAAAGATGATGAAAAAATTTCCTTCAACAAGCATACATTTACATCTGAAGACATAAGTTAAGGTGTAAATGGATACTTAGCCACTATTACAATTAACTATAACCTCCAACATAACTAAACACAAGCAAATCTATGAATCTATTAAAAGGGTAAGAAGGAGGGGCTGCTAAGATGCATATACACATTTAAATGATAGTTACAGAAGCGTGCATATGCTTCTAGTTGAATTAAACATATGATTAGGCGATTATTATGTTGATTTGATTTGCTCAATTTGCATCTTGAAAGACAAGGCATAAATTAAGATATAAAGAAGAATTCTACTTTCATAGTGCAGATGTGCCATAAAACACCAAAATAAGAAGAATCCAAAAGTCAGCCTTTTCACTGGTAGCACTGTATTAAATGTCTGAAGAATGCAAAAAAAGAGAAAAATCATTCATTTATTTAAAAAAAGACTTCTGGGGCGGGCCGCGGTGGCTCAGCGGGCAAAGTGCTTGCCTGCTATGCCGGAGGACCTCGGTTCGATTCCCGGCCCCAGCCCATGTAACAAAAACGGAGAAACAGAATACAATAAAAACAAGAAAATGTTTAAAGATGTTTCCCTTTCTTCCTTCCTTCCTTCCTTCTATCCTTCCTTCCTTCTCTCTGTCTTTCCTTTAAAAAAAAAAAAAAAAAAAAGACTTCTGAATTAGAACAAAATTCACCAAGTTCTATCTCAACAGGACACAAAAATCATTTTTAAAAGTCTATATTGGGGTGGTACACTGTGGCTCAGTAGCAGAATTCTCACCTGCTGTGCCAGAGACCCAGGTGAGATTCCTGGAGCCTGCCCATGCCAAAAAGAAAAAAAAAACTATATTGATCTTACTTTTTCAGCTTCAAGAGTCGGTTTAATATAAAGTACTAAGTCATCCATTAATTTAACTAATTAATAGCAGATATTGCCTCTCTCTAATTTGTGCAAGAGATATTATTCATATACACACTTGAAATTTTAACAAAAATTATTTCTGGTATCTTTAGCATGTACAAAGAAATAAATATGAATTTTAGAATATAGAGAAGAGTAAGATTAGATTAGAAATAAAAGAGTTGAGGCATTTCAGCACTTGAATGTGTCAAAGTTCCATTGAGCTTCATCTGTTATAATTAGGTAGAAAAAGGGAGTAAAACAGGAATGAGTTTACTGTAAATTATGGAAATCTACTTAGATAAAAGTGCAAAGAAACATGAGTATGACGCAAATCAACAATATCACGCCTGTGGAATTCAAAGGTGGGCTTCTTCACTGAAGCATCTTTTTTTTTTTTTTCTGCAGCTAGTTGTGTTCCCAAGGAAAGAAGAGTTTGTATTTGGCTTCAAGGCTATCTTCCTTGGAGTGGATTGCCATGCAGTTGGTCTAAGTATGTTGCTCAGGGTCCTGCCTCATGGGAAGACCTCAGATGAGTAAACTGGTATCTGAGATTATGCTCCAGTTCTAGTAAGGTAGTTAAATGATAATTCATCAGGATAGAAGTGCAGTTAAGAAGGCTGGGAAAACTAGACTCAGTTTCACCAGAGTGGCAGCTTAAAGGATATAGACACAAGAACTGGTCAAGAGCTTGAGATATAGCAGGATTACTATATCATGAAGATGTCACCTGTTGCTATGGAAGAAAATAATAGGTTTTTTCCCAATGTGGTATTCCAGGTAAAAGGGACTGACTCGGCAGCTTTTTGTATAAACAACAGGCGATGAAACAGTACTTTGGCAGCCCCAAGCAGGCACGTTTTGGACGTATATTAAGGAGAGAATCTGAATTAATAAGAAATGCAGAAGGATATTAGTAACTTACTTTTTAAAATCTATAACATTCTGAATATTATTGAGTGAAATTTCCCACCACAATATGCCTTGAGATGTGTAATTAAATATTAAATGAATATTTTTCATTATGTCTACTTACTACACAAAGTATAGTGACATAAATTATACATTATTTGTTTGTAATAAAGTGTTGCTTAAGTCAGGCTAGTCACACCCTAACACTATGCGAGAATTGGAGGTACAATAATAACATGAAAAAGTGCAGCCTTATTTATTTAGAAATACATATAATATTGTATAAAATTTGAGAAACATGGCATGATAAAAATCTGTTTCAGTCCCCTTCTTGTTGGGTCCTGAGAGAAAAATTGGTTTGTATTTCTTCCATTTTGTAGACTTAGGAAACAGTGTGATAGAGAAATATTCATTCCCTTCTGCATGTGTATTTACTCCATAGGAATAACTATACATTTAAATTGTTTGATAGTTTATTTCTTGGGTATAACCAGGTACTTTCATATTCTTACTTGTTGGGCTAACGGAAAGATACCACAGGACAAATGACTAATGGCAGACTTTTGAGGACCTAAAATATCAGGCGTGATCATTAAGTCATTATACATCCACAGATTGATGCATATAGCATATTATTTTCAAAGTAATTTATATCATAAGTTTATTAAAAAGTTATAAATCCTACATGAAAAATTATTTTATTTGCAATATTAAAATGAGATTCCACTTTCGTTAATACAGCTTCTGATAGTTAGGCAGCTCCTGCACCAGGTGGAACATTTATTAGCTCCTGATACCAATTATTAAAGTCAGATATTACACCTTCTTTACATTTAATTATTCAGAAACTCTGCAGCATTTATTAAGGTATCTTCTAGTATAACTAGAAACACAGTACCATCTAAAGCAAACTATGGATCTAAACAGCAATTATATAAGCATCTTATTGAATATTCTGTATTTTGAGGCAGGTTTTCTAGCCATTTCCTGATTGTCACTTGGGACAGATGAATTTTTGCTCTTGTAAAATTAATTTGCAAAGGAATCTACACCTTCCACCCAAAACATTTGTCTGTTAAAGAAGTAATTGCAAGTGTTTCCCAAGACTCACAATAATAAGCTTTGCCACTTTATTTAGTCTAAACATAACTCACCTCTTGTACAAGAATGCTAGGCACAGTACTTCAAAGAACCTCCACTTGCTAATGTGACTTAGTATCCTTTGCTTCCTTTAATAATGCTGCATTTATTATACTTGACACAATATGCCCTTTCTGAAAGTGAAACATGAACACTATGCTAAGAACATAATACTCTATAAAGTAAACACCAAGATTACTTTTTTAATATTATGGCATAAACAAACTTACATTTTTATAGGTTGAAAGAAAGTTATGCGTGCAAGGCTTATGGTGTTGATTCATTATTTTTTCTGTTCAGCAGCAAGTTTATTCTTAGAAATAAAGTAACTTTTCATTTATTCAACACCTATACAATACTACATATGTTATAACACTACAGGTTAGACCAATATCTTAACTCATATCTTTAATTCCAAATAATGTCTTCAACTCCTATCCTTCTGACAAGCATAACCTACTATTTTTTATAGTAATTGTTTTCTTTGCCCTTTAACTTTCCTAAAGGAATGTATAATAACAATAAACTTCAGTATTTCTAAGACTTGTGTTAATTCTCATTGTGAAAAGGAAAACTAGATTTTCCAGATCTTAATCCCTTACATTGGGTGGAATTACTAACAAATACATTAAGAATATAAAACAAGAAAACAACATGTTTAGTTGTGATTTAATTTTGAAATCACTATCATACATCAGAACACCAGATGTCCTCATTGTAACAAGATCATGTCTATTTTATGAAACATAAATTTGGCACACTTCACTCCATATTTTCAGATACCAATCATAAAGGAGAACTGTCCAATTTACCTTCAGTACTAAAAACTTATATTCAAGAAGTTTGCTCTGTTATGTTTAGGTGTAATATATTTACTATTTGAATATTTATTTCCAATAAAGTGTGCAAATTTAAAATCTCTATTTAGTGATAATCCATATATCATGATTTTTTTTTTGATTTTCTAAGTCTATGGAGTCATTTGTCTTTGGGTCTCATTTAGAACTCAGTCTCCAAAGAGATGACAGAGAAATAATGACCAATTTAGAGATGAGCTGAAAAGAATAAATCAGTTGCAAACACCATGAAGCCCACTTTTCATTTTACTTATATATTTCTCCTCCATACTAATGACTTATACTTCCCTTTGGAAAACTCTTTTGAAATTAAAAATATGCTTTAAATAAAACTCAGAGAAATAGGCATTTTACAAATAAGCACATAAAATCTCAGAGAACTTTCATGATCTCACATAGCCAGAAAACTGTTGTATGGCAAACCATTATTTGACCTCATGTCTGAAAAAAAAAAAGCCTTTGTAATAAATAACAAGTATCACCTTAGGAAGTCCATGATATATTTTGGTTCTGTTTTGCTGGTTGGAAAATTTGTTGAAAAAACAGATTTTGTTAAATTATTCGAGTTTCTGGAAGGAAATGATGCATACTGTTTTTGTAAGTGAGGATAAGGAAGAAGACTCTGCAAACACAATCAGATATTTAAGGGGAGGCTTTTCTATGTCCTGTTTCTTTAATTATTGGGAGAAAAATGTAATACTCAGACGTTTGCCCCTAAATGTTTGGTAATTCTATGAGCACAGTCGCATATGTTCTCATTCTGTTCAATATTAGAATATGTGACTATTACAGACATTCAAATAAATTTACTTGCTATTAGAAGTGTAGTGGCGCTTGTATTAAATCAGTTGGCCAATTACATGCAATATTTATTTTTTGAATTTGTTTTAGATGTATTATTACAGAATCACAAGTGCATTGCCGCCTGTGTGATTTTTTTTATTTGAATTAAGGAAATATGAAAGGTTTGATTCAGTTATCTCCAAAAGACTTTCCCATAACGTGCTGACATGGCTGTGATGAGGCATCAATGCAGCAGTGAGAATAAATGGAGAGTAAAATAATGAGCTTTATCTTTCTCATTGCCCCCTCAATTCTTATGTTACACATGAGAAGCATTAATAGAGCTATTTGGAAATGCTTTAGAACTGTCAATATTTCACTTCTTAAGAATATGGAATGTGGATTTTTTAAAAGGTAACTACTCCTAACTCACTTCATGGTGGAAGGAAAAAAAGGTGCAGTTTTGTGATTAATGGAGTACTCATATCATGAATGATAGATAAGTGAGAGATGCGTCTCCTCTTCTCACATCCATTTTCTCTGCAAAAGTAGTTCGAAAGTTGAAATAATGGTTGTGTAAATCTGTCACTTCATCAGTGTACCTTATCACAGGTCAGATGGGATAAATTAATGCTCTAATCATAATCCAGTGAGTTTCAATCTTTGAGTTATTTTTAACACCATCGTATTATGCCAGCAATTTAAACACTCTTCACTCAGTATAAATAAATACTTCTCTGTGCCACTTAATAATATCTCTCCATACAATCTTTTATTTTAAGTCTTTTAAATACCTTCAAAGCTAAGAAATTAACATACACTGTAGTTGAATAGTGAACATACACTATTACAGAGATTGACTCACATGACAAACTAAATTGTACACTCCTCCAAAGGAAAGCATACTAGATTAAATGAAATTGCAAATGCCTCTGTAACAGAATTTAACTTTTTCATCTGAACCTGTTTAATCTCTCATAATTTAGCTATTAAAGGTTGTTGATAGTACTGAAGTGCAAACATGCACAACACATGCATGCACGTGTGTAAGTGCACAAACAAGGGACACTGATCTCTTGGAATGTTTCAAGGACTAAAGAAGTTTGTAACCAAAGAACTGTAAAGCCACATAAAGCTTTGTGGTATTTCTCTGTGTGTGTGTGTGTGCGTGTTTTAATTTCAGTTTACCCTTTTGATGTTCCTATTAAATCAAAGCATCAGATTCACTTTTCATCTCAGCTCTAATGATTTCTGTGTCATAGGCAAACTGCCCTTTTCAGTTCTATTATTTGAGGCTGCTGACTTTGATACCAGTACTCATGAGGTTATTCTAAGCCCTCTTTGAACTAATTTATAAGGTCTCATTATAATTGCTCCATGTCTGTTTCTTGCAAGAGATCCATGGTCTATACGGTTGTAACAGGCAAAGCTTCTTCTCTATGAAAGTGAAATGCCATTGAGTTCTGTTCTGAGAGTTGCATGTTCCTAAATGTGTGAAGTTCTCTTCAACGGCAGGTTTATTTGTGTCCTACTGGTCAAGTAATAGAGCCTATTCCATCATCCACAATGTGAGTTGCAACTGATGTCTCAATTTGGATTGTAATAAAAGGAAAAATTCTTTAAAAATTAAATGATTGTAATAATCAAGTGATATGGAAAATGGCATTGAGTATTTCTCGTGCAATCATCAGAAGCTGATTTTGTTTAAGAGGAAGCTTGCATTCGTGAGATGCTGAAATGTCTGGAAGAGGCATTTATATAGCCTCTCAGCCTCAAATAAAATTCTGAATTCCAATTTAGCATTAGTCCTCTACCTTAGTTGAGTTTTATTTCTTATTGTGTAGATTGACTGGTAACTCCATTGTTATTAGTAGTGCATTTGTGTTAGTACAGCAATTAATTCAACATGTATTACGATTTGCTGCACTGAATTTTTATTCAATATCTAGAAGGAAAAATAAATAAGCTCACATATTTTATTCATTTATGAAAGGAACTTTCATATATATGTTATGTATATATATATGTATATATATACATATATATATGTATGTATGTATATATACATACATATATATATTAGTATATAGTTACTGAAAATTGATTATTGACCTTTTGGCATTTACTTTTTTTCAAACCTCTTTTCTGGTTGTGATGCTTTTGCTGAACATTTTTTAGGATCAATAGAAAAATTCCCTTTTCTTGCCTACATGTATCAACTACTCTTTCATGAAATTGTAGTGCCTACATCTTTGTAGAGCTCTACCATTTGCTTTGGGAAATCATCCATTTTGCTTAGCTCAACAGCTTTTTCATTAGTGGAATTCAATGTTAAATAGTGTGGGCATAACCTTGAAGTGAATTCTTTCCTCCCTTGTACTCAATTACCCTCTTTGAGCTTTTCACAAAGCAAAAAGACTGTGCAAAACTGCACTGTCAGTGCAGCCAAGACCAAAGTGATAGAAGCAAGAAATACTCTGGGGAATACTGCAAATGCAATTTCTGTCTCTTTCTTGGAAGTTTAGAACCAGCAACAGTCTAATAGAAATGCTTTGCCTTCTGGATGATCCATTTACAGTACGATAAGCACTGCTGTGGAGTTAATATCATTTCTCAGAAACAGACTTTTTCATACAGTTAACTATGAGTAAAATTGTCTTTCTTTTCTTTCTTATTTGACAGACATCCCATATTTATCCAGTATGCCATGTACTTCCACTAAACAGTCTGATCTTCCTTAAAGTATTTGATTTATGATAACTTGAAAAGAGATGTCTGGAATGTCTTATTGCATATATCGTCTTGATACATATTTGTTTACTTTTCTAATTGTTAAGCACTTTCTACTTTTTAAATACATTTTTAAAACTTTCCATCTTTCTAAAATTTAAAATAATTTGTATGTTTTTTCTTCCATGCAAATACTTTTTATTTCATTTACTCTGTTCTGCAGGGCACCATTTTGATGATCCATAAGAGTAGTACACTGTTAATAACAATATCACAAAATGTCTTTTTGCTCTTTAAACATAAAGCCTTAGGTGATGCTTCCTTCAGTACATCTTCTCAACTCTATTATCATTAAATCTGCTTTGAGGATCTTATTCTACTACAAAGTTGATCATTAACCTTATTATTCATATTGTTGAAGATCGATATGAAAATTATTCATTTTAAGCACCAACTTTAAATAGACCATATATTCACAGGCTAGCAAAGGACAAAAACGGTGACATTTATCAGTTAAAAATTGCAACAGTAAAAAATTATAAATGTTGATGCTTGGGTTTGGTTTTAATACTGGTATCCACTTAATGCAATAAATTGGTTAGATTGCTACAAGCATAGGAGATGTTTTGTTTATGTCTTATGTGACCTATTTTACGCATAGAAAAACAGCAGCTTGCACTAGAAGTAATGTAGCTACTTATTAGCCAGCTGATATCTCTCACAAATTCTATGACACCATGGGAAAACATTACATTGGAAGAGAAAGACATGGATTTTTATTCTAGTTATGTGATCTACTTAAACTCTCTGGACTTCAAAGTACTCCCTTCCATTTAAAATGTGAATTAAAATGCTACAGTAATTAGTTTTTGCTTCATTGGCAAATAAAAGAAAAAAAAATGACCTAGGTGACAACCATATGGGAAACTGTTGCTGTATGTAATAGGAAGACCTGAGATAAGTGTGACTCCAAAGTTATTTAATTTTGTAACTCATTTGCTTCTTCCAAAACCCTCTTTTTAATTTCCTTTTTTATTGTTTCATATTTAGTTTCCCAGCTGGCCCTCTGTATGGCAATATTTATTGATCCAAGATAGTGCAACAATTGGGGGAGTCAGTCTTTTGCTCATTGCTATGTAATGTCAGAGAAAGCTTACTCACAAGTCCTACAGAGAGCTTCTACTAGTGAATCTCCATGCATAATTGTTTTGCACATCACATCTAAACCACTCTGTCAAGTGTATTAAAACTAACATTAGTTAAGGTCAATATGGATTTGAGAGTGGAGGATACTCAAAGTACAGTTTCTGACAGCAGAAAAGAAACAGGTATGGGTAGATAACTGAAAGCATATTCTGAAAAACGCCCAATTGTTTTTTTTTTTTTTTTTTTGGCAAAATATTTTAAGGCAATTCAACACAATGGCTGACACAAAGTGGGGATGCAAAAAGGGAAACATAAATTGCTGGGCTCTACGAAAATATACTGAACCTCACTAAGTTTCAGGCATTCTCCAGACCACTAGCAATAAAATGTACTAAACATACTTGTTGAAGTTAAAGGTCAAATTATGGGGGAAATAGAAAAGATATACATCAGTAAAACATACAAATGAGTGAACAGAACAATTCACAATTTAATGTTGCATATACTGTGATAGAGGGAAGCCCATATTGAAATGAAAACAAATAGAAGAGTATTAATCACAGATTCAGATGGAGGCAAGCAGGAGTCATATTTGAGTGACTAAAATAATGACTTGCTTTTCTTAAAATATGAAGTCTTGTTGACCAAGACCAGGAGAATATGGATTGGATTTTCCATAAAAAAGGATACAAATGGGAGAATAAAAGGAGAGGGAAGCAATTTCAGGGGAACAGGTCTCATGTGTTTTATTGTGTGGGTGGGCGGCAAAGAAGAACTTCAGAGTCTAAGGAAGAGATTCTTACTTTTAGACATTAGAATTTAAACTGTGTGGTAGGTTAATCACCAGCCATTTTCCTGTCATTAGCTGGGACTAGATCCAATAACATAATAAAGTGGTAGAACTTTGGTGTATTAGTTTGTTAAATACTGCCAGACTACAATATACCAGTAATGGAATGGCTTTTAAAATGTATTAAGTTACAAGTTTACAATTCCAAGACCATAAAAATTTCCAAACTAAGGCATCCTGGGTTAGCTACCTTGACTCAAGAATAACCAATGGGTCCAGAGCACCTCTGTAGGCTGGGAAGGCATGTGATTGGTATATGTTGGCTTTTTGGCTTCTGGTTTCCAATAGCTTTCCCTTAGGTGTCTGCTTTCTGCATCTCCAAATATCTGGGTCTTATGTTGTCTCTGAGTTTGCTCCCAAATATTGCCCCCTTTAAAGGACTCCAATAAACTAATCAAGGCCCACCTTGAGTGGGCAGAGTAACATCTCCATCTAATCAAAAGGCTGCAGCCAAAACTGGGTGTGATACATTTCCATGGAAACAATCCAATCAAAGTTTCCATCTCAAAATATTGAATCAGGAGTAAAAGAAACATGCTGCCTCCACAAGACTGGATCAGGAAAAAGGACATGGCTTTTCTGGGGTATATAACAGCTTAAAACCAGCATGCTTGGCCCCAGAACTATTTTGTCAGCTGAATATTATTCCCTTTTCTGGTATGGTTAGGCAAATGAAACCTAAACTTCGGATTATGATTATTATGATATGGGTAGTTTATTCCCACAGAGTTGGATAAGATATAACAACATGCTTTTTTTCTGGAATACATAGGGCTTCAAACTACTACAACAGTTCAATATTCTGTTCCTCTCACCTTTCTACAAATCTTCAGGAGTCCCCAAAGCATAGGAAAACAACAGTGAAAAAGAACATACCTTCAATTTCCTCTCCCTTTCCTTCACTCTTTAGGGCCCCTTCAACCTCTATGATTAGGAAAAGAGAGTAAAATTCTCTTCCTGGCTATTATTGCTTCCCTGATGCTATTCTCCATGATGCATATGGCTACATGATGGGTTTCTTGATATACACGAGAGTGAGTTCTTTGTAAAATCCCCATGAGGGACGTCTGCCTACCATAAATTCCTTATTATTCTGACTTTACCTCTTTGCCTCATCTCACCTTCTACTTTTTTGTAATCTGTCTAGTGCAGAGGCATTTATCTTTTTTTTCTGTTTTTTGTTTTGTAAAAGTTTTATCTTTATACAACTGTCTTCAAGAGTCAGACTACTTGAACACAGCTCAACAGTTTCAGGTACTTTCCTCCAGCCACTGCAATATACCATAAACTAAAAAGGGATATTTAAGTGATGCATAAGAATAATCTCCAGGATAACCTCTCATTTCTGTTTGAAATATCTCAGCCACTGAAACTTCACTATGTCTCATTTCTCTCTTTCCACTTTTGGTCAAGAAGGCTTTCTCAGTCCCTTGATGCCAAGTCCTGGCTCATCCCATGATTTCTGTCTCACATTGCCAAGGAGATTTATACTCCTGGGAGTCATGTCCCATGTAGCAGGGGAGGGCAGTGACTTCACCTGATTAGTTGACTTAAAAAGAGAGGCAACATCTGAACAACAAAAGAGGTTCTCTGATGGTGACTCTTAGGAATATGTATATATATATATTTTTTGCATGGGCAGGCACTGGGAATCGAACACAGGTCTTCAGCATGGCAGGGAAGAACTCTGCCTGCTGAGCCACCAGGACCTGCCCTCTTAGGCATAATTTTAAGTAGGCTTAGTCTATCCTTTGTAGAAATAAGTTTCATAAGAGTGAACCCCAAGATCAAGAACTCAGACTATTGATTTTATTGCCCCCACTGCTTGTGAGAATATCAGAAATTCTCCAAATGGGGAAATTGAATATTTCCTCCTTTCTCCCAAGTTTCTCAAGAAGATTTAACATAAACTTCTTTATTCACTGCCCAACTTACTCTGGGATATATCAACACATCATGCTAACCTGGACGAACCAACAAAATCTCATACCTTATTCAAGATTCCATGTACTTATGGTGTTCAACTAAACTGACCATACAGATTAAATTAGGAACTCCACTATGAAAAATATAACATTTACACCAAACAAACATCTCTCCCTTTGGTCTCACACAGAAGTTGAAATGTTAAAACATGGATGATATCATCCTTTACCCTTTATTCTGATCTACTTTAGTCCTATCCAGATCAGTTTCATTCATATCTCTAGTCAAAGTTTGTTCTTTTTCAACTTTTTAAACAGTTCCTATATGGGGTACTGCTGACTTTCATAGCTTCAGAGCTCTAACACTGAATCTCAGGTGTTACATAAATACCCAAAGTTTCTAGGAACCACCAATTAGATACAAAGAGCTTAGTATCTAAGAATTTAGAAATAACAGTACAACTCCTGAATATATGTGACTGCCATAAGAGTTTACAATCTAGCACTGTTTACAGTAGGCCCCAATCTGATAACCCACACTCTCAACTTCGGTTCACTGAGTTTTTATATTATAATTAGCCCATATCAGTGAGGCATGATAATATGTGTCTTTTTGTTCCTGACATTTCATTCAATGTATAATCTTAAGGTTCATTCACCTAGCTGCATACCTTGCAACTTCATTCCTTCTTTTGGCGTTCAGTAGTCCATTGTATGTATACACCGTGGTACCCCTTTCCATTCCTCAGCTGGTGCACCCTTAGGCCACCTTCATCCATTGTGGATCATGAATACTGACACCATAAATGCCTGCAAAAATGTCCACTTATGTCCCTACTCTCAGTTCCTCCAGCTTTATACTGAGCAACGGGGTTCAGGATCCTATAGCAATCCCACCCCTAGCCTCCTGTGGATCTACCACACTGCCCTCCAAGGGGCTGCACCTCTCAGCTTTCCTACCGACAGTGAATAGGTATGTCTCTTTCTCTGCATTTGATCAATCACTAGTTTCTCTGTTCATTTTTAAACTGTTTTATTCACACATCATACAACCTAAATATGTAGACATGCCTTCATCCCCATAATCTATATAAAGACATTTCCTTTACTTCCACAAAAAATCAATACCTTTCCCTATGCCCCCCACCTCATTGATATTTAGTTTTGGCAAAATGAGAGACACTTATATTAGTAAACAGTATTCTAAATGTCTGCTTTGTTCATTCTTGTCAGGCTTCCACAGTGACAAAAACAGTTTTTATCTTACTAAATGGCAGTAAGAAAGGAATAGAGGGTAACTTTGGGAACTTCTTTATCCCTTGCTGTTTCATTTCATTTGCTTATCTCTCTGTTCAAATAATGATGAAATAGTAGATCATCAAGGCCATGTATAGACCAAAGAGTCAAGCCAGAATGAACCTGAATGAGATACAAGTCTCCCCTCACGTATAGCAATCCCCTATCTTTGGGAAGGATTCACTTGGCATCTTCCTTATATCTCTTAGGGATCCTATCAAAATGTAAGTGACAATATCTTGGTAGTAGACTTAGACTAACAAGTTAATATATCTACTGGCTAATAATGTTTTAATGTTGGGGCATATAGTAGACTAACTTATTTCTTCAATACGCCTTTCCCTTCCTCAGTAACATGTTCACATCCTTTGCCATGCAACTTAGATGGGGCATATTTCCTTACCCGACTTGAAAATTAGCTATGCAATTTATTTTTGGAATGATATTATTTAAGAAACAAGAATAAATTTTAAAATTTTTTCTACCTTCTCAGGAAACTCTGAAATTGTCATGAGAATACATGATTGATTTTTTCTGTTTTTCTCAGGAGGGGGAGAAAGACTCATGTGGTAGAATCATCTTGCTCCATTGAGCCCAATCTCGATGAGCTGAATTCTACCCAGTTCCTACTCACTGCCCACACTCCATGTGGGAATAACAAGTGCAGAACAGTCACTGAGACAAACTCAGCATAGATCCACAGACCCTCAGCTAAACTACAAATCCAAGAGAAGAAATTGTTATTGTTTTAATCAGTTGTTTTTTGGATAGTTTGAGTGTAGCATTTTTGGGATAATAACAAATTCACACAAGTATTAAGTCATGGGAGAAAAGCTAATTTAATATAATATTATGCTTAATTTAAAAGAAAAAGAGAAACATGAACAGTTAACTTTTCATTACTTTGTTTTCAATTTCACACATTTAAGTTTAAAGAAACAGAAAAAAGGTGACAAGAACATTTAGAAACATGTCATTATTTTAATAAAAAATGATTTACCAGCAAATAAAATTACACTTGTACTGAGTTTGAATTTATTAAAGAATTCAGTCACGCTTCTTTTTGTATGGGCATATTTGTATTAGACCTCTGCTTAGTCTGAAATTCTCTAAGCAAAATGCTCTGTAATTAGAAACCACACCTTTCTGTGGATGACTTATGATTACATTATTTTTTTTTTTAGTTTTGCATTTAACTTAACTGTTCCATTTATTCTTTTAAACTAAAAGTTTGGTACTGGAAACAATATTGAAAACTGTTTGCATAATCTGGGTAGGATTTTTTTCAGCTCTATTAAGTTCCAAAAAACAACTTTTAGTAGAATTTTCTCAGTAATTTTGAAAGACCCATGGCTTATACTTAACAATATTTTATTTAAAATCTGAGTAATAAAAAGCCTTCATCAGGCATTTAAAAAATAAAGACTTTTTTTCTATTTTGTTTTAACAATTTTGTAGCTGCTCCTGATAGCAAAGCTTTTCTAATTTTCAAGTTATTGCATAGAAATCAGGAAAAATGTTACAGAAGAATTTTGGCTTCATAAATTAAATCAACCTCTGCTTATGTTTCCTGTTCCATTTTTGTACTTCACAGACCTTTTAAATACAACACACATGCCTTGGGGCTTTTCTTGAAAATATTTTAAAAGTCCATTTATGTTATGACCCATAAGTATGAAATATAGTTTTCTGATAACAGGATGGCTGAAATAAAATCCTTTTCTCCCCAACAGGCAGGTTGAAGCTTGCATATGTGGAGTCTCTATATAGCAGGAATTCAAAATCTCATTGAAAAAAGATGTTTAAAATGCAAACATACTAAACATAGTCAAATACATGAAACCTTTATCATAAAAAATTTATGAATTGAATTTGAAAATTAAATGAAAGAGATCTGAGATTCAAATAAAAAAGAAACCTCTAAAATGTCTGTTTTGTATTGAATCTCAAATATTCTTTAATGAATGAATTGTTAAACACATCTAGTATACACATACCATGTTATAGTCCAGCAAAAAATTGTCAGAACAAAGAAATAATTTTATTTTAGACTTATGTGGAAGTGTCTAGTTTCTTAAATTAAAAGTAACATGAACCTACCATATGATCCGGACACTGCACTCCTGACATGTAATCTCTCAAAATAAAATCCTATGTTAGCACAAAAACTGTGCATTAATGTTCACAATAGCTTTATTCATAATAGTGAAAAAATAGGTACAGTGCAGATATCCTTCAAAAGGTAAATGTTTAAACAAACTGTAGTCCATTCATGCTCTGGAATACTATTCAGCAATAAAAGAGGAACAAACTATTGATTCATTTAAAAAATATATGCTAAAAGTTGAGCCCCAATGCACATATGAAATGATTCTGCTTGCATAATGTTCTTGAAATGACAAAACTATTCAAGTGGAAAACAGATTAGTAGTTGGCAGAGTTTAGGGACAGAGTGGAGAGAGGTATATGAGTATAAAAGGGTAGTAGAAAGAAAATATTTTTAGTGAATAGATGGTTATTTATCTTGATTTTGGTGTGGCCACATATATTTACTAATGTAATAGATTGCACAGAAACACATGCACCTAACACAGACACAATGAGTGCAACTTAACAAGTAAAATTTGAAGAAGTTCTGTGGATTGTACAAACTTCAATTTCCTGGTGTCGATATTGTATTATAGCTTTTTTTTTTAACTTTTTATTGCATAGTACAACATATATATGAAGAAAAAAATTTAAAAAGCAATAGTTTTCAAAGCACTCTTCAACAAGTAGTTACAGGACACATTCAAAAGTTTGTCATGGGCTACCATATCATTCTCTCAGATCTTTCCTTCTAGCTGCTCCAGAATGTAGGAGGCTATAAGACTTAAATATATTTTTTTATCATCACAATCAATCTTTTTTCCTTCTTTTTTTGTGAAAAATAGCATATATCCAAAAAGGCAATAAATTTCAAAGCACAGCATCGCAATTAGTTGTAGCATATATTTCAGAGTTTAACATGGGTTACAATTCCACAATTTTAGTTTTTTACTTCTAGCTTCTGTAAGATAGTAGAGACTAAAAGAGAGATGAATTTAATGATTCAGCATTCATATTCATTTGTTAAATCCTATCGTCGCTGTATAACTCCACCATTATCTTGATCTTTCTGTCCTTCTCTTTAGGGGTGATTGGGCTATGGCCATTTTAAATTTTTCATATTGGAAGTGTCTTTCACTAATATGGGATAGGGAAATGAAACTATCTGCTATTCTGGAGAGGCTGGGCTCTCTAGGTTTCAGGACTTAACTGGACAAGGGACCCATCTGGAGGTTGTAGGTTTCTGGAATACTGCTCTAGTGCATGGAACCCTTGTTGAATCTTACATATTTTTCTAGATGTTCTTTAGAATTGGCTGGAAGAATCCTGGTTGGAGTTTGGCAGGTTATGATAGGTAGCAAGGTCTAACTGAGGCTCGTATAAGAGCAACCTCCAGAGTAGCCTCTTGACTCTATTTGAATTCTCTCTGCCTCTGAAACTTTGTGAGTTACACTCACCCCCCCCCCACACACACACTTTGGTCAGATGGAATTGTTGATGCCGTGGTGCCAGGCACAGACTCATCCCTTGGAGTCATTTCCCACATCACCAGGGAGACATTCACCCTTGGATATCATGTCCCATGTAGGGGGTTGGGTAACGATTTCACTTGCAGATTTGGGCTTAGAGTGAGGCCACACCTGAGCAACAAAAGAGGTCCTCCAGAAATAACTCTTAGGCATACCTATAGGTAGTCTAAGCTCCTCTACTACCTACATAAGATTCACAAGCATAAGACTCAGAATTGAGGGCATGGTCTATTTCTTCAAGAGTCCCTAAATTTGGCACAGTATCAGAGGATTCCCTGATGGTAAGGTTTAATAGTTCCATATTCTATCTCCCATCCCTCAAGGGACTTTGCCAATAATTTTTGATTATCTGCTTAATTCACTTTAAAATATGTTCAGGCATTACAATAATCTATACAAGATTAAAGGATTTCTTTCTTATTCTGGGCTCCCTGTGTTTCAGTTGTTCAAATGAACAGATAGGTTGAGTTAAATTATGTATTACAGAAAATTTTAGTTCCAGACCAAATAAACCTTTTTTCCTTTGGCCTCAAAGACTATCTGTGGTTCTAAATTTTTGGTTCTAAAGACACTGTTTCCCTTACCCCTGTGTTCTGAATATACTTTAACCCCAACCTGATTTTTTATCAAATAATGAAACTTTTTTAATGCAAATAATGAAAGTTTTACTTCTCCCTTCCCAATTTGGATGCATTTTATTTCTTTGTCCTGCTTGATTGCTCTAGCCAAACTTCTAGCACAATATTGAAAAATAGTGGTGACTGTGAGCACTCCTAATCTTAGGAGAAAGATTTCAGTCTCTCTCCATTGAGTACAGTGCTGGCTATGGGTGTTTCATATATTCCCTTTATCATAGTGAGGCACTCTATCTTTTAGAGTGTTTTCATCAGAAAAGGATGCTTGTGGGAAAATGGCCAAAGCTCAGAATGCTTCCATAATACAGATAAAGGTGGGGACCTCAGAACAACAGGTCCTGCCAGGGCAGAGTACTGTCCTGGAGAGCACATGATTGTTTGAAGAAGGAAATATTTGAGTCTTGTACAGAATGCCTGAGATAACTGTTGATGAGGCAATTCAGGTGAAAAACAACTTACTAACAACCTTGAAAGATACTTTCTGTTTGAAGCTTCTCAATACATATGATGAGGAACTCAGGGTCAAGCCTCTTGTCCTTTGACACATGAGTCCCCTGCTCTCATCTTAAAAGACTCTTCTTCATGAGTATCTTTATTTTTCAGATTTGTGGTGCCTTCCTCAGTCCCTCATCCTGAGTTTGTCTCAGAAGATGTTGAATTTTGTCAAATTTTTTTTCAGCATCAATCAAGATTGTCATGCAATTTTTTCCATTTCAATTTGTTAATGTGCTGTATTACATTAATTGATTGTCTTGTGTTGAACCATCCTTGCATTCCTGGCATAACCTCCATTTGGTCATGGTGTATAATTCTTTTAATATATTGTTGGATTCAGTTTGCTAATATTTTGTTGAGAATTGTTGCATCTATGTTCACTAGGGAGATTAGCCTATAGTTTTCCTTTCTTATAGCATCTTTGCCTGGTTTTGGTATTAAAATGATACTAGCTTCATAAAATGTATTAGGTAGAGTTTCTTTTTCCTCAATTTTTTGGAAAGGTTTAAGAATAATTGTTGTCAGTTCTTTTTGGAATGCTTGATAAAATCCCCATGTGAAGCCATCTGGCCTTGGGCTTTTTTTGTAGGAAGATTTTTGATGACTGATGGAATTTCTTTACTTGTGATTGGTTTGTTGAGATCTTATATTTCTTCCTGAGTCAGTGTAGCTTGTGTGTGTGCTTCCAGGAATTTGTCCATTTCATCTAAGTTGTCTACTTTGCTGACATATAATTGTTCATAGCATCCTCTTGTGATTTCTTTTATTTCTTCAGGGTCTGTGATAATACACCCCTTCTCATATCTGATTTTGTTTATTTGTGTCCTCTTTTTTTCTTTGTCAGTCTTGCTAGTGGCACATCAATTTTATTGATTTTCTCAAAGAACCAACTTTTAGTTTTAGTGATTCTTTCTATTGTACTTTCGATCTCCCATTCATTTATCTCTGTTTAATTTTTGCTATTTCTCATCTTCTATTTGCTTTTGGGTTAGTTTGCTGTTCTTTCTCAAGTTCCTGCAGGTGAGCTGTTAAGTCCTTGATTTTTGTTCTTTCTTGTTTTTTATTATAGGCATTGTAGGCAATAAATTTCCCTATCAGCACAGCCTTTGCCACATCCCATAAGTTCTGATAAGTTGTATTCTCATTTTCACTCATCACCAGATAGCTACTGATTTCTCTAGCAATCTCTTCTTTGACCCACTGGTTGTTTAATTGTGCGTTATTTAAATCCATATATTTGTGAATGTTCTCATTCTTTGGTGATTATTGAGATCCAGCTTCACTCCACTGTGATCAGAGAAAGTGCTTTGAATAATTTCCACATTTTTAAATTTATCAAGACCTGCTTTGTGCCCCAGCATATGATTTATCCTGGAGAATGTTCCATGAGAACTAGAGAAGAACGTACTTCTTTGGGGAGCAATGACCTATATATGTCTGTTGGTCTAATTCATTTATCAAGTTATTTAATTTCTGTTTCCTTGTTGATCTTCCGTCTGGTTGGTCTATCTATAGAGGACAGTGGTGTATTGAAGTCTCCTACTATTATTGCTGAAATGTCTACCTCACCCTTCAGTTTTGCAAATGTCTGTCTCATGTACTTTGGAGCTTCTTGATTGGAAGGATAAACTTTTATGATTGTTATATCTTCTTGGGGAATTGACCCTTTATTTAGTATGTATTGTTCTTCTTTGACTTTTATGATGTCTTTACATTTGAAATCTATTTTGTCTGATATTACTATGGCTACTTCTGCTTTCTTTTGGTTACAACTTGCATGGAACAAGTTTTTGCATTCTTTCACTTCCAGTCTATTTGTATTCCAGTGTCTAAGATGAGTCTCTTGTAAACTGCATATAGCTGGATTATGTTTCTTAATCCACTCTGCCAATCTGTATCTTTTAATTGGTAAGTGTTTTAGTTTGCTAGCTGCTGGAATGCAACACATCAGAGATGGATTAGCTTTTAATAAATGGGGATTTATTTTGTTAGTTCTTCAGAGGAAAGGCAGCTGACTTTCCACTGAGGTTCTTTCTTATGTGGAAAGGCACAGGATGGTCTCTGCTGGCCTTCTCTCCAGGCCTCTGGGTTCCAACAACTTTCCCCAAGGTGATTTCTTTCTGCATCTCCAAAGGCCTGGGCTGAGCTGCAAGTGCTGAGATGAGGTATACTGAGCTGCTTGGACTGTGCTATGTTGCACTCTCTCATTTAAGCACCAGCCAATTAAGTCAAACATCATTCATTGCAGCAGGCACACCTCCTAGCCAACTGCAGATGTAATCAGCAACAGATGAGGTTCACATACCATTGGCCCATGTCCACAGCAAAGGAAGTAGGTGCCATCACCTGGCCAAGTTGAAAACTTAATCTAACTACCACAGTAAGTTTAGTCTGTTAACATTCAAAGTTATTACTGGAAATACTTAATCCACCATCTTATCATTTTAACTTTGTTTGTCAAATCTATATATTATTTTTCCTCTTTATCTTTTTACCCTTTAAGTTGTCCTTATTGGTACTCTTCAATTCTGTGCTCTTCTCCAGACCTCCCTCTCCTGTCTTCTTTTTTTCAGCAGCAGAACTCCCTTTAGTATTTCTTGTAAGGCTGTTCTCTTGTTGACACACTCTTTCAGGGCTTGCTTGTCTGTGAAAACTTTATTCTCTCCCTGAGTTTTGAAGGACAATTTGGCTGGATACAGAACTACTGGCTGGAAGTCTTTCTCTCTCAGGATCTTAAATATGTCATACCACTTCCTTCTTGCCTCCATAGTGCTAGTTGAGTATTCTGCACTCAGTCTTATATGGTTTCCTTTGTATTTAGTAGATTGTTTTTCCCTTGCTGCTTTCAGAATTTTCTGCTTCTCTTCAACATTTGACAGATCATTAGTATGTGTCTTGGGGAAGGCTTATTTGGATTTATTCTATTTGGTGTTCATTGGGCTTCTTTGATTTGTATATTTATGTCCTTTATAGGGGTTGGGAAGTTTTCCGCCATTATACCCTCAACTACTGTTCTTAGCCTTTTACTCCTGTCTTCTCCTTCTGGAATACCAATGATTCTTATATGTACGCTTTGTTTTGTCTATCGTATCCCTGAGGTCCAATTCAAATGTTTCCATTTTTTTTGCCATTAGCTATTTTGAGTGTTCAAAGTCAGTTATCCTGTCCTCTATATCACTTATTCTTTCTTCTGCCTCTTAATCTGGTGTTGTGTGCCTCTAGTATTTTTTTTTTTAATTTGGTCAACAATCTTTAATCTCTGTGATATCTACTATTTTTCTATTTAATCTTTATAATTCATCTTTATACCCTTCTACTATCTTCTTGATCTCCTTTATTTCATTTGCCATCCCACTTGTTTTATTAAGTGAGTTATATGAACATCTTTAATTAGTTGTTTCAACATTTGTGTGTCCTCTGTTGTTTTAATTTGGTTGGTAGGTGGGGCTTTATTTGTCCGCATTGTGATATGCTTAGTGATCTTCTGTTGTTTTGCCACATCTAAATATCTTGATTTATTTACTTTAGGAGTTGATTTCTTTGAGTAGTCCAAGGCCTTGTGCTTGTGGGATGGATAGGGGGCAAGGTACAGGGCAGGGCACAACAGTGCAGTGATTCATTGCAGGGCAGGTATAGGCGCAGATTGGTGCTCATCAATGTGAGTACCCAGTAGCCAGGGATGATGTAGCTGTGCAGATGCACTGGCCTGGAGGACATAGCCCTGGTGTGTACTGGTTTAGGGCATGGGGCCCTTTATGTGCATACATAGAGCTGTGGCAGCAGGTCAACATTATGCTTTCATGTATTGGGGGCAGAAGTGACGTGGCTGCTCAGGTCAGCACTTTCTCAGAGCTGGAAAGTGTGCCTGAGGGCCTGTGCACATGCACTCATCTAGGACTGCCATAAACTGATGTTCCCAGAGCTGAAGGATGCGATTGGGGACCTTTGTACATGTGTGGATCTAGCAGTGCCATAAACTGAAGTTCCCAGAGTTGAAGAACATGTTGGAGTCCATCTGCCTGCACAGGTCTAGGAGTACCATAAACTGACGAACAGAACTCGGTGGAGGGGCAGGGTGAGGCTGTGCGACACTGTGGGCAGAGGGCGGGGACAGCCTGGGTATGGAAGTTAGCACCCATAGACTTTATGCTCTGGCAACGGCCTGCAGTGAATAGGGAGGGGTGCAGGAGAGGTCGGTTGGGCTGCACTTGAGGTGGGAGTGTGGGGTGAGTGTGCGCTATGGAGGCTGGTGGGGTGGGGGTGCTTGGAGTGTGGGGAATGGGAGCAAAAGATGGGGTTTGGGTGCATTGGGTGTTGGGGAGTCACAGGTCATGGGACTGCCCTGGTGAGGGTAGCGCGTTCAAGGGTTGTGGTTTACTTCCTGGTCCCTGGCAACCTGTCTGTACATTCCCTCAGGCTCCATACCTTCATGCCAGCATCCAGCTTTTGTTTCTCAATTCCTAGGCCTCTGCTACCAGGGTCACCTTATGTGGTGCAGAAGGCTTTCCCAGGTCAGTTGCACTCATCAATCACTGTCTCAGTCGCCCTCCTGTCCCTTCTTCAACTTGTTCGTGGAGTAGGGCTGAACTTGAGCTACTCTATTTGGCCATCTTCCAGGAATTTTCCTGCATTATTGCTTTTTAAGAAGATAAAATAAAAAGAAATTGGGTAAAGTATACAAGGTAACTCTCTATACTACTTTTTTCCAAATTCTTGTGAATATATGACAATTTCAAAAGAAAAACATTTAAAATTAATTGCAGTCTTTAGACATTTGGTTTAGAGCAAAAATTCTTAAATACTTAATGTGTGCCTGAAGGCAAACCTATATTGTTGAATGTACAATTGTTTCTAATTGCAGCAGTCACAGGTTACCAACACGTACGACTTGGAAGGCATTTTAAAAACCATAAGATATTGATCATTTTTATTAACCAAAAAGAAAAAAATGCTGCTATTTTAAGATGAATGGCATTTAAACCATTTTTTCTCAAAAAAAAGATTGGGCATCTTGAAAACCTAATCTCAATTTCCGAAATATTTTTATGCAATATTGTTTCTTATATGTAGAGTGTTCTATGTCACCTGACGCTATGCAATGATATGACAGGATTAGGCAACGTTCTATTATAGACATGACAATTTTTCCCAGGTTAATAAATGTATTTTAAAATTTGAATGCAAACATTTTGAATGTTTGTGTTCTCGAAACATGTTTTAGAGAGTTTGTGCAAGTTCAATCAGTAGAATACCATATTCTCTGTGAGGTATTTGTGTATGAATGTGACATAGCCAGGGAAGAGACAACACTTTCAATTTATATTGTGCCTACCAAAGACATACTTTCTTTTAGCAGAAGTGTTCCTTTTTTTGTTTTTTTAGGTACTCCTCTACAAGAGAAGAGAAGTCAAGGAAGAATAATTGTGTTGGTTTTGTTACAGTGATTTTTAATCTCCTGGTGTGTGTCTTGGCTGTTGATTGGGTTATGTTGATTTTGTCAAGGAAATATATGACAGCAATTCTTTCTTTTACTCATTTACTTGAAATGTATTAGACACATACACTTTTTGTATCTATTATATAGTCAGTGAAGCAATTTCAAAGAAATGATCAAACACTATATTACTATTACAAGAAATTTTTCAAGCTAATATTTTAATAATCACTTAATCAATATGATAAAAATCCAATTCAGAGGAAAACCATCCATTGTGGATAAATGAATGCATTTTTTTTCAGAGAAATGAAATTTGAAATTAAAATTAAAAGTTTTAAGTGAATATAGTATGATAGAGAGTATTCCATTTTGAAAGTATCTTATGCTACTGCTACAACTACTGATTTTATAGTGTGCCAAACACCCTGATTATAGAAAAGGAAATGAAAAGCAATAGGTCCCTGTCATAGAATATACACAGGGCTAGTAGAAATAAAATAAGAAAAATGCATTCCATGAGAAAAAAATAATCTGGAGGAGGAGCTAAATATGATAGGTCTAAATGGAACTTAATATGTAGTTCAGAGGTTTTAGGGAAAAAAGTAATAGACATTTCGAGGAATGTGTAGAATGCGAAATGAAGCAAAACATTGCATGATTTAGAGAGTAATAAGAAACAAGTAAATGAGGGTAATGGAAGATAATGAATGATATCAAGGTGCTTATAATATTACTTTACCTTGTACAAAAGTATTGTAATTCCATCCTTTACTCCTAAATATATTCAAAAATATTTCATTCACCATTTTAATATTAAAATAAAGTGATAGGGAAAATATCACACATCATCATTTTGAGGATCAAAAGAAGCTATAGGATGAATATTGTGTGCTGTTATGAAATCACAGAGTTCAGCAGAAACTAGTTATGTCTTCCTCACTGTTGTTTTCTGAGAACTTGCTTCCACCAATATATCTCTGCAGCCAAACTTTTCCATATACCTTTTCCATCTGGACACAGATTGTTGCAAAGTGGGGCACAGACTTCCAGTTTCAGGTGAGATTTAAAGAGTTCAAAAGTCATTACTCTATTCTGTACAACAACCAAAAAACTGAGCAAATTGAAAGTCAACAACTTTTCTTTGACTCATCCAGGAGCTGATACTGCAAGGCAAATTGTTTATCTGAAATTGGGAGAGATAGATTAAACAGAGTCATTGGGGAACACCTAATTTTCTGGAGCCATAAACTGGTAGGAACGCTTAAATTAGGAACCTTTAAATCATAATTGTAACAAATCGCTGAAGTCTAAGTGTAGATTAATTTGCAAGTGAAAAATTTCTGGGGACTCCACATTTTTATGTGTTTTATCTCCAGCTACTTCTCTAGGGTTTCACAGTGAAGAGACAAGAAAAAATTCTCTCAAGTCTTTCACCAGGGCCTGGGGGTGAAGGAGTAAATCCTGCAAAATTCTCCTAGATGTTGTACATAACAAAGACCAGTTCTAAAAGAGAACAAACTTTATTTGAGCTTTATTTCACCTGAGAAAAAGACTTTTTTTTCCCCATTGCATCTCCTTGTCTCATCTAAGGGGAAATAAAAGTATGAAACACTTGCAATGTTCATAGCATACCCCAGAACACAGACCCACTAAAAGACAGATTCAATCATAAGATTATAAAACGCTTCTCCTCTTCCATACTTATCACATCAACAAGGCTTCAGTATAATAACAATGGATTAATCTGGAAGAGATGCAAAACAGACTTTTTTTGAGTACCAAAGACAAAAGGGGAAGCAATAAAATAGGGCTGGTAGGAGGATTTGAGCTTTGGGCACCCATGTTACTGGCCAAAGGTCTTGGATTCTTTTGCCCTGTGCACTCAATGTCCAATTCCTGAGACACCAGGATTTCAAAGAGAGGAAGGTTTTACTACTAGGTTCATAGTAAGAGAGTACATGGCTTATCAGCCCAAACTCTGTCTCCCTGAATCCAGTAATTCTGATAGTTTTATTAGAGAAAAAGATGGGTAGGGTTTAGGATAATGAGCACAGTGGCCCCAGATGATGTAATTAGAAGTGATCTAATTATTGAGCATACACATATTGATTACATAGTTATAGAACACATAAAGAAAAAGGTGCAATGAGGTATAGATAACTTGGAGGTTAAAGTCTAAGCTACTGTGAATGCTAGGTGGGCCCATTTTGGTTCAAACCTATTTCAGTTATTAAGATTACTTTGGACTTGGGAGGGGATCAGTTCTGGGCTGATCCAAGACCGTTCACTAAATAAACATTAGGGGCTGTCTTTAATGATTACAAGACTCTTAAGTTGAAAAATTGAATAACTGGTACAAATGAAGGTTAGTCACAAGGTTTTTACAAGCCAGGGGCAAAAGATAAGGGATATAAAGTCATATCAAAGATCAAAGCAGCTGGATTGCAATTTAGAGATTTCAGGAATTTCTCTCTGTTTACTTTAATATACCAGAGAGCAAAAAAGAATATCTATGTAATCATTCAGCCATCAAAATCATTACTGAAATCTTGATTTCTCAGTTACACCTACAACTACAAGAAAGCTTAAACACACACTAACTCCTAGTGAAATTAACAAAAACTCTTACCGCTAAAGGATTGTTCCACAATATATCATGTCCAGCTTTCAAAAAAAAAATTAAAAGACATGCTGAAGATCAGAGAAAGCACAGTTTAAAGTGACAAAGCAACTTCAGAATCAGATTCAGATATCATAGATTTTGTAACTATCAGATAGGAAATTTAACATACCTATGATAAATACATTAAAGGCTCTAATAAAGAAGTCAACAAAATAGATAGGTAATATAAATACAGAGATAGGAACTCTAAGACTCAAAAGGAAATGTTATTAATCAAATACACTGCAACGGAAATAAAGAATACTTTTGATGCATTCAGTTGCCTGGGCATGGCTAAGGAAAGAATCAGTGAGTTTGAAGATAGGTCAATAGAATTACTTAGCCTAAGATGCAAAGAATGAAGAAAAAATGGGGTGGGTGCGATATAGAAGAGAACAACCTAAGATCTGTGGGGCAATTTCAAAAGTTGTAGCATATGCGTATTGGAATACAAGAAGGAGAACAAAGACAAAACAGAAGAGAAGAATCAGTTGTGGTAAAAACAGCTGAGAGTTTTCCAAAATTTATGGCAAAAAACAAACCAAAGATCTAAGCAGACAAGCGAACGTCAAACAAGAAACAAAAATTACTTTAGACTCATATATAAACTGCAGAAAGCCAGAGTCAAAGAGGAAATCTTAAAAGAAGTCAAGAAGAAAGGGGCATCTTATCTCTAGAGAAATAAGGATACGAATTACATTGGGCTTCTTTTCAGGAACCATTTATGCAAAAAAGAGAGTAGGGTGAAATATTTAAAGTGCTGAAACAAAAATATAATCACCTAGAAGCTTAGAATCCTATATTCAGAAGAATTTCTATCCTTCTAGAGTGTAGAAAAAATAAAGAGCCTCTTGTAAAAAGGAAAAAAAAAAACTGGTTTTTCAGCAGACATGATCTACAAAAAAATTGTTAAGAAAAGTTCTTTAAGGAGATTGAAAAATGATACAGGTAAGAAACTTGGAACTATAGGACGAAAAGAAGAGTATTCAAGAAGCAATAAATGAATGCAAAATAAAATGTTTTACTTTTTTTGTTCTTAAATAATTTAAAGGATAACTGTTCAAACCGATAGTAGTAACAATGTAATGAGTAATTATAGAATATGGACAAATGCAATGAATGCCATCAGTTTCATTGAGGATGGGTTGGACAAATAGGGAAGACTCTGCTCTTAGATATCTGATTACATGGGAAATTGCACGGTGTTATTAGAAGATAGATGTAGATTAAAGTGTACATTGCAAATTCTAGAACCATCATTAAAATACTTAAAAAGAAGTATATTGCAATATAAGAGAGAAGATAAATATAATCATACAAAATGTTCAATTAAAACCAAAGAAAACTAAAAAAGAAGCAGAAAAGCAAAGAATAAATGCAAAATATAGAAAAAAGTTATAACATAGTAGATGTTAATCCAAGTATAGCAATATCGTTTTAAACATGAATGATATAAACACCCCATTTAAATGATAGATAATGTCAGAGTGGATAAAAAAAAACAAGACACAACTATATTCTGTTTACAAGAAAGCCACTTTAAATGTAATGGCTCAGATAGGCTAAAAATAAAGGGACGGGGCAGGATACAACATGTTAACATTAATCAAAAGACAACGTGCTTTAATTTTAATTTCAGAAAAAAAGAAGATTTTAAAAAAGGGAAATCATCAGGACAAGTGGGACACATTATCTAAAGATAAAGGAGTCAATCCTCCAGCAAGTATTGACAATCCTGTATTTATGTATCTAACAACAGAGCATCAAAATATGTGAGACTCCACACGTTTCACAGGAATTGGTAGATGAAGCATGAATACAGTCAATAAGGATACAGTTGGCCTGAACCTCACCATCAATCAACTTGATATAATTTGATATTTATAAAATGCTTTGTCCAACAATAACAGAATGCTCATTTTTTTTAAAGCCGACATGGAACATTCACACCAAGATAGACCACATTCTGGGCCATAAAATGCACCATAAAAATTTTAAATAGTAGAAATCATATCAGTATATTCTTAAACTACAATGAATTTAAACTAGAAATGAATTATGAAAAGATAGCTGGGAAATCTTCAAATATTTGGAGTGTAAACAGCACAATTTTACATAAAACACAATCCTAAAATAAATCTCAAGTTATTCTAAATTAGAATTAATTGAAAATGAAACACAATTTAGCAAATTTGAAGGGATGTTTTGAAAACAGTGCATAGAGGAACATTTATGGCATTAAATGCATATATTAGCAAAGGAGAAAGATTTACGATCAATAATCTATGCTTCTACTTTGGAAGACTAGGGAAAGAAGAACAAGTTAAGTTTAAAGGAGACAGAACAAGTTATGTTTAAAAGAAACAATAAAAAATAGAGTGAAAAAGTGGGGTACACCTTATTTAAGCTGGACCAAAACAACACATTTTCTTAGAAATTTGAAACTGGGATTGAGTCATTTTTGGATATCTTCCAGTTAAGGAGAGCTAAAGAGAAGCTTCAGTTCTTGGAATTTGTGTCTGGAGAAGCAAAGAAATTCTGTACTTAAGAGCAAAAATTATTCAAGGATTCAAGAATGTACCTCAATTACTTTCTAGACCTGATTTTAATCCATTTTGAGGTCTCGTGAGAATCCTTGTATTCTTGTAGTAAAGCTCCCTATCTACTAAATCAATTCATTTCTAATATTTGTAAACAAGGAGTGGAATAACTAAAACCTATATCCAAGCAACATGGAGCTGATAATAACAACAGCAAAAATATTATCTTGCATGCTGTCTTCATCTGTGTGCAATGCATGGCTTAGGGGGGTCACCTTTTAAACAAAATGCTCATATTATCGTTCTTAAAGCATTACCTTCAGTTGGAAAGCAGGAGCTTGGATTTGGGCATGTATACACATTTCTGTGAGGATTTCAATAAAAGACAGATGTGGATCAAATATCCTATATAATAGCTATTATGAAGTCACCATTAATCAATACATTGATGTACAGAAAGATATTGCTCTGGAATTTTAATGCCGTATTTTAAAAATATTCAATTATTTTATTAGGGAAATTGTAAGTTTTCATTAGTGGTCTATTTTGATGGTAATATGCTTTACATTGTAAGTGCAACCAATATTTCAGCACTAAATACTTTCCACATTTCTTGGAGCTGATCTTGATAAACATTTATTTTGCATGATATCTATAGTTAAAATACAAAATATATGAAAATAAAAATGTAAGTCAATAAGTATGTATGCATACACATGCATATATATGTTTATATAAGTTTGGGTTTTTCTTCTACTCCATGATGTTTTATTTTTAACGTAAAGTCATTTGTGCTTTCTAAATTATGAAGAGAACTTAAAAAAATTTCTAGAAATCTACACCTAGTATCATTATGAAAAGACAAATACAAAGTACAATACAGGCTAAGGACAACCTATATCTGAAAATAACACCTTTGACTAAGTGTGCAGTTATTTTAGAAGCTTGTGATAAAAGTCATTAGCATGATTTAGATTCTTGATTCTTTTTGTTTATAACACCTTTGAGATTACTTTTGATTAGCTTTTAGTTAATCAGTTTTATCTCCATTCTTTTACTAAAGCAAAATGTGTTTTGAAGTTCTTTTTCTATAGAGGGCATTGATATCTATGGCAGTCCATTTTCTCTTGGGACACTCTTTCAATTTTGCTGTGCTAACTGCTTCCACTAAGTACTTAGTGAAGGCTGAGGTCACCTCTCGTTAAAGAAGAAAAATCACATCCTTTAATTCAAAGTTTCTAAAGTGCAAGGTAAATTGTAATTAAAGGCTGGAATTAATTTTTAAAATGACACAGAACTTTTATTCTCATTCTTTCTCCCCACTTTTTAGCAAATCTTAATATTTAGTAAATTATCATTTAGGTCAATATTAATTTGAAGCCATTTATTAAAACCTGAAAGACTATTCTATTCCAAAATATCATGTCTTATATTACACAATCATACACTAAAAATAAATCATATATCCTTCAGGTATCCCAAGACAATGCCACGTTTCACATGAAAATACCACTGACAAAAGGGAGGGTAAAATTTTTGCCAATATGAAGTTTTCAGTAAATGATATTTTATTATTAAGTGGGACAGCTAATCCATTGTTGCTAAATCTGAAGAGCAGTTTTGCTAGGTTAAATGTTTAATATGCTTCTCAGAATTTATTACAAAATCCACACTCTGCTTATTTTCTACATACTTGACTTACACGTTTTAAGAATTGTCCTAAATGTCTAAAGTGAAAATAATAAATGACATTAATGTCATATTAATGATTAAATTAGATCCTATGGAATTACTTTGATATCCCCCAAATAGTGGTTATTTAATTAGTTCTAGTTATCTTCCCTTCAGCACCTATACACAAAAAGAAATGCAATGATTAACACTAGTCTTCCTTGGCAAGAATATAATTTGTATAAGGTATATTTTCTAGAAATAAAAAAAAAGAGAAGTGAATGCTCCCATAGAATTGAACATTTGAATCAATATATTTGTCAGATTAAAAATACATGCTTTAAAATAAAAGATTTCATAAGCAACTGAACTGGACTTTAAACTGTTTGAAGCAATTGACATATATCAAAAAGAAATGTTCCTAGGAGAAAGGGACCCCATTCAACCAGAAAATCATAGAAGAAGAGAAACACTGAATAAAACATTGTTCATTTTCATTTAAGGAGAATACAAAAAAGAGGAACTTGAGCTATAGACTCTAAGTAACTTTGCCTCATTAGCTGGTCCAAACCAATTGAATTATATACTTAACCTCTATATGACTTAACCTCTTGCCATTAAATGCTAAGACCATCTAACTCAATTTGCTTGCATTCACGCTCACCAAACAACTCATTGATCCATTGAGAGAGAAAATATGTGAATCATGTACATTTGACTATTACTGTGCCAGTGAGCATAGCTTCTCATTTAAGAAAAAATAGCATTCTTATTTTACAGTTTTCTCTTCAACTTCATTAATTTGATTTTGTTCCATAATAAAGACAGTAACATTTATGGGGTTGTGAAAAAGTTATGACTGGTGGCAAAAACACAAACATTGGTAATTTTTTTCAAAAATAATGATGATTGCTCATTAGGACTTCCTGAAAATTATGTTCCTAATTTGAAAAAAGGGCAATCATTATGCATGTATTTATACTTAGTCCATCACAAAAATGGATCTTTCTTATACATTCAAATTACACAAATTAAAGGAAAACAGTTTTTTCAAGGCAAAAATAAAAATTTGGAATTATTGAAATGGTAAACAAACATTTTTATCTTGCTAGCTAAGAAAGATTTTCTGATTTGCACAAGCAATTGTATTAAGTATTAATGATTTGGTTTCCATGGAACAAGGTCTACACTTCACTCAAGCTTGCACATGTGAAATCAGAGACTTTCATAAAACTCTTGAAACTTTCTTCAGTGATGGGGCAGACTACAAAATGAAATGGGTCATCCAGCAAAGGGAGATGATAGGGACAAGACCTACAAAATAACCCTTAAAAGCAATTTCAAAGGATATTCTTTAGCAAGAAAGATTATTTTCTAAGAGGAGCCAATATAAACACTGCTGAATGAGGGAACTGAAAAGCTTGTGAATGCGTTCAAACAGATACTGACTGTTTCAAGCTTTAATACTTGGTTATTATCTAATTAGGGAGAGTAAACATAGAGCAGAATTTTTAAAATCAACAGAAAACATTAGCATGAAACTGGGAGTATGGGACTTGATAAGATATTCTTGTAAGACTTCTTCTTTTAAGTGTATAAAAATGGATTCAGATGTTTTAATTTTAGGCTTGGCCAGATTACGCACTCAATATATTTTAGGTAATCACTAATAAATGAGAAATAGAGTATGTAATTTCCAAACAGAAGAAGGGAAACATTTGATTTAAAACAAAACAAGGCAAAACCTTGATCAATCGAAAAGAAAACAGGGGGGAGGAAATGAACAACAAACATTAGTGACTGACTTAGTTTCGTCTCCAGGAGCAAGTCCTGTGATAAAGATTCCTGAATAAGTGATTTTTTAAAAATCAAGGAATCCCAAAAGTAAGTGGAGAAAGTAGAACAGGGAACAGGGAAGATCTAAGCAGGGGTGTGATGTCAAGCAAAATTTCCCAAGGGTATCTTCAACTTATTCTTTCAACATAGCTCTGGGGTGTATGTCTCAGACTTGTATGAACCCACAGAAGGGGCTTTTATACTCCTGCAGCTATCAAGTGCCCCAGGTAGATGTAAATTCACAAATACTCCCTGTTCTGCACTAGTAAAGTGGACCCCAGTGCCAGAGCATAGTCCTTCAAACAAGAGCTGCAGAGGCAGGGTATTGCCAAATCCAAGGGTGAACATAAATTCAAAGAGGCTCCAAGGGAGTCTGCTAAAGTTCCAAAATCATCTGTGACCGAAATATATCAGGAATGTGCAAAAGAAGATTTTGAAGTATTTTCAAATCTACCAATATTTATAAAATTAAAATAGATTGAATTATCCTGTGAAAAACAGAGGTAGTTAGACTGAGTATAAATGATAATTTAGAAATTTCCTATGTACAAGATAATCATAAAACATAAATAAGAGTACAGGATGATTTAAAGTAAACATACAAAATGTATACCAGCCAAACACAAATAAATTGTTAGATATTTAATGCCAAAAGCATTAATGGCAATGAACAGTCCTTTGATAATATGTCAATTCACCAAAAATATATAATAATTTTAAAGTATTTTTTCCTAGCTGATGGGCTAAAAAATACATGGAGCAATTGCACAAGAAATATATGAAAAACTAATTAAAGCTTTTCAGTGCCAGATTTCTCTTACATAAATGTTGTATTATAAAATGTACATAGCTATGCACAAATTATAAATTTGGATCGCAATGAGTTAGCACAAAGTGAACACAACCGACAAGATCAGGAAATAGAACATCATCAATAACTCAGAGACACTCTCTTTTCCATGCCAGGATCTCCCTTCAATTTAACTGCTATATTAATGTAGCACCATCAATTCATTCACTTGTTTTAAAATTTTCTGTAAATGAAATCACATTTTACATACATTTATTCTGTTTGTTTTTTTTTCTTTTATTTCCCCTGGTTCACGAAAATATTCTGTTTTCTTCTAGAACATTCATGATTTTAAGTTTCACACTTAAATATTTATTTCACCTGAAATGATTTCTTTGCATGTGAAATTAGAATGAATTTACTTTCTTTTTTTCCCAATTGGGATTCTCAACTGACTCTATCTACTGATCTTCAGTGACAACTTTGTAATGAATCAGCTAATCATGCATGTGTGTTTCTGTTTTTGTACTCAATTCAGTTCCACTGTTTTATTGGTCTATACTTGCAACTATGGACTAATATCACATATTTTTAATTATTATAGCTATTTAGTGTAATCTAGTATTGTAAATATTCAGTCTTATTCTTTTACTTTCAGGTCATCTTGACTATTTCTTTTTATTTCCATATATATTTTTGAATCGGTTTGTTAATTTTCACAAAATAATTTCTCAGGTTTTAATGGGATTAAACTAAATCTATACCTATTTAGAAAAAAATGATTTTATAAAATTGAGTTTTTTCAGTTAATTAGTATTTTATTTTTCTCTATTATCTAGACTTTCTTTAATTCCTTTCAGTGTTTTTCTATCTTTTCATAGAAATATTTCACAATTGTTCTTTAGCTTTATACCTAGTGATATTTAGACTATTTCACATTTAAATTTATACAGTTTAATTTATATATTTATAGGTAGAAATAAATCGATTTATCTATATTGCTTTTGTATCTAGGAACCTTATTAAATTCACCTATATCTAATTTGGAGTGTGTATGTATGTGGGTATATATGTATATTGTTTATGTAAAAATGTCTTAAATAACAGTCATTTCAACACTCTTTTTCCAAACTTTAAATTTGGATATTTTTTCTTATCTTATTCTACGAGGCAAGTCCTAGAGGGAAATAGGAAATAAAAGTTCTGATCATGAGTATTTGATGTCATTTCCAAACACAGAATAATATGTCAAGAATTAATAATCAACTATAATGTTTTTTGTGTACTATTATGCAGGAACCCTACACCAAATTAAAAAAAAATTCTTCTATTCATTGTTTTCTATGAGTTTTTTTTTTTGAGTGGATGTTTAATTTCACAAAACAAACTTTTTACATCTGAGATTATTTGAATATTCCCTTTATTTTTTATTTTTCACTACTACAGTTTTCGTTCTTTATTCTGATCACATGGTGAATGATGTGGATTGATTTTTGTTTTTTGGTTTTATTTTATTTTATTTTTTTTTACATGAGCAATCACCGGGAATCAAACCCAGGTCCTCTGGCATTGCAGGCAAGCATTCCTGCCTGCTGAGCCACCGTGGCCCACCCAGTGGATTGATTTTTAATTATTAAATGAAACTTGCATTCTTAGTTAACACCAAAATTAACATTTTGAAATGACACTGAGTTTCCTCTGGTAATCTTTTGTTCATCATTTTTGGGTCTATACTCATGGGATACAGATTTAATTTTCCATTTAATTAGATTTTTGGAAATTGTATTAATTTTCATTTAATTAGATCTTTGGAAATTATATTAATTAAATAGTTTTGGGGAAATTATATTATGCTGGTTTTATGAAAAGAGTCAATATGTTTTCATTATTTTATTTACTCTTAAACTTTTTTAGAATAGTGTAAAGTCTTCCATTGAATATTGAAAGAATTCACTTTTCTAGGGCTGAATTTTCTTTGTAAGAAGGTTTTAAAAGTAGGATTCACTTTATTTAATGCTGCACATCTATTTGCATTTTCAGTGCTTTCTTGTAACAGTTTTGTAGAATTTTGTTTAAGAATTTGTCATCTGCATCTATATTTTCAAGATTTCACACACCTTCACTCTTCAAATTGTTGAGACATGTTTTCAGCCCTACTTTGGGAACAATTTTGGCAAATGTCCACAGTGTACAAAGTTAAATATATGAATAAATATATGTGGGTCTATACTGCTAATCATGTTGTTCACATATCATATATGCTTAATGACTTGTTTCTTGGTCTATCAGTTACTAAGTGAAGTGTGTTAAAAATATCTTCTTAGTATTGCCAATCTATTTCCTCTTAGGTTATGGAAATATTACTTCATATATTTGGGAGCTGTGCTATTAACTACATACAAATTTAAAATTTTTACTTCCTTGTCTTAGATTGCTGGGACTGCTATAATAAATGCCACAGACTAGTTGGCTTAAACAACAGCAATTTGGAGAGTCTAGAAATCCAAAATCAAGGTATCAGCACTATCATACCTTCTCTAAATTCTGTAGTTTTCTAGTAGTGGCTGCAATCCATAACTCAACTGCTGCCTTTGTTACATGGTCATCTTATTCTGTCTCCTTATGTCTCTTACTCCTACATCCAAATTTCCTCGGTTTATAAGAGCTCCAGTCATTTTGGATTAAGACCCACTCTGTTTCAGTTCAAGTTCACTTTAACAGCATCTTCAAAGGTCTTATTTACAAATGGGTGCACTTTTATTAAAGGACCAGGGATTAGAGCTTGCACTGTGGGAGGCATGACTCAATTCATAACCCTGAAAGACTGACCTTTAGATTTAAAAAAATGTCCAACTCTCTACCTAATAATTCTATTCGTAAAGTCAATTCTCTCTTCTATTCTTACAGTGACTCCCAGTTTATTTTGGTTTCTGTGTCAGTTTCTATAACTGCTGTAACAAATTACCACCTACTTACTGGCTGAAAACAACACAGCTTTACTCTGTTGTAGTTCTGAAGTTAGTCTGAAACCACCTTCACTGGACTAAAATAAAGGTGAGGTCAGAAGACACTGAGGGAAGAATCTATTTCCTTGTCTGTTTCAGCATCTAGCGCCCTCCTGTTTTTCTTGATTTGTGAGTTCTTCCTTTCATCACCTACAGCTCTTGCTCCTGTCATCACATCATCTATACTGAATTATTATTGGGCTCATCAAGGTAATCCAGGATAATCTCCTTTCTTTAAGATACAAAACCTAATCACACCTGCAAAGAACCCTGGCCTCATACTTTTGAGCCATTATTTAGCCTCCCACAGTTAGTAGAGCATGTTATATCTCATCCCATTCCATTATTTTCCACATTACTGTCTCCTTATATTTTTAAAGTATAATATGATTATATTATTTACTCTGTGTACTTTAATATAATATTATTAGGCATATATTTTTAAATTACTTTATTTTTTCCATTAGTACTACCTGTTTGTTCTGTTTCTTTTTTCCTTGCCTTCTTTAAATTATGTTTTTATTATTCATATTTCCTCCTATCACCTGATTAATTATGCTCACCTAACTGCTTACTTAGTGATTCTCTAGATATCACAACATGTCCCATCATGTTACTAAAGACAATTAGTACATCAACCACTTATTGAAAAGTCAATGAGCTTAGAAAACTTTATATTTTTTCCAAAGCTTACAGGTTCTTTTATGTATATTTTATTTATATATATTTCACACTCTACAACATACCAGCATTGTTTGCTATAGTCTGTATGCACATATATTTTCCATAAATTCATTTTATTCCTTGATATCCATTTTTTTTCTCTTAATCTTGCTTGTCTCCGATACTTTTGTTTTCTTCCTCTTGGTTCCTTAAATGGAGCCCTGCTATTAATTCTCCACATTTTTTGTTGCAATTTTTGCAATTTTGTGGGTTGCAAAACCTCTGGAAGAGGTTTTTTTACTGGTTGTGGTAATCTCTGTAGGCAACTTTTTTCAGCTTTTTGAGGACATCATTGTTTTCTGTCTTGAGGTCCTTCTTTTGAGAAATCCTCAGTTTTATTTTTTCTCCTTTGGAGATAATTTATTTTCTGCCTTTTTATGAGATTGTGTTATGGTTTGCTTTCATTAGTTTTGCTGTTGTCTGCCTTGGTGTGGTTTTCTTGAAACTTACGCAATTTAGATTTGGCGAGCTTCTTAAATCAGTATTTTTCTGTTTTGTATCAGTTTTTGAAAATCCTTGGCCTTTAGTTTTTCAGTTATTAATGTCTGGTGAGATTCTTCCTAGGATATCAATTACATGTATGTCCTCTAGTATGGTGGTTAAGAAAAAGGGTTCTGCAGGTCTGTTTAATTAATTTGAGCCAAAGCTTATTTGCTTAGTAGTTTAGTGATATAGGCAATTTTCATTTGTAAAATGAAGATAATAATTGCTTTCACATTATATGGTTAAAGAGACGGCTATAGGAAGAGGGGAAACATTTCAAACCTGTATTTTGTTTTACTTTAATAGAATACTTTCCTGTAATTTCTTTATTCCAACTAGGCTAAGTATAAAATAATTTGTTCTGACACCTTCAATTAGTGCATATTCATGGTCTTAGATTTCTTAGATCATGCAATTAAGTTGCCATTGCAGTTTATCTGAAATTCATGCCAAATATCTCAACGTAAATGAATTTCCTAACAACAAGTGAGGTATATTCTATGGTAATACTTCCTAGTCTTCATTCATAAGTGTATTAAGTCAATTAAAGAGACTAAGGAAGTACTCTGTGATTGAAAGAAAGGAGCAAGTGAGTCATTTTTTCATGGCTCCAGCACTCAATGCTCATCCCTTATTAATCATCAGTCTGAAGGATCTACAGGCATTCAATTAACATCAACCAACCATTACTGTGAAAGGCAAAAGGATTTTTAAAAGCAATTCTAGTATATTGGCCACTCCCATAAAGCCTAATATTGTATAAAATAATAAATACCAATGATTAAGGATATTGTTTTTTCTATATCCACACCAAATAATTCATTTTAAAGAATGTTGTATATTTTTGAGAACAATATTATTGTGTTTATAATTAGTATTAGTATTTCAAATTAAACTAAACATAGGATGATCAGCCCTCAAAGTTAGTGTAGTTATTTTCTTAATTATGTGACTAGAATTCCAATTATTAAGTTATATATTCATTAAAAGAGGCTGTTATTAACAGTCTATGAAGCATTGCTACTTTGGTTTTGTGAATGAATTTTAATGGAAAGAGAAAACCATAGAGTTGTCCAGAAAGTCCTTACAAATTACTTTGTCTCCTTTTCTTCCATTTTATATCTAAATACAAAGAAAATATGAAATGGATAAGATAAAATACGCTGCTTAGATTGGCTTTTGAAAATGATTTTTTCCCATTGAGCATCAAATAAATTCAAAAATAAAAGACAAGTTTTCAAGTGGATCTACAGTTTTAATTTTATGCATTAAAGAACATACAAAACAAACAAACAAATTCTGGGAGTAACCTATTAAGTAACTTTAAGAGCATAAGAAAAAAAAAAGTAAGCTGTTATTAAACAAATATTTCATGTTTTCATTAAAACATTTTCTCTGTCCTTACATAAATTCAGAGAAGGAAGTCTAAAAAACAGAAAAAAACATGTTAATAAGTCAAAGAATAAAATACAAAAAAATGCTATGTAAAGAAAATAAATTATCAATAGTTGTTATAATACATTTGCAAGTTTTATGTGATCTACTAAAAATATATAAGGCTTTTACTTGGCGCTAATACTAATAAATGACTGATCTGTTCTTGATTTAAAATCAGCATCATCCAGGTCTTCTTACTTAATGACCTAATGACCTATGTGATTTGTCTAGAAAAATGATTAGTTACATTTTTTATGTTTTAATTAAATTTGCAAGCCTCAAAAATCTGAAGTCCTTGCTATATCACCTTTTATGCCATTGTTAATTTTCTTTCAGGTTTTGAAATCTGATCTTGATGTTTTAAATATATATGAATGTACATACTCATGTGTTTAATAGTATGAGGCATAGGATAGCAAAGTAAATACAAGCTTGAATTCAATTTGCATATGCTTCGGTAATGATGAATATATGACTAACTCCTAGGTATTGCTATTATGTAATTGTATTTAGAAATCACAATTCCTACCTAAGCTTGCTAAGGATTGATTTTATTAAATTGATATGCAATAAACTTAATTTTACAATCTACTTTTATACTTATCTACTTGAAATTTCATTTTTGTTAGATTATTTTTATTTCAGCTGGTTCCAAAGCAAATTTAGGAAGACGATTGTTAAATATATTGCATATTTTACTGGTAGATTTAAATTTAAAGCAAAACAAACAAGTGAACAAGTTACCATGAAACTAGAAGGGCTAAATAGTAAGATCTTCTACTTCCCATGCTTTTAGAGTTTGTTTCTGTTGTCCCCTGAGTTTTAACTTCTAAGGCACAGTTCTATATATTAGGCCAACATGATCTCTTCCGTAGCAAAAATTCAGGAACGAATAAAATATTGCATTTATGTCTTAGTTTTCCTAAGCTGATATCAAAATTCCACAAACTGGTTTTGACTTAAAAACAGGAATTTATTCACTCATGGTTTTGAGGTAGAAAAAGTCCAAAACAAGATAGTGTCAAGGCTTGCCCTCTCCCTGAAGACTGTGGCATTTTGGTTCCTGCTGCTGGCAACCCTTGGGGTTGCATTATAATGTCTCTTCTCTTCTTACTGGCTTCTGTGGCTTAAAGAATATCTTTGAAAAGACTCCAGCAATAGAAATAAAGACACATCTTCATTCAAATGGAACTCATCTTAACTCAATAAAACATCTTTAAGACACCCTATTTACAGTGGTTTCATACCCACAGGAGCACACATTAAGATGAAGAAAATGTGTTTGCTGGGCTACCCTATTCAATTTACCACAATTTCCACCATAGACTAATTTCTTAGCAGGGTTTTTATACTTTATTCCAAACCCATACAAGGCATTCTGTTTTAACAAAGGTCACCACTACTTCTATCAGTGGGTCCTTTGTGGAATTAAAATGAAGAAATCACAGTTTTCTGCCTAAACGCACTAAGAATTGATTTTATGGAATTGATATACAATAGATTAAGTTTTGCAATTACTTTTATACTTGTCCACTTGAAATTTCATTTTTGTTAGATTATGTATATTACAGCTGGTTCCAAAACAAATTTAGGAAGAAAATCGTTAAATATATAGTATATTTTACTGGTAGATTTAAATTCAAAACAAGCAAATAAACAAGTAAACAAGCTATCATAAAAGTGGAATTTGGCAGCAGGTTCTAAAGGGCACAGATTTAGAAAGAAAGTATAATTTGTGCAAGTTATCTCCTCTGATTCTCACATTTCTCATGTTTGAAAACGGTATAGTAACACATATTCTTGTGTAAGCAAATTGAGTAAGGACATAAGAGATATTCTATATTGAAATCCTTACATGTAGTAGAGTTCACCAAATATTGCTACTCACCTTTTAATCTGATCACTCAGAATTTACAAGTATATCTAGTCATTTAATGTATTTATTTGTGTTATTATTCAGGTCATATTGTTCCTGAAACTGGGTATAGGAACCAGGTTTAATTTTATTTAATCAAATAAACTATTTTCTCTGTTTTGAGGGCTCCCTTTTTTATGCCACAATCTATTTCCTCAGACAAAAAGCATTTCAAATAGCTACTTTATCTTTATTCAGTCTTATAGTTGAATTACTAGCTTGAAAAAATATATTTGAATATTGAAAACTGTTTTCTCGGACTTTTCCCAGTTCATACTCAATGTCATTAAAGATAACTTCTCATCTTTTATAATCTTTAAATAATTCATTCAACCTAAACAAATAAGCAGACACAACTAAAATAGATACAGAGTTGAAATAGAAGCAAAATGTGTTGTCACTCAAACTCTGGAGCTCTAAATAGAATATATCCTGTTACTTTAATTCACGTAGCCACAACTTAGATCCATGGGGTGTAGATATAAATAATCCCCATCAGGAAGGGCAGAAAATATTTTCAATAGGTATAAAATTTACATAGAAGAATAAAAGAATGTAAAACTATGTGGAGTGTACTTAGCAAGTACGGGTGAGTTGGGAGGCGGATGTCATATATGTTGAAGAAATGGCTCTGATAAAAATAGCAGAAGAAAAAAACATAGCAGAAGAAGACACAATGTAAGTAAGCAGATGGTTGAAAAAAATGAGAGTTGATTTTATTCTTATCATTGTTCCATTATGGTAGCTAATAGTATTATTTAGATGTAATATTTTGGATATTCATAGATACATTTATTTATTATATATACATTTTGAAAGGTAAACACCCAGATATATATGAGCCCATATCTTTTTCAAAATTAGTCATCTAAATATATATATTTCAAGCTTTGTGCATGAAGGAATCATTTTTTCATTTCTTCATTCCTTGTGGATGGAGCTTATCTGAGTGAAAAGACATCTTTAAAATTTAGGCACTGATTAGCACAGTTGGACATTCATAAAGATAAAAATATTGCACAAAGTGATGTCAAAATTTCAGAATCACAGTTTGTGCCAATGGAATGAACTTTGGATCAATTCTAAAATCCTTAAAGTATCCAACATAAAATCTCATTTTAGTAACATCATTAGTTATTTTGGTCTTCCAAAGTAATTACAAATATGAAGTTTGAATTTATTTGAATGAAAATGGAATGAATAGTAAAAATATAAAAAAGTTATTTATTTGACAGTATTTCTATACACTGAAAAATAAAATTTAATTGACAAATTTAAAAAGTGGAAAAAATATTCAAAATGTGTTTGTCAACCTCAAACTGATGGTAAAAGGTAAAATGTCACCATTAATGATATTTTTTCCATATTAAACTAAAGTGTATTCTATATATTTGATTTTTTTGAAAGCAATCGATATTGCCCATATTTTAAAACTTCAACTTCTGTGTGAGACCAAAGGGGAAGATATTTATTTGGTGCAAAAATTATATTTTGGTTAGTGCATTTACTAATTTAACTTGTACGGTCAGTTTAGTCAAACACCATAAGTACATGGAACCCTGAATAGGCATGAGAATTTATCTGTTGTCGAGGTGAGCGTGATGCCCAGATATATCCTGGAGTAATTTGGGAAGTGAATAAAGAAGTATTCGCAAGGTTCCCTTGGGGCACTGTGGAGAAAGTAGGAAGTATTCAACTTCCCCATTTGGAGAATTTCTGATATTTTTACAAGCAGTGGAAACAACAAAATCAGTAGGCTGATCCCTCAATCTTGGGGTTTACCCCTATGAAACTTATTCTTGCAAAGGATAAGGCTAAGTCTATTTAAAATTAGGCCAAAGAGACGCTCACAAAGAACCTTTTTTGTTGCTCAGATATGGCCTCTCTCCCAGCCAATTCAGCAGGTGAACTCACTATTCTCCCTCCCAAGTGGAGCATGACTTCCAGGGATGTAAATCTCCTCATAATGTGGGGCAGATATCCTGTGATGAGCCAGGACCCTGTATCAAGTGATTGCAAATTCAACTTGACCACAAAGGGGAAGAGAGAAATGAGACAAAATAAAGTTTCAGTGGCTAAGAGATTTCAAACAGAGTTGAGAGGTCATCCTGTAAGTTATTCTTATATATTATATAGATATCCCTTTTTAGTTGACAATGCATTGGAGTGGCTGGAGGGAATTGCATCAAACTGTTGAGCTGTGTTCCAATAGCCTTTATTCTTAAAGACAATGGAATGAAGATAAAGCTTTTACAATGTGACTTTGGGATTGTGAAAACCTTATGTCTTTTGCTTCTTTTATCCAGGGTATAAATGGGTAAATAAAAAAAATGGATAAAAATTAAATAAATAATAGGGGATATAGCATAAAATAAATTGGATAGATAGAAACACTAGTGGCCATTGAAAGGGAGAGGTAAAACATATGATATTTATGAGATTTTTCTTTTTTCTTTTTATTTATTTTTCTGGAATGGTGCAAATGTTCTGAAAATTGATCATTGTGATGAATACACAATGATTTGATGATATTGTGAGCCATTGATTGTACACCATGTATGGAGTGTTTGTGTGTAAAGATTTGTCAATAAAAATATTTTTTAAAAAAGCAATCCTAAGTCTGTCACACATATGTAAGAGTCTTATATGTAATAAGTAAGGAATCACAAATATAAAGACTATATGTATTATGTTGCTAGAATAATGTTTCATCTTTGAAAAATTCATATATATAGTGTATTAGTTAGGGTTCTCTAGAGAAACAGAATCAACAGGGAACACTTGCAAATATAAAATGTATAAAACTGTCTCATGTGACCACAGGAATGCAGAGTCCGAAATCCGCAAGGCAGGCTGTGAAGCCGAGGATTCTGATGGAGGGTCTGGATGAACTCCACAGAAGAGGCTCACCAGCTGAAGCAGGAAGAGGGCCTGTCTCTTCTGAATCCTCCTTAAAAGGCTTCCCTGATTAGATTGAGCATCACTCATTGCAGAAGACACTCCCCTTGGCTGATTGCAAATGGAATCATCTGTGGATGCAGCTAACCTGATCATGATCTCAGTCTATAAAATGTTCTCATTGCAACAGACAGGCCAGCACTTGCCCAACCAGACAAACAGGTACCACCACTTGGCCGAGTTGACACATGAACCTGACCATGACATATAGTTTAAAACAATTGATGTATATTTTAAAATTATTTAAGTTAAAAGAAAAGAGACAATTTCTATATATACAAATAAGAAAATGCAAAAGATCAAAAGAAAACTGAAAAAAAAATAATGAGTTAAATACGATGGGGAACACGTTAATATTTTCTTTGTTGAAGTTGATTATAAACTTTATAGACAATGTCGTAAGAAAAATGCATGTATGTATGCCCTTTTTAAGCATATCCAAGCTTAGAACTAGAACTGCAGTGTTATTGAATATGTTCATGCTTGTTTGGTGGTGTGCCAATTTGAATCTTTGGTGGACCCCAGAAAAGCCATGTCCTTTAATCCTCATTCAATATTGCTTGTTCGGAGCATTTTGATTGCTCCTGTGAAGACATATCTCACCCAATTGTGGGTGGTAACTTTTGATCAGATAGCTTCCGTGGAGTGGTGACACTACCCATTTTAGAGAGAGTCCCTTTTTTTTTAGAGAAAAGAGAAGCTTCAGAATGCCACAGAACCATGAAGCAGAGAGTCCACCAGCTAGCAACTTTTAGAGATGAAGAAGGAAAACACCTCCTGCAGAGCTTCATGAAACAAGAGGTCTGGAAGAAAGCCAGCAGATGCCATCATGTTCACCATGCACCCTTCCAGCTGAGAGAGAAGTGCTGAACGCTGTCGGTCTTCTTGAATCAAGGATTCTTTCCCTGGATGACTTCAATTGGACATTTCTATAGACTTTTTAAAATTGGGACATTTTCTTGGCCTTAGAACTATAAACTACCAACTTATTAAATTCTTCTTATTGTAGTTAGTTCCTTTATATTTTGGGTAGAGCTGATCTAGAAAATATCCCCATGATTTTCTATGTCCACCTTTTCTAGGACACGTGGGGCAAAATGTCTTGAATAATTTTGCCTTTAGGGGAGGCTTACATTTCTTTTAAGGGGCCTGTCCCAATGTCTCCACTGAAGGTCTAGGAGCTAACAAGTATACTTGATTTTTATTTCAATCTATGATATCCAATTTATTTCAATAGTAACAAAGTTAACATATTGCCTACTGTGGTGGATAATTTCATATTTCAACTTGATTTGATTATGGTGTCTAGTTGTTTGATCAAAAAAGCTCTGGCCTGATTGCTCTGTAAAGATATTTTCTAGATGGGTTTGAATCTATTGCCAGTTGATTGAGTGGTAGATTGAGCTTTGTACCCCAGAAAAAAACATGCTCATAATCTAATCTGTATTCCTGTAGGTTTGACTTTATGGTAAATAGAACCTTTGGAAGATGTTATATTTACTTACAGTATAGTCCATCTGAATGAAGGCAGGCTTTAACTTGGATTACAGGCAACCTCATAAAGAGAACCCTGAAGTCAGGGAAGGAGGAAGTCATCAGGAACCCAGAAGAGAAAGAAAAGGACATCACCATGTGCTGATATGTGAAATACAAACCAAGGAACGCTAAGGATTGTGGTAAGCTAGTACCAGAATGCTATCTCAGCCCTACGAGGAAACAAGCCTTTTAGGCTTCAAAACCATGAAACACTAAATTCCCCTTTAAGCCAAAATAGTTTGTTGCATTTGTGTTAGTGGTTTAGGCAAGCTTAAAACCATTGCATCTATGGCTGACTGCATCAACAACTAACTAATGGAAGAGATGGCTTTCAGCACTGATGGGTCTCTTTTCATCTAATCATTTGGAGGTCTTAAAGGCAGGATGGAAATCTTAAAAGTCAGAAAGAAGAATTTTCTGCCTTTTTTAGCCAGCCAACTTCTCCTGGGGTATTCAATTTCACCTTCATTGGAATCTCCAATTGGCACATGCCCTACAAAATTCAGATTTGCCAATTTGCTTGGTCATGTGAGTCAACCTTCTAATAAATCTTATGCATTCTATTGGTGCTGTTTCTCTGTAGAACTCTGAATAATATAGACACTATAATTATTTTATTTTATCCATTAAATGTTCATAAACTGGAAAGTGAATATGTGCAATTTATTTGAGGTGTTCTTGAAAACCTTATTAATTCAACAAACCTTAAAATTTCATTATCAGTTTAATTTACAAATTCTTAAATGATTAGTGATCCTGGGCCTGAATGCATGTGTGTAATTGTACCTTGTATTTCTTTTCCTCTGAAAAATATGGCTTCTGCTTCATAACCTATTTTTTATTTGGATTCTTGGCATTTTTTCTATCCTAATTTTTCTTTATTACTGTTATTATTTTTAAATAAATTAGCTCCTATGCCATATTATATATTGAAAAAATGTTTTCCAGTGTAGCTTAAACTGATGTTAGTTTAATAAGCATTTTGTAACACCAAGTTGAAAGTTGTGAGTAAAATGAATATGTAAATCTCTCCTAAAACTGAAAGAAAATCTCCAAAATAATATGCCATTTTCATTTCACCTTCTATATTTTAGCTTCAAAATGAATTAATTAAAGTTCATGAACTTACTGAAAATGTCTTAAATCAGAATCTTCTATCCTATAACTGCTATTTTGGACTTTAGCACATTAGACTGATTTCTCTTATGAAAATTATATCTTAACATTTATACATTTCATTAAATTATTGCATTACATTTTATAGAAATGGAATGTGAAAATGTTGGCAGCCATCCATGAGACACTTTACTACATAATCTATTTTTTTCTCTGCCATAATTTCTATCAAATTATTTATAATGCATAATGCATAACTCAATGACATAACTGTATCAGCTAACAATGAAAAAAGTTTAGACGATGTTAATAATTCATTGTGATTCATAATGCAAACAGGTGAATTTGACCGATATTCAAGGTAACACTTGTATTGACTTTTTGAAAAATATTTCCTTTTGTATGAAACAAAAATTCAGATTATTCTTGATCCAAAATGATTTGGAAAGAGTTTAAATTTCCTGTAATCATTTAAGTGACTTGTTCCTATTATATGAAAAAAAAAAGCAAACAAAGTTCTGGCAATATTTAGTCTTTTTTATTTAAATTTTTTCTTTCTCTGGAAATATTTAATGGGTTGTTTAATATATCCTAATTTAGTCATGTATGATGGCATTTTTATTTTCTTCAAAAGTTTTGTTACTTAAAATGCATTGGAAATCTATTTATATTTGAAAAACAATGAAAAATTCTACAGGGAATAGATTTTCTAAGAAATATTTGTAATGGTATTAAACCCAGAAATATTATTCCAACTAATAAATGAATGGATACTGTCTTGAGTGATAATTTATTAAAAGATCTTTAATGAATCCTCTCAAAAAGAGAAGAAACCCTACCTTCTTAGGAAAATACATTGAAAAGATAGAATAGATAGCTGTATAGATAGACAGATAGCTAGCTAGCTAGCTAGCTAGATAGATAGATAAATGCTAGATGGATGATACAAATGCAAATGAAAAGAAGAAATTGGCACTCCTTTCATCCATATGAGGAAGCCTATGAGGAATAGAATTTAAAATATTACAGCCCACAAAGAAGAAAGTCATTGAAGTCTGTTTTAGTTTTAGTTTGCTAAAACTGATGAAATGCAATGTATCTGAAGTTGACTGGTTTTTAAAAATGGAAATTTATGAGTTTACAAGTTTATAGTTCTAAGGCCAGAAAAATGTCCAAATTAAGGCATCAACAGGAGGATATATTCTCTCTGAAGACTGGCTACCAGCAATCCTCAGCTTCGCTGTCACATAGTCAGACACATGGCAATGTCTGCCGGTCCCTCCTTTCTCTCCCGGGTTTTGATGCTTGCAGTTTTTGGCTTCAGTAGCTTTGTTTGCTGCATGTTGTCTCTTTTAGCTTCTGCCTCTCTTAGCTTCTCTAGGGATTTTTTCTGTGTCTTCTCTACGTCTTTTATATTCTTATAAAAGGACTTCAATAAGATGATTAAGATCCGCGTTGAATGAAGCAGGTAACATCTCAATTGAAATAACCTAATCAACGATCCCACCTACAATAAGTCTATACTCACAGGAATGGATTAAATACAAGAACATGATCTTTTCTGGGGTATACAGTTTCAAACACTCATAGTGTCCAAACTTAACAACTCTGATAAGCAAGGTCTATAGACCTGTCATCTTCATGACTGGGACACTTCTACTTGTTTTTGCTTGCATTTGGAAATGAGCTATATCCTACAGTTTCTGGTAAAACAGTTACTATAAAAGACCAACACTGAATGGTGGCCCCTTTTAGGTGGAAGCCTGGAAATGATCCTAGGTGTGATTCAGGACTCAAAGTTCAGCTGCTAATGTGAGACCTGCTTAAGAACAGTGAACAATGAAAACCTAGGTCATAGAAAATGTTTACACCACCTCACTGGCAAGTTCTCTCAAAGAGAACTCCAGTAGAAAGTAAACTGTGACACAAAGGCATGAACACACCAAGGGAGACAACAACAAAATAACATTAATAAGTGGTAAAAAAAATGTGGGATTAAGTGACACATTAGGTTTTCCAAAAGAGTGAAGCAAGCAGATTCTAAATTCCTTATGGAAGTGTAGAAAAGATCAGAAGTGTTGACTACTTTAAAGGAAGATCTGAAAGTTACATGTTGGTGATGAAATTGTTTTCCAGTTATGAAGCTACTAAATTTTGGGGTAATTTGTTGCACAAATTTAGGAAACTTAATCCCAAGATGTTAATCTTTGTTCATCCAATGATAGTAGCTCAATGCACCTGGATGGGCTATTTAATTTATTTGAATTTTATTTCTTTTCTAGAAAATTGCTATACTCAAGATAACTACCAGATTTAATACTAGGCCAAAGGAATGTTTTAGTATAAATCTACACTAGTTTTGGCCAAAATAATCTTATTTTATGAGTGTTGTAGTAGAATATAACCTGAATGCTAAATGACATTTTGAAATAAATATTTGAAATGGCAATTATTTCACAAGCAGTCATCTGCATAAAATGATTTTTAAAGAATTTCCAATCTCACACTGTAAAGGAAAATTGCCACATGTGGTAGATTCCATTTATATCTATCATGATTTCCTAAATCTTAAAATGACATATCTGAATCATAAACCACCATTTTGCCAATAGTTGTGCCATTGCATTATTACACTCTGCATATGTAAGAAGCAGATTCTCAATGTTTGTTCCTACTTCTGTTAATATCTACCACAGTTATTAGAGCATCTTAAGTTAAATTAGAAAATAAGTTTAATAAAAAGTAAAGAGAGGTCAGTGTTATATTGGCATGTTCAAATCTTTTCCTAGCGTATTTTCCTCAAAAATCGTTTGAACCATATTTAGTGGCCCCTGAAAACATTGATTACATGTTATGTTCTGATGCTTATGGTCAAATAATATAGACGGAACTATACAAAAATCCCACTACTGTATCAATCTGTAGCATGCTCTTTGAAGTATTAGAAGGAAATCTAAAAGTAATTTGAATTCAGATCCACCTTCAATATTCGCCAGTAATGCAAATTCTTTAAAAATCTTATTTTAAAAATGTATTATCTTTGTTGTTTTTAAAATGTATTTGTCATCAACTAGAGACCAAGGGTTCAAGCTGCTTAGTTTATGAAAACATAAATTGCATTTGTTTTCCTGGAGTGTAAAGTCTATGAAGTTAGAAATAACTGCATAAGTCAACAGAAAGAAAAAATACTTAATCATCAAAATAAGTGATTTACTAAATTTGAAATTAAAATATTTTTATTGTGGTTAATGTAACAACTTGTTGACTGAAATTGCATTTTCCATGCTGTTCGAGGTAGCAAAGTTCCAGTTTATATTTCTTGTAAATTAACTCTTTGGCAGGATAAATATATAAAATATAGATAGTATAAACATGCGTTTAGTTGTTTTCTAAACAGATGTTAGATGATTGATAGATAGGAGAGAGAGAGATAGGAAGCTAGATACCAGGGTGGTTGTATATATTTTCAATAAATATGAGAAAACATTATTACTAAAAGTCTCTCAAATTACTTCTATTTTTTAAATTCTAAAATTGTGTGAATCAGATGGCTAGACCTGATGAAAGCTGTAGACTTGCTTGAGTACGCATAACATTTTAAAAAGTAGAAAAAGCGTCTAAGAAATATCTGTGGCCTTCCAAACTCTCTTTCCCATCCCAGTGACAAACTAGAAACATCCATCTAACGCTACTCTCCTTTTGTTCTCTATAATGCTTGCTACAATTTACTGTGGAAAGACATGAAGGACCTTTCTTCACAATAGCTGCAGTGAGAGAGAATTGTGCCTTTTATCTGTCTTTTTTTTCCTCCAAGATAAATGGAGCAGGTGTAGAGGAATTAATGAAGCAACTGCCAAATTGCAGGGGTCATTGGTGTGTTGAAAGCTATAAATTAGCCAGGTCTTGTGGGAAATTACCCTCTACCTCTATTGAGATTCTGCCATTTATAAATTCAAGTTCGAGACAAGGGAAAAAAGCAATTTGAAAGTGGAAAAGAAAGGTGCTATTTGGCTTTCATTATTTGGAGTAATTCTTAGCAAAAAAATGCATACTGGGATATTTATAAATATTAACTGCACAATGAAAGTGATCAATATAAAGATGATTAAGGTTTAATTTATGCTGTAGAAGAAAATTTAGTTTATGCTTTCTTAAACATATATTCTCATTGGCAGGAGCAGCTTAAAACTACTAGGAATAAAATATAAACTGGTGTTTGCAAAGGTATTAATTTGTTGAACTCATAATAAATCCAATTTTCTTCAAGGAATTGTTACAGTACTGTATGCAGTACTGTATAACTAGGGATATTTAATAGTATTTGAGTGTAAATATGGGTCCACAGGACATACTTCTCTCACTTTCTGCCTCAGAATCTGCCTGTTGCAAAAGGAGGGAATCTTAGAGCTGTTTGAAATACATCTTGATTTTTTTGGATTAATTTGTTTAAAATTTACAAAGAGACAAAACAGATAAATCTAATTTAGTTGTGACACCAGGCAAATAATTTGCTTCCATATTGGACGTACCTGTAAAGTATGTCAGTTTGTATAAATATCCTATTTTTACAAGAATCAAGAATTTTAGTGGATAGTTGGAATACATATAAATCTCTGTAAAACCACTGAAAAATCAAAACCTCCTTAAATTGAGGATGGGATAGAAAAATATGTCTTTGTCTGGAAAATGAAGGAAAAAAGTAGAAAAAATACATATATAAGTTTTTATTTAGATTCCACATGGGTAAGTTGTGATAATCATTTTTCTCAATGTCTGTTTCCTCCAGAGAAAGGACTGACAGGATATATACATATATGTGTATGTGTCGATATATAGAGAGAGCCAGGCAAAGAGAGAGAGAATGGCAAGTCCAAATTTGGTAGAGTAGGCCACAAGCGGGAGAATAGGATGAATCTGAAGTTCCATTTCCAGGAGAAGCTGGCTGGCTGAAGAAGAGATGGAAATTCTTCTTCCTGAATGCTAAAATTCTCAATTCTTGTTTTAAGGATCCCAATTCATTGAATGAGGAGAGTCCCCTCCTTGCTGAAGCCAATCTCCTTTGATGTAATCAGCTTTATATGTAATTAACTGAGCTATGATTTAAATTTATACATGAAATACCATCATAGTAATAATCAGACCAATGTGTAATCAAATAACAGGACACATGAAATTAACCATCTAATGTCGTACTATCATTGTGTGAACAATAGCCTTTATCTTTTATTTTCTTATCTCATTACAGCTGTCCACACTATCATTCTCTTATTCCCTAAAGCATATGCCCTACTGTGTTTGACAAACATCTTAGAATATATCTGCACCATTAAAAAAAGGAAGGATTTTTAATATTGATGCTTTTAATTTAGATTTATGATGTCAGAAAACATTTTCCTTTTTTTCTTATTTTTTTTACTCATTATGTAATGTCATCATGTAATCTAACCAGCATTATATAATCCAGACACTTTGCTCTACATATACTAGCTCATTGATCACAACTGCTCAGCCTATTGCTTTGTGTGTATTCATCACATTACACTTACATTGATGAGATGCGTACTGTTTTCACAACCAATTCCCCAATACTTCACCAAGATGAAAATCTCTGTAAGTGTCCTTAGTGAACAAGACAAACATTTCAATTTGCATATATAGTCAGGAGTGGACTGCTGGATCTTAGAATGTATATTTGCTGAATTTTATTACATTCCTCCAGAATGGCTGTGTCATATACAGACCCACAAGGAACATAGTGGCTTATTGTTTCCCCTAGACATCAATGAAGAATGACATCCGTTTTTCAGGTTTTGCAGTCTGATGAATATAAATAATAATAATAATAAAGATTACTGGTGATATAATGAAATTAAACCTCTCTCCATGGACTTATCATCTGTCCATATTTGCCCTCCTCTGAATTATCTATCACATACTATGGGCAATTTTATATAGTTTTTCTAATATTTACCTTCTTTATATGAGGCATATCTTCTACAGTCTAATGATTATTTCCTGTTTTCTGGCTCCTATCTTTGTCTAGAGGATTGTTTGTTGAACCAAAATTCTTAATTTGCTTGTAGTCAAATACGTAATTTTGCTTATATTGTCTTCCTCTGGAATCTGTTTAATAAGTCTGTCCCCAACTATGTTTAAAATGAAGTTCTCTGATGTTTTGTTTGATTAACTTTGCAGTTTTCTCTTTCAAACTTTGGCCATTAATTCATCTGGTGTGCATTTTCTGTATAGCTCAGGGTAAAGATGTAGTAGTTTTTCTGAATGATAATAATATTTTCCTTCCAAATGATTCAATAAAGATTCATCCTCATTCCATGTATATTTGATATGACTTTTATCACATTGCAATTAATTGCTTGCGTGAACATACACCCAGTTGTAAGTTATCAATTCTGTCATTTGACTCTGCTAATTTCACTATTGGGATTATATTGCTTTATCATGGTTGTGGGATAATCACTTAACTATTCATGGACCTTTATACATATAAAATATGTATGGCAAATTGTTTAAGGCCATCAGTAAAGTCCTGCTATTATTTTTATTGAGATTACATTTAATTTATTGAGCAATGTAAAAAGAGATAAAATATTAAAATGCTAAATCATCTCACAAATGAAAAAAAGTATAATTCTCCATTTACTCACCATCTTTGTGCCGTTTTGAAAGTATTTGCACCCCAGAAAAGCCATGTTTTAATCCTAATCCAATATTGTGGTGGCAACCATTTCTTTTAATCCCTATTCAGTACTGTAGTTTGGAAATGTGATCCACAGAGATGTGTGGGCGTAACCTTTTGATTACATGGAGATATGACTCCACCCATTCCAGGTGAGTCTTGGTAAATTCTGTGGAATTCTGTAAAAGAGGAAACATTTTGGAGAGAGTCAGACTTGAGAGTCATTTCTGACAGAAATGACAGAAACTAGGAGTTGACAGAAACTTCAGAGCAGAGACGACACAGATGCCAACGTTTAGAGAACAGAGGCACAGATGTTTGGAGATGCCTGGAGCCCAACAGACACCGCCTTGAGATGTTAAGCAAGCCAGATCCCGGAGAGTCAAGGAAACCAAGATATGAAAGCCAACCCTGGAGAAGTAAAGTGAGGAACCCCCACAGGAAGGGTTGAAAGCGCAGAACCCAGGAGCAAGGAACCAGCATGCTTTCCCAGCTGACAGAGGTTTTCCAGATGCATCAATCTTTCCGGAATTAAGGTGTTTTTCTTGGATGCCTTAGTTTTGACATATTCATAAGCTTAGACCTGTAAACTTAGAATTTATTAAACTCTCCTTTACAAAAGCCATTCCAGTTCTGGTATATCGCATTCCAGCACCTTGCAAACTAACACAATCTTTTATGTAAAACAATGAAATTTTAAACCCTATTGATCCTATTATCTTGTTATTGTCCCACACACTCCTTCCTTGAACATCTGAAATTCTCTCCTTAATCGCTTAGATCCCATACTAGATCAATATAAAACTTCTCTTATTATAACCACAACTACCTTTTCTCTATCTCTTTTCATACTGCAAGCCTGAAAATAAAACATTTATGTTCCCAACAGAGAGGCTGCATGTGGGTAGACAAACATGCAAACTTTATGAATAGTATTATTTTGTTTTTTTTTCTCACATGGGCAGGCACTGGGAATTGAACCCAGGTCCTCAGGCATTGCAGGCAAGCATTCCTGCCTGCTGAGCCACCGTGGCCCACACTGAATAGTATTATTTTGAATCTAGATCCTCTCCCATCAATTGCGCTTTGCTGATGCCTGCCAACTTTACTGTATTTCTGCAAGTCCATTTACCCTTTCACTGTATTTTATGCTCCTCTGTCCTCTTCAAAAACTTCTTTCATAAGCCTTACTCTCAATGTTTGATCTCATTTCCTATTTCACCAAAAAAAATTAGGAACACCTCACCAATCCTTTATTACAGACTTCTTTATAGATTTGCATAGATGTCCTTATCAGATTGAGGAATTCTTTCTCTATTTCTAGCTTCTTTTTTGATATGTTCTTTACCATGCGTGGGTATTTTGTTTTGTTTTTGTCTCCTGCATCTGTTATATAGCCATAGGATTTTCCTCTTTTATTCTGTTAATCTGATGAATTACATTATTGCATTTCTGAATACTGTATCAACCTTTCATCCATGGGTAAATACTTATTAGTTATGGTGTAAGATCTTCTTTATATAATACTCAATTTGACTTGACAATATTTCTTGATTTTGACATTCGAATATTTCCTAATGTTTTTGACATTTAAACTTTGAGTCATATCACTCTTCAGTTTTATTTTCTTGAATGTTTCCATCAGATTTTTATATTGTAGCAACTCATAAATTGTGTTAGAAAGTGTTTCCTCCTCTAATATTTCTAAAATGTTTGAGTGAGATCCATGTGGTTTCTTTCTTAAATATTTGGTAGAATTTGCCAGTGAAAATTATCAGAGGCTGGCATTTTCTTTGTTGGAATGGTTTGGATAATGAACTTAATTTCTTTAATAAATGTAGGGTGTTCATATTATTTACTTTTATTAGTTTTGGTAAGTACATTTTTAAAGGAATTTTTCTATTATATCTATATTGTCAAATCTATTAACATAAGGTGTTTCTAACAAATGAATTAATTTTATCAAAGAACTAACTTTTTGTTTTCCTAGTTTTCTCTATCTTTAAATTTCTTCATATTGTTTTTATTTCTTTATTTTTTCTGCTTTTCTTTATTTTCCAACATTGTACTTACTATTATGTTTCTGTTACTTATTCAGATTTGATTTGCTTGTCTATACCTTATCCTTAAGGTGAAATTTGGGCCATTAACTTCAAGTGGTGATTTCTCCCCATATAAGCTTACTTTAAAACTATAAATTTCCCTCCAAGTATTTGTGTAGCTTCATTCTACAAATTGCAAGATTTTTTATAATTGTTCAGTTGAAAATATCTTCCAATATCCACTATAATTTGTAGAAGATTTTGCTTAATTTTTACATGTTGAAGGATCTCTCCATCCATGTTATTTCTAATTACTTACATTTTAATTTTATTACTTTCATTCTAAATTTATTTTAATAATTAATTTAAAAATGACTACATGTGTAGGGAAAAGAACATATACTTTGACTGTAATCATTTTATAATTTACCTCAAAATAATATAACTATTTTTCATCTCTAGTATTTAAATTGGTTCTTTATAAGCATTTTCATGCTTCATATCACCTATGTCTGTGAGTATTTCAAATTATATTTAGTTGATATTAAGTTTCTTTATCTTTTATCAGTTGCAGAGTAGCTTTTCTCAAAGTCGTAGAGTTTTCAGCTGTTAATAAGCATCTGGATGGAGAAGCTAAAGTCCAGGTCATAGCACGTGATCCTCCCCTTCCTTCTAAATGTGGGAATAGAGGTGAAAATATACAATTCAGAGTGCAGAGCCTCTGACATTGATCTCGGCTTCACATTCCCTTTTATTCCACTTAATGGGGGATTTTGTCCCTTAAGGCCTCTCATGGCAGTTTTGCATAAGGAAGATCCTTTGCCTTGCCCCAAATTTTCCCACTCAAATGTAATACTCTAATTTTAAGGTCTGAAGTGAACAGAAGATGGAAAGCTTCAAGTCTTTCAAATATTACCAGATCTGTTGTTGTGCACCCTTGTTGAGCCCGGGTCCAGGACCCTAGAACTGTTAATACTTATTTATTTTGCCCTTAAACTAATGTGCATAAGCAAATATTCTACCAGAAAATACTTTTTCCCAAACCTCAGTCCTTCTCTTCCCCAGAGTCTAAGTAACCCACACCCCCCACCAGTCCAATGCTATTTATATTAACTCATCATAAGAAAGCTATATGAAGCTTCTTATTTGTTTATGCCTGTGTTTCAATTTTAAGTCTTGAGATTTAGGTTAAGTAAAGTGAATCAGAAGCACATATTAATCTTTTCATAAACTATTTAAGTCATATTTATGAAGCAAATTGTGTGCTACATGCCATGAGAAATAAAGAACAATAAGTCAAATGAGTTTCCTATAAATACATTTTTAATTCCAGCTCTTCAAAATCAATAGATGCCCATGGTAACTAGTAAACAGAGGAGAAGAAAATGCATTTTAGAACCTCCTTTATTCTATAGCTTCCATTAAGTAAGTAATACAAATCAGTTCAGTTATGAAAACTTAGGCCTCAATAAGTTCACTTGCAGAAAGAGATAATTGCAATCTGAATGTTCTAAGGATATATGATATCCATTTAACTACTTCTGCACTATTTTCATGAATGATTAATAATCCTGAAATTTCTGTAATTAGGAATTATGTTTCTACATTGTCATTTATATTCCCTTCATATTAACTTTCTATGAAATTTTAGATTAATTCTCTTATTTACTCATGAAAATCCGGGTGAATTTTGCATAGCAAAGCATTTGATTTTAAATAATTATTATTTGGATTACTGAATATCAAAAAAGAAATTTGCTATTATTTTCCAAATATGAAAGAATCCAATGAAATCATAGCAGAACAAAATAAATTCCTCTATGCTCTCCATATCTTAAAAGAAATGGTTAAATATATTTCTTAATAATGTAGAGTTATTATGGAGTTTGAAATGTGGCTTCTAAAAATTCTTAGGTTTACTTATGTGTTCATGTTTATTAAAGCAGTATCCATAATTACTTCATAGTTTGTATCTTTCCAAACTAAAACATCGTTTCTGTATGATTTTTATCTGAAATTGGAAGTAACCAAGCAGCAATACTGTTTATAGAAAATAATCCCTAAGAGAATTTTACTGATTGTGTTTTGCTTTCGTAAGATGAGATATAAGATTTCAGTTTCATATTATTTTCTTGATGAAGAAACTGTCCTTATTCAACGGACTAGAAAATATTTTATTTCCTTTTAAATTCAGATTCCTGTTGAGATATAAATTGTATCTTTGATTAAAAGAGTAATATTCATAACTTCATTTTTTATAAATGTGCTTTTTACACTCTCTTCTTGCTTTTTAGTAGATGTGCATGAATGCTAGGTAGACAACTTTTGTCCAAATAGCATCTATAGCTGCTAATAATGGATAGGTTAGGATAAAGAATAAAATAGAATAACCTAATGAAAGAGTATTAAAAGTATGTGATTTAGATGCTAAAGTGTTAAAACATAGGTGCTAAGATGTAAAAAGAAAAGTGTAAAAAACCCTGTATCAAAAAAAAAAAAGTTTACAAGAGCTAAGAGATTCTAATTTGCTGATTGGTATTGTTCTAGTTTGCTAGCTGCCAGAATGCAACACATCAGAGATGGATTGCTTTTTAATAAAAGGGGATTTATTTTGTTAGTTCTTCAGAAGAAAGGCAGCTAACTTTCATCATGAGGTTCTTGCTTACGTGGGAAGGCACAGGATGGTCTCTGCTGGTCTTCTCTCCAGGCCTCTGGGTTCCAACAGCTTTCCCCAGGGTGATTTCTCTCTGCATCTCCAAAGGCCTGGGCTGAGCTGCGAGTGCTGAGATGAGGTATGCTGATCTGGTTGGGCTGTGCTACATTGCACTCTCTCATTTAAGCACCAGCCAATTAAGTCAAACATCATTCATTAGAGCAGGCACGTCTCCTAGACGACTGCAGGTGTAATCAGCAGCAGATAAGGTTCACACGCTATTGGCTCATGTCCACAGCAACAGAACTAGGTGCCTTCACCTGGCTAAGCTGACAAGTGACTCTAACTACCACAGATATTTTAAACTTATACATAAGAAATTCAGTAGTTAGCATTTGCTAAACTTATTCGCAACATCTCATAGCACTAACTGTAGTGTAGTATAGTATTTGAAAAATGCTATATGTATTTGAAAAATGCTATAAATATGAAAGAAAAGTTTCAAGAAAATGTGCTCTCCATAACAATAAATGAAGAAAATTGTGAAGATGCTGAAATATATTGATATTTTGTAATATAAGGAGCAAATATTTTCATTCTATTATATCAGGACCTAATAAGAGGTCTAGTATCATTTGTATCATCATTTATGGAAAGAATCTTGAACAAAGCCAATATATATTTTAGAGCATCAAAAATTTAATAAATATAATAAATGTACTAGGTTAGTTCTTTTATTGTCTTTGTATGTATTTGTACTTAACAAACCTGAGGAATGCTGTTTTAAGAATGCAGTCACAATGGGAAATTTTGAGATTTCTATTTATTGCTACACTAAGAAGTTTAAAAAATAAAAAGGTCCCCAAGGTCTACCTCATCAAATATTGCTTGAGAACATCTAGATGGAGTCCTGTACTTGCAAGTTTCTCAGTGATTCCAGTGCCTAAAATGTTTGAGAATCATTGGTCCAGATTATAGCTAGGAAGATTTGGCCTATAGGCCAAAGCTGGCTCACATCTATTTCTTTTCTTTTTTCTCACATCTGTTTTTGTATATTCTACAAACTGTTTTGTTGTTTTTTTTCATTTTAAGATAGTGAATGAGTAAAAGAATAAAAGAAAGGGTATGTGATAAAGGTGTATGCAGTTGTAGAACATAAAATATTTTCTATTTGGCCCTTTACTGAAAAAACCTGCTAACTTTTGAACTAAATCACTTTTTTTAAGTAACAGATTTATTGAGACATAACTTACGTATACAAACTATCCTTTCAAAGTGTGTGTTCTAGTTTGCTAGCAGCCGGAATGCAATATACCAGAGTCAGAATGGCTTTTAAAAAGGGGTATTTAATAAGTTGCTGGTTTACAATTCCAAGGCCGAGAAAATGTCCAATTAAAACAAGCCTATAGAAATGTCCAATTAAAGGCATCCAGGTTCTGGTTCTTGGTTCAAGAAGGCCAACGATATTCAGGGTTTCTCTCTCATCTGAAAAGGCACATGGCAAACAGAGTCACACTTTCTCTCTTGGCTGGAAGGGCACATGGCGAGCAAGGCATCATCTGTTACTTTCTCTCCTGGCTTCCTGTTTCATGAAGCTCCCCGGGAGGCGTTTTCCTTCTTCATCTCCAAAGCTCACTGGCTGGTGGGCTCTCTGCTTCTCATGGCTATGTTATCCGTCTCTGCTCTCTCTGAATCTCCTTCATTCTCCAAAATGTTTCTTCTTTTATAGGAATTCAGAAATTAATCAAGACTCACACAAATGGGTGGAGACATGCCTCTACCTGATCCAATTTAACAACCACTCTTGATTAAACCACATCTCCAGGGAGATTATCTAATTACAGATTCAAACATATAGTATTGAATAGGGATTGTTCTGCCTTTACGAAATGGGAGTTAGATTAAAACATGGCTCTTCTGGGGGTCATACATCCTTTCAAACCAGCACAGTGTGCAATCCTGTATTATTCAGAATATCCACAGCATTATGTGATCATCACCACTATTCAGTGTTGCTTTAGAACATTTTTAAGGCAACCTGTAACAAAGAAACCCCCTGCGCTTTTTCAGTCACTCCCATTCCTCCTTCTATCAGTTTTTTGGCAGACACTAATCTACTTTCTGTCTCTCTGTATTTACCTATTCTGGACATTTCATAGAAATGGAATGATACAATATGTAGATATTTGTGACTAGCTTCTTTAACGTGATGCTTTTTCAAGGCTGATCCGTGTTATAGAATGATTAATATTTCACTTATTTTTATTGTTGGATAAGCTTTCATTCTCTATGAGAACATTCTAAATATTGATGGGCATTTAAATTATGTCCGTTTATTGGTTATTACGAATAATAATGCAATGAAAATTTGTGTATAACTGTTTGAATGGGCATATGTTTTCAGTTTTGGGGAGGGTATATATTCCTAAGAATATGATTGATGGATTATATGTTTACTCTATATTTAACCTTTTGAGGAGTTACCAAATGTTTTCCAGATTGGCTGTACCATTTTACAGTTCCACCAGTAATGTTTTGGAGTTCCAATTTCTCTATATTCTCATCCATACTTGCTATTGCCAGTCTTTTTAAAACTGTATTCATCCTAGTTGATGTAAAAGTGGTATCTTTTGTAGTTTTGCTTTGTTTTTCCTTCATTTCTGATGATGAGGAACATTTTTTTATATGTGTGTTTTGTCATTTGTATTGTTGAGGAATTGTCTGTTCATATCCTTTGCTTACTTAATATAGTTACATTACTTTTTACCTATGAATTGTTCTGTATAGGTAATTATAGTATCTAAAGCTTAATGTATGTCTTTTACATATCCTTTTTCAGATATATGATTTTCAAATATTTTTTTCCTTTCTGTAGATTGTCTTTTCACTTTCTTTATGATGTCCTTTATAGCATGAAAGTTTTTAACTTTGCTAAAGTCAAATTTATCTATTTGTTTTGTTTTCTTTAGTCATTTGTTCCTTTGGTGTCATTTCTACAATTCCATTGTTTAACCATAGGTCATGAACTTTTATTCTTATATTTTCTTCTAGGAGTATTATAGTTTAGCTCTTACATTTAAGATTATGACCATTCTGAGTTAATTGTCAGTTCTGGTATGAGGTAGGGTCCCAGCTACATTCTTTTATGTGCAGATATCCAGTTCTTTCACCACCATTTTTGGTTTAGATCATTTTTAAGGTAACCTGTAGCCACCACCTCTTGTTGTTATATGTAATGTATTTCATTTATTCATGAAAAAATGTGTATAACTTTATTATTTTACTTAACATAGATAGAAATCTGTAATCTAGGTATGTTAGTGTGCTGCATAATAATTGAGGCAGACATATCATATATCGAACCACTTTGACAATTGGTAATGCATAATCAAGTGTATCCTTGCAATGAACTAATTTAGAAGTTTCTCTGCTGTGAATGATCTAAACCCAAAACAAAAGCAGATAAGAAGTATATCAATGCTATTTTGCTTTTATGCAGGTGTTTTACGTCACAGTAAGAATGCCAAAAGTATAGTAATCATTGTGTATATATTGAAGGTAAACTTCAACCTCTCATAGTAAAATAAATAGAATTCCCAATAAAAAGAACAGTGGAATGCACATGTTCTTTTCAGGCAAGGACAAATAACATTTGATGTAAGCTATTTTGTTATTGCCATTTCTTGTTCTTTCTTTTGACTCCACTCAAATAATTTCATGTTTCTTCTGTAGCACACTTTTAATATTTGAAATGTGTTGTTACTGCTTGCTCTTCATCAGTGATTGTATTCTACATAAATTTTTATTTGTTACCTTGTCCTAGATTAACTCTATTGTGAGTTTATTACAGAATACATCCATATCACATCAAATTTGATGACTTTGCCCAGACATTAAAGGAACATAAGGATATTTTTATTTGTTAAGTGTCATGCTTTACATTATTTTTTCCAAATTCTAGGGGTTTACATGGTTTATTAAGAATTTATGAAGAAATCAGTGAAATTATTGCATCCAAAAAGAAATCATTAAAAGATTTCACTCAATATAATTTTATTTTCTCTACAAATTCTTATAAATTGAAAAACGACTCCCATTATTGTATTAAAATAATATTTCAATTTAGTGATTCAATTTTAGGGAACAGGCTAACAAGGTTTAAATAGATGCAATAATTCTCAAAATAACTTAATGAAGTTATTAATATACTAATGTACAAATGAACAAGGAAATTAATATATCCAAGGTCACAGAGTTGGAGGAGAAAACTAGATGTGAACTGAGGCTAAAATTCCAAAACTTTAATTGCGGCACCAGAAGGTGATGGTGAAAAGTAAACCTAACCCTTTGTTCACCCAGATTTAAAGCTGATTTATTTTTTTATCATGTAGCCTGGGTTTTAAAAGTCAGCTGCAATTTTTTTTTCTGCCCTACATTCCAATCTCTAATAATTCACACACCTGCACCTTATTTTAATCACATCTTTCAGTGTTACTGTATTGTGATCTCTCCAGTGATAGCTGTGATTATATTTGAACTTGAGAATAAATTTAATACCAGAACATTTCCTCAGCTGAGATACACAACAGATCAAAGTGGTGAGAGAATAACAGGAACAGAGCTTGAGCTCAGAGATGATGCCTCAGGTATAGTTATTTAGATCCTAAAACCAGCAAGAATGGCTATCAGAAAGCATGAAATAAATAAAGTAAAACAGTCCTTCTGTCATTTATATCTAATCAAGTCTCAGTTAGGCAAATTGCAAACCACCAATGCAGACATATGTCTGAACTCGAAATAGAGAGAAAGAGGGGCAAAACAATGGATGACCATAAAAATTGAAAATAAATGGAGAGAAACTGAGTGAAAAATACCACTTCTGATGTTTTTGCTCACCTTGTAGGTGTTGTGCAAAATGATCCCAAAACATTTCAACAGAATGAATATCACTACCAAGAATTTTCAAGTGGTACAGAAGAATAATCATCCTTCGCCATCCCATTTTTCTTCCAGTAAGTAATCACACTTATACTTGCTATTCCATGCTATTCTGGCCCTGTTTCTATGCACCAACCACAGAAATGCATGTGTAATTGTATGTAGGTAGATCCTTAACACTTGCATAACTTAATATCTGGCAATTCCACTTACTGATACCTAATTAGGTCATTTCCATTGTTTTCTTGTTTAAACCTGCAGTGGATATTAGTGCAGTGATTTAGTTTCTATTGGACTGTTTTTTTGTTTGTTTGTTTGTTTGTTTTTGCGTGGGCAGGCATCGAGAAACTAACCAAGGTCTCCGGCATGGCAGGCAAGAATTCTGCCACTGAGCCACCATCGCACCACCCTTCTAATGGATTTGAAAAGTAATAACTTATAAAGGGATTTCTGTGTTCTCACTGTCATTAAATCAAATGCTAAACCTGTCTCTCGAAAGAATTTTGGAATGTTTGAATATACTTTGTTCCAGAAAATTGACTGAAAAGAGTAACATTGTTTTAAAAAGTTCTCTAACTCCATCATTAATCAAGCATAAAGTGATTCCATTTGCTCAAAACCGTAAAAAAAACAACTTGCCATGTTATCAATCACAAATATGAGCCATTCCATGTCATTGTAATTATGACATGAGGTGTGTGCATATGTGTATGAATAAAAAGAGAAAAGCATTTTGAAAATATTGGGCTGATAATATTTTTCAGAGGTTTAATTTATATATATATTTTGAATGTTGTATGGCAGGGGTCACATTTCATTTTTTTTTTTCATGTTAGTATCCCCTTATTGCAGTGCCATAGCTGAATTTTTTTGTTTGTTTGTTTAGTTTTTCATTTGTTTGTTTGCTTGCTTGGGAAGTGCAAGTGCCAGGCATTGAATCCAGGTCTCTTGCATGGTAGGTGAGAATTCTACCACAGAACTACCCTTGCACCCCCTCAGAGATTTAATATTTCATCTATTCCTCAAGACTATATTTGTTCTGTTGCACACTTCACACATTTTGAAATACCAAGATGTCAAGAATACATTTCATTCTCACTGGAAATAAAACTTCTCCTTCTGTTTTTGTCTTTTTTCATATAGAATGTTTATGAGAAATAGATTTTTGTCTGTATTGAGATGATAAAAATAGCAGCATTATCTGTTCTCCTTTGCTTGTGATTAAGTGGGTGAGCTATTGATAATGCTCTACCAAGCTAGCTATCATAAAAAGATTGTCAATGCATTTTGTGTGATGATTAGACTCATGTGTCAACTTTGGCCAGGTGATGGTGCCTTGACCTGGTTATCTGGTCAAGTGAGCACTGGTGTGTTACTGTGAGGATGTTTCATGGACTTAAACTGAGCAGTAAATTGATTGCATTTTTGACTAATTTTATGTGCAGTGTAATTGCTTGCATTTATGGCTAACTATATCTACCGTCTACTAAGGACAGTATCTTCAGCAATGAGAGATGTTTATTTCAATCACTTGAAGGCTTTGAAAGGAGAAGAGATGACTTTAGCAATCAGAAGAGAGAACTTTCATCCCTACTTCAGCCAGCAAACTTTCATTCCTAGTTAACCAGCCAGTTTCTTATGGGGAACTCAGTGAAAATATCCATCACAGTTTCCACCTTGCAGCCTGTCCTACCAAGTTTGGATATGTGTATCCCCATATTTGCATGAGACACCTTTATTAAATGTCATGATATTCACAGATATCTTATGTTGGTTCTATTTCCTTAGAGAACCCTAACTAATGTACTGTGCTATGCAATGTTTGATTTAGTAAAAAACAATCCACTGGTTTTCTCTTGATATTCTCTTCTGGATAGTGGCATGAAATTTTAAGACAATGATTTTACAGAACTTTTAAAAATCATCCAAAGATTCTTAAGTTTAGTTTTGAAGAAATCAAAGGAATAAAATATTTTAATGTATTTATGTTTAAGCAGGTTTGAAAATGAAATTAATAAATTAATAATTCAATTTAAATACTTTATTTGACTTCCACAAAAGCAGGCATAGTGCTTCCAATATTTTAAAATTAATACAAAAAGCAGGACGGTATGATGGTGGTTCAGTGGCAAGGTTCTTGCCTGCCATGCCAGAGACCCAGGTTCGATTCCCAGTACCTGCCCATGTGAAAAAAAAAAAGTTAATACAAAAAGCAGCAATTTAAGTAGCTGAAAACACTTACTGTAGAAATACTCAGAGTGCCTCAACATGACCTCAGGAAACCATGACTCACTGATTAGTGCTGAGATGTTTATTCCTATACCTCAATAATCTGCCATAGGGTGAGGACCCATAATATATATTCAAAAGATGATTTTCAAAAATGAATTGAACTCATCCAGAAATATTTTGACTGTCTACCACTTACAGTGAGAAAGAAGATAGAAAAGGCATGGATGTAGCAAGGCATGTTGGGAGTTTGGTAAGAATGCCTGTCTGCTCAGTAAGGCTGCCCATTTGAAAACTAAAAAATGATTTAAAGATTTGAATATGAAATATTGTGAGGGAAATTAAAAACTGAAAGAAGCATTTAGAATTAAGAACATAAAAATTGTGAATCAATAACAGATTCCCCAGAAGCAAAATTTCTTGACTGAACCTGTTACTTTGGAACATATATCTAGCTTTTGCTTGAGGAAGAAAAGAGAATAAAAAGAGTTTAGAAACAGAAAAGAGCATTAATATTGCTATATGAGATTCTTAGAGGTATGAAGGTGTTATTGTTTTGAAAGTAAATTTGAGGAATATTTTCAAGGAGAGTGATCACGGATAGAGTTGATACAGAGGCTTATGAGAAATGTCAGTGAGGACATCAGTAGTTGTCTTAATATTTGAGAACATGATGGCATTACTTTGATGATTCTTGAGTTTAAACTCACAGCCATCAAAAACAAAATTAAAGCATCCTCTTTATTGTTGAGAGAGAACTGTATTTCAGGTAACAGAACAGAAATGGAGCTGGGAATTTTGGAATCACTCTCAAAAAGGTGATTATTTAAACAAACATATGTTAGATTACTTAAAGAATCAAGATTGTAGAGCACAGGAGAAAACTAAAGACAGAGGTAATAAGAGACAGTAAAAAAAAGAGAGACGTGGCTGCCGTGGATATAGGAAGAAAGGTCTAACATCCGTGAAATCAAATGAGAGTGTAATCAACAACATCAAATCCTTTAGGGTGACCACAGATGACGACCAAGACAGATGACACTGGAAAGGACACAGACTGAGGATGATTAGCCAAAAATCTTACAAGACAAACTAGGTCAAGTAGAGTCCTGGAATTTATTACATGAAAAATCCAAGCTGGTTAGATAAAGGCAAATTTATGATCATTAAAATAATAGGTAACAATTGTGTCAGCAATTGAAATATTTTATTTTCAGAAACACCAACTGATCACTAAACAAATTTAGAAGTTGCTACTTTTGGGATATGACCCCTCTGCCTTGGTTTGGGGATCTTCAATTTAATCCAAAGGTTCTAATACTGATCTACAAAGATCTAGTTTTAGATCAAGGTATGGAAGGGATTGGCTTCAGACCCTGAAAATAAAACAAACAAAAATCTTCATTATTTGGAGCCCCGCAGTGAAGTGGAAGGACAGTCTAAGAACAGACACTGCTTATTCAGATTTGTTTTCTTTTTTTAATTAGGTGAATGACCCTGCTTAAAGTTGGGCTCTCCTAAGCATGCCTTCTTCTGGCTGTATTCTGGGTTTCATCCTGGAGCCACCTGCACTTGGTCAACCACATTAACTCCTGAAAAGAATGTAATTGAGATCAAGATGGAAAAGTGCTAAGCAGAAATTATTTAAGCCAACCCAATAGCTATTCTTTTCTCTCCATGAACCTTCTTCCTTACTGGAAGAAACAAAGATAGTATTAAAATGTTCATGAATTGACCTAATCAAAGAAAACAGCTGAGTAGGTCGCACGGGCTAGTGTAGGTGCTGAGTGCCTGAGGGCCCCTGCTATGATACATGATAACCCTCTAGAAGATTAATCTTTTGGAGGACCATTGGAGTCCTAGAAGCACTTTTACATGTAGAGAACAATTTCATTAACGAAAATTAGGAGCTATATTTAGTGATCATAAGACTCTGAAGTTGAAAAACAGGATAAAGGGGTGTAAGTGAGGGTCAGTCACAAAGTTTTTACAATCGCATGAGAAAGGCTATATAGTTATACCATCAGTATCAGAGATCCAGGCAGCTGGATTACAGTTCAGAAATTTCAGGTTATGTCCCTCTTTCAATTCAAATATACTAGAAAGTATAAAGAAAAATTTATATAGTGATTCAGTAATCACATTCGTTTCTTAAATCCTAACTGCTGGGTTACAGTCTGTTACATTTGGATGTTTTACACAGAGTTATTAATTAGAAAGCTAATTGATACATTTTTGGTATTTATTGAATCGAAGATCAAAAAATACGGACTGTTTTTAAATTATTGTAAGCGTATCTAAAAATATATCAAAGACAATCCATGTACATTTTAGATGCATCACTGAATTTTCTATTTGAATATGTTTAAAAGAGTAAATTTTAGTGTATATATATATATTATATATATATATATGTTGCTGATTTAAAAAGTAGAAAAATCATAGGACTACAATACAAACAAGGAATCCTAATGTAAACAATGGACCATAGTTAATACAATTATAACAATATTCTTTCATCAATTGTAACAATGTACCCCACTAATGTAAAGTGCTAATAAAAGAGAGGTATTTGGGAATTCTGGATTTCTGCATGTTTTTTTCTGTAAACCTACAGAATCATTAATATAGTCATTATGATTTGAAATGGGAAAAATTGACATAATTGATCACTTGGTCCTTTTGAATATTTTCTTCCATTGGCTTCCATTAAGCTACATTTTTTCCCAGGGTTACTGTGACTTCATTGCTTGTCCATTCCTTCTCAGATTTTTTACTGTCTTTTCATATCCTTCACCTCAAAATATCCAAATGCTTCAAGGAAAAATCCACCAACCTCCTCCATTTTTATTTGTTCTCGCTCTCATGATGATTTCAACAAACTCATGGCTTTAAATGCTCTCTGTACAATGATGGTTCCTAAATTGCTCTCTTCTTCCCAGACCTCTCCACTATTTTCCACTCATATACCTCACTGCCTGCTCAATATCTTCATTTCAATATACTCAGCAGGTTCAAAGATGAAATCCTCGTCTTCCTCACCCCAACGCCATCTTTTCCCAAAGGGCTTCCAATCTCAGTCAGACACAGCTCACTTTTTCCAGTTGTCTAGGCCAAAGATTTTATGATCATCATTGTCTGCTCCCTGTCATGGTCATCATTGACTCACTCCTCTCTTTCCATCTCATAACCTATCTCTCTGCAAATCTTGCCACTATTTTTAATGGAATCTCACCACTACTTATCTCTTCTAAACCACATTAACACTTGGCTATATAGTTGCACATATCTCTCAGTTGGTCCCAGCTTTTGATTTTCTCCCCTCCAATCTAGCCTCACTATAGTATCCATAGCAAGCCTGTGAAATGGACACCACTCTTCAGCTCATAGCCCTCAACAATTTCCAACTTAGAATAAAAGCCAAAGTACTTAAACTGACTTGGCCTGATGCTACTTCTTATAAATCACTTTCTACTTTTCCCTTCATCATTCATGCAACTTTAATCACTGATCTAATAAATCCTTGAATATGCCAAGTGTGCTCCTACTTATGTGCTTTCCACCAGCGGATCCTTTTCTGGGAATCCTATTCCCCTAGACATCCATCCAACTTTCCCTCTAATGCTCATCCCCATTCTTTCTTCAAATTACACTCTTTATCTAAGTTCTTCCCTCCCATCTTATTTAAATTTGAGCTTCCCTCCCCCCATATGACATTCTCTATATCTTTTTTACTGCTTTATTTTTCTTCATAGAATTTGCCACCATCTCGCATACTATCCATTTCACCTATTTCCTTTTTTAATAGGTTATCTGTCTCTCTCCTCTCTCCACTATAATGTAAGGCTTGTGAGGTGTGTCAATTTTCTAATGTTGCCCTGAAAAATTACCATTAACTTAGAAACTGAAAACAATTCAAATTTGCCGTATGGTTTCTGCAGGTCAGAAATCTGGGTGTAGCATTATTCAGATGATTCCCCTCCTTAGAGTCTCACAAAGCTGAAATTGAGGCATCTGCAGAGCTTTCTTCCTTTTTTGGAGGCTCTGGGGATGAACCTATTTCCAAGCTTGTTCAAGCAGTTGGTATAATTCAGTTCCAGTTAGCTGTAGGTCTGAAGTCCCTTTTGCTTGCTGACTGTTTATTAGGAGACATTTTCAGCTCCTAGCAGTCTCTCGCATTCCCCGGATCATGGCCCCTCTCACCTTCGATGCCAGCAGTGGTAGGCTGAATGTTTCACATGCTCTGATCTCTCTTTCTGCCTTTTCTCTCCTGCTGCCAGTAAGAGACAGTTCTCTTTGTAAGAGTTCATGTGGAGAGTTTGAGCCTATTAGGATAATCTCCTTATTTTAAGGTCTGTAACCTCAATTACATCTACAAAGTCCCTTTTACCATGTAATGTAACATGTTCACAAGTCCCAGGGATTAGTTTATGGACATCTTTGGGGAGCCATTCTTCTGCCTATCTGATGTGCTATGGATTTGTGAGTGCATGGGTGTATTTTTATCTTGTATTTTTTTTGACAATGCTTGGTTTAGATTTGATGCAAATTAATACGTTTGATAAATTATGGAATAGTCAACTCTTGAAAAATTCCCAGTTTAATATGAAAACATCAATTCTATAGTTTCTAATGGTGCATAAGAATAACATTGCAAATTAAACTGTTATATTCCTTTCTAACTTACTACCTCAATATTTTAGATTCATTTTAGTACTATCATTTGTCTTGAAGCTCCAAGAATTATAACCAAATTTAAGGCTTGGCATTGTTACCAAAGAATTTACAATCTACTAAAAGGAATAAAGAAAGGTCAGAAATAACTATAAAACAGTAAGTGATATGATATGTCATAAAGGAATTTACGCATTTTGAGTACTATGAGACTAAGGGAATAAAATGGTAGGAAGAATTAGGAAAAGTAATATTAAGAAATGTTACTTGAGAATTGAAATAATTTTAAGTAATTTTAATCTTGTGAAGAGGACTCTAAATAGAATAAAGATGAACAAAGATGTAGAAATAAGAAAGTACAGTGTTTGTTTGAATGAAAGCAAGCAGGCTCTGTGGATTTTTCTGAAAATAAGTGATCAGAATGGAGGCAGAAAGAGATAAGCCTGAAAACAATGTAACAACATAAACAGCAATCTTTATTGAGTATCTCCTACACCGTACACTCTTCTAGGGGCTGATAATACAACAGAGAATTAAACCAAAGACCTTGATTTATTTAATACAGCTTAACTCCAATTGACCAGACACAGAAAATAAACAAATACACAAATACATAACCTCTCAGTTAATGATGTGTTATGAAGGAGAATAAAGCCTGGCAAGACAGCATGAGAGTGTCAGAGGGGTCACTCTGACACTGAGTGGTTTGCTGGTTTTGTTGGCAAATCAGCTGATTTGCCTGATCGTTCAGGTAAAAAAAAAAATGTGTACGAACAAGCCTAAAGCAAATTGGTCCCTGGGGGAAAAGCTCACAGAGAAAGAAATAACATGTGTAAGGATCTGAGGTGAGATGGGCCAGGAGTAGATTTAATTCCTTGAAAAACAAAGACGATCATATACCAGGAACCAAAGGAGTGTGTATGCAGAGATGTTGTCAAAGGAGCATTTGTAGCCTCACTCTGGAGGCCTTGATGGCAAAGTAAATAATTCTGACTTGGTTCATAAACACCCAGACAGCTGCATGGAACGATTTGGAGCTATCTTTATTTTATTTTATTGTACTGTATTGCCGATACAGAGGGGATAACATTTCATTCTTTTTCTTATTCTGTTATTGCAGTGCCATTCGTTGAAGACTTTTTGGGGGAAGGGGAGATGCATGGACCGGGAATTGAACTGCAGTCTCCTGCATGGCAGGCGAGAATTCTACCACTGGGCTACCATGGCACCCCCTTGATTTGGAGCTATTTTGTCTTATTTTTTTTTAAACATAATTCTGGTAGCTTTGTGTAGTGTGAAGTCAAACTAGAGGAGATCAGCGATGGTAGACAAGATTAGAAGGCTATTAAAATAACCTGGTAGTGAAGCACAACTTCTGTACTTAGGGACATAGCCATGGTGTTGGAGCAAAGCAGGATGTGAGAGACATTGTAAAGTAAAGAAAGAAAAGGGAGAGAGGATAAAATTTGATATAGAATTTCCAAACTTAAATGAATGGAAGTAATTAGGATGAAGTATTCATTAAATTTTTAAATATTTATTTTATTTATTTACTGCTTGGATATTATATCTGACGCCTTTTTTATGGGCTGCTTCAGGTTTTTCAGAATATTCTTGTATCTCGTCTCCTGGTTTGCTTCATGGAACAGCAGCTATAGCCAAGCACTAGACTATACTCACCAGGTTCAAACACCTGCAATTCCCACCACCTGAGGTTGTTGGCTAATGTATTGAGCCCCTCCCTTTATTTCTGGACTCAATCCAAGTTAGGAGAGTTAACTGTGGAAGAGGCCATGTGACTTAATTCTAGTTTGTGGAATTGTATCACCTACCTGAGAGACAAACATGGGAAACCACTTCTGGCATAGTTGGAAACAATGGACCAGAGTTCAGCAACATTTAAGGATTAAGAAAAGGACTTCAACTGCTTCTTATTCTCTGGATCCAAACAATTAAAAAATAATTACTACCCTCATTTTATGGCACAAATGACTCCAAAAGTTTATATAGAAAAATAAGAGAGAGACTAGAAGAGCATGATGAGCAAAAGAAGGCACAAAACACAAATTAGAATACCAGTTGCATGTCTGAAGTCGCAGAAATGGGGAGCAGGAAGTCCATAGCTGAGTTGCATATGTGATTCTTAGATCACTGAAGCCTAAATGAAATGGATAAGAAAATTAGGAACAACATCACCATTGCTGATATAGTAAGATCATTATGTTCCTCTGGGAAAACTAAGCTTTTCCTAGAATTACTTCTAATTTTTTTGTTTTTCTTATGTGGTTCTCTACATCATGGGCAAAGTGGCATAATGTGCAATGGCCTAAACCACATTTTCTCAGAAATATAATTGTGGTTTTAAAACCTAATCTTCAGAGGTCCAGGGAAGAATAATGAGATCATGACACAAAACTGAAAACTCAGATATACTTTGGGGAAGGATATCAAGAAAGGGAAGCAAATAGCATGTACATCTACAGCTTTTTGATGGTTTAATTCCTCTCTAGTAGGGTGAATTGGCCATTATGTATAATATGGCCTCTGTTATTGGGATGTCACTGTGTGACAGTGAGAACCAGATCAGCTTGATGAGAAGAAGTCATTGTTGTAACTCCATGTATATCTCTATTTCAGCTGCTCCTAACATTTTATGGATGAGCATATTGAGCAAGCACTGGGGTGGCTGAGAAAAGAGGTTCAGAGAATGGATGACCACTCTTATTTAGAGATTCCGATCCAATGCTGACATAAAACACGAGAGAGACATATGTCTTCTTAGTACTCATTTTGAAAATTCCGTCACAAACTTCTTTCCCAAATTTTCTTGTCAGCAATTTTCCAATCTTGCTTTTATCAAGATCCTGCCGTGAACAAATAGACGTGATGCCTGAGAACCTGGGGGATTTCTTGGAGAAATGGAAACCTCAACCAAGGTCTGGGATTGTAAGGGTTTCTTGACTCAGTCGCAGGAAAGAATTCAAGAGCTAGTCAGTATATGCTGCAAATAGTTTAATAAACTTGGTGCTGGCGAACCATGGGAGTTCTCGACCAAAAGCCTGGAGCCTTGGAATTCTCTGTGGGATGCAGGAGAGCTCCTGGAATTCTTGAAGACGTTGAGACCTCAACCAGGGGCTGATGCTGTGAAGTTATTTTTTTTACATGGGCAGGCACCAGGAATCGAACCCAGGTCCTTGGTCATGGCAGGCAAGCACTCTTACCTGCTGAGCCACCGTGGCCCACCCGCTATGAAGGTTTTTGACTCAGCCTTAGGAAGAACTCAAGAACTGATCAGTATATTCAGCCAAAGAATCCAAAGACTAGCCAGTGTGTACAGCTCAAAACTTTAATGTAAAGCAATAAGTATGCTCTCAAAGGGAGGTGAGTGTGGGTGCTCTCCAAAGGAGAAGCATTTTGAGGTCGGGATCCTGTAATATAAGGACTTAAAGGGGGTCTTCTCCTCTGGCTATGCTAATAAGGAACTGATGAGCTGTACTTTTCATTGGTTCTTTTTGGGTGCTTACATGAGTGAAGGCTAGGTATATAGGAGCTGTGTGTGTGTGCCAAAAGAAACTTTTTGTTATGTGTCTTAGGGTCACTTCCCCTCCCTCCTTCCCTATCTAACATAACTAAGGTGCATCACCCATTCAAAGAAGTATCTATTTCCTCAACTGCTGAGGTAGGTCCTTTAAGATGGAAAGAGATGCTTCCTTCCTAGTCATGCTCTACCCAGGGTGATCCAAATTCAGTGTCTAATAGGGTTGGATGTATAAAAAAGCCTGGTTATTTTGGCCAAATGAAAGACAACTCTGATGGGTTATTTTTACTGTAAAGCTCCACATAAGGGTGACAGAATATATCACCATGCCTTCATCACAATTTAACTTCTCCCACTGCTCAATTCCGATTCCTTCTCCTCACTTTCACAGACATCAGTTCAAGAACATTCCATAATACATATCCTGAACACTAAATCTGCTTCCCAGAGATGCTCATTTGGGACAATTCCTCATCATCAAGCCTAATAATTAGCCAGCAATTTTTGTAAGTTCAAATATTTAGCTTTACTTCACTTCAGGTAGTGTCAACAACCAGGTATACCATTGAAGTTTCTTCTCACTGAAATAATTTCCCTTCATTGCTGTTAGAAGCCTCCCACTACTAGTATACTTACAGAATCATCTAGGCCAGACATGTCCTTAGTTCAGGACATTTAAAGTTCATTCCCACATATACTTTGCATATCTGTAGATATAAATTAGCAAGATTACCAACATATTTATAAATTTCTGTATTTATCATTTCTCTTGCTTTGTAATCCTTCTCTCTAGATTTGCTTTTCTTCTTGCTGACATACATGTTTTTGTAGCTCTTCCACTGAGTACTTGTGCATAGTAGCATTTCCTAGTTTGCTATATATATATTTTTTAACCATTTTTAATTTATTAATTAAAAAATTAACAACAAACAAAAATATTAACATATCATTCCATTCTACATATACAGTCAGCAGTTCTCAATATCATCACATAGTTGCATACTCATCATTTCTTAGAACATTTGCATCGATTTAGAAAAAGAAATAAAAAACAACAAAAAAGAAATAAAACGATAACAGAGAAAAATAAAATAAAAGATTATACATACCATATACGTTATATATTTTTTTAATTTTCATCTTCACCATTATATGACTATTTATTTGAATAAAGTTCTAGATTAATAACACACCTCACGGAAGTACATTAAAGATATTTCAATCGCATCTACCATGTAATTTGCTGAAAGAAATATCCTGTCAGTCTTACTGTGGTCCCTATTAAGTACTATATATTTTATCATCACATTTTAATATTTTCTTACTATCCTTTAGTTTTGAGACTCACTTAGAGCTTAACTGATTTTTATTTAACTCATTCAGAGTTAATGAATAAACTTAATCTGAGAATGCATATCTTTATTTTAAAACAGTAATGAAAAAGCACTGGTTTCTCCACTAGCTCCCTATATTATTCTATTTCCCTTGCATTTATTGATGTAAAATGGACCACTCAAGCTATTGTTTCAGTAGATTTCTAAAATTAGTCTCCTTATTTGTGTTTTGTTCTCCTTATTTGTGTTTTGTTCTAATCAAGTACCGATTATTATCTTCCACCATATCAATTCACCCATTACTTGTATCCACTTTAGGCTTTACTACATTTACTTATTCTTTAATTTCATTGCTTCCAATATTTCTAATTTGGATATTTGTTTATCCACCTACTATAGTTATAGTTTTAACAGCTCAGTGTAACTATTTCTCTTCTTTTTGTGTGTGGATATGCTTTCTTTTTTTTTAACTTTAGCTAATATCACAAACTTTCATTTTAGTGTCATTTTGAAATAGCTCTATTAATTTTATTTCAACTGGAGTAAAGTCCTCCCTAGATGCATGGTTTTATTTTTTTATCCTAGAATGAGAGTTTCACATTCATTTTGGAATTTGCAGATTCATTTTGTAAGAAATTTATTTACTTTTTGTATTTTCTTTTATCATACCCACACAATCCCCTCTCTGTTTTATGGCTTTGGATTTCTTGATAACTCTTTCCAACTTACTGATTTGGGTGTTGTCTCTATCTAGTGATTTTGGGATTCATCTTTCAGACAAGGCCATATACTGGAAGATTGGGAGAAATGCCTTGAGGAGCTTTTGGGCCTATAGCAAATCCAAACACTAAACTAGAGTGTGACTGAGGTCATATCTTTATTGTGAGGCTATGTTTGCTTTCTCCAGACATGCATGGCCTATATTCACGTAAATCGTAGTCTCAGGCAGCAGTATATAATCAGCTCATTTCATGCTACTCTTCCATCTAGGTGAGTCCCATCCCTACATTAGTTTCAAGCATTATGTCTGAATCTACCCCACTACAGCTGATAACCAAGTTTAAATTTTGTTAACCAACAAGTCAGTTTGGAAGCATTTCTGAAACGTTAAGTCCAATAGACCAGTAGCTTAAACTCCTAATCTTTGTTTCTTAACCCCTGAGAAGTTAATTTTGATTTTTATGGCAGATATTTTTTCTCTTTTCCTTTTTGTTTATCTTTACAATATATTTGGAGAAAGGGTCAGGTTAAAAGCATGAATTCAGAAAATCCACTCTGATTGAAACTAATTACAAACTCACTCATAATATAGACAATTTTCTTGGGGCCACTCCAAGATGTTTGCATTTAAAAAGAGCCTAATATTTTCATTTTGATGTATCCTACTATTTTATTCAATATCAAAATTAATATTACCTAAATTAACGGAAAATAAACACATTTCAAGGTAAAGATTTCAAATGCAAATATTTTGGGGGAATGTATTATTTGGGGAAGGGTTTACCACCATGCAGTTCCATTCAATAGTAATGTCAACATCTTCTCTTTTATACTGTTGTTGTTCTTTGGTGTATATGAACTGAAGCATTTATCTTAGTAAGTGTGAGGATTTGACTAGGTCAGTGTGCTTTATAGATTTAAATTCTGTAAATGGTTTAAAGATGTATTTTACAAACAATGGAGCAAAGTTTCAATAATCAAAGGAAGAGTTCTCCTACATAGGAATTTAACTCATCACTTTACTTAATAGCACTATATCTAAAACATAGATATAGAAAATTAGATCAAATGCATCAGCATTTTGCATATTCGGCAAAGATGTTAGCATTTACCAGACTCAGCTTATGAGTTGCATACAGCTACTTTATGTTTTGGAAGATTTCCAAGATCACTACTTACCTAAATGACATCTGAGGTGGTGGCACTTAATGAGGTACATGCAATTCAGTACTTAACTCATGACATCTACTGAGCAGAAAATACTTTATTAGCTGATCCTGTTATATGAATATAAATTGATTTTTCCCTATGGTAAGGAAAATTGGCTCTTCAACTACACTTAAAGATAGAGTTAACTGGGTCCATCTAGCAAATTAGAGTAAGTTTCCTTGCATAAATGACAGCATAAATGGGAAAGGATACTTAAGTCTAGTGATCTTTGTCCCTAGGCATCTTGTTTATCGATTGCCCTACATTTAGGTCAGGAAGAAAGGGCTTACCTTACAGTTTGTAGAGACCTTGGAGTTTAATCACTTTGCTACAAAGCATTAGGTAATTCTTTTTTGTTTGATAAATGAATTCTTTAAATGTCAGAGTTTTAACACTAATAAACTGGACCTTGAAAAAAGATCTTTCTTCTAAGTCTCTTGTTTCAGCAAACAATTTTTTTGATATATAAATACAATGAGTTTTTCTTAGTTTTATAGTTACTAAAAAATTGAGGACCTACTGGAGGCGTTGGGCTATGTTATTGAAAATGAAGGTGGTAAAAGAGACTTGGGTTTTCTCCTTTTTCTTAATAATCTTCTTATAGAGGGAGGAAGTTAAATGTAGAGACAGAGGTAGAGACAGAGAGATACTGATGCTGATGCTGATGATAGAGATTGAGAGAAAGAGAGAGAGAGAAAGAGAGATGGGGGAGAGGGAGAGGTGAGAGAATTAAATATTGAACATGGATGATTAAGATTCTGTAACCCATAAGAACAATGGGTCTTTAGAAAAGGGATAACCTTCATGTAGGTGTAGAAAAGAGGCAATTTTATTGAAAGAAATTTGACTTGAGTTCAGCATTTAAGGGTACATAGATTTCACTTAGTTGGAAAGGAAGCAATAGGCTCTTCCAGTGTTGAAAAAGTGTATAAGTAAATTTTCTGCAGTAGAAAAAAATAATTGATAAGGGACAGAAATGAAAAATGCCTGATTGATGTATCACCAAGTGAGAAGAGATGGTTGTACCATTGGTCAACAGCATTACTTTTTTTTTTTTTTTTTACTTCATAGTGAAGCCTTATATGCACATTTCTGTCTCTGGTAAGCAGAGTAGCAAAGGGAAGGACTGGCAATTGGTGTATGAGTAATGAATAAGAAATGAAGTGTTACAAATGTAAAGCACGTTATTTATCAATTTTTTCTATACATTTGTTTTTAGTTATAATGTCAATGGCTGACCTGGAAGGGGAAACTTAAGAAGAAATATAAAACTTTGAACATTGCCACTTAGTAGAAAGATTGAGTTCATTATGTGTGAAGCCAAAGGGCAAAACCAGAGCAAGTAGTTATGAATTACAAGTAAATTTGGATCTAGTAAAATAATAAGAAAATTCTCATAGCAGCCAAATGTTGCAAATAGCACAATAATGAGAAAATAATAGCCCATTACTGAATGTATTTAAACCAATGTTGAATAATCCTTAGACAAAGATTAGGGCAGAGAAACTCCATATTATTTTAGATAGCATCTAGAGTTCTTCCCCTAAAGATATTCAATGTTTTATAAATAGATTCAGTAGTTTAGTTGAGGTCAAATTGTAGAAATCTTTGAAATAAATATTGAGGATTTTATTTTTGATAATGCAACCAGAAGGGAAAGAAATCTAAATTTCTAGAAAATGAAAAATAGTGTGTTACAGTGATCGAAGGAACATTGGTCTAACAGTGATGTGAAAAATTGAAAAGACAAAAAATTTCTTTTGGGAGTCCTTATTCAATTCTTCTGAAAGATAGGTTGATAATAGAACTGTGGTTATGGGTGTGTGTGGGTTATGTATATACGTACATAAACCTTTAGGGCTAGGGAGGAAGTAAAAGATAATCATAAGAGAATAATTTGATTTTCGGTACTAATAACAAAGTTTTGCTTAATAATTTTTTTCTTACTCCGTGGTTTAAGAAAAAAGGCATAAGGCCAAAGTTATTTTAATATTTTCTAATATCACATCACATTTTTTTTCAAGATTGCATTTTGAAAAATGTTCCTTTTACATTTTTGTTTGTTTATTGATTTGTTTTTTGAAAAAGGTAGGTGGGTAGAGAATGCACCGAGAGAAGCAAACAGAAGAATTGTGGCCCTGCATGTAAACTGTGCACACATGTACCCAGACGTTCTCAGACACAATTACCTATTCCAATTAGGAAACTTTCATCTAAATATAGCATAAAATCTAAGTTAAAGTGATTTAAACAATGTCAATGTTCACATAACAGAAACCAGGGAATTTTAAGGTATTTATTTTATTTTGTGTATTAATTAAGCATCTTGCCAACATCAAGCCATGACCAGAAATGCTTTTCATTTTTTTGTTTTTTCATGCACAGTGAATTAGTTTGATCAGGCTATTTTTCTTGATAGCACAAGCTGTCACATCAAGACATGACAATTTCTTGGGGAAGATAAAAGATTGTATATCCTTTGTGTCTTTTTAAGAACAAGAAAACTTTTATTAGAAGACATACTGCCTCCTAGTAAACTTCCATAAGACCTGATTGGGCAGAATTGACAGCATGCCATTCTCACAAACCTGTCTCCTTTAAAGAAACAGGACTACTGTAATTGACTTAAATAATAAGGCTTAACCTATGAACCCCATGCATAAAATGCAGAAACTGAAAAAAAAAAGTCAAATGAAACAAAACAACACTCAATGTATTATTGCCATAATTAATGAAATTTTCCATGGCAAATGAAAACTAAGCATATGCTTGTGATTTTTCCCACTTATAAATGTTAGCTATGGATAAATGTTATAACTCATTAGGCATCTGTATGACGTATGTGTACTTTGGGGATGGCTTCTTTAAGAAAAAGAGGATACAAATGAAAAATCAAACTTTTGTTGTGGAAGTAAAATGTTTATTTAGAATGATAAAGCAAAACCACAACAAATTACGAGAATCACTGAGATTTATATCTCTTTCTTCTAAAATCTCTTTAGGCAATTTACCAGAAATGCTCAGAGAGAAATAATTTCTGATTGTGATCAACTTCCCCTCCACACCACAACTTCCCATGAAATCCTAGCACTTAGAAGCCTGTCCAAGTAAAAGACTCTGAAACAAATTCAAAAGCTTCTTGTTGTGTTTGCCTCTAAGAATAGGTTTAAAATAATCAACATCTCTGGTTTAAAAGGAGAGAAAATTCTCCTCTCCATTCTTGAAAATTTCTTGATAAATTACTCTATGTGGAAATGCATTCTAGTATTTATATTAAAATGATATAAAAGAAAAGCCTGGATTTGAATTAATTTATTGCTGATATCCTTCCTTTCTTTCCATCTTTTTTGTTTGGACTTGATGAACTTTATGGTCCTCTCTGTTTCTACATTTCTATAATGTCCTCTTAAACATAAAGTTGAACACATATTATTCTCTAATTTTTGTTCTCAACCTGTTGTCAAGTATCTCAACAAAACGTTAAATAAATACGAAAGTTTAAGAGTTACTGAATTATAGTTCAAGATTTGTTTCTCCGAGAGCTGGATGCTAACTCTAAAACTGGAGTAAATGTTACTGATGGGAAATTAAATCTACCAGGTTGAAACAGTAAATTCTTCATCTTTCCTATTCTTAAAGTATTCTCAGGTCATAATACAAAGTGCACATGTATTTTTAATTTTTCATGTTATTAGAATATGTAAAAATTCTTGAATCCAGGCAGTAAATATGCTTGAACATGTATTACATCGAGAAGTCTGGTAAAATAGATAATTATATATTAAAAGTTGCATTTTTGACAAGTCATTTATTGCAGAAATTTTTAAAAGATTGCAGCTTTTTATTAGGCATAATTTCACTTTGATGCATTTATACTTAGTGCAATTTTTCTTTTCCTTAATTTATTCAATAAACTACAATATTAAATTTTCAATATGCCAGTTATGTTAGGTTCAGTGTAGTAGCAATGATGGAGTGGCTGAAAAAATGTTTAGTTTTTAATTTTAAAGTATTTTGAATATTGTACTTATCAATGTGGAACAATCAGAAGTTTATTAAGATTCCTTTTCCCTATGGTATACTTTAATGTATGTTTTCTTCTAAGTTTTGAAGTAAAAATGGAGGGACGCAATAATATTTTAAATATTTGGACCCTGTGAACTTTGACTTTACAAAAGTCGGATTTTGCCATTTAGTAAAATATAATGGAAATAAAGATATGATTAATTACAAACTCAAAATTATAGGAACATGCCATATCATAGAAAAAGTAAATAATCTAGAAAACAAATCATCTTTTCCCCATTAAAATAATTATTTTGTTTTTTCTCTTTTATCATAAAGACAATCACTTCTCAACGGTTTATCTGATTACGTAAAATAAAAAATAGTTGGTTCTTCAATTTGCACCATGTATGAAATTATTCATTACCTAAAAATGTTGAATTTGTTTTCATATTGATGCAATAGATGGCAGGTTTTTGAAAGAGTACACATTCAAAACACACAAGAGTTGAGAAACTGCTCTCTTCACCCGAGTATAAATAATGCTCCCAGGGAATCATTTTCTCCCAAAACTAGAGCAAATCTGAAACCGTGTTCACATTTTAAAGCATGTGTTTGAAGTTTAAAAACATTTTAACTTCTTTGCAGAGTAATAAAATAGTATAAATAAATTGATTTTATATTCACCTTATTATAGTTAGAAAATAAGTGTTGCATTTTTCAAATGTAGATTGAGAATCTTAAAGAGAATCCAGATGTAAAGAAAATGAATAATAAATTCTTTTTCAAAAAAAGTCATTTGCCTAAATACAAGGTGGACCAAAACATCATTAAACATTATACTATGAATATATGTGCATGTGTGTCATAAAACATAAAACCTGAGATAGCATTTGTTAGACATATATAAAGTGTTGATGTGCACACACATGCTTGCATGCATACATGCAAACACACACACACATACACATGTGCATATTTACGTCACTAACGTGTACACCTGACAGTGCATTAAGCATAATGAATCAAAGACTTGGCAATAAAACATGGTTTCTGAAAAAAATAAACTAGTGGAACGAATGTTATTCAGAAGTTCAAATTATCTTAGAAACTAACATTGCATTATGATAAGACAGGCTAATAGATTTCAGTGGAAAGCTTCCAGTTTTAGAAATCACATTATATTAAAAAAATAATCCTGTAAATCTAAAATCTATTAGATTTACTACTCTAGGCAATTTTTAAGTTTTACTACAATGAACTTGGCAACTATATCGACTGAAATTATTAGATATATAAAGCAGTATTATATCTGATCTGTTCAATTCACCTACATCATATGCCACATGATTTTAATAACATTATTTCAAAGGTATTTCAAGCAAAGTCATTTTTGAATTATATCATAATTCCTTGACTCACAAATCACAGAGTGAAATAGTCTGCTCTATTTCTTCAGAGATAAAAATAAGTTAATGTCTATATAAACTTGAAAGTTTGAAGATATTTTATTTGGAAGTATCATGAAAAAATTATTATAATTGCAATACACATGAATGAATAAAAACATTCATTGGAATGCAAATGCATACATTGATGTTTATAAAAATTATAAAATTTTCATTTCCCATTAGGGCTTATAATACTTGGATTAAAATGAGTCACATTTTAAATATACAACCTAGAACATTGATGTCATTTATCAAAATAAACACCTGAAAAGAAACATTTTAAATGTAATTAGGTCTTGGGCGGGCCACGGTGGCTCAGCAGGCAGAGTCCTCACCTGCCATGCCTGAGACCTGAGTTCGACTCCCGGTGCCTGCCCATGCGAAAAAAAAAAAAAAAAAAGTAAATATAATTAAATCTTATATGAACTCAATTCTTCTCTTTCCTATGAATAAGCACAATGACTTTTGTTTCCCTACCTTCTAACTATAAGTCCAAATCTGCGAATTCGAAGAACAGGTGGCTTGTAGACATATTTCTCCCTTACTCTGGAAGCATTCGGTGCAGGCATGGGTATATAGTACCTATTTTATTCTCATTAGCAGATGGGGACAATTTAGGGGATCCCGGTTGTACTCCTGAGATTAAAACAGAGCTTTAGTCTTCTATTTGATCCCAAATTTAAAAATCTTCCTATTACGTTTAGCCAAATTTCCATGAAGAAAAACCCTATATCAACAATGACGATTTGCGTTCTCTGGGAACTTTTTGGTCTGTTCCTCCCTTCCGCCCTTTAGACGATGGTCCCTCTCTCTCCAACCACACTCACTGGTTATAACTCTGTACAGAGATGGACTCATCCTTGGGAACTAATAATAGACTGGCTTGGAGAAAGGCAACTATCTTGAGAATCCGGATACTATGACCCCACCTCTTAGAGGAGGCCTTTTGAATATTGATACCAGTCTTAATTCTGTATGAATTTTCATTTTTTTTAATTTTTAAATTAATTTACTATTGTGAAAATATAAGCTTCACTCATGTAACTATTAACTGGGTATACCAAATCTTAATAATATATGGAATTAGCACTAGATTTTGAACCAAATTAAAATATATATGTGTGCGTATATATATATACATATATATATATATTCAATATTGTTATACAGAATCACACATTTTCCTTCAGATCATCAGATTCTCATTTCTCTATATTCTCAACAATAATTGGTATGTTTGCAGCTTAAAAATGTGTAGATTTGAAGAGAGTGAAATGTTTTTACCTCCCTCCAAAATCCCTTGCTTTCTATAAATCTGCGTTGTCTAATAGCCGGCTAATTATTGTTCATACTTTATCATTTGCCTGTTCTTGGAATTCTTCCTTCCATTTTGTTCTTCTTTCTACTGGGTTATTTACCTCATTCTTGCTGAAGTTTATTATTCTTTATACCTTTTCTAATTGGAAATTGGAAGTATTTTCGGCTAGTATATGGATTTTCATTTAGATTTGTTGTAGTTTTATGTCTTTCTTTCCTCTCTTTCTTTAATTATCAAAATCTTTCGAATTTAATATAATCAAAACTTTCTTTTCTTATATGGTTTATACTTTTTATATCTGTACAAGGACAATTTATTTAATTCTGTGTTTATTTTATCATGGATAAATGTGTTAGTAAAATATTTCTTATTTCTGACCTACATGCGTATCATAATGTTTATATCTGTACTCAGATATTATGGTATGCTATATTAATTCTCTGTCTTTGGACTATTCTTTTATTTCTGTGATAAATTTTTCTGTATTACAATTTTTAAATAAAAATACTACTAAAGTCAATGCCTTAAAATTAATTTAGTATTGCTGAATAACTGCCCACATATGAAATTTGTGTATAATACTTATTTCGTGTACCATTTTAGTTCATTTTGGCCATCAAGACTATGCAATTAAATTGGTAACTACTTTTTTTGTTGTTTATTCTTCAAAAGACTTTGAGTTAGGGATTATTAGTTCTTTGAGTTTAATAATGCTAAGACATCCACAAAATGTTTGGTCTCAGTGTTTATTCTATTTGATAGTTTTTCAGGGTCTTCAGTGCTTACTTACATATTAAGTTTTTATATCTCTTCATCATCCCAATCTGGTAAGTAAAATACGCTAAAATTTATGTTTGTGTATACTGAAATTTATTAGCAAAAGATTATATGGTGTGTTCTTATCTTTCATCTTTAATATTAAGAACAACTTCTATGCAATTTGAAAAACTCTCTATTTCTCAATTATGCTTCTCTGCTTTCCTTCCACCTCACTTTTAAAGTCCATATCCTAATGCAGCCTATAAATTCTCTATATTAATTTAGATGGTATTATTTTAATCTTTCTTTATTTTTTCTTTTGAACATTTAATATTATCCTACTGTGAGATAGGCATTACATTAATCACAATGATATAAAATGTATAAGTTTTAGTCTCATATTTTGGAAATTCACAGTGTTTTATGGGAGAAATACATGGAAAAATAACTAGAACATGTGTCATAAGTAATATATCAGTGATTTAGCGTATTAGACTTCTTTCTACTCAAAGTGAAAGATCCAAAGAGTCAGTACAAAATGAAAGTTGTAAGCTAATGGAACTGGGGATGGCTAGCTTCAGTCACAGTCTCATCCAGAGACTCAAATGATATTGCCAGAACTTTAGCTCTGATTCTGTTAATTTTCGATATCTTTATATTGTTATTGGCCTATTCTTGAAAGTATGTAAACATTTTCCATATGTTAAAAATATAACTGGTTGGAGTCAAGTGTACACCTTTAAATCAATGATCTAAATTCTAGCTTCAAAAGAAAATCCCAAGGAAGATTCACAATGATTTGCTTTTGCATCACATGACAATCACTGAACCAATGAAAGTCCAATGAAAGCCTATAATTAATTTCTATGAAGTAGTGATAAATAGTTCTTTAATCGACTACATTATTTACTTTGAGACAACATGGAGTAAGGGGCAATTCTCGAAGGAACTAAAAAGGTAGTGCAGAGAGGACATGTTGTAAAGACCAAGATATAATTATCATTAAATATATAAAATGCCTAAAATATACAGTAATGTAATACCTGAAAGAGGTGCATCAGACCTCTATCCATATGAAGAGACTCTTGAGCAAGTATTTGAAGAATTACTGGAGATCTCTTTGGCTATAATTTGTATAATTTGTTTCGGTTGGAGAAGGTGCCAGTAGAAATCACTGTATGTCCATTCCTACTGTGATGGGGCTTCAGAGATAATAGGTTATGGAAAGATTTTGAACAACCTGACAAATTAACAAAACTGTGGCTATTCTGGCATTGCAGTATTGTGGGAAGTTACAAAGGATCAGTGAGAGAAACATTTGGACACATAAACAGAGGCCAAGAAATAGAGTATGTCATGCTATGTAGCTTTAAGCAACCTCAATTATATCCCATTGATAGTAAAGTATTAGGGCATTGATTATTGGTTAGTTGGTGTTTGTAGTTATTTTATTTTTGAAGACTGATGTGACCATGGTCAATAGTTAGAAATAAAACACTTTGAATATGAAGTGGAGAATGAAAAGTAGGTAGGAAGGAAAGTAAAAGAATTATTGCAACATGCTGGTCTACAGGTAATTTACTTTTCACTCGAAGTAGGTCAGTGTTCATGGAGATGAGGAAATGGTTGTGCAAAATATTTAGATAATGCAATTTACAAGTTTTGTGAATAACTGATTATAGGGTATGAAGGATCTAGAGATACTGACGGTTACTCCAGAATTTCTTATTTAAAGGAATAAGTAGGTATTCTGAAATTCACCTGGAATGAAGTTGTGGAGTAGAATTTTGAGTTTATCTTTTGTCATATTGACATTGCAAAACCAGATGACAGCCAATTGCTGGTGTGATTTTGGCTGTCTGGATATTTTGTCTATGGAACTCAAAAACAAGGATGGGGCTGAAGGTAACCATATACCCATAACAAGGTGGGGATAAACAATAGAAACTTCTGGTCTGCCTGTATTGTTCCAGAAATGGGATAAATAAATATATTTGTGCATATTTGAAAGTGAAAAATACTTCTGGACCTCGAAAATATTTTTCATTTTCAAATATTCACAAATAATAAACAGAGAACCCAAGCAGTTTAGTGTCTGTCTAGGCTTGAGAAAATTATAAATACTGCTAGCAAACTTTTATGAACTAATAAATAAGTTTCAGGGTGAAATTAGAAAAGAAACTTGTTAAAAGTTATCTAATCAAAAATTAACTAAATTTGAACTAGAATTACACATATTATTAATGATATTAAGTACTGGTATTATTCAACTCTATTTTCCATAAGAATATAGGACCATGGATACTAATTAGTGATAAAAATATTTAAATATATTTGATTATATTCAACTCAGGAAGTAGGATGGTATATACTGAAACTTTAAATCAGTTGCAATATCCACAAAATATTATATTATATAAATTATAAAATTCATGAAGATATTGCTAGGGTTAGAAATCTTTCAAAATATTCCTTATGTTTTTTAAATTACATTTTCTCTATATGTAGTAAAGCATCACACTGAGTTGGTTTGTAATTTAGCTTTGCAATTATGAGTATTAAAATGACATCCAGAGTCCACTGAAGTTCCAAGTGGATGAAGAGAAAATGGGAAATAAATGAGTGCTCACATTTTTAGACCATCACAGTAATTCTATTTCAATTGCCATTCAAATAACAGAAGTTAAACTCATATGAAAATTTGGGTTTAAGATGTTAAATCTCATTTAGAAAATAAATTACACAGAAACCATTCATCTCTCTCCCTCAATCACTCTTACTCTCTCAATCTCTCTCTTTTTCTTCTCTCTCTCTAACACACACACACACACTCAGGCACACAGACATGCAAAAACTATGCAATTTTGATTACACATAGAACATTAAAGAATATAGATTGCATTATTTGCCAATATTTGCTACTTCAATTTGGAATGTTGTCTGAATTCAGTATATCTATTTTCAGCATATTTCAATATTTGTCTATTGAATTTATTGCCTGATAATTTTCTATGCCATGTCAGAGTATAAACCTTTTGAGTTCACTATCTATTAAGTAAATTCTTTTAAGATGCAATTCCTTGTAGTAACTCCTCTTTATCCAAGTTGTCCTTTCATACAAACTTATTTCTATTTACCACAGGTTCAGAGAGATCATAGATTAGAGAACTGTTGTGATTGGAGAGGGATATGACATAGAATTATTGAAACCACAGACTGATGGTGTTTTGCATTAAGCCATCTATTTGCAGTTGAGGTAATCATTGAGGAATAGTTATCTTAGTTGATTTGAAGAACTTTCTTTCTAGAGGTAGGAGAACTGTAGAATAGTTATACTTACAGCAACTTCATTATATTTTGTTTTAACTTCTGGCTAAGCAAATCCTCATAAATAGTCTGTTAAAGCCCATTTTCCCTTCTTTAATATCAACAGTCACACAAATTAGACTGAATGTTCTGAAAACCCAAGTTGTGAGACTCAGTATAAGAAATGATTGATAAAATTATACATCCTTGAATAATACAAGATGACAAAAAAAATCACAGAAGAAATATCCATCTTATTAAAGAATAACAGATGTGCTCTGCGAGTAATTGAAAGTTCAAATAAGAGGGAGAAACAGAGAAAAACCAAAAATTCCCAAAGAAAGTGAAATTTGCAAAAGGACCCTGTTGAACAAAAAGTAAAATTTTTTTGCAAATGAATATGAGCAAGGTAAATTTTCCAGATTGATTAAATAAAGTGGACAAAGTTCAGAGGGTAGAAATGAATGTGATATAAAGAGGGAGCAATAAACTCCCTGAAAAAGCGGGGATGCTTTATTACTTAGAACTATTGAAAACAAGGGATAATATAAAAGGTGTACCCACTTTATGAGTGAGTTCGATCAAAGTGGATTTTGTAAAATCATTCAATTATTTACATTTTTCTCACTGAATCAAGATTTTTTGAGGATAAATAATCTTTTTTTTAATATGTACCCAACAAAATCATAATCACTGGAGCAAAATAGTCATTAAATAGCATGGAGTCAATCAATGAAGATGTGAGAAAAGGAATAAATGAAAGGATGAATAAATGTTTAAAATGAAGTATTTTAGAACAGTTATTCTGGTAACAGTAGGACATTTTCAGTATTTCTGAAAACCATATAAATATGTGAAAAGAAAGTGCAAATTTAAACTGCCCTTGGCAGCTAGATGTATATAAATGAATGATAATGTCTCAATTTCATAAAAACCATAAGAAATGCATCAATATCATTACTAAACATTTAAGGTTTAGAGAGTGAGTGAGTGAGTGGGAGTAGAATTCCAAACTTATTTTAGCAACATGCTTTCTTCTGTGGTTCAGCTTTCTTTAATTTTTCCTTAAGAGTACCATTTTGAGTTGACACTTAAAATAAAATATTTAAAATAATTATCAATACTCTTCTGCTATTTGAAAACACCATTGTAAGTAATCATGAGATGGCATGTAAAACCCAAACAATGAATATGAATACAATAGCACTGTGAATTATATCATTTCTAACCACTTTTTTGTACTTTCTTTGTCCCAAAGGAGGAAATGAAAACCGCATTCAGATTGCGTTGTTCATATCAAATTAGAATATAATTATAGTTTTACAACGTTGAGTTTATTGTTGAAGAATTACAGAAGAGCAGTAGAAGAAAATAATAATCAGTTCCTTCATTAAACACAAGATCCTTATAAAATGAAACAAACGTTACAAACTATTGTATATTTTCTTTCAAGCAAGCAAAGTGGGATCAGCTTCAAATGATGAAGCCCATAGGAAACAACTGATGTCACAATTTTCTATCATTGTATGTTTAGTATTTAGGCTTGTAATATTAGCCCGTTACAAAATTAGGCAAACATCATATATTTTACTAATTATTTGGAAGCAAAACTATACAAATTAAGACTTTATTAAAGTAACTAAAAATAAACAATTCACATTGATATGAATATTTTTAAGCTTCATTTAAAAAATCCCTATAAGTATGAAAAATTTGATACCTCTTCACTGAATTTTATGTGATTTTATCAATATTTCTCATTATCATCTTTTTCATATCTTGAACTGACAAAAAAATAATCCAATTACTTTGCTCAAGTGATTCGAAACTTTGGTACGTGTCTAAGATTTCAAAACAACTCTACAGCATATATAAATATTGCTGAATTTCTGAATTGAAGGTATCAATGTAGATTTGTGCACATGGACACACATATACACACACACATACCTAGGAGCAGCAATGCTGAGTTGATCTACTGCAATAGTGCTGAGTCTATCTACTGCAAAGATCTTATCTTCCATATACCATTTTCTAATGAAAGGTACGCTCTATGGAGAAATGGCTGATTCCAAATTGGGATAGGAAAAGTATAAGTTGATACTAGAAATATCTTTTTGTGTTAATAATCAAGGATGTGCTGAAATAATTACAGGTATATGTCTAAAAACACAGAAACCTGCTTGAAAAGATAATCACTGGCTGAATTGAGGGCAATTTGACTGGCAAAAAATAGAATTGAGCCCACTGAATGAAATACTAAACCAAAGATCTGTGCAAATGTAAAAAGTGAAAAGTAAAGGAAAATGAAATATCTATCACAAAATTGATATTTACAGGTTTTCAAATTATTTCCTCCTAAATATAATTATTAGTCAGGTTTCTCTAGGAATATATAACTGACATGGGATCTATGTAAATATGGTGAGATAAGGATTGTCTCACATGGCTGTGGATGGGCATGCCGAAATTCTATTGAGAAGGCCAAAAGCTTGGAACTCCAACATAGGTATTTACTATTTTCCACAAGAAGCTGGCTGATTAACGTAGAGATGAAAATTCTCTCTTCTGATTGTTGAAATTAACTCTTCTCTTTTTATAGCATTCAACTGATTAGATGAGATATCTCATTGTTAAGAGAATATCAATTGATTTTAAATGTAGCCAGCTATAGATGCAATCAAATTACTGATGACTTAAGTCCACAAAATATCCTCACTATAACAAGAGGCCAGTGCTTGTTTGATCCAACAACTGGCCACCATAACCTGGCCAAATTGATGCATGAACTTTACCGTTGCTATTCATCCATTATCAACTTGGCACCCATGCACATCTCTATAAACCATAATTCATTGCTAAATAAAAAATATTAACATTTATATTTTCACCTAACAATGATCAATTGTTCTGTACATAGTCAGAAACACACTAACTTTTCTCAGAATAAAGTCCAAGCGCTTGGGTAATAGTCACTTTTAAACTTGACATCCTATAACTCAAATACTAGCACATGAAGTTAATAGAGTTTATGATATATGATAAGGGAATTAGTGAAGTAAGCAAATATATTTTCTTTATGTAAATCTGCTTATGTACATGTATACAAACATAATCAAACAAAACAAGAAAGAAATATCCATAACTGTTACAGTCCTCACATTCTATAACTTGTCACATGGTCATTGTTCTAATTAAAACTACCTTCTCAAGGGTGCATGGGTGGTTCAATTGTAGAAAGTTCGCCCTCCATGCAGGAGACCCAAGTTCGATTCTCAGACCATGTACCTCCTAAAAAAATTTTTAAAAACTACCTTGTTCCACTATCTACTCCTTATTATTTACCTCAGTGAACACTTCAGCTGGTCATGATTCTCTGTCTGGTGTGGTGACCTAGACTTTCATTCCTGATGTTTCCCGGACATTAGCAAGTCCTGCCCGGATGAGTTGTTGCAGTTTTCCCCTGGCTTTAAACACAGGGCATGGTAATACAAAGAGATACCCTAGGGGATCCCCTGTATTCCAGGAAAACTTTTCTTTACCTCCATTATGTAGTTGCAGTCTTATTTTCTCTTGGCAGTATCAACCCAACCAGTACAGTAATTATTTTCTTTGCTTGTTGATTCAGAGGCATGAGAAAAAAAAGTGGCCAGGTGGCAGTCTTACATTCTAGTTCAGTGGAATCATTATTATGTCCTTTGGTGAATACATTCATCTTTTTGGAGCTAAGACCTGTAGACAGCAGAGTTTAAGGTTGCAGGGACAGGAAGCAATTTTTTCTGGTGGATCACTAGCGAGTGGTACCACTCCCATTTTCACCTCTTGATTCCTGGACCTGTGAATTCTGGCTATGGGAGGAACAAAACCACTGAGTGGATGATAATTTAGAGCATACAACCTTCTGGATGCTTGCCCCAGCCCTGTAAGATAGTGCCACCTAATTGGCATCATAAGCCTTCAAAAGGCCTTTCCACCATTCTTTCAACCCAGCTGCTTCAGGATGGTGGGGAACATGGTAAGATCAATGCATTCCATTAGCATGTGCTTCTTCACACACTTCATTTGCTTTGAAGTTGGTTCCTTGATCAGAAGCAATGCTATGCAGAACACTATGATGTTGTATAAAGCACTCTATAAGCCCATGGATGGTGGTTTTGGCAGAAGCATTAAGTGTAGGAAAGGCTAACCTATATCCAGAGCCTATTCCATATAGAACAAAATGCTTCCCCTTCAATGATGAAAGTGTTCCAATGTAATCACCCTGCCACCAAGTAGCAAGCTGATCACCTCAGGGAGTGTTCATCATATCGGGAAATGAGTGTAGGTTTCTGCTCCTGGCAGATTGAGCAATTAGCAGTGCCTGTATTCAGGTCAGCTTTGGTGAGTGGAAGCCCATGCTGCTGAGCCCATGCATGACCTTCATCCCTCACACCATGACCACTTTGCTCATGAGACATGAAAAAATACAGAAGTCATTGGGGAATAGGTTGTCTGGTATTCGCAGAATGTGAATTCTTATCCACTTGATTATTAAAATCTTCCCATGCCGAAGTCACCCTCTGGTGAACATTCATGTCTGATGCAAATCATCATATTTTTTGCCCACTCAGAAGGTTTTTTTTCCTCACATAGTTCTTCCCCAGACACTGCATCACCAATTCTTACCATGTTCATTCCAAGTTCCTAACCAGACAATCAAATCATTCATGACAGCACATTAATAAGTATACAAAATGCACCTCTGAATATTTCCTCTTCCAAGCAAAATGAACAACTCATGGATGATTTCCCTTCACCATTGTCCTTTACGGATGTCCCGTGGCTGTACTGCTGCAGCTGTCCACTTTTGGGTGATCCTTGTACATCATGTAAAACCTTATGTAAATCAGAACTGATTGTCCTCTTCCTCAGCCAGTCAGGAACTCCCCTGACAGTTCATAGCTTTGAGGTGGGCAAGGGAAGGTAATGTGGCAAGAGTGGGGACCATAGACATTTGGCTGACTTCCTCATGTACTTTCAGGACCTGCTCAAGCTTTATCATTTATATGGCACTTCCCTTTTATGATGGAGTGCTCCTGTGCAGTTCCAATTTTATGGCTATGTGGTCCAACAACATCAAGTTCATGAGAAGCAACTCAGGTTTCATGGTAACTTGATGGCCCAAGGTTAAGTGTTCATTTTCTATGAATGCCTAAGGTGCTTATTTGAAAGGATTTATGTATTTTAGAAAAGCTGTGTTTTGATCCTAATCCCATTTTGTAAAGACAGCTGTTTCTTCTAATCCCTATTCAATGCTGTATGTTGGAAACACTAATTAGGTTATATCCATGGAGATGTGACATAGTCAAGTGTGCGTATTAAACTTGATTAGGTGGAGATGTGTCTCCACCCGTTTCAGGTGACTCTTGATTACTTTGCTGGTATCCTTTAAAAGAGGAAGCATTTTTGGAAAAGTCTTGAAATCCTGAGAGAGCAGAGAATAATGCTAGAACAACAAGAGAGAAAGCCAAGAGATTTTGAGAGAGAAACTTTCATGGAACACATAGAAACTTTCTTCATGCAGCACTTAAATTGAGGATTTGCATCCAGTGTATTTAAGAACAACCAGCCAAAATTCAACTCCACCAAATTCTGATAAGGTACCCAAATCACTGTCATCTAGAGCTTTGCCTCAGGTAAGTATTTGAATAGTGGTATATAATGGTGATATTTTGCATATTGTTTTTACCAACTACTCAATAGACTATCAGTGTTATCTTGATTATTTACAATAGTAAATAGAGTCATTAGTGCCTTTGAATGTAATCAGATTAGAGACCTTATACCAAAAACCCTAGAACCAATTCAGAAATCTCACTGTATAGATTCATTTCTTAAGAACTACCCTGGTGTCAAATCTGCATTAATCAGAGTTCTGTAGGGAAACAGAACTGACAGGAGATACATGTAAATACTAAGAGATATTTAAAAGAATTGTCTCATATAACTGTGGGGATAAGCAAGTCTAATTCCATACAGCAGGCCACAAGCTCAGATCCCTGATGAAGTTTTTTGGTGAATTCCTTAGGAAAAGCTGGCAGGTTAAATTCTAGATGGAAATTCTTTCTTCTGACTGCTGAAATTGTCTCTTCCACTTTTAAGGCATCCAACTGATAAGATGAGACTTATCTCATTATTGAAAGGAATCTCTTTATGATTTTAGACATAATCGATCATAAATGCAATCACATTGCTGATGATTTAAGTCCACAAAATATCCTCACACTAACCATCAGGCCAGGATTTGCTTGACCAAAATAACTGAACACGATAAACTGGCCAAGCTGACACATGAACATATCCATACCATTGCATAAAATAACTTTTTGTACAATAAGATAACTTGTAATCTTCAAAAGTGTCATGCTCATGAAAATCAATAAAAGTTTAAGAAGCTCTTCTATTCTGAAGGAAGCTAAAAATGCATGTCAATTAAGTGTAATTTCATGAATTTGAACAAGATATTTTTGTTATCAAGATGATACTGTGACAATTATCAAGCTTCATTGCAGAGTGTATTATATAATTGTAAAGCATAAATGCTGATTTTTCATCTTTGATGATCATATTGTTCTATAGGTTAATATTCTTTATAATTTTTTTTGCATGGGCAGGTACTGGAAATAGGTTAATATCCTTTAATATAGGAATTTCATCCACTATTTGTGGATTAATGGGCATCAGGTGTGCAACTTACTTTCAAATGCTTCAGGGAAAAATTAATTATATTTACTGGGATTCTAAATTTCTGTAAATCTTTATTTAGAAAAGAAAACCACAAACCATTCCTTAAATAACTTTCCAGACTTTGAAGCTATGTGTTTCAGGTTGCTGAAGAGCTACTCTGAAAACCAGTGAAAGCTAGAAGTCAGTCAAGGCTGAGGAGACTATACCCATCAAATTATCAATAACAAGCCTTGAAGGGCCATGTACAAAGAACAGGGGAAACTAAAAGTAGACTGAGGTTTATGTGAAATTTCAGTGAGATTAAGTGGAACTGCATATTGTGGAATAGGCAACCATGTTGACCATGCTAAATCTCCATTTCCTTCACAGATTGTTTTAGTTTGCTAAAGCTGCCAGAATGCAATATACCAAAATAGATTAGCTTTTATGAATGGGGATTTGATTTATTTAGTTGCAAATTTACAGTTCTTCAGAAGAAAAGCAGCTAGCTTTCATCTAGGTTCCTCTGTCATGTAGAAAGGCACATGGTGATATCTGCTGACTTTCTCCCCTAGATTCTGGTTTTAAATGGCTTTCCCAGCATGTTTCCATTCTGTGTATCCAAATGTCAGGGTACATGTTGGCTCTGAGCTCATTCTCTCTCTTCTGACTTCTCTTCTGAGACTGAAGCTGATTAAATTAAACACCACTCATTGAAGAAAGCACTCCCCTTAGCTGACTATAGATATAATCATCCACAGATAAAATTCACAGGCTGATGATTTCAGTCCTCAGCCACAGAACTACCATCACCTGGCCAAGTTAACACTTGAATCTAACTATTACAGAGTCCACCCTTTGTCAACTTGGCAGCTATGCACATCACCTTAAACCATACTTAATCTCTAAATAGAAAACAATAACAGACATATTTTTTCACCTAAGAATGCTCATCTGTCCTGTATACAATGCACTAAATCTTTCCATATAAAAAATACATTCATTTTATCATAATATCACAAAAGCCTTAAATTATTTCAGTAATAATACAAATACAATACCAACTCAAAAATAGTACAAGATTTCATCAAAGTCAGTCACAGATTTGGTCTATCCTAAAGCAAACTCCTTCCCTGGCTGTGCACCTGTGAACTTAAAGCAAGCTATCTGCTTCCAACATGTGAAGAAGGAACAGCCATAGAATAAATGATCCCATTGCCATAGTAAGAAATTGGAAGGAGAAAAGGGGCCAATGGACCTAAACAACTCTTAAAACCTGCAGGGCAAACTCCATTGCATTCCAAAGTCTGAGAGTCGTTCATCCTTGGTGCTTTAGAAAGCAGGAGTCCCACCCTTCCCAAGGGCCTTCCCAAAAGTCCTGTCCTCTCCAAACCCTGGAATGAGGATTGCAACATTGAAGAACACTAGAAAGACCAGACTTTTCTTGGCTTCACCCTCTTCAAGCGTTTAGGTGACTCCAGATCCTCCGCATCTCTGGGACACATGCTCAAACACTTCAGAATAGTGGAGTGGCAACCAGCCCCACCCCCCCTCAAATCACCGGAGGATGTGCTCCACTCAACCCAAGGCTTGGGTCACCACAACTATCCCTGAACATAGAGGCAGTAAACCTGCCTTCTGCCTCTGAGGCAACTCATGTTTTCCACTTGAATGGGTTGGTCTGCTCTCCTGGTCTGATATTTCCTGGCTCAAGGTCTTCACTTCTATGGTTCTGCCTTTAAGTAACTTTTCCTTCAAACCATTCCTTTTCTGTCTCTTTGAGTCCAGAGTGGTAGTGGTTCCATTTGTACTAATATTCCAAACAATTTGTTGGCTTGCATGTAACATAGATAGATCAAACCAACTGGACAATAGCACTTTCCCCAAATCCTTTCTGGATAACTGCGTCTCCAATCCTGTCTTGTCCTGTAATATTGACTGGTTCTATGTTTGATTAAGTCCTCATGTAGGACACTATATTCTGGGGTCTCACTTTCTGGAATTCCAAATTTTCCAGATGATTGATTTTTTATTTCTTTTTCTCCAAAAGTTATGATCTCAATTTATCCCTTTCTTGTCACATTTTACTATTATCTGCAAGGAAAAACCAGGCTGCATTTTCCACATTTAGTTCAGAAATCACCTCAACGGGAGTATATTTCCACTTTACTGAACAATGTTTGACATTAGTGTTGAATAAGTTCTTATGATATTTATAGGATGAAAGAAATACTAATTTATAACTAGGGAACTATAAGAAGATAGTGTAGACTTTAAAACATTAATTTTATTTCCATTGTCATGTTTCTGATTTGAGATTTCATTTTGTTTTTTGTTCTTTAAAATATTGTACAGTAAAACATATATTGAATTTTTAGAAGAAATTGCCATTGTTGATAAAAAAATTATTTTGCAAAATTTATTTATTAGCTGTTATATTGTAAAGTATTATGTTGGCCTTTGATACATTTAAGTGAACCTTTTAAAATACATTGATTCATCTATTTGGGTTTTATTTGTTGATTTTGCATACATGGAACATATGGATTTGTGTTACTTGTGAATATCTTGCCAAAACTAGCTTCTACTTGAGATTGTAATTGTAAAATCAACAGTATGTAAGGTGTGGTTATTTATAAGAAACATGGCCATAGTAAAATTTAAAAACAATATACTTCCCTTTGTAAAATTTTGGGGAGTACCGATCTCCAAAACAGAGGACTAATGGCATTCATAAAAAGTAACTAAAAGGAAACTTAGATTTTTAAAATGAGATTTTTTTTTTTTTTTTGCATTGGCAGGCTCTGGAAATTGAACCTGGGTCTCTGGCATGGCAGGTGAGAATTCTGCCACTGTGTAACTGTTGCACTGCCCTCTTTTTTAATTATTTATTTTTTGAGATATGCAATTTTAATATACGGTTTGTATCACTGAGAAATGATGCTACCAAAACTCATTAAGTATAAAATGGTAAAATACATTTTACCATACTACTGCATGTAGCAAAAAGAGAAGGCATAATCCATATTTCCTTCTTTACTTTTAATTTAGCATCTTCAGTTGGGCAAGAAAACATTATGATATATATATATTTTTTTTATTCTATATGGCAGGGTCACATTTCATTCTTCTTCCATGTGAGTATCCTGCTTTTGCAGAGCCATTTGTCAAATTTTCGTCTGGTTGGTTTTTGTTAGTTTTTTGGGGAAGTGCATGGGCCAGGAATCCAAACCGGGTCTTCTCCATGGAAGGCAAGAATTCTATTGCTGAAACCCTCGCACCCCCAAAAAACATTATAATAATTTTTGAATGTGGAAATATACATTTCAGAAATAGTTGTTATAGCAAGTGAAGAACATGTATACATGTAGAAAATTTTAATGCAAAATTTCTGATAAGAAGAATAATACTAAAGCCTGATTGGTAAGGTTTTTTGCTTGTTTTGTTTTGTTTTGTTTTTGTAAATGGCCAGTTATGTACTATTTTAGGCTCCACCAGCCGTACATCTCTATTGCAACTACTCAACTCTGCCATTTTTTTGGGAAATCACTTATTACACAAGGCATAAACTAGTGACTGTGGCTTCATTTCAACAAAAGATAATTTATAAAAACAGTCATTCAACCTGATTTGTCCAGTAGGCTCTTGTAGTCCACTTCTGAAATAGAAAACTGTGTATATCTTAAACAAAATGTATTTTTGCTATTAATAAAGAGGTTATTTGCCTCTCCTGAGTGATAGGTTAAACAATTTCCTACATCCTATATAATATGGAAATACATCGTTAAGACATTAAATAATATTACTTCTAAATAGAATAAATCAAATGTTACCCTTAAGAAACTCTTTTATCCTTCTTTTTAGAACAAATTCTCCTAATTTGTACACAGCCAACACCTACATGAATATAAGCATTTTCTTTTAGAAAATATATACTTTTTATGGCAATGTGTACTGATTATTAGCATATACAGTATAGAGGAAAACTAGAAAATTTAGAGTAGATACAAGTAGCACTTAAAAATTAGGTTAAGCAAAGAAGTTGGCTTGTTTTGCTGTCAGCTTTGATACAAGTTGTTATTCCATGAATATGAAATGCAAAAATAGGTTTCCTGAGAAGGAAAGGACTGGACATCAAGACTTGGAGCTGCTTAAGGTCTTATAAGCAACAAAGTATACTTCTCACTTTATAACTCAGGAAAAAGAGAGAAACTTATCACCTGTTGAAGACCCAGGTGGTATTTTTATTAACATCTTTTTTTAATAACAAAAGAAAAACATTCTTAAAATCTTATGTTTTACATGCCACAGCGATTTTGTTTATCTCATTGTAAACTTGAAATGTACGTGCTGTTTTGTTCTTTTTTTTCCTTTTTCTAATTGACTAAGGAAAGATTCAAACAATTTCTGTGTTATGTTTGGCCTGAACACCGTGTATTTATTGAGAAAAATTTTTCAAAGTAAAACAAAAATGGCAGTCCTTCTTCAAAATATTAAGGGCTGGGGATTATAAGCACCGCTTTTTCTTTTCTTCTTGTTTCTCTGCCCACGCTGATTATTACCTACTCCCCATCCTTAGTTGCAATTTTTCTCTTGTCTTTTCTTTCAAACTTTCAGTCTTGCAGAACTGAGAAATATTTACTTTAGAAAGTTTTGGCAACTTGCTTAAATGGCTCTTTTCAGTGTTTGCTCCCAGGAAAGCCATTTTATTAAATAGAAGAGATTGAAAGTCACTCACTTTCCCAACCCTCCCACTCCAAGCAGAAAAATGGGTTTTCACATAAAATTTTATCCTGTTCATCCTTTTAAAAGCTAAGTTTTCACAGTATACAATAATTTGTGAAATCATTTTTCATGGCAGTTCAATGAATTTAAATATCTTTATATATATGCACTTGCATGTTTTATCTTTTTTATCAAATGTTGAAATTACTTGGGATTCTAGGAACCTCAGGTTTCTACTAACGTTTTACTCTTCACAGAGAAGCGTAGCTGTTGTGAAATTCCACAACAAATATGTCTTACCAAGCTTTTCATGATTGAAATTCATATTTAGAATAATGTGCTTTTCCATAGTCATATTATACTTCAGTTAGAGCTTAAAAATATATTATGGCATTGATTTAGTCCCATCTGAGAATTATCCCCTAAAGTATAGGAAGAATTGACAATATTCACTGAGAGGGACTGTCATCCAAGTTTAACCACTTTACAACAGATACGTGCAACAGATTCACGTTTCCTCATTAATCATTAATAATTGTGCAGATATCAGTTAATATTTAGTTAATATCACTTAACAAAATTAAGAGCACATCCAGGACATTACTGCTTATTTATGCAGTCAAGTTACTTATCTCAACATTGAAGTTCTGAAAATTTTGCCACTGGCATGTAATAAAATCCCATTCTGCAGTTCAAAAAGAAGCCATTATTGGTTTATTTCTTTTTGCCTGTATGTTATTGCAATTTTTCAAAATTAAGAAAACAGACCCTAGGTAGCTACTCTTTATTCTATGTAAACAGGGACCTCATATCAATGGGATCAATTGAAAACATAAGAAGCCTGTTACATAAACTTTTGTTATTATAACATAACATGTGGTAATGAAATATGTATTGCATATTTTTTGTGGTAATGAAATATGTATTGCAAAAGTCTGGTGTCTCCTTGATCCCTTGCGACAATGCTCAGAAGTAACAAATTTTAGTTTTTCTGTGTATTGGTTCAATTGGTAATAACTTTCTACATATATATACATATATATAATTTACACTATAAATATAATATATTATACAAATTAATCCATGTTTTAATTTGTCAGCATTAGACAGTTTCAATTAACTCTCTACTATGAAAAAAAGAGAATTATACATAAACATTATGTTTCCTTCCTAAACACTCTGTAAGACATTTATTTCTTCTGTCAATTATTTTAATATCTACATAAAACATTTATGTTTCTTACTAGTGATAAAGCAGCTTCAAATAGTATATATTGACTTCTTTTTAAGTAATATGAAATTTGTGATCTTAATCTTCTCCCAATCTCTTGTATCCTCCACTCCTTTTCAAGTTCTTTCCATCATATTTTTTTTTATCCTTTTATTTGGCGAGTGATATGACCTTTAACAAAAAAGGATATCACACTCTCCTTGTAATATAAATATATATATAAGTTCATTCCAGAAATTTCAAAGAGCATAAATTTATCATTTTGAACATCATATTTATTATAGAAACAAGTATTGTTGTTGTTATTCCTTTGACAATGGAATGTGCTTTTTAAGGCAAAAAGGAATATATTCTAAGAGTCATGTGTTGTCAATTCCTTTTCTTGAGTTTTTTTATCCCCCTTTATTTTACACTGGGAGAAATTTCCTAGGGTTTTTCTTCCAGTCTTTCAACCGGATTTCTGACAATGACAGTCTTATCTTAACTTCCAGGAATGCTATCTGGTTCTCTGACTATCTTTTGCTCTTATCCTTTATAAGAATAAGTATATTCTTATTTTATAGATGTTACCATTTTAGGAATCCTTCAAAAATTTTAATTACAATTATCTAATTTTTATCTGTTCACTGGATTATCTTAAGTTTCAGGTAAAATCAAGTATGTGCCATTTGTGTTATTGAATTCCATAATGTGCCTGAAATTGTTTTCTCATTCTAAAACATGAAAAACAATGGGTTGGTGGCTTTAAGCACTTGGTTGGAATTAGCCTTACATTATGAAGCTTTATTTCCCCAGTAGGGCTCTCCTCTTAAGGCAAAGCTTGACTTTTAGCTCTGTAATACCTGCCAACTGATTATTTCACTTTGGGATATATGGACTGGGAGCACAGATTCATGCCTCCTCCACTTCTGACCTTGCCTTCCCAAAATAAACATGAAAGCTTTAAAATGCCAACACCTACATTAGAAGTTCAACACTGCCTCAAGTTCTTTACTCAGAATTTTAACTAGCCATTTCCCATTTACTGGACCTGCTGACTTCAAATCTGGAGTGTTTCCCGGGTTCAGTGTGGAAGAAATAACTCCAGCTCTATTGACCTAATACCTTCCATGTTTCCTGCTGTGGCTAATTGTGCTCTGGTGTATCCCTCAATATGAACCAAACTACCTTAGTAATGATCCATTGTTGCTCCATTCTTTACAAAAATCTAAGAATTGCTTTTGATTATTTTGGTATAACTTGTATTTGAAAAGGAAGGAAAATAAGTCCATATCTTCAGTCTACCACATCATACTGTAAAGTACAGATTATTTTAAATCTGTAGGGATCTTCAGTAACAAAGGAATGAACAGAAAAATTTTCAATGTTACAATGAGAATATAATTTATTGCACTGGAAGTAGATATTTTAAATTATCTTTGAAACACAGTAGTATAAAATTTTTCTTAGAAGGAAATTATTTATCCAGTGGGATTCTTGTTGAAAATATGTATATTACTTAACTAGTCAAAATACAAAGCTCATTAAAACTTGGAAGGAGAATGGAATTAAATGCTAAGGCTTTTATTTGGCTTAAGAGATTATAAAAGTTATTTTAAAAATAGATATGAGTCTTCGAAATTCTCAAGAGATTAAACTTTCAAAAAATCACATGTACCTAGTGGATGGCAACATGCATTGATATAAAAAGCATCAAATAACAGACACCTAGAAGTGATAGCAGGCATTGTTATGAAAAGAACAAAGCTGGAAAAGCTAGAGTCTGAAAATCATGAGATAAAATTTTGACTTTGCCCCTTAATAATTGTGTGAAAGTAAACTAGTTATGTAACTTCTTCAGAGTTCTCTGTCCTCCTCTGAAAAATGGAGACCATAATACTTTCCTTGAAGATTTTGAAGAAGATAAGAAATATTGTCATATATCTGATATTTCACACATGGTAGATACTCTGTAATGTTGAAAACACGTATGTAGATCCAAAAGTTATTGAAAATATTAATTAGAATTATCTAAATTTCATCTATTCACTGGATTATCTCTTAATCCTCCAAGATTAGTTATCTGCTTTTGTTTTAATATACTTCTTATATATTATAGTAAGTTCTAAAATATTCTACTATGGTAAAGATATATAGATCTATATGAAAGCATTATTTGTGCATTGGTAAAATACATAGAAAATTATTTTTAAATGAAGAAAAATTCAGTTCTTTCTCATAACATGTGGTAATCTTATGTGAAATACCAAAAATGATATCTCACATGAAATCTTAAATAAGGACATTTATTACATGAGCAGATTTTGAAACTTCCTGTATTTAATCCTTAGCCTCACATAATTAAATACATACTTTTGTCAACATTAAGAGTGAATTATTTTGGAGACGGGCCACAGTGGCTCAGGAGGCAGAGTTCTGGCCTGCCATGCTAGAGACCTGAGTTTGATTCCCAGTGCCTGCCCATGCACAAAAAAAAAAGAAAGAAAGAAAGAAAAAAGAATGGGTTATTTTCTAAGGATGAAAATCATGTTAACCAATCTTATAAGAAATATATATTAAGCTAGAATGCCAATATATTGATTGGTATCAGTAAAATGACCATAAAATGAAAATAATACCAATCATGTGAGTCATTTGTAAGGAGAAATTAAGCAACAGAATGTTATATACAAAGATTACAACTTGTTTGAGTACAACTCCTCCATCGGTCTCCAAATTAGGAATAACTTTGGATACAGGTCCTGAACACACATGCATATGCATGTCCTTAAATTTCTTTCCTCAACTGGGGAACATTTGTATTGACATCAGGAATTTTGTGCATGTACATCTATTTTCTTTATTATTAAGGTGTAATATAATTTTGATAGAAACTTTGTTTTTCAGGTCATAAAAACTGATAACAAATAGAACAAGTAATATTATTGAGCACTTACAATGGTATGTATTTTAAATGGAATATCTAAGGAAAAATTGCATATCTGTATTTGGATTTATTAAGTCTAAGTTACTAGACAATTTATTAATTTACTCAGTAGCTATTTGCTGAACAGCTAAATGTCAGGCACCATACCAGTTATTCCAATTATAGTGTAGACAAGATAAATATTATTCCTCCTTTCATTGTGGTCACAGACCAGCGACTAAATATCAATTCAGAATCATCACTGGTCAGTAATGCGGAAATCCTGATAAAAACAGTCAAGTAAGTATAAAATAAAAAATACTAACAGTTCTCTTGTTAAACTGTCCCTATTATGATACATAGACATTCACAAATACTACTGTGATTAAAGCTATGCTTTTGGTAAAAAGATAGATCCATTTTAAAAGTGTGCATCTGTACTGGATTAAATAGTGCAGCCCAAAATTGATGTCCACACAAACATTTAGAATGTGATCTTATTTGGAAATAAGGTCTTTGTTGATGTAATTAATTAAGATGAAATCATAATATGTTAGGCTGTGTCCAAAACAAATGCTGTCATGTTTTTGTTTCTTTGGCTGCCCAAGCAAATACCATACAATGGGTAGACTTAAATAACAGGAATTTATTAATTCAGGTTTTGAGTCTAAGAAAAGTCCAAACCAACGCATCATCAAGGCAATGTTTTCTTCCCAAAGACTAGCATTCTGTGACTGTTTGCCTGCAATCTTTGGTCTTTGGCTTCTCTGCCACATGGCAAATGCACGCGGCAGCCTCTTTTGGCCTCTCCTTTCTGTTCTGGAGAACAACTTTTGGCTTCCCAAGGCTTTTTCTCCAGCTGTCTGAATTTCATTTTGCTTATAAAGAAACCCAGTAATAGGATTAAATCCTATTTTGTTTGGATGGGGCCACACCTTAACTGAACGAACCTAATGTAAAGGTCATACACACAGTGAGTTCATATTCACAAGAATGAATTAAGGACATGTTTTTCTGGGGTGCACAAGTTCAAACCATCATATCTTATAAGAAGAGGGAAATTTAGATATAAGCACCCAAATAAAAGGGGAAAAAAGTCATGTGAAGAAGGAGGGAGGGATTAGAATATGCTGCCACAAGCCAAGGAATGACTAGGCTACAAGAAGTTAGAAGAAGCAAGGAAGTATCCTTTTCTAGAGTCTTTGCAGGGAGCAGGACCTGACCAAAACCTTGATACCAAAACCAAAAACTGACCATAAGTAACCTGCTTATAAGCATGACAGGTAATATAGTCTGAAGATTGTTCATTGTTTTCTCCATATATGCAATGCATTAATTACATTTGTTACAAATAAGTATGAGATCCCAAATCTATTCACTCAGAAAAAGTTCTTAAGTAAACATAAAAAAATGATTAAAATGACAGAAAATACAAGAACTATTAAAAGGAACTACTATTCGGTGATAATATTACAGCTGATAATGACTTCATCAAACTACACTCCTATATCAACTTATTTTTTACAATTGACAACTACATTTTAAAATGCATGTTAATAAAGATTATCTCAAATATTTCAGTTAAAATTACTACATCTATTACTGGAAAAAGCTTTTGCTAGGTGCCATGTGAAGAAAGTGAGAGGAGAACATGCATATTAATAAAGCTTAGACCATGTAAATATATCCAATAAGATCTGCTCCATTATGTATTGGCTTTGAGGTAGTCACTTCTCTGCTATCACTTCTTTTTCTCATTAACCACTGATAGCAAATCATCCTGCCCATCAGAATCATTCTCTCCTACAAGTGGAATTCTAGATTTTATTCCTCAGAATATATTTCCAATTCCATTTGAGTTGGTTGGCAACACTATTTGAAATCAAATTCAAAGTCCAGACAAAGGGAGAGGATGATCATTCTTTCTTGCTGTTGCTAGTTGGACCTCGACTGTTAGAGGTCTGGCTGGGTACTGCCTCAGTGATGTCACTGCCAAAGGGAACTTTTGAGACTAAGATGCCTGATGGTAGCCCATGTTAAGCCCTAAAGATATTGTTCTTTTAGTTGCCATGCTCAGTGAACTTGGCTTTGCCTCAAGTCAGGAAAAGCATCTCATACCAGTCAGCATGTCGTAAATCATGCCGCAAAAAGCCACAATCTCAGAAATCTCATGCCCTTATTCTGAGCCCAGTTCAAAGTCTAAACTTCTCCATATCTCATGGTGAGTACTCCTTTTGAGGCGCTTTAGCTTTGCCTATACTGATCTACTGCTTCTTTGCTGGGCTTCTTTGAAAACCCTGTGATATATGTCTTGCTTTGCAAGACAATAGCATTTTTAGCATAAATCTCTCTCTCCCAATCCCACTCCACTCCACCCCTTGAACCCCAGAACATTGAGATGTCTCCTGGCCAAACACACACATAAACTAAGGAGGGCCACTCAAGTTTTTCTTTTCCGTGGTTGTTTTGAATGAAATCAGAAGGACCTATTTATTTTAAAGAAATCCTTTCTCCAAAGGATTGTCAATTTAATCCCTACTTTAAAACTTATTCTGCTACTAAAAGGTAAGTAACACTTAAAATGAACTGTTGGGAATGAATAGAAACTTAAGACATCACTCCACACTAATAGTTTCCTACCCAACCATCCACTTTATTCATTCTTGGTCCTTTTGTATACAATTCTATGTGCTCTCCCATTTCATGGCATTTTTCTTTATAAATAGGACACCATATTTTTCTTTCCCCATCAGTTCCTCCCTTATAATATAGCAAGATAATACAGAAGAATCAATAATGTATGTTCTCTACTCATTTTTAAATAGTTGGTACATAAATATACACACAAACACTTTAATAATATAATTGTTGCTAGTTGTGAAAAACATGAAATGATATGGAATTAATTTCTAACCTATTTTCTAAAGAAAGCTTCTGTAAAACTGCTATATTGAATCCTATTTCTCTTCCCCTCTGTATCCCTATTTGTTTGCATAGATTTGTAGCAGGGAAAAATTAATGTGTTATTCATTGTTTCCCTCCTGTCCCCTTTTCTTCATTCTTATTGGATATATTTTCATAGTTTATGTTTCATTATTGTGTGTTCTTCTCTCACTTTCTCCTCACAGCAACTAGCAAAAGCATTTTCTTGTAATAGATTCAGTAAATATTAATTGAATAATTAAATTATTTGTCAGTCTGTTGTTCATTGTCATAAGCTGATAAGCAAAGAAATCTTGTCATATGAGCAAAAGTCCAGGTGGGAGGAAAAAACAGATATATAGAGCAAATATCTGGTGATAATTTTTTTAATGAGATTCATTTCCCTAACTTTCCAGAATACCTAAGAAACCTAAGAAATTATGTTTAATGCTGTTTCCTTAGATTCTAAGTTTCAATAACATGAGCATCTTTCTTTCAATTAAAATTTGTATCTTATGTCCAAACATTTTATTTTCATGGTGCATAGATAGAATAACAAGAATGAGGGTACAAAGAGTGATGTAGGGAAGGGGAGAAAGCAAACACAGAGCCATACATTAGCCAATAGGATACAGCTTTTCATAGAAACCCAATTGGCTACTGTGACATCTGGGAGCATCTCCTAAGATGCTCCATCTCAAAACACTCACTGTTTTGAGGGTAGGAAAGGCAGATTGCACAGTGAATGGCCATGTCTCTCTGTATGGGATATAACCTTCTAGGTCACCACAAACATGTAATTCAGGGTTGTGTTTTCCAGCTCCTTTAAGCAGTCATCACAAGTACATGCTTTTGGTGGTTTCCATCCCTCTTTCTTTCTTTTTACTTTTTTTTTTTTGTTGTTGTTGTTAGCTCATGGTCCAGGAATCAAACCCAAGTCTCCTGCATGGAAGGGGAGCATTCTTGTTGATTTCTTTTTATCAATGAGTTTGCAACAGGGATGGAGGACACTCTTTGAAAGTAATAAGGCAACAGGAATGACACTCTGGATTTTAAGACTGTGGGCACAGTGGAGAACATCAATAAGACTGACCCAACAAGGAATCAAGGCAAGGTCCCAAAGCCTAGGAGGACAGTTACCAATACAGTTAGGGCTGTGTGTAGACTAGCTTGAGCACAGATTGTTTCATGAACTAAAGTGCCCAGGCTTCAAAACAAGGTCAAATTAGGCAAGGAGCTTCTAGAATTGGACTACCTTTATATACTAAGATATGAGCTATCTCAGAATCAAATTTTGGTACCAATGACTCAAAACATTGGTCCCTAAACCAACAGCATTTAATTGAGCAAGATTCAGAACTATGGCATGATTTGGAAGAGGTACAAGAAAACCTGATTTAAACTTTTCTATTAGCCTAACAATATAAGCCTCTGAGTGAGAAATTATTTCCAATTTTTTTAATTTCTTACTCACTATGTATTTTGTTTCGATTCATGAATGCACTCTCAGGAATCATAGCTCAGCAATTTCAGAGAAGCCTGATTAGATAGACTTTCAAAGTATTACAGAATGTTGTTAAAACAAAATAAAACCAATAAGCAAGCAAGTAAAACCTGGGCAAATGGCAGATGAAAAAGGAGAAAAACAATGAAATTAATTTTTTAATGAGATTCATTTCTCTAACTTTCCAGAATACCTAAGAAACCTAAGAAGTTGTGTTTAATGCCATTCCCTTAGATTCTGTTTCCATAGCATGAGCATCTTTCGTTCAATTAAAAAAACGGCATTTGAACTCGAGTCACCTGATAAAGATAATTTCACATCTTGATTCTTCTAACATGCATCGTTGTGAAAATAATTTACAAATGGAGTTGTGTGCTTGGATCTGTGCACAGAATAGAGCCAGAGGCCACATCATTTTATTTTAGGGTCTTTATGGGACTTAATAATGATATATCAGAGTCAAACTACACATCAACCCTAGTCCCCTGCCTCAACTCCACTCTGCACTATGTAAGGTCCCTTGGTGTGGGGCATGACTCAGGGAGTGGGGAGGGGGGCACAGGGAGGACTGAGGTCAAGAATAATGTCTTTCTGTAGAATAAAGGGTTTAAAGTTAGAAATGAAGTTGTGTCATAGAAAAATTGTATCAGATTTTTGCACAACTGAGCTTCTTGACGCACTCTCTTCCTCTCTGTCTCTCATTTTCTTGTGTAGATATACACCAAGTTAGAAATTTGACGAATTCCCCAAAATATAGTCATATCCCACTTTGAAACTTTATTTTATTTAGTAAACAGTTACCAATATCACTAATGACATAAAAACCTAATTTAAGTAACATATTAAGGTATATGGATGTGCTATGCTGAACTTATTCATAGCTCTGTTAGTGGACATCTTGTTAAATAAACCCTGAGAAAAACTCTGACTACTCCCTAAAGAAGCATTTCTAGAAGAACTATTACTTGTAAAATGTTTAAGGGCTCTTGGGGTATTGCTAAACTGCACTCCAGAAAATTCATTCCAATTTACAATCACTCCAGCAGTATATTAGAGGGCTTATTTTACTGCAACCCTTCACGGGAATTATTATAAAAATATTTGGTAGGGAAAACAAGATAGAATGTTGTTATCAGTTCGTATTCATTCCACCTCCTTTGGACTACTAGTGGCAGAGAACATGTCTCAACACATGTGCTGGTTATTTGCATTTCTTCTGTTTGATTGCCTGCACATTCACTGTTATCTTTTTTAAAAATAATAGTTATGTGATTTTTTTTTTTTTACATTCAGATTTTCAAATGCACTTTAAAGCATAAAGGAGGAAAGTGATTTTGTCTAGTAATATCACACTAAGGAGCACAGGCTTTGCAGTTGGTTTGGAAGGCCATGCTTCCTCATTTCTGTTATTTAGTTTGGTGTCTTTGGATCAGTTACCTATCTTCTTTAGGCTTTAGTTTCTTCATATACACAAATGGAAGGAATAAAAAATACACCCTTCCCAGTGTAGCATTTTAAATAGCATAACATATCCAAAGTAATTAGTATGATGGGAGCATATTTTATACATTCATTAAAGGGTAATTAAAAAAAACTAAATAAAAAATGTTAAATGGGCTTGAATGGACAAAACAAAATGCAATCTTACTTTAAAATATCTTGTAAAATATATAATAATCAAGTCAAGGAGCTCATCCCATGTCGTAAGAAATGAGTGCTTTGATGTCATAGACCCATTAGATTATGTGAGGGAATTCCCTACTAATGACATTATGGAATCTTCTCCCTAATGAACCATGAGCACATTATATGACCTTGTTCATTTTTGTTCTTTTTCCACGCTTTTAGCCTTTTAACTGAAAATGAACAGGTTTTTAAAAGAAAAAGGAAATCGAAACTGGCTTTCAAAATATACTTTATAAATACAGATTTGGAAGTTATAGAAGTTAAGTTGCATTTCATGTAAGGAATAAAAACTGCAGCAAATAGTGAAAATAAAAAGGTCCTTTAAACTATTGAACACATAACAGGGCATCCAGAGATATGCGGTCCTGACATTGTTCTGGGGGCTCTGTGTTGTCATCGAGGATGCAAACCTTTCATCCTGCCTCTCAGCCCTCCATGGAGGCTTGTCCTTCATAACTGCAAGAGGTCTATAGTGATTCCAGACTTTAGGTCCTCACTGAACAGTATTCAAGGCAAAGGTGAAAGGAAGAGGATGGAAAAAGTCTTCTCTCTCTTCAACTCTCTCTTGTATCAGAGATAATTTGTGCCCCTAATTCCTCCCATTGTTTTTTACTTTCTATTTCCTTGCCAGAATTGGATCACACCTGTACCTTTAGACAATCTGAGAAGAATTTACTCTTCAGAATTTAAATGTGTTAAGCCAATGAAGCGCTTTACCCTGGGGCCATCTACCCTTGCTTTCTGTACAAAGTTGAGTTCTGTTAAGATGTGAAAAAAAGGGCACTGGTTGTTAGTATACAATTATATATCTTCAATCAAAACAATTGTTAACAGCTTAAATAATAGGGGTAATCATACTTATTTGTTCATTTAATTCCAACACCACCTTTTGATCAAAATCTCATGATCTCTGGCACAGAAATTAAGGAACACATTCATAGTCACCAAGCTAGCAACTGGTTGAGTCTGAATTCCAATTCAGTCTGATTCCTGAGTTCAAATTCTTAAACATGCACAACTTCAAAGAGATTAACTCTGAATTTAGACAGTTCTAAAACAACAGAGGAAAATTGGTTAATCAATGAAGTTCGATATCTTAATGATAATTTACCCTGAAACAACTATTGTACTTAAAAAGAAAATTGTGCACTGAAAAATCAGCTCTGCAAAAATGTAAAGGAAACATAATCAATGTAGTTGAGAGATGATAAAATGAAGTACAAGAAATTAACTTATGAATCATTTGCACCAACCGGGAGAATTGAATGTAAAATTAGCTTTCACAATTTGAAGCATGCTTTAATGCTGACTGGATAAAATTTTACTATAAGAAATATATATTTTCCATTATGCACGATGACAAGAGGTATGCAGATTTCAAAATTATTAAACATACAAAAAGACACTACTACTGGTTAATTTCTGAGATTTTCCTTGATCAGATACAATGTAGGCTGTCTTTTGTTGGCAACATCAGATCAGATTAAGAAGAAAAACAGAAGCCACAGGTGCTGCTTTTTTTTGTTTTTTAATTAGGCCATAACATATTTTTTCTAAGAGTAGTAGCTGATCCAGCTCATAGAACAGACTTTGCTTGGGTTTTCTTTCTAATACACTATGCAAATACTAGCTTTGAAACTTTGAGTCATGAAAGCAATGTGCTGTAAAGAACATGATCTCTGAAGCCACGTTAAACTAAACTCTAGACTTAGAATTAGAATTAGCTCCATTTCTTGACCCAGAACATTTTCTACTGATTATTTAATGTATCTGAGCCACTGTTTCCACAGCTATAACGTGAAATGGATGTGTGTAAGGGGTGAGTGGGTAGGGAGAAGAATATCATTTATAAGGAAATTGGAAGCACTTAATGACACATGGTAGAAACGTAAGAAAATATATGCTTCCTGCTCAAACTTTTTTCTAGCCAGCTAGGTCATGTTTTCAAGCCTCCCGTCCTATCCACTGACTGATCATTCTCTGAATTGACAAAATATCCTCTGGCTAATATTATTATTAGCTCCTTTCCTTCTCCTTCCTACATTTTCTTTCCTTCCAACATTTCCTTTCCTTCCTAACTCACTATCACTCCAACTTATTTATTTTATTTGAACCATTCACTATATCCTGAAAACTTTTTAAAAAATAAACACATAGATTGGGTCACCATGACAATTATTTCTTAAAGGAAACCTTTTAGGCTGTCAGGACATTTTAGAAATTTACCGCCCACATCACAGGCCAGCTCTGCCAACTTGATGAGGTTACTTTTTAGCCCCATCCTGGCTCTTCCCCAGTTTTCTTTCTCTATTTGCTCTTGCTGTTTTTGTCCTTTGGTACTGAGACCCTTGGAATAATACCAATGCCCTGAAAGCGTTTACATTCTCTATTGCTAATCTAAAGATCACCTTGAGAAGTTGGTTATCTGAGAAGTCATTTTTTTTAATTGTCCATTTAATAATTGCAAGCCAACTCCATTACTAAATTGTAAATGTAAATTCTGAAAATTAGTTATAACAGATATATTCTACATACAATGACTTCAGTAATTTTATTCGATGAAGATGTATGTAATTATAAAGACATATATACATGAGAGAGAAAGCGTTTTTTAATAAATATAATATAGCTCTTACAGCTAAAGTGTAGTTGATGACAACAATTTTTCGGATGTATTTTCCTTAGTTTTATGCAAGGGAATAATTTTTAAAGCTGGCATTTTGTCTTTAGCAAGTGTTTAAAACTTTCAAATAATAAATTGTTCAAGGAAAATAAACATAGAGAAAAGAATGCAAATCATAATTATATAACATAATTTTCAAAAACTGAACACACCCGTGTTCAAACACGTCAAGAAACAAAACGTGACTTGTGCATCAGTCAAGGTTCAGAATACTAAGTGTTTTGTTAGAGGAATGTGATCTTCCATAATTAGCAGCAGTTAAGCAATTTCTGAAAGTTTTTGGTTTTTACGTTAATGCTAGAGCAAGTAGTCAGGAAGAAAAGATGAATTTAAAGTGAGCGAGACCTGAGATAGGCTCTAACCAACAAGCCTGAGCAGGAACCCACAAAGATTGAAAGGTGTGTCAGTTTTCTTTCCCTCCAACCTCCATGCTGTGGCATCCCACAGGAAAAGCTGACACTCTTCCTCATAGACCCAAATGTCAGACTGGTAAAAGGAAGGAGGGGGGGACATGGAGCTGCTGCAGGCCCAGTTGTTACCCCACAGAAAGGAGAAGATAAATAAAAACTTACATGAGCAGCAGAAGCACCTGCCTGAATTTCTGAGCATAAAAAGAAAAATAGCTGCAGCTTCACTTCTGCCTCGAAATGTAAATCAAAATATCTCTTTTTGGTCCATCCTAAGCAGAAACACAAAAGAAAGGGAATTCTGATAAACATAATTTAAGCCAGCTAAACTGACACTTCACAATACCATCAGAACAAACCTCCAAACCTGCCGCTTGGGCCCCTTTATAATTCTCTACCCCACCCAGAAGTAACCATTATCTTAATTTCTATAGTAAATTTCTATTAGCTAATGCCGTAACCTAACATTGCCTGCTCTTGGATTGTATGTAAATAGCATTATACAGCATATACTCTTTTGTATCTAGCTTCTTTTATTCAATATTATATTTTTATTAGATTCATATATATTCATTACTTGTAGTTATAGCTAGCTCTTTCTCATTGCTAAATAGAATTTCATTGTGTAAATATGTCACAATTGGATCATTCCTTCTACTGCTGATGTGTATTTGGTTAAATACCAGTTTGGGCCTATTTTGAATAGTGCCTATTTTGCTTTGCCAGGGCTGCTATAACACGTAGCACAAATACCACAGACTGATTGGCATAAACAAGAGGAACTTATTGTCTCACAGTCTTGGAGGCTAGAAATCCAAAATCAATGTATAGGCAAGCCACGCTTTCTCCAAAGTTTTTAGAATTTTGGTGCTTGTCTGTCAAAGTTAATTAACTGTCTCCTTCTGTCTCCTACTCACTCATCCTGCTATGTCCATATTTTGCTTATAAGTACTCCAATCATTTTGAATTAAGACCCACCAAGATTCAGTGTGGCCTCTTCTTTATAAGATCTTCAAATTTCCCATTTACAAATAAATTCTCATCCACAGGACCAGGGGTAAGGATTTGAACATGCTTTTGAAAGGGAATGACTCAATGCTTCTATTAATATGTCCTTTAGTGAATAATATATATGTATTACTGTTGGGTCTATAGATAGGAGAAAAAATGCTGAATATATGTATACACACATTCAGCAGATATTGCCAAATTGTTTCCAACAATTGTAAAAATTTATCTCCCCACCAGTAGCATCTTAGGAATTTAATTGTTCCATATCATTAATATTATCAATGCTTTCATTTTTACTCATTTTTGTGTGTGCATTGCTGGTACATCATTGTAGTTTCAATTTTATTTCCTTGGGACTACACTGAATACATTTTCATTTTTCACTGACCATTCTGATATTCTTTTTCCTTAAATGCCTATTCAAGTATTTTGACTTATATTGGAGAAAGGTGTGATATTGGTCTATTTTTCTCATATAGATTTGTAGGAATGATTTATATATGCATATATATATATATTTGGGATGGGTCAATTGTTAAATATATATGTGAAATGTTACACCTATCTTCAAAAATTTGGTTATATACTGGTTTGCAGCTGTTATAGACCACAGAAGACTCCATGTTCTTTTTTTTTGACAGCAAAATAATTTTATTTCTAATACATGGTGCACATATACATCTAGTATGTGTTTATCTTGCACATCTATTCACAAATGACTTCCAAATTACAACATTTGCTTTGATATATAAGCATGTAATAGAGTTATCTTAGTTGAGCTATGAACAATGTTTTTAGACTGACAGCATTCCAAATATATGGGATTGGTAACAGCAGAATTTGCTTTAATAAGATTAGTTCTCTAAATTTAAAGCTTTGTAAAGCTACTACTTTTGCAACTAATACTTCCGATGAAAAGGATGCAGCAGTATCAGTTTGTTTTCCAGAGACATTTCATTAGTTTTTCTGGTGATGAACCCATTTATACACACCTGTTGGGAGTGTGCAGGCAGATTCACAATGGGGTGGTAAAGTATCCACAATGGCTTTGGCAGCATTGGGCTCACACTTGAACGGGCTGTCAGACACTGTTGTATTCATGCAACTGATTCCTTTTCCATCAGTTTTCTTACTCACTAATGCTCTCCAATGGTCATGAGTGTGTTTAATATCATCAACTGCAAAGTCCTTATCTTTCAATTCTGCCTTGAAAGCAAATTCATTCTCTGGCTTTCCATCAGGAACCTTGTACCTTCTAAACCAGTCCACAGTGGCTTCTAGATAGCCAAGTTTCAGCCATTTGACATCATTAATATCATTATAATTGGCTGCATCAGGATTATCCACATTAATGGCAATGACTTTCCAGTCAGTTTCCCCTTTGTCAATCATAGCCAAAATGCCCAAAACTTTCACCCCAATTATTTCACCTCTTGCATATACCTTGCTTCCAATTTCACATACATCGATTGGGTCATTGTCACCACAACAGCCTGTGTGTTTGTCATTGTGTCCTGGGTCTTCCCAAATCTGAGGTATAGCACCATAATTCCAGGTAAATCCTTTATAAGGGAACAAATTGGCAACATAATGGAGTTTCACATCCTGTTTAATTGGGTTTAAAGGGTCCTTTGTAGGAATCTCCATTTTTGCATTAGACCATTGTGGTACTTCAACTACCATGTGGAACACATCCTTATCTGCATAAACTGGAATATTATGGAGTGGAAATATATACTGTCCTTTTTAATCCACTCCTGTGGGTGCGGACCTTTTGTGGGTAAGACCTTTTGATTAGGTTGTTTCAATTGAGATGTTACCCACCCAATTCAAGGTGGTTCTTATTCCTTTACTAGAGGCCTTTCTGAGAGGAGAAAAGGCTGAAAAACAAAACAAAACAAAACAAAACAAGAACGCTTTAGAGGAAAAAAAAAAAAAAAACAGTGAGAACAGAGAGAGAAAAGACCAAGAGATGCTAAGAAAGGACCCAGAGCAGAGGCCACTGGAAGGAGATGTTGAAAGCAATAAAACTCAGGAGTGAAGAACTAGCAGATTTCAGCTTTGCAACTTGCTCTCTGACCAGGGAACCCCAGATGTTGGTGGCCTTTCTTCAGGGAAGGTATCACCCTGCTGATGCCTTAATTGGGACATTTTCATGGCCTTAGAACTGTAAATTTATAAACTAATAAATCCCTATTGTAAAAGCCAACCCATTTCTGGTATATTTCATTCCAGCAGCTTTAGCAAATTGAAACAAGGGGATGCCTGTTTGCTCTCTTAAAAAATGTGCCTGACGATTTATGTAAAATAAAAAATTTACATGGAATCTGAGATCAAATAGGCTATATGAAAGTAATTCATTATGTTCAAATTATGCATATGAAAGAAAATATATTATACTAGATCGATGTATCTAAATTTGCATGTATAAGAAATTAATATCTTGTGTAATTATAATATCTTCTATAAGTAATCATTTAGAATATTTGTCCTAAAATTCATCCAATATATCGTTAAACAGTTTCTTTAATATACAGAATAAAAGGAGAGCTTTAAGTTATCAAATATGACATTTAGACAAAAGGAATAACATTTTAGATGAAAACTAATATGTAATTTTATAAAATAAAAATACCATTTTGAGTAAAGCATAATTTATAAAAGAATAAATATCCAGTAAATATAAATACAATAGCATTAATATATAATAAAACACATATGCAATCGACCTTTTACAGAATAGCCAAATACCCTTGAAGTTATTGATAGGAGAAACTATAGTAATATATCAATGTTCTTTCATTTATCCAAGTTTTCTTGCTCATGAATTTTTCAAAATTTTTCTCTTTCTTTGTATATCCCCTCCTCACTCTTTCTCCTAGTTAGGTTAATGTATCTCAGGATTTCTCATGACCTAAAGGAAAATACATTAATTAAACAAGGATCCTCAGGCAGTTAGTTTAAAACTGCATTGGCTTTAACACAGCACATGAAAACTAACCCAAGGCAGCTTCCTCTAGTTCATTGTAGATGAATACCTAGCGGCTTACCGTGAGAACCAGAAGCCACCAATGCACTTTCCCATGCCACCAAGAAAATAAAGCTGAGAGCTCAATAAAAGTCATCTTTTTCCCTTCTAGTTATTTTTGTATTTAAAGATTGCCTCATTATCTAATTTCAATCACTTTGCATTTTAATTTTGTATTTGAGGAGAGGAATGTGAATGTAGACTCTTCCTTATGGCTACTTTCCTATAAATTGAGTGTTTTAAATGTTCTGTAAGTATGAGCCTAATGCATTTCCTGAAGGACTTAATTTGTCTTCATTGTAGTTTATTGGTTTAGGCTAAAAGGATTGCTTTCCAAAATAGTCTTTCTAAAATATCCTCCTGAAACAAAACAGTAATACTAAATGCCCTATCTCCATTGAGAGAAGTGAGGGAAACGATGCCAAGATCATCATCTAGAGAAAAGAGATCGTATATATATATATATTCGCCTATCATTGTTTTCATTTTAAAGAAAGCCCAAAGACACTTGGATAATTACATTTGTCATAAAGAGCTCAATTTGATAAGTTGAAAAATCTACCAAAGTCATGTATAGCCTGGCAGGGTCACTGCTGATGGAACTAAAACATATATTACTGCCATATATTAGGACACTATTTATGTTTGTGACTTTGATACAATTTTGGTAAATTGTTTGCACCTCTTGGTATTTTTTGCTTCCATGAAACTCAGCTGGCTTATTCTACCCCTAAATACATTTAGAGTGTCACAAGGCTTCAATCCCCAAAGGATATGTGACCCCTTATCATTCACCTGCCCATTCCCCTTGAACCTATTCAAGTACTCTTGCCACTTTTCTTGGCATCATCCAATCCATATGCACATTTGTCACAGTCAAAAGAGCAAAGTAATCTTTAATATGCTGGGCAGGTTGCCCCAATCTGTTTCCCATCAGATCTGGGTAACTGTATTGGAAAACCTTAATTCATAGCTATTCCTCCGTCTGTTTCACAACATCTATCTTGTGAGAGTCAAAGCTTATAGATAAATACTATTAATCATGAACCCAATGGTAGTTCCTACTGGTTACCAGACAGTTCAGTCATAAAAAGGTGTTGTTTCACAGCTTTTCTCTAGATTGTATAGGTATAGCATTAGGCAGGGCCCATAAATCAGTAAAAATCCAATTTCACTTCTCCAACAAAATAGATCAGGTAACCCCTCTAAGCATCAGCCATTCATTGGTGTTTTATCTAAGAGAAATATTTGTGATATTATTACTTTTTATCTAGATACTCTTCTGTTCAAGGGTTACCACTTCATTCACAGGCAGCATGATATACACTGTGCACTTTTCTCAGTTTCTATCATATCCTCATTATTTCATTTTCTAATGATTTCGATCCATATTCTTCTTCTCAGAGTGGTATATTCTTGTTAAAAGTCCTACCACCTACCCATTGAACAGGCAAAAACATGGCCCATGCCAAGATTTTTTCCTTCACTTAATTAGCAGAGTGATGTCACAGGATGTGGCAGGTAAAAAAAAAAAATTGTAAGGATATCCCTGCCTCTCCATAATTTTGAAGTTTCACTTTCAAAATTAGCCTTCAATTAAAAACATAAGTGGTGGCTGTGTTCCATCTCCAAGTTCCATTTATAATACACAGTCAAATTCAGCAGTATAATTATAATTTCTCTCTTCTAGTGCAGGCAATTAAATAAAGCTCTTGTTCTTCAAAAACCAGAAAGGGTGAAAAGAAAAAAATCACCATATAAGAAAGATATGAATATGTACCATTTTCCTCTCCTTTTAAATTTTATTAGCAACCTGTAGGATTACAGAAAATTGATGCATATAACACAGAATTCCCATATACCCCCTCCCTATATTTAACACTTTGCATTATTGTGGTACATCTGTTACACTTGATGAAAGCACATTTACGTAATTATATTATTAAACATACCCCATGGTTTACTTTAGGGTTCACCGTTTGTATTATACAGTCATAAATGATTTGGTTTATTTTTTGACATGGGGAGGCACCAGGAATCAAACCCAGGTCTCTGGCACAGTAAGTGAGAACTTTGCCACTGTGCCACCATTGCCTGACCCTTAGTATTTTTAAAATATTTTTATTTCAGTAAAGTGTTTGTCCTAAAATTCCACCTTTTAACAATATTCAAATATACATTTCAGTGCTGTTAGTTACATTCACAATGTTGTGTTAGCATCACCGTCATCCATTATCAAAACTTTTCCATCATCCCAAATAGAAATTCTGCACAACTTAAGCATTAATTTCCCATTCTCTACCCCTTCCCAGACCCTGACAACCTAAATTCTAGTTTCCGACTCTATGAATTTGCTTATTCTAATCATTTCACACCCATGAGATCACACAATATTCATCCTTTTATATCTGTCTGCTGCATTCAACCCGATGTCTTTAAGGTTGCATATTTCAAAATGGCATTTCTTTTTATAGCTGAATAATATTCCCTTGTGTGTATATGCCACATTTGGTTTATCTATTTGTTGGTTGCTGGACACCTGGGTTGCTTCCATCCTTTAGAAATTGTGAATAATGCTATTATGAACATTAGTGTGCAAATATCTCTATGAATCCTGCTTTCAATTATTTTGAGTATATACCTAGAAATGGATTGCCTGTTCATATGGAAATTCCACATTTAACTTTCTGAGCAACTATCAAATTGTCTTCCATAGTGGCTACACCATTTTACTTTCCCACGAACAATGAAAGAGCATGCTTATTTCGCCACATCCTCTCTCATGCTTGCAATTTTCCCTTAAAAAAATAAATAGCCATTTATTAACGGGTCTGAAATGATATTTCATGATTTTGATTTGTATTTCCCTAATGGCTAAATGTGATGGGCATATTTTCATAGGCTCTTTGGCTTTTTGTGTATTTTCTTTGCAGAAATTTTATTTTTGCCTAATTTTAACTTGCATTGTTGGTCTTTTTGTTGTTCAGTTGTAGTATGTCTCTAAATATTCTTGATATTAAACCTCTGTTGGTTATGTGGCTTCCAAAAGTTTCTTCCATTGTAAACGCTGTCATTTTACTTTCATGTTATTATCCTTTGATGCACAAAAGTTTTTACATTTGATAACTTCTCATTTACCTGTTTTACTTTTGTTGCTTGTCTTTGGACATAAATTCTATGAAATATTTCCTCCAAGGTCCTGAAGATGCTTCTCTATGTATCCTTCAAGGAGTATTGTATTTCTGGTTCTTATATGTGCTGGTTTGAAATGATGCATGTGACCTAGAAAAGCCATGTTTTAATCCTAAACCCATTTTGTAAAGGCAGCTGTTTCTTCTAATTCTTATCCGGTATTGTATGTCTGAAACTGCAATTAGACCATCTACCTGGAGATGTGATTTAATAAAGAGTGGTTGTTAAACTGAATTAGGTGGAGGCGTGTCTCCACCCATTTGAGTAGGTCTTGGTTAATTTCTGAAGACCTATAAAAGAGGAAACATTTTAGAGAATGAGAGATTCAGAGACAGCAGAGCACAGCGACATAGCCACTAGAAACAGAGTCCACCAGCCAGCAACCTTTGGAGATGAAGAAGGAAAATGTCTCCCGGGGAGCTTCATGAAACAGGAAGCCAGGAGAAGAAGCTAGCAGATGATGCCATGTTTTTCTGTGCCCTTCCAGATGAGAAAAGAACCCTGACTGTGTTCACCATGTCCCTTTCAAGATGATAAAAACTCTGACTGTGTTCATCATGTACCTTCTCACTTGAGAGAGAAACCCTGAACTTCATCAGCCTTCTTGAACCAAGGTATCTTTTCCTGGATGCCTTTGATTGGACATTTCTATAGGCTTGTTGTAATTGGGACATTTTCTCAGCCTTAATAGTGTAAACTAGCAACTTATTAAATTTCCCTTTTTAAAAGCCATTCAATTTCTGGTATACTGCATTCCAGCAGCTAGCAAACTAGAACATTATATTTAGATATTTGATTCACTGTTTGATGATTTTCATAGAGGGCATGTGGACATCCATTATTCCCAGTACCATTTGTTGAAGAGATTATTTTTTTCTGCATTGAGCAGACTTGGCACCCTTGTTGAAAATCAGTTGGCCATAAATGAGAGGACCAGCTTCTGAATTCTCAATTCAGTTCCATTGATCTATATGTGTGTCCTCCTGCTAATACCATGATGCTTTGATGACTGTGGCTTTGTAATACATTTTAAAATCTAGAAGCATGAGTCCTCCAACTTTCTTCTTGTTTTTCAAAAGGTTTTGGCCATTTGAGGCCCCCTTCCTTATATAAAAGCTTCATTAGCATTGTCATTTTTTCAAAGAAAGCTTTTGAAGTCTTTACTGGGATTGCATTGGATCTGCAAATTGCACTGGGTGGAATTGATATCCTACTAATATTTAGTCTTCCAATCCATGATCTTCCACCCATGTAGGTCTTTCATTTCTTTTAGCAATGTTCTGTAGTTTTCTCTGTATGATTCCTTAACATTCTTAGATAAATATATTACTGGATATTTTATTCTTTTATACGCTACTATAAATGAAATTTTTCTTAGATTTGCCTTCATATTATTCATTACTAGTATATAGAACTAGTATCCAAAACTGCTATTTGGATGTTGATCTTAGACCCAGTCAATTTGCTGAAAACATTTATTGCCCTATGAGCCTTGTTGTGGACTTTTCAGAATTTCCTGTATATAGGATCATGTCACCTGCAAGTATGGAAAGTTTTTCTTTTTTCATTCCAGTGTGGATAACTTTTATTTCTTTTTCTTACTTAATTGTTATAGATAGAATTTCTGACACAATGTTGAATAACAGTGCTGATAGTGCACATTCTTGTCTTGTTCCTGATCTTAGTGGGAAAGCTTTCAGTCCTTCACCATTAGATGGTGGCAGCTGTGGGTCTTTCATTTTTGTCCTTTATTTATTATTTATTTTTTAAGGAAGTTTCTTTCTATTATTAGTTTTCTAAGTTTTTTATCAAGAAGGTCTTCTGGGTATTTTTAATGATTTTCTGCTTCAATAGAGATGATCATGTGTTTTTAGCTTTCCTTAGTTCTCTTAATGTGGTGTATTACATTTCCTGATTTTCTTATGTACCTTGAATATCTGGGATAAATCATACCTGATCATGGTGTATAAGTCTTGAAATGTGCTAGTGGCTTTGGTTTGCTAATATTTCATTGAAGATTTTTGCATCTACATTCACCAGAGATATTGGTGATCTTTACTCCACATTCATAAGAGATCTTGGCCTATATTAATCTTGCCTGTATGATATCTTTATCTGTCTTTGGTATTAGGATGATGTTTGGTATTAAAGAAAGAGTTAAAGAGTCTTCTTTCCTCTCAAATTTTGGAATAGTTTGAGCAGAATTGGTGTTAATTCTTCTTGGCTTCCTTGGCAAAATTGCTCTCTGAATCTTCTTTTGGTCCTGGGCTTGCCTTCATTGGGAGGTTTTTGACTACTGATTCAATCTTTTTTCCTAGTTATTGGTTTGTTGATATCTTCTATTTCTTCTTGAGTCAGCATAGATAGTTTGTGAATTCCTCGATTTCTTCTAGGTTATTGAATATGTTGACATAGAGGTGTTGAAAGTATTCTCTTTTAATTCTTTTTATTTTAGTGGCATTGATAGTAATGTTCCCTTTTTTTATTTTTTGATTTTAGGTATCTGTATCCTCTCTTTTTAACTTGCTCAGTTAAAAGATTTGTTAACTTTAGTGCTCACCCCAAAGAACCAATTTTTGTTTTGTTGTTTTTCTCTATTGACTTCTTAAATTCTCTATTTCATTTATCTCTACTCAAACTTTGCTATTTCCTTCTTTCTGCTCAATTTTTTGTTATTTTGCCCTTCTTTTTCTAGATCCTCCATGTTTGAGTCTAGACTTCCAATTTTAGAGATTTCTTCTTTTTTAATGTAAATTTTTAAAGCTATAAATATCGATCTCAATACTGCATATGTTGCATCCCCCAAATCTGCATGTTTTATTTTCGTTTTTATTTGCCTCATTATATTTCCTAATTTCCCTTGTGATTTCTTCTTTGACACATAGGTTGTTTAAGAGTGTCTTGTTTAGTTCCACATATATATGAATTTTCCAGTTCTATGTCTGATATCGACTTCTAACTTCATTTCATATGGTCAGAGAGGATATATTGTATATCATTATCTTCAATTTTTTGAGATTTTTTTTGCCTAATACGTGAGTTATCCTGGGAAATTATCATTATTAGAAAAGAGCAGGGTCTGCCCTTTCTTTTCAAAACCTTTTCTTGGCTTGGACTTATGCTTTCTAGTGGCTTGAATAATTTGCTTGTTTTCAAGAATTTGAATGCCCCCTCTGTACCCTAGGACACAAATTTTATCCCATTTCTGTGTGTTCCACTGCAGTATTTAAAGTAGATAAACCTTTCGCCTAAGCCACTTGCCTCAAATTTTTCTTATGTCACTTTTGCTGTTCCAAGCTGCTTTTGCCTGGAGGGCAAATTTTGGGTGGTGTGGGGGTTGGGAAGTGGAGGTAAGTTGGAGTAGAGTTTTCTAGTTTAGTCATTCCCAGCTGGAAGCAGGCTAGTGACCCACAAGTGGATTTTCTCAATTTGGCACTTGCTCCGTAAATGCATTAATTTAATTGCTTTGTATAGTTTTGAGAAAAGTGCTGTCTTTGAGACTGCTCTGCTGCTTTTTCCTGGTGTTGGTTGGAACAGCCTGGTCCACAGTTAGCTGAGATAGCTGATTAAAAACAGTAATCAGCAATTGAACTGTTCATCCCTAGATCTAAGTGATCTAAGTTGTTATTTCTCATCCTGGCACTATAAGCTGCACCAAGACCCAGGGTTGAGAGCCTCATTGCTTCCTGTTATGCTGGGGGATAGACAATAGCACCCACAGCATGGAGAGTGGTATTCACAAGTATTTGCCACAATTTATCAGCTTCTACTTTCTACTCCTCCTTGGATGCTGCACAGTATTCTATTAGATCCTGGAGTTTCAAAAAATAGTTGATTCAGATGGTTTCTGCCATTTTGGTAATTTTTCTGGTGGGGAGCTTCCTGTTCTGCTACCTTCCCCAAATTAATCTCAGTATGTGCAGTTTTATCATCACCTATCTCATGATTCCTACCTCCAAATACTTTAATTAGCTTGTTCCAAAACCTTGTTCCAAAATGTCAAGGAACCCTGATCTACCCATCTGTCTTTATCTCTCTCTCTCTCTCTCTCTCTCTTTCTCTCTCTCTCTCTCTCTCTCTCTCTCTCTCTCTCTCTCTCTCTCTCTATCTATCTATCTATCTATCTATCTATCTATCTATCTATCTCCCTATCTATAATTCAATCTCCTTAGAGACTGTTGGCTGTTTAGCACTAACTATGAAAAATAAATATGCATTTTGTAGCGTTTGAAGATCTTAAATTAAAAAAATACAAACACAAAGAGTGGTGAGGCAGTAATCACAAATACATTGTAATGATGTTCTTAAAATATTCATGAAATATTCATCTTTTGAACACAGAGTTCAATAAATCAGAGGTGCATACTGAAATCCCTAAAGGAATCATCGTAAAAATAACTCAAACAGGCTTAACTAAAAAATCATTATTAGACATAAAATGGAATACTAACAATATTTAGTTCAACATAAAAAGGAAGGAGAAAAGTAATGAAAAATAAAAACAGCAAATGGGACACATAGAAATAAAATGCCAGGAAGTGAGCTTAAATCCAAAATGTTAATAGTTATGTTAAATGTAAATAGACTAAAATCCCCAGTTAAAAGGCTGATATTTTCACACCTGAAGAGAAAGCAAAACCTTACATGTTATCCACATGAAAAATGCAACTTATAATTCAAAACATAAATAAGTTGAAATCAAAATGTGGGAAATTAATTCCATGCAAAAATATATATGTAAGAATGCTGGTATTCTATACTGATATTAGACCAAATCGACTTTAAGACTATATATAGGAAAATTTAAAAGGGTAAAAGATATTTCATAATGTAAAAAGTCCAATTGATCAACAGTATATAAAACTACTATATGTGTAGTGCACGGGTGGTTCAGTGGTAAAATGCTCACCTTCGATGCAGGAGATCTGGGTTCAATTCCTGGAACATGCACCACAAAAAAAATAATAATTAATTACTATGTGTATGTATGCACCAAATAATAAAACTCCCAAATTCTTGAAGCAAAATTGACAGAATTTTATATTTCTTCTCAATAATGGTTTGCACAAGTGGACAAAATCAGTAAAGATATAGATTTGAACAACATTATCAATTTCTCTTAATTAACTTATATTAAATACTATGTCCAAGAAAAAAATATACAAATCCTTTTAAGTGGGAGAAAATTTAGGGATTATGGAGTGATTACAAGAATTTGCAAATTTCCTTCATAAAGATATGCCTTTCAAATCTGTTGGAAGAATGAAGTAAATTCTTAAAACAATGTTAAGGAATTGTATTGAAAGACCTCAATGTTAGTGAAGTATGACATAAAGTGAACTGTTAAATTAGAAAAACTGACAGGAGATAGTTTTTTAAACATTTAGAAAATATCTAGAAGATTTGATGTGAATGTGTAATAATATTTTAACAATGGTTGATTTAAATGGATTATAAACAATGCAGGGTGGGTGCTCCATGAATCTGTAACAAGTTATCAGTATTGCTTTTATGCTCAATGATGTCCACAAACTGAGATAACAGAAAGGATACTGTGGAATTGACTCAAAGTTTCAGAATGATAGGGCAAGCATATTAAAAAAATCAAGGAAAATAATAACAATGGGTTTACATATCATAAATAAATGAAAATCCATTATTAATAAAAAAGACTTTCATTTTTAAAGCAAAATTTGGACTCTAGGTTCATATCATCCTTTTTTTATTGTCTCAGGCCTTTTGATATGAAAATCAATCTATTTTTCTTTAGAATATGACAGTATTCTAAATATTGCTAATATGACTGTAACATTTCGGGGGAGTGATAAAAGCTCATATAGGTGCTTGTAAGCATTTGTAGACTAAATGTATGTTTTTAACAGTATTTGTTTCATTAGGGCCAACTGTCATTTAAAAATTATGAAAAAGATAGCATTTCCCACACTTAACCAGTTCTGAAAAAATGCATAAATATCAGAAAAAACACAAACAAATAAACTCTTTATATAAATATATATATATTTAAGGATTGATCATACAGTGGCAAACCTCTTAATTTTATTAGTTGCATTAGAACCTTTTATAAGAAATGAGGAAATTTGAGCTCATTTTTTAATTAAAAGGAATATTTGAAGAAACAGTAAAGACAGAGCAAGTTTCCTTATGGTTTTTTATTTTACATATTATTGTCAATAATAAAATGATATTCTATTATATAGTGTGCTTATGATAAATCTCTAATATGATTATTATCCATAATCCTCCAGATTATCATTTATATAAATTTGGTCCATAAACTTTTTATTTTATTTTATTTCATTTTATTTTATTTATTTATCTGCATGGGTAGGCACCGGGAATTGAACCCGAGTCTCTGACATGGTAGGAGTGAACTCTACCTGCTGAGCAACCATGGCCCGCCCTGGCTCATAAACTTTTAAGATTAGTATTAAAGCATATTCCTTCATAATAAATATTGATATATATATACAGCATGTTTATTTTATGTCTATTTTGTGACACCCTTTAAGGTATGTGTCTTTATCCAGTTATGGAAACAGAAAATACAGGATGAGAGACATGCAGGAAACTCTAGAAATCATATGAACTATTTCTTTTATTTTCCTTTCATGTAGGATGATACTGAGGTTCTAGACAATATAAGTAACTTGTCTGAAGACAACAAACTAACAAAGCAAGGAATCATATGCAAATGTTAAAAAATAACTAACATCCATTGTATTGGGTAAGGAACTGTGCAAATTGCTACGCAGTGCCTGGCTGATTTTCAATCCAGTAACTTCGTCATAAAATTCAATGACATTGCCAGAACTGAATTATTACAGATGTTACATATCACAATTCATTAATAATTTCTTTCCATTGTGAATTTAGAATATAATTGAGCATTGATAGCCATTATCACAACTAAGCACATGGTATATGCATTTCTGCTGGTTGAAATCAGCATCTAAGCTGCACTGATGATAAAAGGGGGAAAAATAAACAAAGTGAAGAGTTGGCATCCATGTGCTGCTGAAAATATTACATTACAAAGCTGCCTGGGTATCTGAAAGTTACAGACCTAAAATTCTGTCTTTGAGTGAAGGCAGCATCTGGCTGATTAATAGTGGACGAAGGGAATGATGAGTGAAATCAAAGAATGATGTAGAGTGAATCCAGGGAACAAATATATTCTTTTGTAGAAGGCTTAATTTTCTTCCACTTTTTAAAAAAAGGTAAAAAAATACTTCAGATTGCTATGTACCCTTCTCTTTCCTGTCCGCTAAATTGCCTTCTTTTACTTTTTTCTCATTTATTTCTTGTGAAATTCAGCTGTACCTCATAGTCCTTTGAACAGTGCTCAAGCAGGTACATTTGGTTATTCAGAAAAAGTAAATTATAGAGAAAGTTTTGAAAAAAATGTAAAAAGCTTTTACATCCTTTCCTTTCCTCCTTTCACCTACGAAAGAAAAATAATATTTGGGTAAATATTACTCATTTTATTCAAAGTACATTCTTTGAAGAAATTGTGTATAATTATTTTATTATTGTAATTATTTTGCATGTAATCATTTATAATCCTTTGTGAGATTAATTACATGCAAAAAATATAGAATTAGCATAAGATTCTATTTTATGAATTTTATTCATACCTCTGCCATTATCTTAGATCAAAATTAAAATGCAAAAGAACGGAAAAATCTTTGGGCTCACTGAGTGGCATTTTATTATTTAACAATCTCTAGTGAATCATCTATAAGAGAATAATGTTCTATATACAAAAGTTTACTAGCAAATTTGTTTTATCTGTGTCATTATCTTTGGGCTTGGAAGGTTATGATCAAAATGTTCAATTAATAGAAGGACTCAAAATCTGAAGGTGCTAACCAGATTAATTTGTTCTCTCTTTTCAAGGAACAGTTTCATTAGTCTCCCTATTTTAGTTTATATCATTTATTGTCAGCTCTGTACTCCAAAAATCTGCCACAACGTGGAAAAATGCTTTAAGTAAACCCAAGCTTCAGTAAAAGCAAAAGAACTAGCATCAAGATCACATTAAAAAAAAAAAATCCTTGAAAATCCATTACAAAAATTTTCTAAAATTATGCTGTTATTTTTTATTTCAAATGTTTATGACTGCTCCAAGAATAACTGTAGATAAACAATGTAATAGTCTGTAACTACAAAAAGGAAAACAGCACTGTTCTAGTTTCGAAATGGATGATAAATAAAAGAGAAGTGATCATGTTCTGGAAAACCCCTCATAATGAATATTGAAGAAATATTTCAGACAGTTCTTGGCCGTGTTGAATACGTGTGTGTGTGTGTGTGTAAAATCTCTCAACTTAAACCTGCCACCAAAACCATACCAGAAAAAGGCAATGAGTTCTGATCTACTAGCTTACCTAACAATCCCCCATTTTTCATATTTTCTGTTTCTTTAAGAAATAAGATATTTTATGTGATAGGGAGTTGAGAGTCATCCTAGATTTTGGAAAGATGGTGAAGTGGATGTTTGTGGTAGGGACAGTTCTAGTGCAGACTGCCATGTTTCCTTGAGATACACACATTCATTCTGTGCTCAGAATCAAATCTATTGGCCTGGTGAGATAAGAACACCATCCCTTAGTAGATAAGGAGCCTGCTGGTCCATTCCCTCCCCAATTTCCCAAGCATGTATGAATATTCATTGTAGACTGATTAAATTGGGCATTTATCATGGCATCTGGTTCACACCCAGGTATATCAATATAAATCCCTGGCAGGGAGGGGTTTGGATAATTTCAATTATCACACACCTACACAAGAGAGGGCTGTTGGAATTAGAATATCTCCCTGCACGAGCTACAGATTAAGACTTGCTGGTTTTGGGAAAATGATGCCCACCAGTGAAATTTACTCTCTTCTATATGGTAGTAGAATGTTGTCACAGCCCATGTTATGTGAGTCATTGAGTCATTCTTCTGTTGGCAACCCCAACACCAGCAAACCATGAAGTGGATTGGGTTCTCTTTTTGACAACTATCCTGGCAGAAATTGCTGATTTTGCCACCTTCTTCATAGTGAGACTCCATCTGGAAGGTTTTAATAGGTTTCCTTCTTCTGACTGAAAATATATTAATCAAATATCTTCCATGGCAACTCTAAAATTAATTATTTTTAGCTTTCTATATGCACACAATGATTTTATGTTTTCCTGTACAAATACATGCTTTTAATTTTTCCAATTTTATAAGTGAATTAACAAGGAAGCAATATTGTTAACTGCCAGGCCCTGCTTTTCCTGGTGCATAAAAAATAGGTGACTTCTTTGAATAATAGTCAGAGATGAAAGGTTTTCCAACTGGTACTATATAAAAATGGCAAGTTTTTATAGGACTGTGAGCATATTGTTTCCCATTTTTTTCATATATCCATCAATTTTTATCATAATTAAAAAATACACAAAAACATTTCTGTAAATGAGATAACTTTCTAGATGGGACTCATACTACCAATATTTTAACTCATTGATTTTCTTTAATCCTTTCAGGGACATTTATTATTTCCCTTTTATCATTCTATTCCATAGAATACAGAAGGACAGGGCAATTTGATCACTGAAAAATGTACAGTACTTACCATGGATCATATTGCATGTATTCAGTAAATATTTGATGAATGAAAGAAGTATAATTTTGTTATTTCAATTACTTTACTAATTTACTAAAGTAATTTTTGAGAAAGAAACATATTTCATATTATAAGAATGATCTTTTCCTTATTTGTGTGATGCAAACACTCCCTCCTTGGGTTTAGTTTGTTTTCATCTATACTTGCATGTAGAGCACAATGAAGCACTGATTATTTCCCTACTTTATTAAAATTATTATCTGAGATGGAATGGTGTTCCATGAGAGCCCTTATAATGTTTATAAACATCCAAAAGGCTATTAAAGTTAAAAAGAGAAGAAACAAATTTAGGATTTTTTTTTTACAAATGGATGTTGCACATGTACTGAATTTTAAAACTGACTCAACATGTTTAAACTTTTTTATTGCTAAAATGTTCATAAACCTGTTAGTTACTAAATAATGAATTTGAATTTGAAGCCCACTTGCAGAATTTTCTAACAGAATGTGGAAATTTCTTCTCTATAATTTTTCAGCAAAGTGTTTATTCAACAACAGGACACTCAACTTGAACACCAGTAATGTGAATATACCTTGAAGTTCCAAGAAGGCAATATTTTCAATATGGCACTGTGACAATAAAATGCATTTAAGTTTGACATTACAGAGTTGAATTTCATTTATTTTATATCCTAGTTCAAATTGAAGTAGATTGATAGATAATCTACTTCAATTTGAACTAGGATATAAAATAAATGAATATCTATAATTAAAGATATCTATAATTAAAGAGAACAGAATACTTCCTCAATTTTATACATGCAATAAATATATACATGTGATTGTGTGTGTGTGTGTGTGTGTGCATACACTTTAATTCCCTCAGGAATGGAGATAAAATACTCAAATAGTGTATTTCTTAAGACATATAAACAACTAAAATATGGACTAACAAGTTAGCATTAAGAATAAATAAATTCAGAAATGATGAATATGCAACTATGTGATGTTATTAAGAATTACTGATTGTACATGTAGAATGGAATGATTTCTAATTGTTTTGTTAATTCTTTTTTTAATTAATAAAAAAAAGAATAAATAAATTTAAATACCAATTCCAGGTTCTCATTTTTCATAATTCAGGTTGCATATGTCTAAAGAAATAAAAGCAACTACAATACTGACCAAAAATTGTTGGCATTAAGAATTTAAAAACTCTCAATGCCCAATATCAGGAAAAAGAAAATAGTAATTGAAAATAAATACAAAATGAAATACAGAAAGAACATAAACTTTGGAGTCAAACAGATCAGAGTTGGGGTTCTGAATCTGATAGGAGCAAAGTGAGCTAACTACAAATTCTTATTGCTAAATATTCTAATTGAGTGACAGTAGTTGTGTAACACTTACAATTCTAATTTTAAATATTCTGTATGCAAATATATTGCATTCACAGATATATATAAAATTAAATCTATTGAGTATTCAGAAGATATTGGGTTATGATTATGGGCTTCTTTTATTTTTTATTTTGGAATAAAAATGGGTAATGAGACATTGGTGAACATATTTTGACCTAGAAATACCTCTTGCAACTTGTAATTTGAATAATTCACTATAATTAACAGTTTTAAGTTTCATTGGCTCGTTCTGTTCCTGATTAATGGGAAAGGGTTCAATATTGCCAAATGAGATAACTCAATTATAAAATTTGAATTAAAAGGTGCTTCATTTAATTTTAATATGCTTTCAAGTTAAGTCTGAGTTATGATTTTCACTTCTATAATTTGTTCAAGTAGGTTTTGTTAGAACACCCATCTAATTATAGTAATCAATCACAAAACTTCAATAGAAAAGTTGTTCAGTTATGTTCTGAAATGACAATTATATCAAATTAACGATTTATATATGCATTATGTATGCATCCTTTAATAATAGAAATTGGAAAGTTTTAATTTATATGTATTCTTTTTTAAGTTCGTAGAGTTCTAGTACTTTGGATTGACATTTATATCTAGCTCTACCACATAGAATGGTTAAGAATTTAGAAATAATGCATTTATTTTTATATTTTTATGAACATTTTATCCTTAGAATAGATCAGTAAAGTCAATTTTAAGAACTGTATTTCTTCCTCTATTTATTGCCACTAACTTTGAGGCAAGCTATTTTTCTTTAATATTTAGCATAGAAATTGTGACTAGTTGTGCTTTTAGTTTGTTACTTTTCTTAATCTCAATGTAATACATGGAATTCCAGTAAGGAAACATAAATGAAGCTAAACACAGATAAAAATAAATATGACTAGCGTAAGCACAACAAATTTAGTATGCATGAATTAAAAAGTGGTGACAAAGAAGGAAATATAGGGAAAAAAAGGCAAAAGAAACCCTGAATGGTAATCACGAAAAACTGTTGCAAACTTATATGACATTGAAATGGAATCTATTGCTGAGGTGAAAAGATATCAATTATTCACTACTGTTCCCAAATATGTTACTATGCCCAAGAGTATTTTCTCATATATATATATATATATATATATATACATTTTTGCTTGTTTGTTTGTTTTTCTCTTGTGACAATTGGTTGGGGGAAAAAGAAACTGCAGGATATAGGTAGAGCTAGTGAATTCATTGTCATTCTCTACGAAGAAAGCAAATCTATAAACTGAGAAAAATATGAAGCCAGAGGAAAAGAATGCAAATATTTCTCCATTATCTAAAAACAAACTTTATGGAAAGGATTTATGAAAGTACCATAAATAACAGGAGCAAAGTGCCACAAGAATGAATGACACAAATTTAGCTGAGTTACCCCTATTCAGGCTACAAAATTGGAACTAGAACTTTCTAGCTACAAGATTCAGTTCCTGGTGGACTGTTAGACCAAGACCCGCAGTTCTTCACTGACTGTTGTCCACAAGCCATCCTCAATTCTTTGCCATTTGGTCTTTCCAAAATATCAGCTTGCTTCGTCACTAAGTGTCCAAACAGAGAGAGTGAGAAAGTGACAGCATGGTAGAAAGAGTGCAACCATTGCATTTAATGCTATTAGAGACATCAGACAAAATATTAGAAACAAATTTTTTAAGGGTTTGGGGAACCTTCAAGATATCACATAATTTCTGGAACAAGATACCAAAGAGAAAGATGTCTGGAGTATTAAGGTTAATACTGAGAATCCCTTTCACTCTCAAGACATTTCCTTATTCAAAGGGAAAACTAAGTAGAGATTTTGGCAACTGAAAGGGTTGGGAAATTATATTAGAATTCAGGTACCACCTAGGAGGAAGGAACCAAAGGGGAAAGAGACCAGCCATTATGAGAACTGAAATATGGTGTAATATATTCTCAACATCTCAATCACGTTCCTAATCAAACTTCCTACTGGAAGCAATAGTAAAACATCTTGTAGGAAGGTAACATTATCAAGTGTCATACTTTATATTTACAGTTTTTACATACAATATCCAGCACTTAGGCAAAATAATAAGGAACAAAAGAAAAGCTTTGACCAGAATCCAAATAAATTAACAGAATGTAAATAGAATAGAGTATAAATAGAACCTTAAGAAATTGAGATACTCAAGCCATTTGACAAGGAGTTTTAAATAACTGATGAAAAGAATTAATTATAAAAATGAAAAGAATAAGTAGAATTTTGAAGAACTATAAAATAGGAAGAAGGGATTTAAATGGTATTGTGAGACATAAAAATATTTAACTAAAATCAAGGTTTCACCATATACAGTTCAATAAAACAAAACACAAGATGAAAAGAAAATTAGTAAACTGAAAGATATGTCAGAAGATCATATACATATTAAAATGGAGCAAAATAAATGATGGGTAAATTACAAAAGAATGCAGGAGACATTATCTTTATATGGACAGCAATAATACTTAGAACTTTCTCTTAAATAGAACAAAATAGAAACCAGAGCATATCAGATGATATTTTAGTGATGAAAGATAATTGCTGACTTAAAATTTCATACAGAATTTTAATATACAAATTTCTTCCAAAATGAAGCAGAAATAAAGACATTTAAAGAGGATAAAAATGGATAGGAAGAGGTATAAATAAAGGTAGGAAAGAGTGAAATAAAAATTATTAGTTTGAGTTTCTTGAGTAATTGAAGATAGTCCAATTATTAAGCCAACTTCCATCATAGTTTGCAAATATTTAGTCCTATACATCACTAGTGGCATGTAGTAATATAAAGGGCACAGACTTTTAAATGCAATTTTATTGATATGTAGTCACATACCATATAATCATTTGAAGTGCACAATCAGTGGTTCATAGAATCATATAGTTGTTCATCCATCAACACCATCAATTTTTGAAAATATTCATTACTCTAAAAAATAAAAGTTAGAATAAAAATAAAAAGAACATGCAAAATATCCCATAACCTTTATTCCCTCCTACTATTTAATTTTATATTTTGTCTTTATTTTCTTACTCATCTATCCATACATTGGAAAAAATGAGTGCCAGGCACAAGTTTTTCACGATCACACAGTCACACCAGAAAAGTATATACCTACACAATCAGCTTCAACAAACAAGGTTACTGGATTACAGTTCAACAGTTTCAAATATTTCCTTCTAGCTATTCTAGTACACTAAAAAGAAAATGTTATTTTGTTTCATTTCTCTTCCCCTTTTCTGGTCAATAAGGCTTTCTCAATTCCATTATGCCAAGGCCAGGCTCATCCCCCGGAGTCATGTCCCATCTTGCCAGGGAGATTTACACCCCTGGGAGTCATGTCCCATATAAGGGAAAGGGCAGTGAGTTTACCTACAGAGTTTGCTTATAGAGAAAAGCCACATCTCAGCAACAAAAGAAGTTTTCTGTGGGTGATTCTAAGCCCTAATTAAAAGTAGACTTAGCTTCTCCATTGCAGGAATGTTTCATAAGGGCAAGCCCCAAGATCAAGGGCTTGGCTTATTAAATTGGTAGTCCTCAATGCTTGTGAGAATATCAGAAATCCCCAGATGGGGAAGTTTAATATTTCTACATTTTCCCCATTCCCACTAGGGGACTTTGCTAATACTTTTTTTATTTTTGCCAAAATTACTCTGGTATGTACTGGGACCTCCAATAACCTATAAAAACCAAGCAGAATTCACTTCCTATTCAAGATTTCATGCATTTATGGTGTTCAAATGCAGTGACCATACAGGTTAAATTAGATGGTGTGCTACAGAAAATATTAATTTTTCACCAAATAAACATCTCTTCCCTTGGTCTCAAACAGATGATGGATGAACATAGCCTTTTTTTTTTAGGTTAGGCATATGCATGCTCCAGGATCGAACCTAGGTCTCCTGCATTACAGACAAGAATGCTACCACTGACTTATCCTTGTACCACCTGAATATAGCCTTTTAGTAGGGAAGAATCTGAGTTTGAATCCTGATTCATAGTGAGATCTGGGTAATATTTTTTTAAGTCCATCTGAAATTCAGCTTTCTCATATGAAAAGTGGAGATAATAATACCAATCTAAATGAACACCAGTGTCACAGTTTTTTTTTTTTTAACTCAACATGAAATAAAGTAATACAAATGGAAAACCAAAGTATAGAAGTATGGTTCTAGAATAATCTGCTAATTATTTCAAAGCCAATTCTCCATGTGCCAATTCTTCTATTTTCTACCTGTTTGATCCTGGGAAATTTACCTAACAGTTTTTAGCCTCAGTTTCCACATGTGTAAAATATTGATAAGTGCATATGTAGTGCATATAACATAGAAGACTTGTGGGATTTGTGTGATATAATTAATGCATTAGAATGCTGCAGATATTTCCTGGTATGCTCTCAACAATGCTTAGATTTCATTTATCCCTAACATTCTTCTCAATGCTAGAAAAACTATAAATTGTGATACTGTATCATTCCAGAATGAACAAGAATTTAATAGAGGCATGATTCTTTTTTTTACTTTCTAAAGTATTAGTCCTCCCTATGAGGGTTTTTTTTTTTTTTTTTTTTTTTGACCCTTAGAGGTGAGTACTGGTTTGAAAGTGTTGTGTACCACCAGAAAAACCATGTCCTTTAATCCTGATTCAATATTGTAGGATGGAAAACTTTGATTAGATTTTTTTTCCATGGAAATTGACCCACTCAATTATGGATTTGAGCTTTTGATTAGATTACTCTATGAAAATGTAACACACCCAATTGTGAGTGTGGCCTTTTGATTAGATGGAGAAGTGACTCCACCCATGCAAGATGAGTCTTGGTTAGTTTACTGGAGTCACTTAAAAGAGGGCATTTTGGAGGAAGTTCAGAAGCTTGGAGAACAGATGCTTCAGAACTGACTCAGATGTGGATATATGGAGATGCTTGGAGGGCTGACAGAGAGAACAGATGCCTAAACACAGAAGATCGCAGATGCATGACTTAGCAGACATCACCGTAAGCCTTCCCATGCAATACTAAGCAAGTCAGAACCCAGAGTTGTGTCCTGGAGGAGCCAAGTGAAGGTGTACAGACAGTTTGAGAGAAAACCACTGTCATCAGAAGTTAGAAGCAATGGAACTAGGAACCAGGATCAGCAGATGCCAGCCACGTACCTTCCCATGTGATAGATATCTGCCTTTCTTGAGTCAAGATATCTTTCCTTGGGTTTCTTAGTTTGGAAATTTTTATGACCTTAGAACTGTGAACTTTTAATTTAATACATTCCCTTTTTAACCATTCCATCTCTGGTATGTTGCATTCCAGCAGCATTACCAAGCCAAAACAGAATGTAAATAGGTTGGAAGTTATGGGTAAGGCAGACGAATCAATGAGAAAAGGGTGAGGTTGAAATTCAAGGAAAGGTAAAGATAGTCTATGTGGTTCTAATAGTAAAAAATAAGGCCGAGAGAAGTGTCGCCCATTGATATTAGTTGCCCAATCACTCTTCCAAGATAATCACTACCCACTTCTGTTTCCTACAGATCTAACCCAGTAGCAACTTGGAAGGAGAACACCTTCCTCCAGATGACCAGGCCATCATGGTGACAGGAGCTTGTCTGAGAGCTGTATTTGCCATCTGATTCCTCACTCTCTCTCTGTCTTCTTTCCCGAGTTCAGATTGACACATGAGGAACTGAACTTCCCTAGCCTCACATTTGCTCTGGCACTAGGAAGTTCCTGAGACAAAGATAATGGTACAGCCATTGGCTGTGTTTTCTTCTTCTGAAACAACTCTCAATATCATGAATCTGGCCAACAGCTCAGTTATCTTCCCTGTTTGTTCACCATTGAACTTATGATGTGTAATCTGTCAGCCACCTTGGTGGGTATTACTGAGTTCACGTCATAATTCAGTCTTAGAAAAAACATTAGACTCTCTAGCCAAAGTAGTGTCTGATGATCACATTACCATAATATTCCTCCTAGCCTAATGTGCTGGTTTGAAGCTGTTATTTGCCCCATAAAAGGTCATGCTCTCTTAATCCATCCCTGTCAGGGCAGATCTATTGTTGGATGGGAACTTTTGATTTGTTTGTTTCCATAGTGATGTGACCATTTCTGTTATATTGCATTCCAGCAGCTTTATCGAATCAAAGCAGATTTCAGTCCCAGAGAATTTGGGTGCTGTGATGTGCAAATACCAAATATCAAATACCAAATATGAAATCATCTTGCTGTGGTTGTTATGAGAGAATAAAAGACAGAAACACTGGGAAAGAAAATGCCTGGGAGAAACAGGCAAAGATGCTGAGAGAGAGAGAAAATGTCACTGAAACAGAAACCATGGGAAAAGTACCAGCAGTTGTCATATGCCTGCCCATGTAACAGAGGAACCCTGGATGCCTGCTGCCTTTCATCAGAGAAAGTATCTTTCTCTTGGACAAATGCTGTAACTTAGATGTTATCATAGAACTGTAAATTGTCACCTAATAAAACCCCATTGAAAAAGCCAACCCATTTCTGGTATATCACATTCTGGCAGCTTTAGCAATCTGAAACCCTAAAAGAGGCATATATAATATTGCTAATATATTAATGCAATGTTGTAATAAATTATGCCTTGTATTATGCCACATGTGCTGCCATACATGGGTTAATACCTCAGGGGAGGTAGAGCAAGATATACCTAAAGCCCAATGGTAAGCCCATTGGTTACAAATTATACAAACAGATTCTATTTGGGACCTCTTCAGCTGTCTCCTAAGGAGTATGAAACCAACCAGTATTTTAGACAGGCCTGGCCGGCTTGGAGAAATGGTATGTATGCATAAATGTAACCTTTTCAATATGCTGCAGTTGCTGGTGTTCCAAAACCTTTACTATCAACATTACTTAAAGCAATAGATAAGCATGCCTAACCCATCTCCACCTTCATGCCTGAGATAGAGGTGGGCATAGGTTGTGGAAGATAATACAGAGAAGGAGGCTGGACTTCTTTGAAAGGCTGAAGGGTAAAGTGTTAGGGAAACCAAGTCAAGAGTACACACTGGGAAGCCTTTCACTACATCAATCTCCTTTTCTATTGTGTGCCATTCCATAAGTAGGGGGAAATGTTAAGTTCAATGAAAAGGCCTGACCAGACCAACAACACAGAAACTGGGAACAAGCAGCCCCAAATGCTTATTAAAACAGGGATTCTCAGTGGCAGGATCCCCTGCTCCCACAGTAGGTAAAAAAAAAAAAGAACACTCAAATAAGATAAACTGGTCTCTCTTTTATGGCAACAAGAGGAGTGTGTGGAGTTGTCATCTATTGACCACAATCAAGAGGAGTTTTTGCCACCCAAGGAGATTGGCCATGCTGGGACATCTTGCCCTATTCATCTGGACCCTTTGTGGTAATTAAGTGACACATTAAGACCCTTAATTTTCCCTATTAAGACCCTTTATTCTGTGCAAATCATAAAGAGATCATTTGCTGAAAGTTTCTGTTGAGCCTGAACCTGTGTTCCCATGAGGCATCATTGTAGCAACTCATTTTACAATAACTATTTTTTGTTTTGAAATCCAAGACACAAATCATTAATGTAGGTAATTGTTAATCTGGAAATTATACCTATTTTATTAAACTAAACTTGATAAAATATTAGAAACTTCTGGTTAGTTGTGTCATTTGTCTCCGAAGGAAAAGAAATCTGTATTTTTATAAATATTGTAACAATTGCTATGATTCTCCTATAACTCACCTTAACATTTCTTTCTTTCTTTTCTTTTTTTTTTTTGAACAGTTTGGTAATTTACTACTCTCTGAAGATCTAAATTGATTCTGATCATTTTGATAGTAAATTCTTGGTGAAAATAATTTCAAAGAAATTATTCTTCAATATTAGAGAAATGTTAATGCATTTTTATTGACATATATACACACATCATAAAAACTATGTGAAGTATATTATCACTGGCTCACAATATCATTACATAACTGTGCATACATCCCATGATCAAATTTAGAACATTTTCTCTACTCCAGAGAAGTAGTAAAAAGAAAACCCAAATCCTCCCATATACCTTTTGCACATATACCCCCCACCCCCATTATTTTCTTATAGAATTAAGCTGGTACATTTACTACTGCTGATAAAAGAGTAACAAAATATTAGTGGTAGCTATAGTCCATGGTTTGCAATAGGCATATTTTTTTCCCATATACCTCTCTATTACTACCTCCTTGTGATAGTGTCATACCTTTGGTCTAGATCATGAGAGAACTTTTTTATATTTGTACGGTTAATCACAGGCGTTCTCCACAAGGCTCACTGTATTATACATTCCCATGTTTTAACCTCCAACTTTCCTTCTGGTAGCACACATGACTTTAAACTTCCCGTTTTCACAATAATGTGCTACCTTAACCTCTGTTCATTTCCAAACATTTAAGTTCAACTTAGTTAAGCATTCTGTACATATTAAGCAACTGCTTTCAATTCTTGACTCTTAGTTTGTATCCTAGTAACTTATTTTCTTCATTTTATGTCTGAGTTTACGTATCACAATTAGTTCATATCAGTGAATCATACAAGATTTGTCCTTCTGTGTTTGATTTATTTAACTTAACATAATGTCCTCAAGGTTCACCCATGTTGTCACACACTTCAGGACTTCATTCCTTGTTACTGTTAAATAATATTTCACCATATGTATATACTACATTTTGTGTATCCACTCATCTTTTGATGAACGTTTGGATTGTTTCCATCTTTTGACAATTGTGAATAATGTTACTTTGAATATCAGTGTGCAAATGTCTATACCTGTCCCTGCTTTCAGATCTTCTGGGTATGTCACTAGTAGGGGGTATTATTGGGTCATAAGGCAACTATATTTATCTTTCAAAGGAAATGCCAAACCATTCTCACAACTGCTGTACTATTTTACATCCCTACCAGCAATGAATGAAAAGTGCTCCAATTTATATATGTCCTCTCCAAACTCATAGTTTCTTGTTTGTTTAATAGAGGACATTCTAGTAGGTGTGAGATAGTATTCCATTGTGGATTTCATTTGTATTTCCCTAAAAGCTGGTGAAGCTGGGCATCTTTTCATGTGCTGTTCAGCCAGCTGAATTTACTCTTAGGAAAAATGTCTATTCATGTATTTTTGCTCATTTTTAAAATTGTTTGTCTGCCTTTTCATTGTTGGGATGTAGTATTTCTTTGTATATTCTGGATATCAAACTCTCATCAGATATGTGGCTTCCAAATATTTTCTCCCACTGAGTTGATTGCAGTTTCACCCTTTCAACAAAGTCCTTTGAAGCACTGAAGTTTTCAATTTTGAGGAGTTCTCATTTATCTATTTTTAATTTCATTGCCTGTGCTTTGGGTGTAAAGTCTACGAAAATACTAGCTATCACTAGATCTTGAAGATATTCCCCTATAATTTTGGGTGGGTGTTGTATGTTACAGGTTCTTATACTTTGCTCTTTTATCCATTTTTAGTTATTTTTTTTTTTTATCAGAGTATGAGATAGGGTCTTTTCTTAATCTTTTGGCTATGGATATCCAGTTTTCCCAAGACCATATATTGAAGACTATTCTGCCCCAGTTGAATGGATTTCAGAGTTTTATCAAAAATAAATTGAGGGTTCATGGGTGTTCAGTGGTAGAATGCTCAACTTTGATGGGAGAGACTGGGTTCAATTCCCAAGCCATGCACCACCACCCCCAAAATTCAATTGACCATTGATCTGAGGATCTGTTTCTGGATTCTCAATTTGATTCCATTGATCAATGTGCCTATTTTTATGCCAGTACCATGATGGTTGGACCACTTTGGCTTTATAATATGCTTTAAAATCAAGAAGCATGATATCTCCCACTTCATTCTTCTTTTTAAAGATGTTTTTGGCTATTTGGGTCCCTTAACACTTCCAAGCATAATTGAGAATCAGCTTGTCCATCTCAGCAAAGTCATCGTTTGGAATTTTGATTGAAATTGCAATGAATCTCTGCATCAATTTGGGTAGAATTGATGAAATTTAGCCATCACTTCCATAAACTCAGAATGTTTTCCAATTTATTCAGGCCTTTGATTTATTTTAGCAATATTTTGTGGTTTTCCACGTACAAGTCCTTTACATCTATGGTTAGATTTATTCCTAGATATTTGGTGCATTTAGGTGCTACTGTAAATGCAACTTTTCTTGATACCTCATTACTAGTGTATAGAAACATCATTGATTTTTGCCTATTGATTTTGTATCATGCCACCTTGCTAAACTTGCCTATTAGCGGTAGTAGCTTTGCTCTCATTTTTTTTTTCTGAATTTCCTAAATATAGGATCAAATCATCTGTAAATAGTGACTGTTTACTTCTTCCTTTCCCATATTATGACAGTAGTATTCAACTTTCTACAAATTGTAGAAACTGCTACAAATTGACAGTTGGTATTCTTGTCTTGTTCCTGATCTTGGAAAGTTTTCAATCTCTCACCATTGAATAAGACATTAACTGTGGGTTTTTCGTATATGCCCTTTATCATGTTGAGAATGTTTCCTTAGATTCCTACATTTTGAAGTCTTTTATCATGAAGTGATGCTGAATTTTGTCAAATGCCTTTTCTGCATCAGTCAAAATCATCATGTTCTTTTTCCTTTTTAATTTGTAAAATTGATGTATTAATTTAATTAATTTTCTTGTGTTGAACTAACCTTGCATATCTCTAATGAAACCCACTCATTTGTGGTGTATGATGCTTTTAATATGCTGTTGGATTCTATTTGCAAAAATTTTATTGAGGATTTTCCATCTATGTTCATTAGAGAGGTTGGTCTGAAGATTTTTTCTTGTAATATATTTATCCAGCTTTTATATTAGGATAATGTTGCTTTCATAGAATGAGTTAGGTAGTGTTTCCTCTTTTTCAATTTTTTGGAAGAGTTTGAGCAGGAACGTATTAATTCTGGAAATCCTTGGTAAAATTCACCAGTGAAGCCATCCAGTCTTGAATTTTTCTTTGTTGTTAGTTTTTTGATGACTGATTCAATCTCTTTACTTGTGATTGCTTTTCTGATGTTTTCTATTTCTTCTCAGATCAGTGTAGGTTGTTCATGTTTCTAGAAAAGTGTCCATTTCATCTAGGTTGTCTAGTTTGTTGACATTCATTGTAAACACTTGTATTCTTTTTATTTCTTCAGGGTCTGTGATAAAGCCCCTATTACTGATTGTTTTTATTTGCAGTTACTTTCTTTCTATCTTTATCAGTCTAGCTAAGGGTGTTCTAGTTTGCTAGCTGCTGGAATGCAACACACCAGAGATGGATTGGCTTTTAATAAAAGGGGATTTATTTTGTTGGTTCTTCAGAGGAAAAGCAGCTAACTTTCCACTGAGGTTCTTTCTTATGTGGAAGGCACAGGATGGTCTCTGCTGGTCTTCTCTCCAGGCCCCTGTGTTCCAACAACTTTCCCTGGGGTGACTTCTTTCTGCATCTCCAAAGGCCTGGGCTGAGCTGCGAGTACTGAGATGAGGAATGCCAAGCTGCTTAGGCTGGGCTACATTGCTCTCTCTCATTTAAGTACCAGCCAATTAAGTCAAATGTCACTCATTGCAGCAGACCCGCCTCCTAGCCAGCTGCAGATGTAATTAGCAACAGATGAGGTTCACGTACTATTGGCTTATGTTCGCAGTAACAAAACTAGGTATGCTCACCTGGCCAAGTTGACAACTGAATGTAACTAACACAAAGGGTTTGTCAATTTTATAAAACGTCTATTTTTTAACTTTTCATTTTATTAATTTCTGGTCTGATGTTGTTTTTTCCTTCCTTCTGCTTGCTTTGGGATTAGTTTGATCTTCTTTCTCCTGTTTCTACACTTATTCAGTTAAGTCGTTGGCTATAGCTCTTTCTTCCTTTTTAATGTATTTATGGCTATAAAGTTCCATCTCAGCACTGCCTTCACTATGCCCCCTAAGTTTTAATACATTGTTGTGCTAGTCTGAAATTGTTATGTACTCTAGAAAAGCCATGTTCTCTCAATCGTGATCCAATCTTGTGGATCAGATCCACTGCTTAGGGTGGAATCTTTGATTAGATTGCTTCCATGGAGATTGACCCACTCAATTGCAGACATGACCTTTTGATTATATTATTTTCGTAGAAATGTGACACATCCAATCGTGGGTGTGACTTTTTCATTTGAAGGTGGTGTGCACTTGCCCATTCAAGGTGTGTCTTGAAGTGGTTTACTGGTATCCTTTAAAAAGGGAGAGATTTTGTAAAAGCACAGTTGCTTCAAAGCTACAACATATTCAGATGCAGACACAGACATTTGGAGATTCTTGGACTGCCAACAGAGAGAGCAGAGGCCTAGACATGGATGTTTGGATGCCCAGCAGACATTGCCATTTAACTTTCTATCTATTGGAGAGAGTGTTGTGTTGAAGTCTCCCACTATGGTAGAGTGTCCCCCATTACTCCCTTCAGTTTTGCCATTTTTTTGCCTTACATATTCTGCATTTCTTCTTGGTGAATTTCTTCTTTAATTAATAGATAGTGTCCTTCTTTATCTAACATTTTTATGTTTAAATTCTATTTTTTCAAATATTACTATAGCTTCCTTAAAGTTTTATTTGGCTACTACTTGTGTGGAATATATTTTTCCATCCTTTTACTTTCAACCTATTTGTATTTTTGCTTCTAAAGTGAGACCCTTGTAAGTAGCATATAGATTAATCATATTTTTTAATCCGTTCTGCAAATTTGTGTTTTTTTATTGTGGAATTTAATCAATTAGCATTCAATGGGCATGAGGACCTATGCCTGGGATTACAGTATCTCTCCACATATTCTCAGACTCTTCATCCCTTCTAACCTGGGCCTTGAGATGTTTTCTGATGTCCCATGGGTTCCCAAACAGTTGCTTTGGATATTTTCCGCATGACTACTTACTGCTTTGGGAAGCTTTTGCCATTCCCTCCCTATTTCCATTTTGGAAATACCTCAATGTTGTCTTTTTATATTCTACCTTCTGTAGTGGATTAAGTCCTACCATGCATCCCTTTGAGGAACCCATGTGTTTAGATAAAGGTGGGTATCTGTCTCACTTCTGTGAAAGATTTTACAATCTTGTCCCTAGTGGGAATTAGGAGGGATCTCAGACGCCATCTCTGGGCACTTCCCAAGCTGCATGGGGCTGAGTGAGAAGGAGGGGAGAGGACAACCTAGTCCAGGACACATGCATCCTACTTAATATTTTCCTCTTTCTTTGATTCAGCATTTGTAGGATCCTTCTCCAATCTTTACCTTTCTCCAGAGTTCTGAATGAGTGAGAATTGCCATCTTTTATTATTTTGCTGAATATCTGGTGAGAGGTTTTCAGTAGCTATCTTACATCACCATGTTGATGACATCACTCCAAACAAAAGCATTTTTAATCAAAGACCTTGAAGTAGAGGAAAAATTGATGAATTGAATAAATTTAGTATCCCATTCAGTTCAACAAAGTATTACTTAAAATGAATACCTAAATAAAAAGGCTTAAATGGCCATCACAGATGATGGCTACTTTCTTTATATTTTTATTTTTTATTTCATATTTTATTTTTGCTTAGAATTGTACTTAAAAGATATATTTTGTGGACAATAGTTTATTTTCCTTTCCAAATTTTATTATATAAATTTTTGTTTTGATTTCTGTGAATCAGAATTTATATTTTCTCAAAAGTTTTTCATTCCATTTCTTTTCAGTCAAAGAAAATAAACTAACAAAAAGAACTCAAATACTTTTATGCTGCTGAGAAAAGTAAAAACACCTTTGAAATTCCAAGGCAGATGTGGCACTATCATCCAAGCTTTGGTATTGTTAAGAGCTGACTTGTGACTCAGAGTTAAGCCTTGATGTTCTACTATTAAATATAAACAATTTTACATCAACACCACACAGCGCCACTCTGTGGCTAGCATGAATCAAGATATAAACAAGACCACTCCATAATCATGTCTAAAAAGAGAAGCATGAATATTTTCCAAACTACAGAAAAAAATGAATTTCTGGTGCATACTGCAACATGCATGAAACTGGAAGATATCATGTTGAATTAAGTAAGCTAAATGCAAAAAGACAAATACAGTTTTATCTCACATGCATTAAATACATAGAAGAAACATTTTTTCTTAGTGACAGATGGTTGATTATGGGTTACCAGGGGCTGTGATGGGGAGAGAAAGAGGGAGCTATTCCTTATTGAGTATAGACTTTCTGTGTGAAATGATGAAAAAATTGGGTAATCAATATTTGTGTCATTAGCACAATACTAGGAGTGTAAATAATACTACTGAATAGTACAGCTGATAGGGGTTAAACAGGAAATTTTGAATTGCCTATATGTTCTTACAGTAAATGATTAAAAATCCAGATAAATTAACTCTAATTTCTCTGCAGTTTCTTAGAAGACCAATGAGATTTTTCTTTCTACAGCAACACAACAAGTATAATTCATTTTCTGGTTACATGTATAATGAACGTGGACCTAAATATATTTTTATCTTCATAAGAAATATTCACCAGTGATTAGAAATTTGTTAAAATAATAATGTGTAAAATGGTTCAATATCATAAAAGCATAACGCTTCAATGAAACACTCATATAAGTGAAATAAAAGTCTGAAAGATAAATCAAAACAAACTTGGAAGAAAAAGCATTATATAACTGAAAAAAACAGGCAAAAACATCTTGATTAAATCAAAACAGACACAGTTCCTCCCAAGCAGTCAAGATATTTCACTTCAATGCAGGCATCATAAACTTATTGTTAAAAAGTATGAAATATAGACCAAATCAATCTAATAAAAACTATTAATACAAGAATATAATCAGAATGCAATGCCTTACATCAGAAGAAATACATGAATGCTAGTGAAGAAGTTGCAACAAAATTCTAATAAACCAAGAAATGTGCATCACTATTGAAGATTTTCACTTCTATATTATTGCAGAATGAATTAATATTTAAATAATTTGCCTCCACTAAATCTTAATCACTGATTAGGTATTGCATATTTTTGAAGTTCTGCTTAAAATTTCAGATTTTGACTGCTATGAAGTATAGGCCTGTTTATACTGCATGCATAAACAAAGTTGAGATACATTATAAAATAATTATGTTACAAAATCTTTGTAAAATGAAAGAGATTAGACGTAGGTAAAGAAGGAGGCAAAGTTTATTTTCTGTAGCACCAAACGCATCATACAACTCATGAGTATTTTAAAATTACAAAATTAAGTCTGTAATTATGCCATTTACTTCTATTCAACAATTCATGCTATCTACTGATGGGAAAGAAGTTATGTTCAAATGAAAATCAGTTTTGTCGTAGGAGCAAATTCTCCATGATCATCTCACAAATATTTCTAAATTACTAGTTGACCTTTTTTCTATTTATTCTAAAGCACATATGCAAAATTTGCAAATGTGGGAAAAAACTGATTAGCATACAACCATTCAAATTATAAGAAGCCTAGTTTTTTCCAGACTCCTGTACCAGTTTGAAAGTAATACAGTATTTAATCCTGATCCAATCTTGGATCTATTTCCTTTAATCTTGAGTCAATACTTTAAGTTGGAATCTTTTGGTTGGATTGTATCCACAAAGATGTGATGCATGCGATTGTGGATGTGGTCTTTTGATTATATAGAAATATGACTTCATCCGTTTCAGGTTGGTCTTGATTAGTTTACTGGAACCCTTTAAAATAGGAAACGTATTGGACGGAAGTTTAAATGACAGAGCTCATAGAAACTTGAGAGCGTAGTTGGCACAGATGCTAACATTTGGAGAGCAGAGACATGGAAGTTTAGAGATACTTGGTGCCCAGCAGATGCCACATGAGATGTTAAGATGCCAGAACTTGAAAAAAGCCAAGAGATGGAAGAGAGCAAAGGGAAGAGGCCCCACAGGAACAGAGGCTGAAAGCAATGGAGCCCAGGAGCAAGGGTCTGACAGAGCTGTTCTAGACCCACTGACCTTTCTTGAATTGAGGTATCTTTATCTGGATACCTTAGTTTAGACATTTTAATAGGCTTAAGACTATAAACTTGAAACTTATTAAATTCCCTTGTAAAAAGCCATTCCAATTCTGGCATATTGCATTCTGGCAGCTGAAAAACCAATACATTTTTTTGATGCCAGAGACATAAGGTGCTGCTACAGTTTTCAAATACCAAACCAACATTTTTACATGAGTAAGGTGAAAATTCTGGAAGAGTTGTGAGGATCTTGATAGAGAAGGCCTAGAGTGCTTTGAAGAGACTGCTGGTAGACACGTAGACTTTAAAGATACATCTTATGAAGCTTTAGACAGAAATGATTAATGTGTTTTTGCAAACTGGAAGGAAGGCATTATATATGGATGGATGGTAGAATTTGAGAGTAATGAACTTAGAAATTGAGCAGAAGAAATTTCAAAATTAAATGTTGAAAATGCAGTCTGGCTTCTCCTTGCAGCTTTTAGTAAAATGCAAGAGGAAAGAGTTAAGTTGATAACTAAACCCTTGGGTGCAAAGAAAACAGAAATTGATGGTCTTGAGAATTCTGGGCATCCAAAAAGCAAGACTTCAGTGAATAGGGCACCAAATGAAGATTTAAGCAAACATGGCACCAGTCAGATATTTCAGAAAAAGCCAGGAGCTAGTTATCCAGAAAGGATTTGCAGAATATCTTGTTGTCTGATAGATACAATCCCAATATACTGCATAGAAAACCTACACGAATGATTCTGGATCTGGATAAATGGAACCACTGCCAAGCTGGAATAAAAATGACAGAAAAGGGACAACCTTAAGGAAAAATGGCTTCACATGCAGAAGCAAGGAAACTAAGGTCTGGAGCCAAGAAACCTTAGGCCAGTAGAGCACACCCACTCATTCATGTGGAAAGGGTACATTTGCCCAGGAAACAGAGGGTGGGCTTTCTGCTTCTTTGTTCAAGAAAACTTGTGTCACCACAGGCCTGAGAGAGGGTGGAGTTGAGCTTGCACCCCAGAGATGGCAGAGATCCTGGGTGCTGCCCTGATATATGGAGAGGATGGAGCTTAGAAAAAGGTCATCCACCCAATGAACCCAAATATTGCAACTTGCCCCAGCATTTGGAGAGAGAGCAAGATCATTTCATAAACTGGAAAGGGTAGGATTTATGCTTTCTAAAGCCCTGGGGATAAATGACTCTCAGACTTTGAAATCTAATGGAATTTGCCCTGTAGGTTTTCAAAACTCTTTTTATCCTGTAATCCATGTTTACCTTTCAATTTTGCCTTATGGAAATGGAAATGGAAATATGTATTCTATGACTGTCCCTCCTTTGTACATTGGCAGCAGATAACTTGTTCTAAGTTTCACGGGTCCAGAGTCAGAAGAAAATTTAGAACAGACCATGCTTGTAAGAGACTTTGACAAGATTTTGTACTGGTTTTAACTTTGCATTGTATTTGTATTGCTACTAAAATGGTTTAGGGATTTTGTGATATTGTGATGGAGTGAATGTATTTTGTATACGGAAAAAGCACGTCTTTTTAGGGAGTCCACAAGGTGGAGTGTGCCAGTCTGAAAATATTATGCACCTCAGAAAAGCTATGTTTTAATCCTGATTCAATCCTGTGGAGGCAGCCATTTCTTTTCATCCCCTGTAGGGCAGAAACTTTTTATTAGATGATCTCTATGTAGATGTGACACAATCGATTGTGGGTGTGACCTTTTGATTGGATGGAGATGTGACGCCACCTGCTCTAAGTGGGTCTTGATTGGTTTTCTGAAGACTTTAAAAAGAGGAAATGTTTTAGAAACCTCAGGAACAAAACAAATGATAGAAATTCCTGTCACCAGGCAGCAGGTTCATCATCTCAGGGAATGGTGTCATATTGGGGACTGAGTGTGGATCTCTGCTGTTGGCAGATTGGGCACTCAGCAGTGGCCATAGACAGGTCAGCTTTAGTGAGCGTAAGTCCATGTTGCTGAGCCCATACAAAACCTCCATCCCTACCTCCATGTCCACTTTGCCCATGAGCCATTTGGGCAATGGCAGGAGTGGGCTGAGGAAAGAGGATTACTTGAACCCACGGGACAGATAGGTTATCTTATCTACTTGATTATTAAAACATTTCTCTGTTGAAGTCACCATCTGATGAACATTCACATGGGACACAAATCTCTTCAAGTCCTTTGTCCACTAAGAAAGGCATGTCCATATACTTCTTCCCAGATCTCTTTATCACCAACTTTCCAATCATGCCGCTTCCAAATCCCCATTATTCCATTCAAACAATTAGCAACAGTTCATGGGTCACTATCAAATGTAGCTTTGGCCAGTTTTGCTTCTAAGAAAATTGAGCAACCAGATACTCTTCTCAAAGTTTCACCCACTGGGAGTATTTCCCCTCACCACTGTCCTTTAATGGTGTTGTAGTGCTTCAGCTGTTCATTTCCAGGTGGTTCCTACATATCATGCAGAACCATCTGTAAACCAAGCCCGAGTTTTCTCTTCCTCAACCAACTGACTATAAGGAACTCCACAAGAGGCCATAGTTCTGGTCTGGGAGAGAAGGTAATGTGGCAGGAGTGGAGCCCATGGGCACTTGAGTCATTTCACCATGAAATTTACTTGGCTTTCAGGACCTGTTTAAGCCCTATTTCTAATGTACCATTTCCATTTATGATTGAGTATTGTGGTGTGCACACCAAACTTTATGGTTTTGTGGGTCAGACAACACCCAGCTCATGATAGGTAACTCAGATCTCTTGGTAACTTGGCAGCCCTTGGTTAAGCATCCAGTCTCTACTAAGACCCAGTAGCAGGCTAAAAGTGGTTCCTCAAAAGAAGAGTAGTTATGTGCAGCAGACGGTAAGGATTTGCTCCAAAATCCTAAGGGCACTTATTGTGATTATTAAATAAAGACTTGCCAAAGATTCTAGACAGCATCACTATTTGCCATTGACAATTCCAGCATCATTGAATCTGCTGGATCACATGGCCCAAGTGACAGAGCAGCTTGCACTTATTCTGGCTCCCTCTCAAAACTAGCAGGTTTTCTGGTCACTTGGTAAATAAGTTGGAGTAGCACAATCTGAACGAGGAATACATCGTCTCTAAAATCCAAAAAGGCCAACTAAGCATTATGCCTCATCTTTGGTCATAGGAGGGGCCAGATGCAACAGCTTATCCTTCACCTTAGAAGGGATGTCTTGACATGCCTACAACACTGGACACCTAGAAATTTCACTGATGTGAAAGTCTCCTGTATTTTTGTTGGATTTATCTCCCATCACCTAACTCACAAATGCCTTACCAATAAGTCTAGAGTAGATGCTACGTATTGATCACTAGATCCAAAAAGCATGATATCGTCAATATAATGGACCAGTGTGAGGTTTTTTGGGAGAAACGATCAAATTCCCTGCAGATGAGATTGTGACATAGAGATGGAGAGTTTATATAATATTGAGGCAGGACAGTGACAGTTACTGTCAGCCTTGCCAGATGAATGCAAGATGTTTCTGATGGTCCTTACTGACAGCTATTGAGAAAAAAAAAGTATTTTCCAGATCAATTGCTGCATATCAGGTACCAGACAATGTGTTGACTTACTCAAATGATACCACATTTGGAACAGCAGCTGGATTGGAGTCACCACCTAGTGAAGTTTATGATAATACACTGTCATCCTCCATGTCCCATAAATGTTTTCTGCACAGGTCAAATAGGGGAGCTGAATGTGGATGTGGTGGGAATCACCATGCTTATATCCTTCAAACCCTTAAGAGTGGCACTAATCTCTGCATTCACTCTAGGAATACAGTGTTGCTTCCGATTCACTGTTTTGCTAGGTAGGTGCAGTTCTAGTGACTTCCACTTGGTCTTTCCTACCATAACAGCCCTCACTTCATGAGTGACAAAACCAATGTGGGGATTCTGCCAGTTGATGAATATGTCAATTCCCATTATGCATTCTGAAACTGGGGAAATGATCACAGAATGGGTCCAGGGACTCACGGGATCCACTATGAGATGGAACTGAGCTAAAACTCCATTAATTATCTAACCTCCATGATTCCCTAGTCTGACTAGTAAACCAGAGTGACATTTTGAGTTTTCTGGTATTGTGACACTTCTGAGCCAGTGCCTAATGACCCCTGAGATTTTGATCATTTATTTTTCCAAAGTTCAAAGTCACCCTGGTAAAAGGCCTTATGTCTCCTTGGGAAAGACTGGGAAAAATGTTAACAATGTAAATTTTGGTCAATGTAAAAGGGTCCTTCTCCAAGGATACCCAGACCTCCCCTCATTCAAGGGGCTCTGGGTATGTAAGCTTTCTCAAGTCTGGGAATTGATTAAGGGGCCATGATTCTCTGTTTTTGCAATTCAAGTTAGACTTCTGTTTACTTGACTTAGAATTCTTCTGCTTATACAATACAAACAAATATTTATTAGATTGCCCATCTATTTTATTTCTAGTTGCCCCGTAATCTACCAGCCACAAGTCTCTGTGAGTCAGATTATTTTGACTGCTGTTTTGAGTCTGCTGTCCATTTTCGTGGTCATGTCTACCTTGTCTATGGGGATTAACTATCACCACATGGCTTCTACCAACTAGAGATCTGAACATCTCCATTGTGCTTAAGGATTCCAGCTTAGTGACAGCAATTCAGTAACATCTGACCTACAGGGAAGAAGATCTGGAGAGCTCTTTAGAGATGATGGAGCTAGTCCCAGTAATTTGTTTCTCAAGGTTCTGGTGAAAGATGTGTCCTCTGGACATTCCTGGTGCGTGTGAGCAGATCTTCCATGATAAATCCACTCTAACATTCACATCTATCTAAGCCTGTGGATCCCCTCATCTACATGATACTAGGGCAGTTCTGACATTTCAATCTCAGGTAATGTTGGCTATTTTTGGTTCAATATTTCAGTCAACCATCCAAACAAACTGTCTAACCCCTTGAGCTACAACATTGAATGCAGAATCTCTATTTAGCTTGATCCAACTTTATATTCGTTCCACCATTATCCCACACCCTTATTAGCCATCCCCACACATATTCCTCTGATTTAAATTCTATTTAGATTGGAAAACTCATGCAGTTCTTTTGGAGTATAGCATACCTCCTCATGGGTCACTCCTTGTACCTCACCCTTCAGGGCCTGTTGGGACATTAGTCTAGTTATATGTCTTGATGAAAAGAGAGGTTGTGGGGGTGAGTCATGAAAAGTAATCAAGTGTCTTTCAAGCCAATTACCTCAGGTCATTCTGTTGCAGTTTCATCTGGTAAAACAGTATTAGTTGCTCCAGACAAGCGAGTGAGGGCTGTTTCCCCAGGAAGAGGTAATCAAAGGGTTAGCAGGCACTGAATGGTTAATCTCATTAGGTCAAAGTTGGATGACAGACAAATCTGAGGAGATGGAGTACAGAAAATTCTTTCCTCAAGGCAGGCTGGAGGTTGGGAAGTTCTTTCTTAGGGCAGTCCATTACAGATCTGTCTAGCAAAGGCCCAGCAGATTCCAGGGATTCTGTATTCTTATCACCATCATTATCAAGCCATATATCACGATCCCACATTTCAGGATCCCGTTCTTTTCCTGTAAAAGCCCTGCAGGCACCCTGCAAGGTTAGGCTTTTAGTTTACTTTCTAAATCTGTTACTCTCACAATCAGCCTTGGTTTCTGGTTTTTGGACATCTCAACTCAGCTACCACAGGAAATAAGATTTTCTTTCAAGTAACACATGGAAACTTTTACATCATTCATACAGCACTGAAGTTTCAAATTTAAAGCCCTCAGCTCATCTGTTTACCTCATCACTGTATTCACCATATCTAACAACAACCAACCAACATCATTAACCTCTTAATTCCACAAAACTAAGTAAAGGTGTCAAAAAACATTCTCACCCAGAGCCAAGCCAGGTGTAAGCATATAATTAACAGAATCTAATGTTGATATCTTGAGTATCTCTTTTGCCAACTCTCCCATGAACTGTCAGTGCTATCTTGATTATTAGGAACAGAATCATTAGTTCCTCTGAATCTAGTCAGAGTAGAAAACCAATTGTACAAACCCATTTTTAAGATTCTGTTTTTCAAGAACCACTCCTGATATTAAGTTATGTTAGTCAGGGTTCCCTGGAAAAACAGATCTGAAAGGAGAGAACTGTAAATATGAGATGAATAAAGGTGCCTCACACACCATGGGAATGGAATATTTCAAAATCTATAGGCTAGTCTGTGGAACTGGTGACTCTGATGAAGGGTCTGGAGAAACTCCACAGGAGAAAATTGCTGGCTGAAGAAGCAGTGAAAGGGTCTCTCTTCTTCCTTAAAATCCTCCAACTGATTTATCTACTAGAGGGCAGGCCTGACTTGCTCACAGGTGTAATCAGCCACAGATGTAAGCAACTGATTGATGGTTTAGTCAACCAGTAATGAAATATTCTTGCAGCAGTTGTGAGGTTAGTGTTTGCCTGACCAGACAACTGGGCATCATCACTTGGCCAAGTTGACACGAGTACCTTACCATCACAAAAGCCAAGAGATGAAAGCCAGCCTTGAGAAACAGTGTGAGGAACCCCTACAGGAAGAGAAGTAGAAAGCAATGGCACCTAGGAGCTAGGAACCAGTAGAGTCTGGCTTAATGACAGGTGTTCCTGACCCCATTGGCCTTCCTTGTATTATGGTATCTTCCCTGGATGCCTTAGTTTGGACATCTTACAGGCTTAGTACTGTAAGATTGTAACTTATTAAATTCCCTTTATAAAAGCCATGCCAGTTATGGTATGTCACATTCTGGCAGCTTGAAAACTTGTACAGTTCTCTTCTCCAATGATTTCAGTATTTCACAATGGATGTATAACTATTTCATACATGATCTTTATTCATTCACATCACTGAGCTGCAGTGCCCCTCACAGAATGACTGTCCCTGTCATCTACTGATCACATAATTCTATTTTTTAATATTCAATTGCAACATTTATTTCTATGATAATTTTCTCTAAGACTAGTTATAAACCATCTCTCCTATCCCTCAAGTCCTTAAAATTCAACCACGATCAGACTGTGATTTAAAACCAAACAAACACTGAAGAGAACACTTAAAAATTGACAAAGTGTCATCTTAAAAGATGAAAAGGTAGTTATTGTGAGAGCTCATTCACCAAGAATCAACATTACAGCCAGTTGCTGACTTCAAGAAGGTGACTCACCCACTGATCTGCACCAAGGAGCATGGTCTCCAGAGGCAGATTTCCTTTCCTTTCCCCTCCCATGGTCTGCTGACTTTTCTCTCTCTGATGTAGGAATCATTGGCTTCTCTGTTTTCTCAGAAAAAAAATACATGAATTACTCCTTTACTCCCCCTTAACTACCTGCTATGGATAAAATCATGCCCCTACAATTGTACATTCAATTCCTAATTCTTTGGATGTGAACAAATTATGAACAAGATCTTTAAAGGTGGTTTTATAAAAGATGAAGTGAAATGGAATCAGGATGGGACTTAATCCAAAATAGCTAGAATCCTTATTATCAGAGGAAATTTGGGCACAATAATAGACAGGAGACAGCTGGCAAAGGGGCAGAAGTTGAGACTGAGTTATGATGGAGGACCAACACCAGAATGCTAAGATTTATTTGAAGGAATGATCCTGCCAACGCCTTGATTTTGGACTTCTAGCCTCTTAAATTATGAGAAAATAAATTCCTATTTTGGAAGCCAGCCAGTCTGTGGTAATTGATATAGCCACCCTGGAAACTATGGATATACCTGCCTTCTGTGCTCCAGACATGAAAATCTCTGAAACTGCAAAGCATTTTTCAAAGCTGGCTTATTTATGCTTAAACACCATTTGCTGGAAACTGACAATCTAATCCCACATTTGTCCAAAAATTCAGAACAATACCTTTTTGCAATGGTTCCTCTGTTGTCATGGGGAGAGATGACCAGGCCTTCATTCCCTTTGACATTGTGTCAATCCTCATTTTTTTATGAGTGAAGGCTTTTACAACAGCACTAATTCTTTTCAAGAAATATGATGTTCAGGAACATACCAATCCAAATCCTCAATTGGAAGGAATCAGCAAAAATAATATGTTTATTTTTCTTTATTTCTCAAAGGAAATAATTCTGATAATACATCTAATTTTAAACAAAATGAAACAAATGCCTTTTGATTAAATCCTATGCATTTTTTGCTATGTTAAACTTTCTTGCTCCTTATTTTACTGATGAAGGTTGTGTAAATTTGGAGGATGCCTCAATGAACCCCTGTGGTGAAACTGTCCAAGTATATTTTACTAATGTTTTCCTGGAAAAAGCAAACATGTATGCAATAACTTCACTCATAAAGGACTCTAAATAAAGCAGGAAAAAACATTGTAAAATACATTAGCCTCAGGAAGTACTGAAAATAAAAGAGTATTTGGGCTTGATACTATAGGGAAATAGGGAATGACTATTTTATTTAAGACCACTCAGTCCTGGGCAAATCTATATTCCCTTTCATTGGGTTTCTTACTGGAACAATAGAGTATCACAAGTACTGATCCAATATTTGATAGATTAAACCACGGTGCTGAGCAAAGAAAGCCGTGTGGTTTAAGAGGATATTGTTCAAGAGAAAGGTTTATGGATTTATCTTCAATAATTCTGCCAATATCAATAAAAGTTTTGTCCACAGGGACAGGACAGAACCTCCTTGAGATTTTCATTTGGAAGCTGATTTAAGCACAAAAGTGCCAGCAAGTCAGTATCCCAATTAGCTATGTCTGTACTTTGAATAGGGGAGTGTTCAGGGATTTTAAGGAAGAGGCACCAGTAGAGATTTAATCTGGGAATTCCTCTACATAGTATAGTCTTTCCTATATAGTACAACAGCAAAATTGTGTTGTCACAAAGGAAATATTAATATTCCTTGGCTAAAAATTTGAGTGAGCAGGAAGAAAGGGGATGTCTAAGTGCTTTTATAGATGACAACTATTTAAATCTGCTGACAACAAACCAGAAGCTGTGATAGAGGAAGCATTAATGGTGATATTGTTGATAAATTATTCTTTAATATTTACAGAAAATGTCTCTCATGCATTTAATTGTAAAAAGAAAACATGAGTATTTTTTTCCTAGTTGGTATACTTTATTTCTCATACACTGTTTTAGTTTTCTAGGATTGCTTTAAGAAAGAATCTCACAAATTTGGTAGCTTCAAACAATAAAAATTTATTGTCTTGCAGTTCTGGGGACTAGAAGTCTTCAATGAAGGCATCAGCAAGGCTTGCTTCTTCTGAATAATGAGCCAACCATTTCATAAGGCTACATGGAGGCTGTTGTTTTGGATAAGGGAGCTATGATCCTTGTAAGAACTATTTCATAATCTGTTGAGGTTCAGGAATTTCTAGAAAAAAAAGTTAATTACAATTTCACATTCCTGTGCAAGAATTCCTCAAAAATAAAGTCATGTAAATATTGACATTTGAATAGTAGTCATTTAATGTGAATAGTCTTATTTTTTAATCCTAATATGTCATGTAACTATACAAATTAAGTCTTGATATATAACCTAGAGAGACATGATATATGCAAACAAATGCCTAAAAATATACCAGAAAGATACATATTCAACAGATAAGGGGAGGCACAGCTACTGAAGGAATTGATAAGAAATATGGTAATCAAAAAGAAACTCTTTCAATTTTAATTTGTTGAAATGTCTATTCTAATAACATTTATATTTTTATTAAGTATAATATATATTTCAAATTTGATCACCTGAGATATTATTTCTTTGTACTATCCTATAGGGAGTTGCAATTCGGCAACTATATATTGACTGATTTTTTTAATTAGGAAAAATTTTGTGCTCCACAGAGCTATATTTTTCTCTACCAACATTTAACAGTAACTTTCAAATTTATGTTTTTGACAACTATGGGAGTGAGCTAATAGAAAAAGAAAGAATATTTAAATTCAAAGGAAAAATGAATTCTAATAAATGACTATGGGAACACATTTACAATAAACATTCAGAATACAAATTTTATATACCGTGATTCCATCCTCATGTGGAATGCAAATTTGTTGTGCCTTAGGAAATTAGTCAAAATATCTGAAATTTTATTGCCTAATCACCTTCAATTACCATAGATATTTCAGGAAGATTTTGGTTTGTTTTCTGCTGTTATCTTAGATATATTTTATTTTTTTAAATGTGTGTTTATGTGTAATACATACATCATTTTTATTCTGATCTTATTTTAACACATTGGAATTTCCTGGTATTAATAAGAGTTCATATGTAAGTTTCAAAATATATTGATAATGCTATAAATAAAATATATTAACTGCAAAACATTGACAAAATACATAAAATGCAAAGGAAACCACTAAAAATCTTTAATATCATTTTAATATATACATTCTTATAGAACATATTTAATGGCTCATGAGACTATATCCTGTAGACATTTTGGTTACTTAAATAGTCCTGTTCTGGTTTGCAAGCTGCCAGAATGTGATATCACAGAAACATAACAGCTTTTACAAAAGAGAATTTAATAAGTTTCAAGTTTACAGTTCTAAGACCATTAACTTGTCCCAATTAAAGCAAGCCTATAAAAATGTTCAAAAAGGCACCAACAAGAGGATATCTTCACTCAAGAAAGGCTGATGAAGTTCAGGATTTCTCCCTCAACTGGAAAGGCGTGTGGAAAATATGGTGAGGTCTGATAGTTTTCTCTCCAGGTTTCTTGTTTCATGAAGCTCCCGTGGGGGCATTTTCCTTCTTCATTTCCAAAGGTCTATGACTGCATGGGCTCTCATAGTTCTCATGGCACTGTAGGTTTTTCCAAAATAGTTCCCTCTTTTAAAGGATTCTAGGAAACTAATCATAACCACCTGGAAAGGGTGAAGTCATATCTCCCTTCAGTCAAAGGTTAATACCCACAGCTGGGTGAGTTACATATGTGGAGACAATCTAATCAAATTTCCAACTCATAGTACTGAATAGGGATTAGAAGAAATGGCTGTCTCCATGAGATGGATCAGAATTAAAACATGGCTTTTTAGGGCACATCATCCTTTCAAACTGGCACAGTCCCCTAAACTTATTTTTAGGTAATTTACAATGTATACTATAACACATAATACATCATGCAACAAATTCATACCCAATTCTTCGTCCTCATTTCATATTATCCTTAAATTAACTTATCTCAAAACAGATTCAAAATCAACTAATTTGGTTACAATTTTTCAGAGAATTGTACTAATTCTTACTCATGTCAGCATTGCAAGCATGCCTATCTTACCATTTTGGGGTATTGAAGCTCTTATAGGTAGCAAGTAACTGAGATTGACACCACTTTTATCAAAAATTAGAGACAGATCATTTTGTGGGAATCCCAAGGAAATTAACAAAGAACTTAAAATAATCACAAGTTCCCAAGTAAGCCGTCATGAGTACTGTGCCCTCATTCATCATAAAAAAATCCTCAATCTGTTCATTGTACATTTAATTCAATGGTTCTTTGGATGGACTTCACTCTTCTCTCAACAGCAGCTCTAGCTCCAAAATATACTGCTCTGTCAGCATGTATCACCTCATCTCTCTTTACTATTTAATAATCTCTTTATTTCTTCTCCCTCATGGTTTCTTTGTTCAGATAAGCTGTTTATAAGTTTACAGATAAAAACACCATAAAGTACATTGTCCATCATCTGACATATTGAGGATTATTCGAAGCATATGAATGGCAAAAAGAATAATGGCAAACCTTCATGTAACCTAAATCCACACTTTACACATTTACTATAGACTGTGTTATATATTGACTTTAGATAGGTATTTAACAAAAATTAAAAAAAAATAAAAACCTTTAAAGCTTAAATCTTTAGTAGCTTATTCCATTGCCCTTACTTTCCGGATATGCTAAATAATTGAAAACTAGTGAGTATTTATCCTGTGGAAAAAAAGTTGCAGAAAAATGCTTACTGTCGAAGTCCATCAATCAAAGATCATAGAAGCATTAAATGTGGTTGAAATAAATTAATCTTATTTATTTGCTGCATTAGGGATTAGTGCACAGCAGAGTAACCATAGGACATCTTAGAAGAGAAAAATGGAGAAGAGGCCTTTTTAGATTCTGCAATTAGGTTGAATGATACTGGTAAGAATCAGAGATTTGACAGCCAATTTTGAATGCTATTAAGAAGCTTGGACAGTTCAGCAGTTGATTGTCTCAGGTATCTTTACTTAGGAGGAGGTCAGAAAGAAGCAGATGTCATTGATAAGAAATCAACAATCACTGGGGAGAAAATGATGGTTAATCATTTTGGTGTTTTAAGTAATTTCCTTAGGAAACATTGATATTCTATTAGGATCAACACAGTTCAATTACCAGCAGAGTTGATTTTCACTTCATTACTACAAAATAAACTTAATGGTAGATACAACAATGCTACATATTGTAGTTTTTAAAAATCTCTATATATTCATGTTTTAACTTTTATTTCACTTATTGCCAAGAATGATGTATCTCGTAGTTAGTTATTAGAAATATATGTATTTTGTGAGTGTGTAGGTAACCCATGAATAATTATGCCTATTTGAAAAAAAAAACCATATACACCCACTTTTTATTTGGTGAACTTAAGATGCTTCAATTATCCATGTGGTACTTGGTACTTTGTTATTGATTTCCATGGGTTTTTATGGATTACGTTTACTAATTTCTAGTGGTCATTATGGGTTGAATTGCACCTCTCAGAAAGACATTGAAGTCCTTCTTAATCCCCAGTACATCGGACACCACCTCATTTGGAAATAGGGTTGTTACAGACGGAATTAATTTAGAAGACGACAGACCAGAAGAGGGTGGGTTTTAATACAATATTGCTGGTGTCCTTAGAAGATGCAGGAAATCTGGCCACAGTGACTAACAGACATAGGGAGAAGAAGGCCATGCAGATGGATTCAAAAACTGGAGTGATGTAACTGAAAGCCAAGGAATACTGAGGATTTCCAATAAACCACCAGAAGTGAGGGAGAGGCAAAGTGTCCTCCTCTACAGTTTTCAAAGGGAGGTTAACTTTATTGATACCTTGATTTCAGACTTCTAGCATCCAGAACTGGAGACAATATATTTCTATTGTTTTAAGCTGCCAAATTTGTGGTTCTTTGTTACAGCAACCCTAGGAAACAAATAGTGTTCATATTTGTTGCAAATTATATTCTATTTGGTTTTCTTTTAATACTGAGTTTTAATACTGCTATTTTTAATAGGTCAGTTTTTTAGGTAGTTATACATAGGGATTTTTAAATCTCTTGTTTTTTCCCCCATATTTTGAAGGTTTTACTTTTTATTTTTTATGTTGGCTCCTTAATCCGATTGGAAAAATGTGCTGTATAACTGGGTAATTTGATTTTTTTTTAACACTAAATTTTCAATTTCCCTAGGATCATTTATGGTTCTTAGATTCTTTTGCAGTAATATACTGTTTTAACTACTGTGACCTTATATTTTTGGAAAGTTTGCAATAGATTTTGTAAAAATAAGATTAGGGACTTGGGAAGTTATATTCCAGTTTATCCAAGATGCTTTGTTTATCTCTCTCTCTTTTGCTTTTGCATCCCTGTAGCATTAGATTGAACTTTATTAACTGTTTTTCATAACAAAGGTATTAATATCATGTGGTCTAACCTGTGGTTCAAATTAATATTACATAGTCCTTTATTCCCTGTTCCCACTTCAATGTAAAGATTTTTGAGGACAGTGTCCATATAATATGGCATTTTAAAAAATAATGCCTAAAGTTTGATGGGCATGACTTGAATGATAGTTTCAGTAGAAACTTTTAGAGATTCTCTCATTGATTTAATTTTTAAAAGTGTTTCTGGGTCATAAGATCAGTGAAATTTTTAGACTGTCTTGATTTTAACATAAAGCATAGCACTATTATACTTGTAACTATACAATTAAATATGATTTGTATTCCAATGAGCCCTAATAATTTTGATGAAAGTCTTTGTTCCTTTCAAAAATGTGTTTTTTATAATCAATTTATGGCTAATAGGAAGAGAAGAATAAGTTAATGTGCTTTTCTTATTATAAATAAAGAATGGATTAGAGGAATATTATTATTAAAGAAGTTTTGTGTTTACAAAGACCATTAATGAAATAGAGGGTTTCCATATAGCATCATGCTGTTAACACCTTGCTTTTATGTGTTACATTTGTTACAGTTGAAGAAAGCACATTTTTATAATTGTACTAATACCAACAGTCCATGATTTAACCTAGGGTTCACTGTAATGTGCAGGTCAATGGATTTAAAAATATATATATTCCATTAGCATATATAAAACATAAATTGCCCATTTTAACCACTTTAAAATGATAACTCAGTGTTGTTAATTATATTCACAGTGTTGTATGACCTTTACCACCAACCGATATCAAAAATTTTCTGTCATCCCATAGAGAATCTCTATAATTTTTATAAGTCTCAACTCCCTATTATTTACTCCCACCTTATTCCATAGTAATTTATATTCTAGATTCTGACGCTGTGAATTTTCTGTTTTAAATATTTAATATCAATGAGACCATAATTATGTTTAATCATTTGCCAGTTAATGCTTCCATCTTTTTGGCAACTTTGAATAATGCCACTATGAACATTGGTGTTCAAATATCTCTTTGAGTTCTTGCTTTCAATTCTTTTAGGCAAATACCTAGAAGTTGGAATGCTGGGTCATAGGGTAATTGTATGCTGAATATTCTGAGAAACTACAAAGTGTTCTTCCACAGTATGAACCATTTTACATTTCCACCATCAATGAATGAATGTTTCCATTTCTTCACATCTTCTACAATACTTGTAGTTTTCCATTCTTTTTATAGCAGCCATTCTAGTTGCTGTGAAATGGAATCACATTGTGGTTTTGATTTACATTTCCCTAATAGCTTATGATGTTGAGGCATCTTTTCATGTGCTTATTGTTCATTTGCGTTTCTTCTTTAGAGAAATATCTTTCAAGGTTTTGTTCAATTTATAATTGAGTTGTCTTACTGTCATCGAGATGAACAATTTCTTTATATATTCTGGTATTAACTTCTCTTCAGAAATGTGCTTTCCAAATATTTTCCCCCATTGTGTAGGTTGTCATATGCATTTATGATAAAGTACTTTGATGTCCAAAAGTTTTTAATTTGATGAACTCCCATATATTTATTTTTTGTTGTTGCTGCTTGTGCTTTGGTTGTGAAACCTAAAAAACCACTGTCTAACATAGGTCCTAAAGATGCTTTCTTACATTTTCTTCTGAGTTTTATAGATCTGGCTTTTATATTTAGGTCATTGATCCAATTTCAATGGATTTTTTTTCTGTGAGTTAGGGGTCCACCTTAATTCTTTTGTATATGAACATCCAATTTTCCCAGCACCAAGGGATTAATCTTCCCAATTGAGTGGTCTTACTCACTTATAAAGGTCAGTTGGCCATAAATATGAGGGTTGATTTATATACTCATAATTTGATTCCATTTGTCTATACGTCTGTCTCTGTGCCAGTAACATGTTGTTTTGATTACTGTGGCTCTATAATAAGATTTAAAATCAGGAATTGCGGGTCCTCCAACTTGATTTTTCTTTTTAAAGATGTTTTTTTTCTATACCATCTTTATAAATTTGATTATTTGTTTTTCCATTTCTGCAAAGAAAGCTGTTGGACTTTTGATTGGAATTGTATTGTGTCTGTAAATTGCTTTAGGGAGAATTAACACCTTAACAATATTTAGTTTTCCAATCCATGAATATGGAATGCCCTTCCATTTATTTTGACCTTTAAAAATTTATTTTAGAAGGGTTTCATTGATTTTGATCTATAAGACCTTTATATCCCTGGTTATACTTATTCCTATATATTTGATTCTTTTAATTGTTATTTTAAATGAATTTTTTCATGACTTTTTTTCTAAATGTCTTATTAATAGTGTGTAGAAATACCATTGATTTTTGGATGTTAATCTTGTACTCTGTCACTTTGCTGAATTCATCCATTAGTTCTAGGAGCTTGTTTGTGGATTTTTCAGGATTTCATGCATAAATTATCATGTCATCTGCAAAAAGGGAAGTTTTTACTTCTTCTTTATCAAGTTTGATACCTTTTATTTTGTTTCCACGTCTAATTGCTCTGACTAGAACTTCCAGACTTATTTTGAAGAAGAATAAGAGATAAGATCTGTTTCTGATCTTAGAGGGAATGTTTTCAGTCTTTCAGCATTAAGCATGATGCCAGCTGTGAAGTTTTCATATATGCCTTTTATTGTGTTGAGGAAGGTTCCTTCCATTCTTAGTATTCTAAGTGTAGTTATCAAAATTGGTGCTGGATTTTGTCATGTGTTGTATTAGTTAGGGTTCTCTAGAGAAACAGAATCAACAGGAAACACTCGCAAATATAAAATTTATAAAAGTTTTTCACGTGACTGCGGTAATTCAGAGTCCAAAATCCGCAGGGCAGGCTGTGAAGCCGATGACTCCAATGGAGGGTCTGGACGAACTCCACAGAAGAGGCTCACCAGTCGAAGCAGGAATAGAGCCCGTCTCTTCTGAATCCTCCTTAAAAGGCTTCCCGTGATTAGACTAAACTTCACTCATTGCAGAAGATACTCCCCTTGGCTGATTATAAATGGAATCAGCTGTGGAGGCAGCTGACGTGATCATGACCTAATTCTACGAAATGCTCTCATCACAACAGACGGGGCAGCACTTGCCCAATCAGACAAACAGGTACCACCACTTGGCCAAGTTGTCACATGAACCTGACCATGACACATCTTATCTGTTTCAATTAAAATGATAATGCAGTTTTGTTCCTTTATTCTTTTAATGTTGTTTCTCATCATAATGATGATCTAACGCTTAGCTACCTTGGCATAATTATGCATCCCTCTTGGTCAAGGTAGATAATTCTTTTAATGTGTTGGGCTCAGTTTGCTAGTATTTTATTGAGGATTTTTGCATTAACATTAATGAGAGAGAATGGCCTGTAGTTTTCTTTTCTTGAGGTATTTTGTCTGGCCTTGGTATGATGGCTTTGTTGGCCTTGTTGAATGAGTTAAGGAGTGCTCCCTCTCTTCAACTGTTTGAAAATGTGTGAACAGGATTGCTATTAATTCTTCTTGGAATATTTGGCAAAATTCTCCACTGAAGCTATCTGGTCCCGTCATTTCCTTTCTTGGTGGATTTTGATTACTGTTTTTTTTTTTTGGAAGTTTACTAGTTATTGGTTTGTCGAGAGCTTCTACTTCTTCTCAAGTCTTTGTAGGTAATTTATCTAAGTTATCAAGTTTGTTGTCATAGAGTTTCTCACAGTATTCTCTTACAGTCTTTTTTTTATTTCAGTGTGGTTATAGTAATGTCCAATTTTAATTTCTGAATTTATTCTTTTTTTCTCTTTTATCCTTTATGTATCTAGCTAAAGATTTGTCAATTTTATTGTTTTTTTTCAAAGAAGCAACTTTGAGTTTTGTTGATTGCATCTATTGATTTTTATACTCAACATCACCTATATCCACTTTTGACATTATTTCCTTCCTTCTGCCCACTTTGGGCTTATTTTGCTCTAAATGTTCTTGTTCTTCCAGTTTTGAGGTCAGGCCTGTGAATTAAAATATTTCTTCCTTTTTAATTTAAACATTTAAAACAGGAAACTTCACTCTTGGCACTGCACTTGCTGCATCCCATACATCGTTATGTTGTACTTTAATTTTCATTACCCTCAAGGTGTTTATTAATTTATCTTGTGATTTCCTCTCTAACCCAATGATTATTGAAAAGGATCCTTTTAATTTCCACATATATGTGAATTTTGCAACTCTCTCTCTGTTGTTGATTTCTAGCTACATTACGTTGTGGTTGGAAAAGATGCATTGGATGATTTCAGTGCTTTTCAATTTTGCTGTGACTAGTCTAGTTGTTTTGAATATGATTTAAGTTTTCTATTTTCCTATTGATTTTATATCTAGATGTGCTATGCCTTATTGAAAGTGGTGTATTGAAATCTCTTACTATTAATGTAGAACCATCTATTCCTCCCTTCAAATATGTCAGTACATGCTTCCTACATTTTCGAGTTTTGCTTTTAAGTGCATATATATTTATGACTGTTATGTCTTCTTGTTGAATTGACCCCTTTCTCAGTACGTACTGAACTTCTTTATCTTTCATGACATTTTTTTACTTAAAATCCATTTTATTTGATATTGGTAAAGGTGCTTTAGCACTTTCTTCATGTGTCACTTGTATGGTATATTTCCTCCTACCCTTTACTTCTTTCTTTGTGTTTTCCTTCATCTCCTTAAGCAAGTTGAATACCATTTATTAAAAGTCTTTGCCTGGCAGGTCTGCATGCAGGTCTTCTTTACATTGTGCAGTGCTGTCTGTCAGAGTTCAGTCCTCCTTTCAGTAAAGTCAGCCCAAAGTGAATGCAAAGGACACTCCTGTGTTTTCTGGAGTGATCTTTCCTTGGTCGTATGCTTGCTGCTGGCCTTGGGAGTTCCTGTATTTTCAGGAATTTGAATGCTCCTTCTAATTTCTAAAAGGCAGACCTTTTCTCTTTCCCAAGTGTTCCACTGCAGGGCTGAAAGCAGGGTAGCCTTTGCCCCACACTGCTTGTTCCAATTGTTTCTTACACTGATTTAATTGTTCAAGGTATATTTACCTGAAGGGCAAATTCAGGGATGGGGCGCATGCCAGAGAGGATTTTCCTAAGTCAGGCTTTCCCAGACAGAGCAAGACCAGGGATCCACAATGGGAGTGTTGACTGACTCCAAACTGCCCTGGAGAGGAGATGAAGGTGGGGTCACTAATGGCATCAGATTTTCTTCCACAGTTTCCCAAAACTGCACTTCTTGATTTAGCACCAGCTCAGGAAATGCAACCCTTCAACTGTCCTCTGAGGCTCTGAGGAAGTGCATCATCTTTAACCCTCCTCTGCCACCTTTGCTCTGGGCAGCTAAGATGAATAGCCTGCCTCAGAGTCAGCTCTCAGTGAGAGTGGGGAACAGGCTGGCTGATGGTAACCCTGGCATGGAGAGAGCAATGTATGGATATTAGCAACAATTTACCAGCTTCTTCCTTCCACTCTTCCCTGTAGAGCATTTTACTGGACTCCAGAGTTTTGAAATAGTTAACATGGTTACTGCCTGTTTAATACTTTTTCTGGTGGAGGGACATATTCCTGGAGTTTTCTACTCGACAGTCTTCCAAAAATCTCCCCATTTTATTTAAAATATAACATATTTTTTTTTCCTTTAGGATTAGTATATAAAAGTAACATTTCCTTTATGAAGTCTTTATGTGTGGTTAATGATTAATGTCTTGGGGAGAAAGTTTAATGGCTTATTTTCCATTTCTGAACCACTTCAAAGAATAATTGTCTAAGCCTTCTACTCACTTATGGTTAGGTAAAAAATGCTATCTCTTATTTATAAACAATATATATGCTATTGTAAAACACATACATTGAAATCCCACAAAATATCTAAATTTAAACGTTTATTTTTGCCTCAAATATTCCCAGTATCCAGAAGAAATATTTTAAAGAAACCTTACTTATTTGTATTATTGGTATTTTAGCAGGCTAAAAAAATGTTCTCTTATAGATGTCCATTTCTTAATAACCAGAATCTTTGAATGTGATATATTACATGGCAAAAGGAACACTACAGATGTGATTAAGTTCCGGACCTTGAAATAGAAAGATTATCCTGGATTATCTGGGTGGGCCTAACATAATTCCAAGGACATTTATAATAGGTACCAGGTTTGTCAGAGTCAGAGACAGATTTTATGATAGATGGAGATGTTAGAGAGATACAATTGCTGAGAAGGGGCCTGACGCCAAGGAATGTCAGCAATCTTTAAAACTGGAAAAAGTAAGGAAATGGATTGTCACCTAGAGCCTGAAGAAAGATGAAAGCCCAACTGACAAAATAAATTTAGCTCACTGAGACTGATTTAGGACTCTGACATTCCAAATAGTAGGATAATAAATTTGTGTTTGTATAAACCACTAAACTTGTGATAATTTCTTTCAGCAACAATAAGAAACTAAGGCATGTAGTATTTCATTTTTTGCATTCCTTCAAGAACCTGAAATATTATGTTCTTCTCTAACACAAGGTCAAGCATACATAGAATAAACTAAATATCAAGAGTTCATGGCTTCATTTAGAGATGTGAATGAAACTGATTTGGGAGGAAACTAAAGGAAGAGATGTTTATTTGGTACAGAATTTTGTATTTTGGTAGCACTCTATCTAATTTAACTTCTAGGATCAGCTTATTAATACACCATAATTACATGGAATCTTGAATAAGGGGTAAGATCTTGTTGGTTTGTACAAGTCGGCAAAGACCTCTTAAAGGACTGGTGGGAGTGGTGGAAATAGGAAACTTCCCCACCTGATATTCCTGATATTCTTCCAAGCATTGGGACTGCCAATTTGATGGGCCACACTTCAATCTTGGGGCTTGCCCCTATAAAACTTATTCCTGCAGAGAAAAAGCCAAATCTATGATTATGTCTGAGTCATATCCAGGGAACCTCTGTTGTTGCTCAAATATGGCCTCTCTTTCTAAGCCAGTTAGGCAGGTAAACTCTCTGCCCTCCCTACTACATGGAACATGACTTCCAGGTGTATAAATCTCTCTGGCAATGTGAGACCTGACTCCTGAAGATGCATCTGGTTCCCAGCAATATAAGAGTGAGGAGGACTTCTTGACCAAAAGAGTGAAGAGAGATGAAACAAAATAAAGTTTCAGTAGTTGAGAGATTTCAAATAGAGTTGAGAGGCCATTCTGGAAGTTATTCTTATGTAACATTTAGATCACTCTTTTCAGTTATTGGTGTATTGGAGTAGCTGGAGGGAGAGACCTGAAATTGTTGAACCTAATCCAATAACCTTGATTCATGAAGATCATTTAATAACAATAGGGATTTTAAAGTGGGTTCCTGTGATTGTGCAAACCTTGTGACTGACACTCCCTTTATCCAGTGTATGGACAGATGAGTAAGAATAAAAAGGCAAAAATAAATAAACATTAGGAGGGTATTGGTGGCAGAATTATTTAGGTATTCTTTATTACTTTTTTGTACTTTTTTTTTGGAGTAATCAAACTGTTCATGAAGCAGTTGTGATGATGAATGCACAACTATACAAAGATACTGTGAACCACTTGTACAGTTTGGATGATTATATGGTATATAAATAATAATATATCTCAATTAAAAAGAAAAATATATATAATCAGAAAAGAACAGAAAATGAAAAAGAAAGATTATTGCTTATGCATTATTTTTATTTCATTTTAATGCTTATTCTCTCACTCTGAAGTATTTCTCCCAAGTACACGTAGTCAATATTGGCACTTTTTAAACTGCGCATCAGTAAAAATATTTGGGATGATATTTTCTCGCATCAAATTTATTGTATAAATTTCTGACCACATACCAAAAATTCAAAATCTGTATTTTATTTTTCTCTATGCCTCTGATGAAAATCATTTGCAGAATCATATGCATAGCCAGAATAAAATAAGATAATTTACTGGAATTTAGATACTGAGAACTATAATGATTTAGGTTAGAAGCATGTTTTTTTTAATTTTTTTTTTAAAATTATTTTATTTTGTTTTTTTAAATACCAAAAAAACACCAAACAAACACAAACATTCCTATTTTGATCATTCTGTTCTACATATCTAATCAGTAATTCACAATATCATCACATAGTTGCATATTCATCATCATGATCATTTCTTGGAACATTTACATCTATTCAGAAAAAGAAATAAAGCATGTTCTAAAAGGATGGCATATTCTGTGAAATAGGAAAAGAAGGCAACTAAGTCTTAGCTCAAGCTTAAATTGAAATGGTAATTTATTTTTAAGTAGTGTTCTTACTTTTTTAACTGAGAAAAGAAACAGTAAATGTATTTGTGGTTTATACACCACTTTTTGAAATAAAAGTTTTCTCTTCCAATATACATAATACTTCTAGCATTAGGAAAATAACATACTTCTAGTACTTTCCTTCTTTACTTATTTTTCATCTATAGGACTTCTAAATACTTCCAAATTGAAAAGAAAAAAACTTATTTCACATCTTTTCACATAATATTGATTAAATATGAAGAAAAGTAGTATTTCCTCCCCACTCTATCCAAAATAACACACCCTAAACTCCTATTTACCTCAGATCACTCTTTGCCCTTCACAGTGTTTCATATTTTAAATGATATTTTTCACCATTTTTTTTTTTTTACTGTCTGTTTCTCCTATTAGAACAGAGCTTCATAAGGCTAAATATTGCTTATTTGGGGGGGTTAGCATGCATTTCAAAACCTAGAATAAGAGTGTCATCCCTGGAGTGGCAGTAAATCCATATCTGACAGATTAATGAAATGAAAAATGATGAGTAAATTCCATTAAAAAGATAAGTCAAAGCCATGTGTCCCTATTTTCTTAGAAAAAAATTGATTGGTCAAATGTCCTTATTCTTTTATCCAACAATAAATGCTAAAAGCGTAAAATAAACTTTATTGTTTCTTTGGTTGTTGTGGTTTAACTATATATTCAAAATATCTTCTCCAAACAACCCCAAAATACTCAGAGCATAACATACTAGAAATTCAGTCTATTGGTTTGCCAGGGCTACTATGACAAATACACCATAAACTTGTTGGTCTAAAAGCTAGAACTTATCATCTCACAAATTTGCAGGTTAGAAGTCCAACCTCGATGCCTTGGTAGGGACTACTTTCTCCCAGATTCAGTAGCTTTCCAGCAATTCTACATCATAGTAATCTCTGTCTTTGTGTCTGCCTCTATTTTGCACTATCTTTTGTCTTCTAATTCCTTATCCAATGTTCTCTGCTCATAAGATTTCAATATCAGATCAAAGCCCACCCTCATTCAGTCTGACCATAAGGTAGCTAAAAATAACTTCTTCAGAGGTCCTGAGTTCACATACATGAATGCAGATTGACTTAAAAAAGTCTTTTTCAGGGTACAGGATTCAATCCCCAACACACATTTTTTTCACCTATCACCCAAATCCACCTGTCTCTGACCCCAATTCATTTCATAAACATTAGTTATAGCATTGCTATTTCCACCAGCAAAACCAGAAAGCTTCATAATCTGTGGTACATTGGGCAGAATCTATAGAAGTTCTTGTTTCAGTAGTGGAGGAAGACTAAATACTCTTCTGGCCTCTCCTAAGAAAATCTTAAAAGCAAGATCTGAAATGATCTTTCCAAATAACTCAAATAGGCTTCAGAACAAAGATCAAGACTATTCATAGAAATAAAATAATATCTTTGTATACAATTTATAATGTCAACTATCTAATCAAAATTTAAAGGTCATGTAAAGAAGCAATGACATAGTACCTGTAATGAAGAGACAAGTCAATTGATTGAAAGCAACGTAGAACTGATATAGATGTTAGCATTTTCAGAAAAGCACCTATTATAACCATATTCCATATATTCAAATAGTTTGAAAAGAAACACAGACGATATAAGAAGGACTCCATGCATACTTCCAGAGATATAAACTGCAATGCTTGAAATGGGAAGTGCAATAAAAGAGTTTACTAGAACTTTAAACATTGCAGAATAAAAGTTTAGTGACTTGAAGAAATAGCAATAGAAAATATCCAAAAAGAAACATAGAGAAAAAGACAAGAAAGAAAAAAACACCATTGAATATTGGGAAAGCCTCAAGATGCTTTATATATGTAGTTTGATTTCCTGAAGCAAAATGAAGAGAGTGGAGAAATAAATAAAGTTTTGGAAGAAATAATAGCTTAGAATATTCTAAATACAATGAAAAATATAAACCCACAAATCTATAATGCTCAGTCAAGCCTGAGCACAAGTAACATGGATTTAATTAAAAATATATATATATACTAAAGCACACTATCATCAGTTTGCACAAACCAGTGAAAAAGTAAACTATTAAAAACAGTACAGAATAAAAGTACAGAGAAATAAATATAAAGATGACAACAGGTTTTTTTTTTTTATCTTTGGGAAAATGACAACTTGGTTTTAATGGAAATTCAAAGAAACTTAAAGAGACAAAACAACTTTGAAAAGAAAAAAATTGGGAAGCTAACAATACTAGACTTCAAGTAATCAAGTTAGTGTAGCATTGGTATAAAGACATAAAATAAAATAGGTCAATAGAAAATAATATAGTCCAGATATAGAACCATGTGTAAATGGGCAAATAAATTTTCCACAAAGGTGCAAAGGCAATTCAGTGAAGAAATAACAGTCTATTTTTAAATGGTGCTTGAAGGTTTGGACAGCCACATGAAAAAAAAGAACTTCGATCTTAACCTCATATTATATGCAAAAAAATCTCAAAAAGGAAGCATATACCTAAAGTTAAAATCTAAATATTTTAAATAAATAAATGTTTAAATAAAACATTTTTTGGCCTAGTGTAATGAATTAGAACAGCACCAAAGGAATATCCATCCAAGAAAATTTTTAAAATTATAATTCATCAAAAGTGTAAGACAAAGACAAAGATGAGGAGGAAATATTTACAAACCATACATCTGATAAAGAACTTGAATAATTATATAAAGAATTGTCAAGCTCACTAGTAAAAATAAAACACCAAAGATTTGAACACTTTACAAAAGAAGATGGTAAAATAACAAAAACATGAAAAATTGTTAACCTCATTAGCCATTAGTGAGATGCAAATTAAAACAAACATGAGTTGCTACTGTAGATACCTTAGAATAATTAAAGAATGACCATACAAAGTATTGGTGAAGATGTGGAAGAAAAGGAACTCTTGTACCCTGCTGATAGGAATGTAAAATGATATAGCCATTTCAGAAAATATTTTGGAAACTTTCTTAAAAGTTCAGTATACAAGTAAAATAAGATCTAGTCATTTCATCTGTAGGATTTACCCAGGAGAAATGAATTCATTTTTCCATTTAAAGACCTCTATTCAACCGGTTATAGCAGAAGGTTTGTTTGTAATAGATAATCCAATGTCCTTGGATAGATAGGTGAATGGATAAATACTCATTGCATATCTATACAATACAATATTCTTCAGCAATAGAAATAATTAACAATTTGATACTAAAACCACATGAATTTCTCTAAAAAAATGTATGTCAAATGAAAGATGCCAGAAAAGATAGGTTGCCCTTCACTACTACATTTTTATAAAATTCTACAAATTACAATCTAATTTCTAGTGATGGAAAGCAAATGGATGTTAGATTAGAAGTGTCAGAACACTGATAAAGGGAAAGGAAGGATTAACAAGTAGAATAAGGGAATTTTGGGGGGTGTTGGTATATGCACTGTTTTGTTTGGGATGATATTTTCATATATGTATACATATTCTTATCAAATTTAACACTTTAAATATGTGCAGATTATTATATACAAATAATATCTCAATAAATCTGTTAAAATCATAGTCAAAAGTGAGTGACTTTTAGCTAATGTCCCCATCCATCTTTCTCACCAGGTTTTAAATGAAAGCAGGTGACTTACCAAATTCTGCCATGCATATCATGTATTAGCAAGGAGGTGCAAAAAGAGTCATATAATTTATTCTACAGGATTAATATAGTTACAATATGCTGCTCTTTTAGATCTTCTAACAATATCTGACAGGAGTACCTCATTAAAATAACAAAAACAATATTTTTGAGGTAGAATTTAGCTATTTATATTATCAGTATCAGACGACCAAATGCTCTGAATCCATGCCAGGACGCAGAAATTTTAAGGTATTATGTCTAATAACTCTTCTTTGGCTAGAGCCTAGGGCATAACAAATTGTTACATCTTCCTTTTACAAAGGAAGAAACTATTTCCAAGATAATTTTGCCAAATCGTATATCTTCAGCAATAAAACTATCATCAAATAAAAGCTTGTCTCTATTATCCATTAGGCTAAAAGATACTATCTTAAAAGATGGAAATTGATTAATAGCTTTCATTACAATATTTAGCAGAGTTTCTGGTATTAAAGATAAGAAAACAGAAATTATTTCAGGAGCCACCACTGGGTTATCAACAATTAAATGGTGAATTGAATCTGGTTGTACATAACAGGAATAAAGAGGAAAATGCACTCTGCAATGTTTTCCAAAGTTGAATGATAATAAGAATCATCTGGGGTATTTGATAATGTAATTTCTTTTTCTCAGCACAGATTTACACAGATGCTTATTCAGTCAGTTTTGGAAGAGACCTGGGGAATTTGAATTTCTAACAAGTCCTTTGTGGAATTCTTATTGTTAGGAAAGTTTGGAAAACACTGAAGATGTGTTTTATAACTCAAACACTTCTTCAGTAGGTAAAGTATTATATTTCTCAAGAAGGACAAATCTCAAACTAGTTATTGGTCCTCAGTATTTTATTATCAATTTCTCTGTTGTTTACATGTACTGTAAATAAATAAATTATACATACATATTCACTTTTAAATTCACATTCCTTATACTCCATTTTCATTCCATACTTTACAGTTACTCTTAAAGTTACAACTTTCCTAATCACCATTCTCACTAAAACAGGTCTCAAGCTAATTTGCTAAGAACGTAATCTTTAGGGGAAGCACTAAGTATTAGCTTTCATGCCACCGTTCCACGTTTCCTCTAGTCTAAAAATTTTAAAAGAACAAAAGTTCCTTTCACAAGTTCTATTCCTGTTAGCATTCTGTACCAAAGTTAGGTATTCCTAAGATTTCTAAGACAGAAGTGATATGAAAGCCACATTGCTATTATTTTTCTTGTTGTCAGGCAAAGGGTGGAACAGTGAATAATTGTAAGAAATTAGGGTGGCAAGAAATTTGAGTAGCCTGAATTTGGTATTCTAGTTTCATGGGTATCAAATGGCAGCAGTGCTAGTAATGATGGCTGAAACAACAGCTTTCTGATTTGGGCATCTGAGCAACCATGAATTAGTAAATTAAAGTATTTGATGATACTTATGTTAAAAGATGGCACTTATATCTCCTCCACTTCAATCTGAACTGGTTTGTGGCAACTTTGACCAATGATTCTCCTGTTTCCATTCTCACCTTTAAGAGGACTGAAAATTCCTGTTACATTTCTCTTGGACTCCATATCATAATTTGAAGCCCAACTCACTTTCCATGATGTGAAGAAGCACAAATAGCCACGCGGAGAGGCTATGGAGAACAGAAACTGGTGTATATTCATGCTCTGCTGTTCCAGCTCCTGACCTTTAGAATCATGCCAGTAAATGACACATCTATTGTCTTTATTTAATTAATAAAAATTAAAAAAAACATGAAAAAGTCAGAACAGGCATTGTCCAAAGATCCCTATAGATTGGGAGATGGCTCAAAGGAGAAGGAGGAGGTATAATACAGAAAATGGAATTCA